>NC_133585.1:11321080-11933001 GCF_964106895.1 Numenius arquata | reverse complement strand
TGCATCATTTGGTGGTGATGTACCGATGAAGGATTGTAAGAGAATAAAGCCAATGGGGAGGAAAACCTCAAACATGTAAGTGCTGATAAAACAGAACTGGGTTATTAGTTGACTGGTGCTTTCCCCTCCCTTTTCTACATGTCTCTGACACAGTCGCGGATACACTCCAAGGTGAGAAACATGCTAATGCTACCACTTTTATTTATCTCATTTTATTAATCTCTCAGCCTTTAATCTCTCATTTTATTAATCTCTCAGTTCTTTCTCTTTCTTGTTTAGAAATGAGTCTGTGATGTTAACTAAATAGCAGCTTTCTTGACAAAGTGCATAGCATTAGCAGTTGCTGAGGCATGCTTTATTGATTGCTGTTGTTTTTTATAGATTAAGTTTACTTCTACTGCTCCCAGCATTTAGTTGTAACTTAGATGTTTCATTTGTGAGGCAAATTGAGGTTCATAAAAGCAAATCTTACCATACAGTTACTGTTACTTTCTACAAGTTTATTATTCCAGAGCTCCAATAGAGGGAAACCACTTTGTCAGATGCACTGAAAAAATAGATGCAAGAGGTTAATTATGTTGAATTGCTTTTTCAAGTAGAATTTAACTTCAGTGGGGAAAGAGATGTTTCAGTCAATGTTGCAAGTATTGAGCTGAGGCAGAGTCTGGGCAGCAAGACAAGTTGACCAATGAGCGTACTAAAAAACCCAATGAGCTTGGTCTTAGCTGGGAGATCATTAAGGGGACTGAGAAATCATTAAATCTAGAAATGGGACCTAATGGAAGTCAATGAGAGAACAACTATGGATATTTAACGAGCAGTACTGCATCATGTTCTCATCTCTTCAGAAATAAATAATGAGATAGTTGAATTTCTCTTTGAACAACAATAAATGTAGAATGTGAAAATAGCACGGGGAAGAATAATCCTTTGGGCCATCCTCTCAGTAAGTGATTTCTACAAGCCTTAATTAATTATCGGAGTTACTCGTGAAACAAGCTTGTGCGAAACTATGGCACCATAAAATGTCTGTTTAATAGTTAGCCCCAAACTACACCTAGATTACCTTGAAGCTCTGAGAGTTCATTACCCAGAATTATTGAAAAATTGCCAGTGTAATTTCATTCTGCTGAAGAACACAGGATGAACTCTTCATGAAAGCAGCTATACACCAAAAATCCTGGTAAGCAATCTTTGTTAGGAGCAATGCCTTATATTGTTGCTGTAACATACTCATTAACCTTCAGGTAGTTCGTACGTAGGAATAGGTATGTGATTGCTGCACTTCTGACTGGTAACTTCTGATTAAATATTCAAAAGGAAAAGCAAAATCAACAGGTCCGCAACTGGGAGGGGTGTTGGAAAGGAGAGATGGGATGTGAAGTCTGGAGCTGGAGCTACTTCAGCCAGTGGATCCCATAGGGATCCGCCTTGCACAGGCAGATCATCAGCATGGGCAGGAGGGCAAAGGGCGGGGGGGAAGCAGTGGAGATGTGAGGACGGTTACTTCATGTAGCCTTCTGCATCCAGCTGAGTTGGGGAACCAGGCTCCCTCTGTTGCCAACAGGAATAGAGTCCAGCTTCAGCAACATGGAACTCAAGTTGCCTGTGTTATGCTTATTTTGGAACATCCTGTCCATCTTGACAGCTACCTTGGACTGGTCTTTTGTTAGGGATCTGAGATGGCTGCATAAACATGGAAGAAATTGGAGTCTTGAGAAGTAACATCCACAGCAGCTCTTCAATGTCTCCCATAGCGCTCTCAGGTTGAAGCTTTGCATGTTGAACAGTCTGTGGCAGGGTGGTTTGTTTTGGTTTTTTTAAATCTTTTCTTCTAACCTCCAAAATGTCTTCTGGGCTAGATTGTTCATATTTCTTCTTTGGCTTTATGGCAGTTCATATGATTTGATTCTTCTATGCATCTCTGCTGAAGGGCAGCTAGAGATACAACCAGGCTTTTGAAAAGGTGCAGAGCTGTATTCCTCTCCTAGCAAAATCTGAATTTAGATTCTAAAAGAGGTGGACAGAAGAGCCGTGGCGTCTTCAAGCACTGACAGAAGAGACTGAAATGGTTACTTTTTCTGATCAATATGACTGTAACTGAGATCCAAGAAAACCTAATTTTTAGAGAAATCTTTGTAATTCCTTTCCCCTTCTTCTTTGACCTTGGGTAAAGAAAAGGGAAGCTGGGAAGTTACTGGTGCTGAATGGCCAACAGGATGCCATGTGGTTTCTGCCTCAAGTCAGCCACATTTGGTTCCACACTCTCATTTCTTTGGGTGAAGCAGATGGCAGAGTTCCTATTGAGTTACCAGGGTCCAGGATTTTAGTAGAATTGCTCATGTTTTACACTGGAGTGAGGCATCTCTCCCCTGTAACACTGCTGGGCACTGAGGCTTTCCTGAGCTCCAGAACTGGAAGAGAAATATTTTCCTAAAGCATTTCTGAAGGAGTAGTGTCTGGTTAGTGCTTTAATGCTAGCTGTTCAGCGCCGTTCAGTTACTCCTCATTTGTGTTAACTTTTAACTTGTGTTTTTTGTTTTGTGTCTGACACAGGAGTCATTTTTTTTCTGCCAAAGCTATAATGCAGTATGGCTGGGAAGTGGGGGAGTAGCAATCTGACCAGGTTGAAAGTAATCATCTATTAGTTTCTCCAAAGCTTTTTACTTTTAAAGGAGTGTTGCACATTTCTAATGTGAGGGATTTATATACCTTCACACTCAGCAGAAAATAATAGTCTATAAACAGGAGATGTCCTTGCTAGTATGAATAGAGTTCTGCTCCCTTCTCAAGTAGCAACTTCTGGAGCTTTATATTTGTGCATATTTGGGCTCTACTTTTCTCACATGTATTGTGTTCTTTGAACTCAGATGAAGACTGCTGAAAACATGGGTGGTCTGTGTCAGCTTTGCAATTATGGCTGCCTTTGCAATTGATGGGAAACAACTGTCTTCAAGGGGAGTGGACAAAAATAATTTGACACTTGCTCCTGGGCTGTCCTTAAGAAAGAGCTGAGCTTTTCTTAGCATTCCTGAAGCTGTCCCATGGCCCTGCATCAGGTGGCTTTCCTAAAAATGGTCCTTGGTCTGGGCTTTGCTGCATCAGCATGTCAGAGCACAGCACTCAGTCCTGCAGGTGTGTGCTAGCCCTAATATAAACTGAAATATGTGGATATTTACCAGCTTATTCATTGTTTGTTAATCAGGCATGTTGCCAACAGTTCAATAATTGCTTGATCAAACTAAGAGTTTTTAAAAGAAACCTTTTAATAGTATCACTATATATTTTTAGTATTCTTATATAGGAGGCTTATGTTCCATTAGCACAAGAAACTGTTTTTAAGTATTCCCAGTTCCCTGTGAAGAAGTAAATTATTGCTAATTCCTGGTCAGATAACAGTCATCTTGCCTGTGATGCAGATCCCCAAAAAGTATGTTTGCTTATTTCTTGTACAAGCGCCACAGACTGAACGAGGAAGGTGTTTTGATGGGGCTCCCTGAGGGAAGAATTGCTGTCAGTACGGTTCCAGGAAGCAATAAGCACCTTCATGAAAATAACTCAAGTCCCCATCCTTAATCCCTGCCTATCCTTTTTTATCTGATGGACTCAGCGAGGGCTGGAAGATCACAGTGCGGCTGAAAACGAAAGGGAGTTAACAAGATGTGACCAGTCAATGGATAAAACAATAGGCGAAACCCTCCACGTTGCTTACTGCCCAGGTGTCCTTCCCATGCACAGGTAGCCATGTGGATCTTGGTGAGTTTGCTCTGCTGCTTAACGCTCGGAGGGCTGCCACGGGCGGGCGGCTCGTGCCCATCGCAGTGTAGCTGCGCCTTCCACAGCCTCAGCGAAGGGACGAAAGCCAGGTATGCCGATATCATCCCCAGGGTGGTCGCCGCTCTTTCTCTGGGTGTCGGGGATTTTATCTCTTCTCCTCTGTAAGGATGCTCAGAGGAGAAAATATTGCATCCAGACTTCATGTCCATTATTTTTCCAGTTGCTTTGCGCTCTAGCTTTATTTGCAGAGGATTAGCTTCTGAAAACGCAGTAAGCTGATTTCAGAGAAAGCATTTGGGCATCTCCTCTGTGAGAACAGAAGTGACATAATTACTGCTGGTGCAGTGGCAAAAAGGGAATAAAATTTAAACAAAATTTTCTTTTTTTTTTTACCTTTATGCTGAAAATGCAAGTTTTAAAAGGCTTTATTCTGCTCTGCTGGTTTGTTTCTAACTAGATTTGGTTTATGTTGTGGTACCAAAAACTGCAATTCCATTTACTTAAAAAATCCTTCAGTTGGAGATTTTAGGCAAAGTGATAGACTCTAGGTGGGAATGAACCAAAAATATAGATAATAATAATAATAAAAATAAAATAAGATAATTGTCAGACTGGAAAATTTCAGTTAAAGAAGAAGACAAAATTTGAATGCAACGCCATTGTACAGACATCTCTCTGGAGGACTGTAATAAAAAAGGCTTTCTGAAGGGTAATCACAAAGTAATGATCTGACTTAATGAAATACAGGCTACATTTTTATAAGGTGTGGTTCACAGTAGAGGAGATTTTTAGTCAGAGATACAGTATTTGCAAAATCCTTTGGAAGAAATTTTTTTTAGACAAGACCACAGTACTGAAATGAATGGCTGTCCCCTATATTTTGGATCCCCATGAAATAGATCTACTTTCTTATCTCTTTTATGGTGCTATAGATTTCATACCAGAAACTTTCCCAGTAAGAAGTGTGGTAGAGATACAAGTAGTCTGCAATTGTTAAAAGGGAGTGCAATAGCGGGAGAGCCAAATATTGCTCCATAAATGTCTCAGTTCCCAGGGGAATTTTCTCTCAGTGACTGGAAAAAGCTGTAGTGTGTTTTGGTAAGATAAATAATAAAGCAAATATACATTAGTCCCATAAGGAGCATCTTGTCACCTTTTTTTTTTCTCCATTAGGATTCATATTTGTCACTAATAGAAAGAGATTATCCCATAGATTAAATGTTTAGTGCTCACTGACATAATTTAGGGACACTATGAGAAGCACGCTGTTTTAATGCCATAGTGTCTCTGTTATTAAACATTTTGTGTCATGCCTACACAAAAAAAATGTTTTATTGAAAGTGGATTTCTGGATTTTTCTTATTTGATAGATTTTTTCTCTTCCTTAAAATCTCAACTTTCAGCTGAGGGTGAGCAGGATTTAATGCCGCAATAAAAGTGCTGGATGAGAATAATGTACTATGCTTTGATTATAAATTAACAATTTAACTGTAGGCTCAAATAATGTTTAACTCTGGGAAACTTGTGTGAGCAGTTCAGCGATGTTATTTGTTTTTGTTGATAGTAGAGGAATAATTGCTTTCAGCCAAAACCAATCTGCTTTTGGCAGCTTTGTAATATTCTGTTTATCAGCCAGGCAGTGTGACAAGAAAATGTTACTTGACTGATCACGTTACATTTCGTGCGGTATCTTGTATAGCATGTGGAGTGGAACATGCCTATCTAACCTGTTACCTTTTGCAAGGTGGCTTTGTATTTTGTTAAGAACTTTCTCTCCTTGCTGATAGGCATATTAAAGTGCAGTCTGAGACACCTGTTTTGTCTCCCTTCACTCCTTATGGCTTTCTGCATCCCCACATCTTCACAGAGTCAAAGTCATAATTTTTTCTATGAAGGCTGTGAAAATGCTGCATAGAGTTTTCATGATTTGACCTCTAGAGATTAGAAATGGGAAGGAATGATTAAGACACATAAATCTGCCTTGCTTTTAGTATAGCATTTTCCAAAGAGTTACTTTTCTCACTTTCACTCTCATAAATGTACTTGCCTGCGGTGCAGTGACTGCTACCATCTGTACACACCTTCCAGATTTTTTCATAGTAAAGCAGAGCTTGTTGTGGTGTATTTCCAGTGAGTTGTTAGCTGACTTTCTTATCCTCATTTCACGAACCAAAGATCCTGTGCTGTATTTAGTCTATATTACTTCCTGCCATCCCACTTGAGTAAAGTTTCTTTTTGTATGCCTCTTATTGTTCAATTTATGGATCCTTTAGTTTTAACATGCACTAGAATCCTCTGTTGTGCTTGAATATTGTCACTGCTGTCTATCATAAATACTCTAAAAGAAATTGAAAGAAAAAAAAAGCAGGAGCACTGTATGGGCAAGATCAGACTCACACCACTCCAGGAGAGGCACAACACTGGAATCTCTGCAGTCAAAAGATACATATGAATTACTGCAAGTTGATGTAGTTACAGTGATAATGTAGAGATTGGCAGTAAGTAAGACATGACAAGAAGAAAGCTTGTGAAAAAAAGAAAAGCAGATTGAAATCTTGCATTAAAAGAAAGTTTCAAAACCTTTTCAAAGTACAAGAAAGTCACATCTGTGTTTGTGTTTCCCCACCAGGACAGTGTTGTGCAATGACCCGGAGATGACTCTCACTCCTGTGAACATCCCTGTAGATACGTCCAAGCTTCGGATAGAAAAGACAGCCATCCGCAGGGTGCCCGGAGAGGCTTTCCATGGGCTCCACAACCTGGAATACCTCTGGATGCCCTATAACTCCCTGGCCAGCCTCAGTGGGATCACCTTCAAGGGCCTTCGTCGCTTGCAGGAGCTGAGGCTGGATGGGAACGACTTAATATCATTCCCCTGGGAAACCCTGGCTGACATGCCACAGCTAAGGCTTCTGGATTTACACAACAATGAACTTACCTCAATCCCTCCAGATGCTGCTCGTTATGTCAAGAATATCACATACCTCGATCTGTCTAGCAATAAACTGATGACTCTTCCTCAGGCTCTTATTGCCACCTGGGCCAACCTCCAGGCCGTCCCTTACTTCCCCAACGATAACTCCAAGATCATCCTAGGTAAGAGAAGCGCCTGCCATTTTGCAGGGGGCACAAATGTCAAGAGCTCTGCATCTTATTGCAGCATTTTCACCCACTGTGGTTACCACAGCAAATACACTGCTATGTACAATTTAATAACCCATATAAAGTGTCCAAATTCATTTACATATTAACAAACTCACCTCAGGCTCCCCACACCCAGCTTATTACACCATAAACTTCATCACTTGCTTGATGAAGTTTAACATCATCTCTTTTAACATAAAACCAGTCACTCTTGCTCAAGCCCTTTTTAATTATTGATACTGCCATTTATGACAGAAATATAAATAAGGTTAGAGCTCCACATCATTCATGTGCTCTTTTCTAATAGCAGTTATTATGGGATCGATCCATTTTAAGCAGCATTAAATAAAAAGACGGATATTTATTAGGTCCAAATTAAAGAGGAATAAAGCTATCAGTGTAAAATCTAGGTCAGGACTGCCAGTTTGTGTCTTTCCAGAGCTTTGTTTATCTGTTCACCCAGAATTAAATCCTAGTCTCCCTGAAGTCACCAAGATAGGATAGCTTCAAGGGCAGCTATAAAGTTACAGCAATCCACTTTTTTTGTGACAATTCTGGGCTCCTCAGAAGTATGGCTTTTGGACAATTGTCCATTTTGGTGTCAGAAGGCATATTACAGATGACTGTCTCGAATCCTCTCAGTTGCAGTATCCCCAGATGAGGGTTCGAGCACATTTCCTAGTTCAGGGGATTACTACTCAGCCTTTTAGCCATCGCGCACTGGTTCAAATCCACGGCAGGTTGATGATGGTACAGAGTTGTTGCCATCTGCTGTCTTCACTTGCTGTGAGCTGACCCAGCTCCACCGACTGTGTTTGATCTGCGGGGTGTGCGCGTCTGTGTGTACTGCCTCAACAGCCACGGATGTGAGTTCAGGCACTCACTGATAATCTCATCAGAGATGTTGCAGGTTTTCTCTCACTCTGGAAAGTACCCACTGCTCTTTGTTCTCTGGAAAAATTTAGGGTGATAAAGTTTTTAAAACCAGATTGAAAGAGACACAAGACTTTAAAAAGATTCAAATTGCCACCTACAAAGCTTTTAGTGTCCTTAGCAGATAAGGTTTCATTAGCATCAGGAAAGGAGCAGGTGTTTCGTCATCTTATTTTTCCAGAGGTGGTATCAAGTTCTTTAAGCCAAAGCTGGCTCTTTGGGATTGCCCATTTCATTTGTGGCATGACAAGACACTACCTAGATCATACTCTTTTCTTTATTTAATTTTTAGAGTCAAGTTACATGTAAAAATGTTATTCCATTCAATATAGATTAGGAGAGTATTTTGTGGAGAAGAACAAATCATGCCTTGATGCTTGTGGCCAACCTGAGTGTTTATGTAGCCAGCTGCGCACAGGTTGCTTGTGCCAGGATCCTAAAAAATTAATGTAAGCAAATGAGTATAATCCTAAGATTAATACAGTAATGTATAGACACTTCAGCTCCTAGATCCTGTCCTGCTGACACCCATAGGGACCAGGTATATGAAACACATGTCCCTTGCAGGAGCAGAATGGGAGAACACAGCTGCACATTTCTGTTTCACTCTGCCCATGACTGTTTCTCATGGAGGTATAAAAAAAAATCCATGAATAATAAAGAAACAACCCAGTCCCCTCTTTTGTCTACAGTGCATCATTGTGACTCCTTTTCAGAGACCGTGCTTGTAGACTACTTCAAGAAGAAGTACTTCCAGCAGTAGCTTGCTGGTCGATAGTCTGTGCCAGGGCTGTAAGCTTTTGCACATGAGGATTGCCCACGTGAGCCCACAACACTGTGCCGTGCAGGGCAGGAAAGGGCTCACTGGGACTTTGGGGGTGCCATGACATCACTTGGGGCTGGGGCACCTGTCAGGGAATCTGGAATAAATTCTTATCTAGTGCATGAAATCAGAAGTAAGCTGCTAGCAAAAGTGCCATAAAACAGCAAAGCTAAGCTCTGAACTTTCATTCTTTATAGTCCCCTTAACTTTAATGCATTAATTGATAAGAAATGCTTTCCCACCAAAGTCCACCACTTTCAGACCCCTTCCAAGACTGGTTAGGATGGTATGCAATGATATCAGCAAGAGATTTTTCAGCAGCCTTTAAAACAGTTTATTTGAGATCTCAGGGGCTTTTAATTGACCCTGTGTTTCTGTTCACTCTAGCAAATTCAAGCAGCTCCTTGACAGTTATGGAGCCTTGTGGTGCACCCTCTCTGCTTGTGTCAAAACTTGTTCTTGCTGGAAAGCTGCTGCTTGCATGACTGCTGCTGCAGTGTGCCAGCGGCCAGGAAGAGTGGGCACCGTAGGGTGGGCAGCTGTTGTTTCCTCCTGCTAGGAGTTGAGGGAGTATCAGTACTCTCTACTTTCAGGCAGATTCTAGCCCCGAGCCATGTTCTCGTGGAAAACAGGAGGTGAAGCCCCCTTGGAGGGAGCAGAGCTCACTCATGTGGCAGGCAGGAGGCATGGAACACTGTGCTCCTGCCTTAGGCTTTAAGTACATTCCAGGGGTTAGGTGGTATAAATATCCCCAGTGCCAATTCTGCTAGCTGAAGTTGTTAGAGAGACCATAAACCGTCCACAGGACAGGTGAATGGGAATATCTGTAAGAAGGATGACACAGATTTAATCAAAATGCAGTAACTTCTGTTCCTGCATTGCCCTAGTTTCTATTTTGCTTTTTCAGTACCATTTCACAGGTCTATTTTTAATAGAGTAATGTCTCATTTTTTCAGAATTTGAATTCAATGAGCACACACTGTGATAGCAGAAAAAAGAAAAAGAGAAACATTCTGGGACTCTGAAACAGGAGTGCATTCTTCAATATACCCATTTCTGTGTGTATATTCTTAATGTAATTATTGTCTATTTGTGTTGTTTTATATACCATAACATGTATATTCTTCAGTTTACTTCTTAAAACAGTTCTTTCATCTTATCCAGTGTAAATTAGCATTTAGGAGAAACAACTGATTACTAAAATAATGGAAAAAACCCCTTAGAATAATAAGGCTGAAAGAGAACTCTTACAGTCAGGTAGGATCACCTACACCTATTGCAGTCTTGACAGTTGGCCTGATAATCTGTCTAGTATTTTAATAACCTCCAGTGAGAAGAATTTCCTTGCCTAAGGAAGAGACTGCATAGTCTCTTCACACCAAAAAATTCCACACCCCAAAAGAAACCAACCTTCTCCTATGGCTACTTGTTTTTTCCATCCTGGAACCAAATGTGTTTATAATAACTACTTGTTCTGCTTCTTTACATGCATAAATAGTGATGTTTTCATTATATGAATAATCCTGCTTTGAATTTAAAGAATATGATTTCAGTTCCAGATTTTGAGATACCTTAGCAAACCATATTTATTCCCTTCTGCTAACTGGCAACTATGGGATCTGTCAAGCTCAGTCAACAGCAGCAAGGGGCTGTTGGGACAACACCACCCCCCGCATACCCCTGCATATGCACAGGCAATCCTTGCCGGGCAGATTAAGAGCCTATCACAGTTTGTCCTGCTGAAAAAGACAAACAAAAGTGGCAGAAACAGAAGGTGCTGTTGGAGTGACTTAGTGCTCTGATTTATTTTGACAGGCTTGCAAGACAATCCTTGGGTATGTGACTGCAGTCTGTATGAAATGGTTCATTTCCTAAATTTCCAGTCTCCTAACATAGCATTCATTGAGCCCAGGCTGAAGTGCTTCACCCCCCGGAGCCTTGCGGGAGTCTTCTTCAGCCAAGTCGAGCTAAGGAAGTGTCAAAGCCCTGTTGTTCATACGTCCGTAGCCAAAGTAAAGACCATCCTTGGCAGCACTGTGCTGCTGCGATGTGGGACAACGGGGGTGCCCATTCCTGAGCTCAGCTGGAGAAGAGCTGACGGTGCTCAACTGAATGGCACAGGTGGGTTTGGTTTAAGCTTTTCTTGTGCAGAGGGAATGAATGAAGGAGACCTGCACCTTTATTTTCTACAGACTGTACAGCAAATGGAAGCTTCTATGTCAATAGATCCTTCCCACTGATAAAAGATCCAAAAAAAGAAAGTGGTGCAAAATTAAGATTCACTCTAATCCACAATAACGGTGTGTGTAATTCACTATAGCATTGTGATTTTCTGTAGACTATAAAATTATTTACATGTTGATGTAAATATCATCAGATAAATGTATACTATCATGTGTAAAAAGCTGGTTTTGTTTTGTTTCATAACAATTGTGGTGGTGGTGAGATGAGTGAAGCGGTTTTCTACAAATCTGTTAGAGCTGAAGAAATGAAATATGTCCAGCTGTAGCAAGAGCCTGGTTATTTAGTTATTCATCACTGAAAAGGCTTCCCACTGAATTATTTTATGGGTCTCTGAGAGTAACGATAAGCTACTATTAATCAGTTAGTAAACATGTCTGGCAGAGAGATGTCTGACATGAATTCCACTGGTATTCAAATCTGCTGTGGCAAAGAAAGAAAAGATTGAAAGCATGCAATATTACTGATATATTAAAAGAGAAAAGAGCCACTGAAGTGCTGAAGGATACAATACTTCAGTGACAATGCTTCTAAGAACTAACTAATTTCTGAAGGTTCATTTCTGACAAGATTTCTTGGGGAGAATGCTCTGTGGGAGAAACGCTGACCAGGTTCCTCTTCTGTGCTCACCCCTCTTGTGGGGGAAGCCTTCAACTGCTGTCCTTTGATGGATCATGTTTTCATTCTGATTCACAAGAATGATTGGACTCAAAATTGCCATGTTGGCCCTTTAACATTTTGGGAATTTAGGGAAGAAACTTTTGCTGCACTTGAGGCAGTCATCCTTAGCTTTTTGCCCTGGAGGATTTAGATCAGAACCTGAACCTTCATCCCTCCAGCCTCCTCTAATGCTACTGTCTCCCAGGCCTGGCCCTGACATAGAGGGTCTAAACTCAGCAGAGAAATCACTAAGTACAGGGTCTGATCTTCAAAGGATTACTGGGCTCCTCAGTGCATAGAAACAGGGGAGAGAGCATTTTTCTTTCACAGCAACAGAACCACTTGTAATAAATATCTTTTTTTGGGGATCTGCACAAGTCATTGCTCTGTTGTGCATGGTGTGCAGGATGTAGCAGAGCTGCTCCTTATAATCATGATGTCTACCCATTGCGCTGCAAACATCCCTCCTACACTTGAAAAAGAACCACAACAAAAAGTAAAACAGAGAATGCTTTCCTGAAAGCGTATGTTGCATTTACTTTGAGCTGCAACTGAGAATGATGTATTTTGTGCCCCGTTAAATCAGACTTTAGCACCTTTCAATAAAAAGTTGGCTGAAAATATACATTATTTCTCAGCAATGGCAGCTTCTCTGCCAATGCTATAATATTACTGTTTGAAATGTTTGAAATTGAAAGGAGTGAGAAACAACCTACAGTCTGTATGCATGGGGAAGTGCCACAGGAAGACCGGTAGCTTTATGTTTTTTAATATATACTCATTCAGTAAATAATTAAACTGACAAAGTAACTTCTGCTGCCATTGTATTTCACTACCTTTAAAACGTGCTCTGGTTGCCAAGGCTGGATTCTGACCCCATGAGGGCTTGGGAGAAGTTTGCATCCTGTCTTACCTTTGCCTTTCAGACACCTCCCTGGTTTACCTTTAAAATGGGAGAGGGCAGAGGTAGTACATGCTCATCCTAAGGAGGCTGGTAAAACAATGAAGAAGGTGCTTTACCCTTCTGGATGGTCTCAGCTCTTGTTTTCTGCACAAACAGAAAAAAGAAAAAAAAAAAAAAAGAAGCTAGTTTTAGCCTCCTGGTAAACCAACTGAGAAAATCAACACACAGCTGTGTCCATATCGTTCAGTGCTAAGTGATCAGAACTTCCCTGTGGTTGGCTCAATATAAAAACCAGCACTAATTTAGCAGTAAAAGGGATATTATTTTTCAGCTATTTTTCTCCATACCCTCTAGACTAGTCCATATATGGTTTTTAGAAGAAAATCTCTGCTGTTTGTATTTTCTGTTACTCAGAGGACCACATATAATGTTCAACTAGGTCGTGTTACTGCCTACTCCTTCCACTCTTTTAAGTATTTTACCTACACAAGAGCTTTTAAGCTTTTTGTTTTTTTTTTTTAATGGAAGAACCTTTCCTGTTTTGTTTTCAAACTGTATGTGAATTGAGAGGAAATAGCATCAAAAATGTCACATATATTCAGTCTGAAGCAGTGTAAATCTCAGCATAACCTAAGTTTAGCATTCGTGTCCTTTTCTTGGATTTACTTTGATTTTGTAATGTCCTCGGTGACAAAAAGAAATTATGTCTACTGTGTTGAGCAGACATTTGGCTGATTTAATCTTAATATATTTACAAAACATGTTCTTAATTCTATTTATTATTGACTATTTATTTTACATTTTTCCTTTCTTGCAGTTCACCAAGAGATTTCCAGTGATGGGATGAGCTGGTCTATTCTGGGCCTGCCTGTAGTCTCTTATCTTGACTCTGGAGAGTACATCTGTAAGGCAAAGAATTTTCTGGGGGCAACAGAGGCGTTCATATCTCTCATCATCACGGACTCTGAAAGCACGGATGACCCCAACACTAACGCCAAAGGTGCATGGAGCGGGAAGGCAAGCGGGATGGAGGCAGCTGCCTACAATGACAAGCTAGTGGCAAGGTACGTTATCACCACCTCCACCATGCCTACCCTGGGGGCTGGAGTGGGCACTGGAGAGGGCCTCCTCCCAGATGTGGCCCAAGATAGCAACCCCAGAAACCTGCTGGTGAGCCCGCCTACTGCTCAGCAGGAGCCGGAGCGAATTGTGAGGTCCGTCAGGGTGATAGGAGACAGCGATCAGAGTATCACCTTGGCCTGGAAGGCGCCTCTGGCAAAGAACACGACAGTGTTCAGTGTCCTCTATGCCATCTTTGGAGAGAGAGACATGCGGCGGATCAACGTGGAGCCAGGGAAGACCAAGGTCACCGTTTATGGGCTGCTGCCAAAGACCAAATACATTGTGTGTGTCTGTGTGAAAGGGCTGATCCCCAGGAAGGAGCAATGCATCATATTTTCCACTGATGAAGTTGTCAGTGCAGGAGGCACCCAGAAGCTCATCAATGTGGTTGTCATCAGTGTGGCCTGTGTCATTGCTGTTCCTCTAACACTGGTGGTCTGCTGCGGAGCGCTGAAAAGGCGCTGCAAAAAATGCTTTGTGCGGAAACCCAAGGAAATTCAGGAGTCCTATGTCACCTTTGAAAGCCTGTCTCCTGGGGCCAAGGCGAAAGGTGTGGAAGGAGAATACTTGACTAGACATACCCCTGATGAGTCGAACAGGCTGCTGTCTGCCCGATCCAGCGTGGACTCAGAAGCAATACCAAAGATAGAGGGGCAACCTAACGAATACTTTTGCTGATAGTAACCAGGCTGATTGTCAGCTCGTGAGGTGGAAAGCACGTGGCTGTATGTACAGCTCACTGCTCCAGCACTGTAGGCCACCCTGTCAATGCTGCTGTCTCCAACATGTCCTGGAGAAGGATGCAAGAGGGTAAATGGTGCCCAAACTTTACAGAAACATGTTGCTCATCCCACATGGGGTTTGCTGTTTTGTACCCAGTCAAAAGCTCCTATGATAATTGCCTCGTTCTCGTGGACCACTTTTATTTTCGTAAAATGAAGCATACACACTGAGTGTGAGGACATTAAGCAACATTTCTGAGCATGCTCTGCTTGGTGTTATTTAGTATCTGCTCTGTAACATGCTAAGTATTTTATTCTCAGCTCTTTTGATGTTCTTTTGGTTGACAAACAGGGGAGTGTTTAGTAATTTTAATATAAATATCTATAAAGGTGAAGATTGAAAGTCTCACCTCTCACATCTCCCATGTTTGCATGAAACATGCAGCTTGATACTTAATAGATCACTAAAATTCGATGTACAGCAACCCTTTCTAGTATGTCCAACATAATAAGAGCTCTATGCTCTGAATTCAGAGAAATGTGCAAAGGAAACAGAAATCAAGAGACAAACCCAATCCACTCCTAAAAATACATAATAGAGAACATTTTGTGATTGCATTTTGGCCCTGAACACTATTCTTAAGATTTTCTTGAAACAACAGTACCACGCAGGTCTTTCAGTATCAGGCCTAGCTGACATTTTCTAGCTGTATTGTAATTAGTAGAGTATGTTTTAGATCAGCTGTGCTAGTTAAAAATCATATAATATCCCACTCTGCAAATTGTGTGTGGTGTTGTAGTGCTTTGTAATCATACTGAAAAACCTACATTAGACAGTTCTGAAAAAATCTCTCAGAACAGCCCAGTCATTGCAGCCAGCTCTCCTGACAAAACTGGTGGTGAACACCAGAGGGCTGAGCCACACACTTGTGGTCTGGTCATGAAAATACCTTGCTCCATGCAGAGCAGGGGTATGTGATATGGTGGTAGATCCCTGTCCAGGCACACATCAGCCATACCATGGCATCAGTGGTGGCAGAGGCTCAGTGCGGACTTTCGGGTTTCAAACATTTACAAGTTTAAGAACCCTGAAAAAACCCTAATATTCATCAAAATGTACTTTCATATCCAGGGTGAGCTAATCAAGTCCTGCAGCTCCCCTGGAATTTGGAGCTGAGTGCTTATCACAAAGCAATTCCCAGCTGTATAATTTTCCACTCCAGTCCCTCATGTAGTAATACTGTATATAATGTTTTTCTCTTTGTAATAAATACTCTTCATGAAGAAAATTATATAGGTTCTGCCAAATGTTGAATGGGAGGGTTCCAGCCAAGTTGAAATGATAACTGATAAACCTTGCTGAATTGTTTTGAAACACGTATTTCTAAATGTATTGGAAGGATCTCTACTCGCATTCTGGACATATACATACATGTGGGTTAGCAAAATTCTCTGGTTGGAATGGAGACTTGTATGGATTTTGCAAGTCTTCCTTCTACAGAAGGTTTCAGTTATGTCAGATTACTTGGCCTGATGGAAAAAGCAAGTCATTTGATCTCAACATAAATACTATCAACAGGGTATACATTATAATAGTTTCTGATAGGACTCCCTGTATTCCTTACCTTAATGATAAAGAGTATTGGGAGAATTTGTCAATCCTTGTATAAAAGAATGCATGCTACTTCTATCACTGGACTGCATAGATTTTTAGGTTTACAAATAACATTTTGCAAAATTATGTATTTTAATACAAAGAATTAATTGATGAAATATGTGGTATGTAATAGATCTATTACTTATTTATACAGTTGCATTTCCCAGGATGATTTTTAGAGTCTCTCTCCAAGGTAGAACAAAAATAGTCTTCCAATATGGGATGAATTACAGAGATTGCTGTATTATTGAGCCTGATTCCTGCCCACATCTGCAGCAGTATCACTGCGCTGTGCAGAAATGACACGGCCCTGGATGGATAAGCTAGCCCTGAAGAATCAAGGCTCCCCTGCAGTGAACAGAGTGGACCAACTGCCTAAGAACTTTCCTGTAAGTCCGGTTTTCAGGAGCTGACTGGGAAGGAGAAGTATTTACTCTTTGGCTGCCACATTCAGCCCTGGCGAGGAGCAGCTCTCGCCTGCTCCATTAGTGCATGCTCTGGCCCATGGGCTGTGAGTTGGCAATGGCAAAGGCAGCGGCTGGGCCTGTGCTGTCGCTCTGTGCTTGTGGGGAGGATAGGATGGAGAGGCCATACTGTGACATTCACTATGGATGTGTTGAGTTTTACGGGCTCTACTGGACATTTTTTGCACTTTGAATAAATAGCAATCCCAAGTAGAACAAACACGATTTTTCTTTTCTGTTTCCTGTAGCTGTTCTCACTGTCTCATAGGTGAGACATCACCATTTAGCATCTCAACAGCTGCTGCTCCAAAACCAAGCCTCTCTCTCTACTGCACTGGTGGTTCACACAAAATAGGCAATAGATAGAAACATATATAAGCTCTGTGTCATCTGGTTTTGGTCAGAAGACAAACCCTGTACTTGCTAAGCTGCTGGTGAAATTTCAAACCATTAAACTGATTTTCTTCTGAATGTGACTTTCAAGTCTCTGGGTCAGATTTTTCAGTGGTATGAGGCACGTAAATAAGCAGATAAATACCTCGCTGGATTTTTGTTGTTGTTGTTTTAACCGAAGGGGTGTTAGACACCTAGTTTCAGCAGGGTTAACTCAGGCAGACTCTGGTCATAAGATATGTGAATGGAGCTGGCTCAGAGTTCAGGCAGGGAGAATATTTATCCGTGGAACCAATTTCTTACTTGGTTAAAGTCAGACCTTGGACAAACATGGGGTGTAGGAAATGAAATCAAAACCTGAATAGCTTTTGGAATTACTGCATTAGTAGCGTTTTAAGTTTGGGTTTTTGTTTTTTTTTTTGACACTTTGTAATGTTCAGTTTTCTTTTTCCCTGGAAAATGTTTCCACTGTTACTCATCACTTTGTGTCAGGTTTCGACTAATCTGTTGCTTTTTGGGGTCTATTTCAAATATTTCGGCACTGTCAAACAATGTATTTTGCAATCTCTTGGAGTACAATGCTCCCTACTTTTACTATTAAACCATTTGAAAATTCATTCTCGGATGGGTGTTGGACCACTTCAGGAATACTTAGGAATAAAGTAACTTCCCACCTGCTTTATGCAGGAGGTTGAGGGCAGTGGCCTGGGCTGAGTGCTTTGGAGAGCAGTATGAGCCACTCCTCAACGGGCACATCATGAGATATATAACAAAGTCAAACTCCCCCTTCCACAGCAGCTTTTTATACTTATTTTGGAAATCAGATTAGTGTAAAATTGAAAAATTAAGTATGACTTTCAAAAAGAAAGTAATAGCGTTTTTAAAATCAATCCAGATAGCTCTGAACTGCACTGAAAAATTGTTATTATTTCTTTTTCTTACAAGGATCTGGTGAAAAGCAGCTATCAAAATGAAGGAACTGAGCAGAATATAAATGAAATAATGTGCCCAAAGTAATTAAAAGGGAGTGCTGCAAGTAGTTGAAGTTCAAGAAGAAATGTAAAAAAACATGTTGAAGCTTTGAAACATGTTTTTTCAAACATCTTAAAAAGTGTACAACTCTGGTGAGTAGATCCAGACAAAGGCTAATACTGACTCTGCAATAGTTTTAATGCCACATATGTATAAAAATTCCACAAATGCAAAATAATGTTCAGGCTGACAAACACCTTATTTCCACAATGTGGAAATCAAACATGTTGGAAGACTATAATTGTGTTGTGTGGTCACTTTCACATTTATTTCTGTGTGTCCAGAAAGAATAGATTAAAACATCTTTAAATGATTAAAAAGTTTAGGACACAAAAATGTGCATGTGCGTATATATGAATTGTGGAAAAAACCAGAAGAATACAAAAACATCAAGGACAGTAAAACATTTTTCAAGATCTTTTCAAATGTGAATAGGCATTGAAGAATGACTTTGATAGCAGCCTCTTCAGGAGCTCTTTAACCTTTAGATTTTATTTTACTATTGGAATACTTTCAAAGTCCTTCAATGCCAGAGTGTTCTGGGAAATGTCTGAAAAGTTTCAGGATGTATTTAATCAACGCTCAGTGCTACAGTACTGTGCCTTAGTGGGAACTTCTCCAGCTTTAAAGTCCATGAATAGAATTCTTGCCCAAAACAGAGCAAAAGAATTAGCCCCCACTTTACTTTCCTATTACTCAGAATTAAAAAGAAATAATTTAGCAATTGCCAGTAAAGCTTCAAGCTGATGAGGAATAAGCGTGTACACCCCAGAGGACAGGACCAGGAGCTTCTCAGAGGCGGCAGCGAGTCTTGGAGCGGTGCCCATGTTTCCTGAGGGCTGGGGCTGCTGGAGGTGACATGGGGCTGCTGCAGTCACACCCCGGTGGAGCACGTTGGTCCTTGGCCCCTGGTTTCGGTGTGGGAGGCAGACTCTGCTCCTGCCCTGTGGTGCCCCAAGCAAGAGACAAAGCTTTTCCTTTCCTTGGAAAGGTGAAAGGGGGTGGGTGGTGCCCCTTTGCCAGCTCTCTGTGGGACTTGCTGTGGTGGAGTTGAAGTTGTGGTGCCCCAGGGACCCCTGCCAGGGGTGTTGGGGTACTCAAAAAAATTGAGGAAAGCCCTGCAAGTTTGTACAGCTGCTGTTGTTGTTGAAAGCTTGTGAAAGAAAAGTCTTATTTACCTCTTTTCACGTCACCCTCCTCTTTGTTCAAAGCTGCTTTTTCAAGCCTGTACCATTTGGAGTTACATGCACTGTATCTGAAATGCCCAACTGCAGCCTTCACCTCATATGTCCTCCCCAGCAGGGATTTCTAACGCTGATAGCCCTGGCAGAGGGACTGCAATTGCAAAGCATCAGCCTGGACTTCATTCTTACAGATCTGTGTGTGCCTGTCATTTCAAGATGGAGTTCAACTCCCTTGCCATCACTGGGAACACGCAGTGGGCGTCCTTTCGGCGTTTGCTTTGGCAATAAGCGCAGTCTCTTAAACTCCACTTCCCATAGATTAGCAGACAATGTCTCTATGGAGATTTATTTTGACAGCTTGGGTTTTAGACAGCTTGTTCTGCATTTTGGCTTCGGCCAGGGTGCCACATGACATTAAAGAGCAGCTGAACTGAGTGGACATCTGCTGTCACAAAAGTGACCATTAAATTTATAGGCAGGCATAAACAGGGCTGAATTAAAAAGGCAACAAAATCCCACTCCATTAGGGAACATAAACATAATGGATGCAGCTAACAGTTTGGGGGATTTTTTTTTTTGCTTTTTTTCCTTTCTTTTCTTCCCCCCAGCTACCCTAGAGAATGGGTTGACTCTCTACCTACTAATTCATCTGGTTTTTGGTAAGTAATTCACCACTAGTTTCTCAGGTTAATACTGGACCTTCTGAGTTGCAGCTGGGGTTTGGGAATATTTAGAGAAATGTCCTCTCAAGCAGCAAATAAATATCAGCCTGAAAACAGCCGGAGCATTGGCCCATGGTACTAACTGACACTGCTCTTTAAAAGGCCCATTTCTGGCCCTGTAGACTGGGAGGAGAGCTCACACGAGAGAGAGACTACAATTCTTTTTCTGTTAAAACTCATTTATTTAAATTAATGTATTTCTTTCTAGCAGAGAAGCCTAGATGAAATTTTATTTGCTGCATCCCAGGACATTGGACATTATTATGCACCTGTACTGTGCCCAAAGATGTACATGGAGGGAACACCAAGAGTTTTTACTCTCTCTATAAATTTGTTAATAAATAGAGCTTTTAATGAAAGACTTTTTTTAAAGCCATAGCTGCCACATACCTTAAAACTCTCCCCGAAGGCCACAGAGGAGGGATATAAGGTGGAAAAGGAGGTGCCTTCCCTGCAAGCAAAGGAGTTTTTTGTAAGGTTGGGCCTTAGAAGCAGTGAATCTCTCCTGCTGACCTGCCCAATGCTGGAGACAACCACGCTGTCCCTGAACCAGTGGCCTCACCAGGGATATGTGTGCAGCACACAAAGTGGGTAGTTTTCTAGTGCATTTCCCTTGTCAACCCCATGCACTGATGGGCATCTCCATCACCTCATGAATACCTGGCCAGCATGACTGGACAAGTCAATGACCTAGATGGATTCAGCCATTTCTCCCATCACGGGAAGGCACCCCATCACCTCTAATGCTGCACACCACAATTGGGTGGGGTATCTATAGCTGCTGCATCTGCTGTGCTACAGACCAGCAGCCTTTCTCCTTCGCTCATGGCTTACCGACACGTTAAAATGTAGAGCAGCTGTTGAAATATCAAGTACTGCACCATGCACAGATAAGGAATATTTCATCTTCAAAAAATAATAATGCTATACACTCATGGTTAGACTCTGGGCATAGGGAGCAATGGCAGCCCAACAGGCCCACCACTCATGGCCTGCTGCTTGTCCACGGGAGGCCATCACAAAGAACTGCAACAGTCCCCAGCAGTTTCCCCACCAGTTCATTTTGCAGATTCCCCTTGAAATCAAAGAGCCTGCCGATTTAAAAGCTGCAGAATCAATCCTACATCATCTATAGGCTTACAGTGTCTATGCTATTGCACACGCCCCGGCAGCCATGTATAGCTCTAAGCCGCCACACTATAAATATTTTTCTATCCTGGTCCCGTAGGTTAGAGGTTAAGTAGGTTGAGGCTAATCTTGATTTGTGACCCAGCTTCACATGTACTGGCAGTGAGGTTAAGCCCTTTTCCAGTGGAACGCTGCCTTCTGCGGGCTGTAATGAAGCCCGTACACACTAGATGGCCCCAGGAGAACGCAGCGCTGCTTGGAAGTCATAACCAAAAACTGCTGTACTGGATTAAAAAAAAAATTTAAAATCTGGTTACTCCAAATTCCTTCTCATAGAATTATTTAGGCTGACTTTTTCAAGATGACTGAAGGGCAATCAGCACATGTCTTCCAGAGGAAGCTGGAGAACTTAAAATAGTGAAATAGCACTGATATTTTATATTTATACAATAGAGATTGACTTCAAAAGTATTATTTTCTCAGAGCAGCCCACAGACTGGCTATGGCTATGTTGCTGTTTTAATTACTAGCATGTAAGAATGGAGATGGAGGGGGGGGATGATGTTGTTTCAGAGTTAAAAACCAGGGCCATACTTATGTTTCTGTGACAAGGCAACTGAGTTTGGGGAGTAGGCTCCTTGCTCAGCACGTGCAATAGTACACCCTGCACAGAGCTGTGGGCAGGTTTGGGGGGGCTACAAGATGGCACTATGCACTGCCAGATAACAGCTGTGAAGTCTGGCCCTTACCCTGGTTTTCTGGCTTGATAAATGTCTTTAAAATATGGGAGATTGAGACAGACTCCCTTGAAAATTAAAAAAAAAAAAAAAAGTAAATAGGCCTGGTTAACTACATGCAAGGACTTGGGAACTTGTTTTGGCTCCTTTTACTTTTGGCTCCATCTTCATATTACCAACCAAATAAAAGTGTCTGTCAATGTCCCCACAGCTAAAGAATAAATCACAAGAGTGGTCCCAGGGGTGATTTTTAGCACTTTGACACAGGTTCTGAACCATACTCCATGTCTTCTTTAGGGTCGGGTCCCCAGCAGGATTTATTTCTGCGTCAAGGAAGATTACAGCTAATAGGATTTGCTTCTTGGAGGCTGTTGGCATGTTTGGTGCAAACCCTGCACAGTGCTTTCTTAAAGGAGAATATGGACCCTATTTGTCATATTTTTCTTCTTCTTCTGGCCTTCCACAAGATAAACCCATCTGTTTCATCTTGTGTCACAGGATGCTCTTGCTTTCAAGACAGCTTTGGAAGGTAAGAACGCTCTTTATCCTCGTTGTAGCACCAGCGAAGCAGCTCAGAAATTCACAATATATATTTGCCAATGTTGCAAGCACCAAAACCGAACAGGTAGCCGCATGGTGTGCCTCTAATTCTTGACAGGTACCAGCTTGAGCATGGAATGAGGTTTCTCTTATTTCTCTGAGATAAGTAGTTGCACATGTAGCAGTTTTTATGACTTAATTGTAGTCTTTGTGGGAAAATGGGTGTAAATCCAAACTGAAGGGTGGATATATGGCTTATGCATGTCCTGTATACAATATTTTATAATTATTTAAGTGCTTGCAGACCTGTATAGGGAATGGGTTTGTTAACCATGAATGTAGTGTGCGACTGGAGAATTTTCTGGTTTCCTCCTTAGGAGTTTGCTGTGCATGTCTGCACTGCTGAGGCAGATCCCTGCAAACATCCCTCAGGACATGCGGAAAATTAGAATAGAAAATTCTCACCTAACAGAATTGCCTCGCGGGTCTTTTGAGAATGTTAGTGCCTTGGAGTATCTCTGGCTCAATTTTAACAACATCACGGTGATGCACATCAAGAGCCTTGAATATTTGCCGGCACTGAAGGAGCTGCGCTTGCAAGGAAACAAATTAAGTTCGGTGCCATGGACAGCATTTCAAGACACCCCGGCTCTGAAAATCCTGGATCTGAAGCACAATCGGCTGGATGTCCTTCCAGAACATGCACTCCGATATCTGCCCAACCTGACCTATTTAGATCTATCCTCAAATCAGCTTACCGTCATATCCAGGGATGTCTTCTACAACTGGCCCGTCTACCAGAGAAGCCAGAGGGTGGAGAGGCAGATAGAAGCTATTTCCAACGCTGTCTTGGCCCTTCATGACAACCCCTGGATTTGCGACTGTCGCCTGCGGGGATTTGTCCAGTTTATCAAGTCGGTTGGCCCACCTATTATTCTGATGAATTCCTATTTAACTTGCACAAGCCCAAAATTCAGGGCAGGGAAGTTTTTTCATGAAGTGGAGCTCAACAGCTGCATGAAACCCCTGACTTCAGCCCTTGACACCAACCTGACAGTCCCGGTGGGGCTGAACGTCACCCTGACCTGCTTCGTGCAAGCCAGCCCTTCCCCAGCTGTGTGGTGGACCTATGCACTCAAACTTTTAAGGGCGTTTAATGGTAAGCAAAGATTTTTCTTCTTTTTTTTTTTTTTTTCCTTAAAAAAATATGTTCTGTTATTCTACTTATGGAGGTCTTCAGGCCATCACAGTCACCACACCAGCTCTCAGCCCCTTTAGATCATCACAGTTATTGTGGTGACCATAATCCAAATAATCTTAATCATCCTATGTGTCTAAGCATGTCTGACCGGCATGAGAAGAGCTGCTTCATGCAGGATATCGGTCAAAGATGAAAGAAGCACAGCCTCATTTTTACACAATTATTTTATGTGTGGCTTTTTAGTAGTAGGTCTTTCATCATGACATATGATGTAAGGACTATTAATAATACATCAGTCATACATACATAATAAATTTGTGGTTATCTAGACATGCATATATATTTACGCTATATATTATATGCTACATATATGTATACATACACTCTAGAGTTGTATGTACATGTTTGTAAGAGCACACACACACTTACAGGTTTTACACTAGTTCCATATGTTTTCTTAAGAAATACCCAGACAAACCACAAAACTCTGCAGTGCTCTTATCTCTCTGTGTCCATTCCTGTTCTGCACCCAAATTAGAGGTTGTCATTCTCCATAAGCCTTGCTTATTTATATTCTTTAATGAGGGCCTCATAATATGAGGCCTTTTCCTCTTCCTCCCCATCCAGCTTGGCTCTTGCACACTCTCCCTCACATTTATTTTTACTAAGAGCCTTCAACAGGACAAGTTGCTATTTTCATCAGGTAAGCTAATAATGCACACGGGCACCACACAGGTTATGTGTGTTCCTAATAACCCAGCCAGCTAAATGAGACAGCATTAGCCCTTAATCCTGGGCTGATATTTGCTTTAATTGCAGCATTGTAGCATCTTCCCATGACCACATGCTGAATTAATTACATACAAGCTTTTCCTAACCACAGCCACACACCCTTATTTGGGCAGGCGACAGGGGGCTTCATACTGTTCTGAAAGCTGCATCTCATGTCCAGCCCGACACTCCCTGGCTCCACACGCCTCATTTCGGCCCCAGCCTCTTGAGACTGACATTTTTCCGTGTTCAATCCTAATGGAGGATGGAGCGCGCGTCCAAAGGCACACGGGCTGCTTGGTCTCTGCCTGCAGCGGCCTCCCTAGCTGTTCCCCCTGGGGTGGGGAGGTTGAATGCACTCCCTTGCTCAGATGTCCCAGTGCGTTTATTGCCTTTTGGCCCGGAGCTGACAAGCTCTGCAGGGTTCGGCACACTCCTGTGCCCCTCTTCCTCTTTCCCTGGGCAGGGCAGGACCTGCCTATGCCCCATACCACACTGGAGTGGTCTTGGGGCTACACCAAAGGCGTGGTGGCTCCTTGCCTGCGTGGCCCCCGCCTGCTGACATAACTCCCCTCTGCTCACAGTGTCCACCGAGCCCATCAGTGAGGAGACCGTCCGCTCAGAGCTGCTGATCCCAGCGGCGCGGCCAGCCGATGCCGGCAACTACACCTGCACAGCCGCCAACTTCTTGGGCAACACCTCGGTGTCCATCAGCCTCCAGGTGGGGGCCCCCTGGGCACCCACCACCTCTCCGGACTGGGCTCCCATCGCCCCCGCTGAGCCGGGCGCCCATGTAGAGGTGCGTATCGCCAAGCAGACGGTCTACGGCATCACCCTGGAGTGGTTCGCGGCGGCTGCAGCGGCAGCGGAGCCGGGTGAGACCTGGTACACCCTCCTGGTGGGCCGCTACGATGCCGTCCAGAAGGACGCCATCTATATCGGCCCCGGAGTCAATACCTACTCGGTGACCGACCTCCTGCCAGCCACCAAGTACGAAGTCTGCGTGGCCGTGCGCAACCAGGCGCCCCGCAAGGGCCAGTGCGTCGTCTTCGTCACAGGCAGCGACGTCAGCCAGCTGGAGCAGCGCGAGAAGCTCATCCACATCATCGTCATCGTCTGCGCCATGGTGCTGGCCGTGCCCGCCGGCATGTACGCCTGCACCGCCGAGGCCCGCCCCGGCTGCCTGGCCCGCTGCCCCGGCGCCTGCCCCCGCCGCCGCCGCGAGGGCCAGGCACAGGGGGCCGGCAGCAAGGAGAGCACGCTGGACAGCCTGCCCGCCGGCAGCGAGGACGGGCTCTGCCGACCCGAGGGTGGCCGCGGTGGCCGGCGGCCACCGGCCTGTGAGGAGCCAGGCAAAGCCCGGCCGCCCCACAGAAACAGCGCTGACCTCTACTAGCCCGGCCCCGGCCACCCCCCCCGCAGCGGCACCTTTTGCAGATGACCTCGAGCCACAGCACGAGCTGGTTGTCTTGAAGGACCATGTGCAAGGAAGGGTCCGTGCTGCAAGCGCACAGCGGGGCACCCGACCGGGACTCGCAGCAGGCTCAGGGAGCCCTGGGAATGGGGGTGCCTTGGGGTGGGTGGCCGCTCCTGCACCCCCGGGCTGCCTCCGCAGCGCTGCCATGCAGCAACGCACACAGACACACCAGAAAACAAGCATTAACTAAAAAAAAAAAAACCCCAACCCAAACCCAATAGCAATGTGTGTGGCAAAAGGCCAAGGGTGCCCCCAGGCTCACTAGCTCCCTGGGGGTCTTTATTTCTTTATTTATTGTACCCGGAGGGGACACACGGCCAGGCCTGTGTGCCGCTCTGCCTGGTGCTGGCTTCACCTGTGGGCTGCCCCACGGAGAGAGCAGGGGAGCCAGGGCAGGGCTGGGGCATAACCAGCACCAAAAACTCAGGGGAGGATGGGGATCAATGCGATAGAGCTATTTTGTTTCACTTTGAGGAAAACTATTTTTTTCTGATTTTTTGGGGGTGTTGGTTTGGGGAGTAGGGTTTTTTTCTTTGTTTTGCTTTGTTTTGTTGGTTTTTTCCTTACTCCACCTTAAGGTTTACACAACCCTAAGAGGTTCACAGCCTCGGTTGTACCACACAGAGACAGTGTGAGCACTTACTGAACAGCAGCGTAATGTAGCCGCAGCACAGGGTTCCAGGGGGTTTGAGTTGTTTCGGGTTTTTTATTATTTTTTTTTTATACGAGGGAGAAGGGGAGGGCCTTTTACCTGTGTCCGAACATGTATTAGAGGACCTTGTTAGTTCACACTAACTAGCACACATTCACACATGCCCGCACACGCTCTGACGCACGCACGCACACAGATCTCACACCTATTGCTACACAAGTGCTGTGTCAATATAGTTTTGTCAAAGTTAAGAACAAGAGCTGGTGAAAAACGAACAGTTTGTCTTTTGCAGGCAAACACTCAACCGCTGTTCCCCCTTCCACCCTCCTCACCACTCCTCTCCATTTTCCCAGGATGGCACTGTGGGGTGACGAGAGGGGTGAAAGGGATGCTTGGTGTGGATCCGAGGTTTGGGAGCCAAAGGTGCAAGGCAGGCACCTTCCCCAAATGCAGAGGGGCCACCTGCCCATTCTGCTGCTTTGAAACCAAAGCTTGCCTCCTTTCTAGAGGCAAAAAGCCCCAAATATGCGTGTAAAAGGAACCAGCCCCTGCTCGCAGAGCAGCTCATGCAGGATTTCTCGGAGGTCTGAGGACATGTGACTTATTATTCTCTATTTTGGCCTCGTGCTTTCCAGCACAACTAAAGCACGTGGCTGACAGACCCGCAGCCCTTGTCATATGTGTTGTTATAGATCGCCTCAAAAAGAAAAAAACTAGAGTAGATACCTCAGCCGTAAGCAGAGCTAAAGCCCAATGTGAGCTTCACTATGTGGCAGTTTGGTTTTCCAGTTGTCTTTTGGTTTTTGCTGTGTTTTCTGCGCTGTCTCTCCTCAGGCCCCATGTTTCCTCCTCCTGCTGTAACTTGCTGCTCAGCTTTGAACAGAAACCTGTGTTGTCGATGCTGAATCTCCGTGTTATACTTCAAGGGACCTCCTCGTCTTGTCAGTCTTTTAGCGTCAAAGTAATAAACGCAACGGATTTTCAGAATACGCAGGTGTCCGCTGCTTCATTTCTATTCTTTTTCAGTTACAAATTGCAAAGAAACCCGAATGCCACAGAGTGCCGGGGTTTGGCTGCAGGGACTGGGGAGGCCGAGCAGCTGCAGCACGTGTGACGGGGGGTCTGGAGCAGTGAGGAAGGGCCACAAGCAGCTGGCCAAGCTGGGGAGACAACCCTGTCCTGGAGAAACCCCTGGGGAGATGACGGCATGAGCTGGTGGTGGCTGAGGACCAGCACGGGGCCGTGCACCAGGGGAATTGAAAAACAAACCAGTAACAACTGACCTTCTCTTACCCCGGCCAACACGGAGGAACAGGGGCAACCTGCAGAGACTGTGGAGAGCTGCTGAGCCACTGCGAGACAACAGCCAGGGAAAGACAAAACATCCCATCACCGTGTGTAGAAAGCTCACAGCAAATCATGCACCCAGCGAGCGCTGCCATCAAACCAAACCTGCCGCCTCACAAAGAGCCCTCCTACCCGCGGGGCACAAGGGGGACTTGTGTGTGCCCCTGCCCGTCCCCTGTGCCCCACAGCATCCCGCTTCTCGCCTCCTCTCCTTCCAGGCTGGCGTTGCCCCAAACCCACACAGCCCCTCTCCTGACTCGTGGGCCACAGGTCTGACTGCCTGTGCCCCTGTGGTCACGTCACAAGCAATGACGAGGTGTCGTTGCCAGCAGAAGCACACCACACACAGAAGCACCTTTTGCAGTTTTTTTTTTTTTAAATTTATTTATAAAAAAGAAACAACAAAACCACCCTGAATTTGAATTACAGAGTAACTGGAAAAAAGTCTCACAACATAGTAATAAAACATCTTTATTCCCTCTTAAATATAATCTCTAAGACTATAAGCCTATAATTCCTGTTAAATCTCACTTAATTGAATGGTCTTTATAGGCTTTCCTCATTGGAGAACGAACATTGAATACTGGCTTCAACACAACATCGGGAAAACAGTAGTATGGGGAATACATCACGAACTTTTGGTACCTCGGGAAACATTGCAGAACCCGGGGGAGACACAACCTGCTCGCACAGGGCACCAGGAGCGGGGCGGGGGGCTACACGTCCCCTCCCTCCCGCCTGCTCGCAGCCAGAGGACGAGGAGACGGGACACAATGAGAGAGCCTGGGCCTCACGTCACGCAGCCCTGGGAGGAGGAACAGGCAAGAAACAGCGTAGAAAAGGAGAGAAGCGGCAGGGGAGGCTCCGGGAGCAGCGCTGCGGCCACAGCCCCCAGCCGGGACCCTGCTGCACCTCTCAGCTATGGCTCCTGGCTCAGCCCGTGGGTGACATGAGCCACGGTCACTCTCTGGCTTCTAGGTGGATTGAACTGAAGTTCAACACAAGATTTTTTCCCCATAAGTGGGCAACTTATTCAAGGAGCAACCCCCTAAGCTGCTGCAAACGAAGGGAATTAGAATGGGGTGAGGGAAGAAGAACCCCTGAGGGCCAGGTCTGCTGGTCCAGCTGAAATGACAGCTGGAGAAGAGTCTCACGGCCCCCTTGAATGAACAGTGTCCTGTGCTGTACCCCATCTTGATGCTCCTGGTGCTGATCCAGCACAGCACAGCTGTCCTGCGGGAACAGGGCTCGGGCAGAGGGTGCTGCTCCCCGGCCAGCCTGGCACACGCTGCCTTCTCCCCAAGGGATGGGGAACAGCCAGGCCCAGCTGAAAACCATCTCAGAAATGAACGTGAGGGAGAAACTGTGGGGCAGATCCAGTGAAAAAAGTGCCCTGCCTTTGGTGCCTTTCTACTGTCATGTAACGAAAAAAAGGTGTCAGCTGCGCCCCCCCCCCCCCCCCATTAACTCTAGCACAATTCACTCAAAAATACTGACAGGAAAAAACCAGAATATTTTATGGAAACCTCCTTTTGCACTCAGCAGTCCCTGGCGCAAGCCAGGAGAGGTGATGAAATACATTCCCCGACACCTCCTGCTAGCAGTGTACAAAACCAAATGATCTTTCCAGACACTTCCCTGACCGACACATGCGACTTCCCAGCACTCGTCTATCTTTATCACTTATCGTTTTTCTCTCAGTTTTACCTTGTCTTCCCTGCTGCTTTAATCACGGCCTTCTCCTGCTGGCCTCCCCCTCATTAGGGGACGTGCCGTCAGGAGGGAGCGCTGCTGTTGAACTTCTGCGGTTGAGCCCTGCCCCAGCTGCTCTGGAGAAGGCTGAGGTGGCCCTCCCGTCCCCTCGTTAGCAGGCAAGTCCAGAGCAGAAGCGAAGTGCAGCATCACGTCAATGTACTCCGGCAAAACCCAGCACAAGCTGCAGGAAAATGGAGAACTTCTCCAAGCCTGCCCGCTTACCTTTTGGGAATGAAGTTACTCGGGTCATGAGCACATCCCTCCGCCAGCTGTTGCAAAGCGCGTTGCGTCCTGAGGACAGCAGGTACCACCTGGGACAGCAGATACCAGTTACGCGCTACCCCCTTGCAGCGTGCAGTGTCACTGCTGTAGGAGACCTGCGCATCCCCTCAGTGCTGGTGCCACAGCCAGGCCAATGTCTTCAAAAGCGGGTCCGGGATTTGAAGCCACAGATTTTTGGACACCTCAAACCCACCTGCCAGACCAGGTCAGAAGTGGCATCCTCCACATCCTTGGCTGGAGAGCGCTTTGTTTGGAAGCCAGGACTCTGGGTAGGGACCTCCAAAATGGGGGCAATCTGAATCCCCCTTAGCTTGGGGAGACTGTGGCTGGTGCGAGGGTACTCAGCACCCGGTCAGACAGCTGCAGGGAGGGACCAGCATGGGGACACGAGCCGAAGGAACTGCAGTCACAACTTGACACGGACCGCAGCGTTTGCTATGAGTGGGGTGACTCCGTAGCACGTAATACTTGCAGAAGGTGGGGGGTGGCTATCACAGTGAGAAGCTGCTCTCAGTTTTCAGGGTGCTGACAGACACAGGGAAGACCACGGCACAAAAATATATCCACGTGCAGCCACAGTCCGCAGCCTCTGGGCGCTGCCAAGAGTGCCTAGATGTGGGGCTCACCAATAGCTGCATTCCTCTTCTCAAACTTCATTTTGAGCTCTGACACGAGGGCATTGTGGGCGCTGCTATGACCTCTCTTCTTCAGCTGCTTGTTTATAAACTTGGGAGTGAGGGAGCCAGAGACGGTTGGCACCCGCCACCCCGGGGCATCCCCCCTGGGAGCCAGGGCTGGGGGCGGTGGGGGCACGGGGGCAGTTGGTGGCACGGGGACAACCTGGATGTTGTTATTGCTGTTCTCATTTTGTAGGCTCTTGGCGTCATCCTCAACGACAAACTTCTCCGCAGCATTGCTGGGCCTCTTGAACTTCAGCCACTCCATCCTGACTGCCCGGGGCTGCGGGGTCTGTCTCTTTTTTATGATCCTTCTTACCGGCGTGATTTTGTTGGACCGCTTATTGCGCCAGAACATGGCCGTAGAGATCATGATAGTTATCAGCACCATTATGCCCATGACACCAGCTAGCACTCCTAAGGCTTTCATGGGGTTATCTTTAGTTTGCATCAAAAAGGCGGCCATAGGCCCTTTGTGAAGAGTCTGTAAAAGAGTACAAAGAAAACACATGACTTACTCTACGGGACAGACAGTGACCCAGAAATTTCATTTGTCCAAAATATGTAACAAGCAGGGCTGACTAATGGAAGTTGTCTCTAAAAAAAAATGAGAGTCAAAGAGCCAGTCCAGGTCTGCAGAATTCGGATGGAGCAGGAGACTGGGCAAGTGTGGCAATATCGTGAGATGGACGACTGCCCAACACAAAAGCTTACGGGAGAATTACCGCCACATTAGGACGGATTCCTGCGTGTCACCATAGCGTGTGTTTAACTTGCAAGAACTGAGTAAGGAAATAATTGGCTCCAGGATCTGCAGCTGTATTGTTGTACCACATTTCAGGTTCATTTCCTAGGAATATTAGTGTTGAACCCAAACGGAAGCTTATGAGTAGAAAATGATCTTTCAAAAGCAGTTGTAGGTGATACGGTGATGCAGTTTATAGGACTATTACTGAGCGTGGAATTAAAAAGATTATGAGAAAACTTCACTTTATAAAATTACAGTGTACAAATGAGTAATTAGCAGGTATGTGCTGCGTTCTGTTTTCAAGTACTCTTTTACAGACATGCCAAAACTCTTTGAGGTAGGGGACATGAGTAGAGCTAAAGAGCTTTGTTTTTAGAAATAAAAGAAATACGAAATAGCGTAAGCTACATATGGCATATTAAGGACAAATGAATGGCCAGTTCACTTTGCAGCTTAGCACACTGTGCGTCTCGGAGGTCCCCGTATAATTTTGCGGATTTTGCCCTGTGGGTGGAGCTTGGATCTTTTCACACTTTTCCAGTACATGATGGTGGAGATCACCATTGTTACAGAAATGGTAGAAAGGACGCCACTCATGCAAATTCCAAATATTGTCCATGGACGCTTCTTGAGGCCTAAAATATAGGATTTTACCCTGGACTTGATCTGGAAATATCAAAAATAAGAGAAATGGTCAACCCTCACATACTTATATTTGAAAGAGGGCAGTATCTATCTATTATAAATACAACTAGGGAACTAGGGTACAATGTGTACAGGATGGAGAGCGTGTAAAATAAAAGGAGCTAAGTGTTGAACTAGGCACAGGAGAGCAGACAGTTGCAATGACCTTGAACTGAATCAAGAAACACTGAAAGAAGTTAGGAGGCATGAATGAGCACCTGGTTGGTCAGGGAATAGAGGGCAGCAGCGCAGCACAGAGATCACCCTTAGTCATGGCATGGTAGTCCACCCTTGGACTACATTTCCAGGAGAAGTTCATAATGAATACAAGCTCCTGCGAGGGTATCTAGACAGACAGTAGCATTGTGCAAGGCCAGGAGATCCTTCAGAAATGGCACATTCACAAGCTGGTCATAAAGCTACATGAGGCTGCAGAGAGACAGGGCTATCCACTGTGCCCCGCTCCTCTGGCCTTGGCTCCAGGAGGGAATCGTCACCCAAACTTTGCGTGCCTAGTAACAGGTTATCTGCATTTTAGTCAGCGGTCTAAGCTCCCAGCTTTTAGTCATCGGGGAGAAAAGGACATCTCCAGAGTAGTAGCCACCACCAGCTAAAATAGGTATCAAAGACAGTGAGTATAAGGAGAGCCTTGTGACTAGCTTGGACTTGAACTTCTGGATTTTAGACATTTAAAGTGAGATCAGGTGGATTTCCCTCTAAACTAGGATGCTCACCTCTTTATCCTCTCCAGTCTGTGGAGAGAGATGACTAAGGCTATTCCCAAAGGGTGCTTCAGCGTACCTTGTTATGTATTACACAGGAACACTATTTGTTTTTAAATCACATCCCTAAACTTAGGGAATATAAATTTATTAACACAAACACATTGTCTTCACTTTGTTTCTGTATTGTCACAACCTGCCTCAAGCACATTATCCAAGACCACTCTTCCCCTGTCCTGAGAGAAGTGGGCAAAGAAATGGTATTGAAACTCACGGACCACATTGCCTTACAGGTAGCAACCAATTTTGATCACTTTGCTGTACAAAAATTTTTTCCATTATTTAATTAGGAATGGGCCTAAGAAACCAAAAGCAGAGCAGTCCACGACCTTGGTGGAGCTTGGATTCCCATCAGCTTTGCTGTTCTACATTACATGGATTTTGTGTACTTAAATCCCATCAGGTAACAGAAATTCTACCCTGGCTTACTGAACTTCATGTGAAAGTCTAATGAATTGTCAGATAAAGCCTGCTAAGTAGTACATGACCTGAAATGAGTCCACTTATTATAAGTGTTGTCAAGATCTATTTTGCAGTGAGGAACTGATGGCTCAACACAAGAAGAAAGATGACATATACTTAAGAAGATGCTATATCTCAGTAATGATTATTTGACTAGCTATTTGAAAACCTTGAATAAATGGGATTAGACAGACGTACGTGTCTACGTTGCCAAAATACAACAGTTTCAGGGGTAAGAACAGATGGAAATTGTATGGGGAGTTTCAGAACTTGTCTTCGTTCAACTCCCCCCTGTCTCACCAAGTTTGGCACCTATTCAGATCTCCCAGTTATGAGGAGGTAATTAATACCAAAACTAAAACCATTAATAGTTAGCTGGCTCAGCCTATATTCTAGTTACCAGGCCTGTACTATACAAAGCTTTGCCTAGAATCAGCCTTGGCTAACAATTCTTCTGTAATATCTGCATAAAAAACCACGAGGCATTTTGTAAGTATATAGTGGGAGAATTTCTGTTTGTCACGGCCATGACGCTCACAGGATAAATAGGAGGAAAACAAGCCTGGAACAGCATCTTGTCTGTGTCGTCACCGTGGCCCAGTTGGTTAACACAGACCGGGTCTGAGAGAAGTCCGAGCACCCTCTGACACTGAAAGCCTGGGAACATTTGGAGACCTAAGCGTAAGCGCTTTGGCTCCGAGCGCTGCCCTGCGCATTCAAAACACCGTCACGTCATCGTGTCGATCACCAACAGCGCCTCAGAACTGGGTCAACAAGTAGTGCCCCTTTTTAAGAGACACGCTACGTTTTGAAGACTACTGATTTTTGAAGAGCACTGATTTTTCTTGTACACATAAAACAAAAGCAGATACACAACAAAATGAAAGCTGGTATGGGAAGCACTGTCGTACCTCTGCGGGCCAAAACCTGGAAGAGACACTCTCTTTCTTAATAGCCATCAAAGGAGTTAAAATGCCACTGCTCACAAAAGATAATGCTCTGCTGGGTTTTTGCTGTGACTTCACAGTTATAATGAGCACTGGCCCAGAGAAGGGTTGAGGACAATTAGAGGGTTACAGAACTGTGGCAGAAGTTTGGAAGTGGGTAAGTTGTTTATATTACAACAGATTACAATTATCAACAGTTACAGTTGTCGAGAAAGGAGAAGTCCAATCCTGGGACACGAATACCATTAAAAAGATAAAAGCAACTGTTTAGATTAAAAGATATCATCACCTATTTTTTATTTAACAAGCAGGTATGGTCCCCTGCAGAGAAGCTCCTCAAGCCCAAGTCCTGCAGGGTGCTGAAGTGTCCAGCAGTTATTGGGACTCACCAGCTTTTGAGAGACATTGACATGTGTTTGAAGGCAGTTTCAGAAGACCCAGCACTGTGCAGTTTCAGTGTACACAGATCCTTTCAGGCTGTGTAAAAGACCCTTCTGCAGCATGCAGGGCTTATTCTTGCCATCCTTCCTCCACAGTGGCTTCCTACTCAAAAATCTGAGTTTACCAAAGAGTCCATGTCTCTCTTTGCTACTGAAACGGTGACTTATTTCCTTTGTTTTCTCCCTCCTGCCACAACAGTTCACAATGTGCAGACATCCACACCTCCTGGCAGCTTCTCAAGAGCCTTTTATAATGCATGGGTTGCAGAGAGCAGAACAAGTGGGCAATGTATCCAGAAGTTGGACCCAACAGGAATGTCTGGTTGAGCTGTTCAACCACGAGGCCAGCTAAGGCTCACCAGCTATATTTAGAAGTCTAAGTAAGTAGGCGAAGCTGTTAAGAGCCCAAGCTATTGCAGATTATAGACAACTCGGGCTCTTTCAACTTGAGCAAGTGGATCTGTACAACAAACCAGCTGGTTCTGAGAAGCCCGCTTCTACATATTCAGCATTTCTGGGGTTTTGCTTCAGATTGCTCTAGCCTGGCCGCAGGGACAGACTGCCTGCTGGTGCCAAAACACACTAGTTGTGCTCACTAAACAGACTTTTGTCTGAAAGAAGCCCACTTTGTGTGCTTGGAGCTATCTGAGATATGAGCCATACCACAGTATGCAGGGATGATCAGGAGATTTGCTTCAGAAGTTACTCCAGATCTGAGGCAGAACACAAGCTGCCCCCTCCAGTGCTTATCCCAAAGAGCGGTGCTATCACCATGTATGAAGGCTGCATTTACATCACTTTGCAATACAAACACGAGCGTGAGGTGAGACTTCTCAAATCAAACTAACAATTCTTCTCTGAACAATTTGTTTCAAGGTCCACATAACTGTTGGAAGAAGAGGCTAATTGCTCTGCAAATGTGGCAAAGGATGTTTAGTGCCATCAGCAACCATGGTTGCAGAGTTAGAACGAGAGAGGAGATATACACGTTAATTCACAGAAGGTATTTGTTGAACCTTTCAATTAGAGGAATCTAAAACTGAGACTCATCAGCTATATTTAGAAGCCAAAGCTATTAGGAACCACAGATTATGCTGTCTAAATACGGACTTAAGCCTCAGTCCATGAAGAGGTGTAAACAAACACCCCATATATTTGCAGAACATCAGTGGAGTCATGGAGAGGCAGAGATCCTCCGTCAGACCAACCTTCAGGATCAGGAGTGGGAATCAGCTTTCTATTAAAATCTTGGGCAGCAGGAATAGATTTTTGAGTGAGACATAAGGGTGAAAAAAGAGTGGCTTTTTCAGCATATGTTTCTTATTCTGTCAAGAAGAGATAGGAGATTAACAGATGCCACTCAATACCAATTTCCATAAAACCAGACTCAGTTAAATTAAAAGGCCTCTGGAATTTTTTATCACTGTATTATTCCAAGAGCAAAAGGTCCTTTTGATGTGCAATACTGCTGAACTTAGCCACAAGGCATCTATCTCAAAGGGCACAGCTTTGTGCTAATTGCAGTGGTAAATGTTAATCAGAAAATATGCCTGTTTAATTACTTGGTGTGATTAACACTGCAGGAAACCTCTAGAGGATGCATTCAAAAATATCCTCCTTATCCAAAATCAGTAATACATAAATGCCCGGCAAACAGCTAACTAAAAGAGACTTTGTACAGCTGGAGAAGAGAGGGATGAAATGTGTGTTTGTAACAGCCTCTGAGAGGCTGAGCACACGCGGTGTCCCTGTACCAAGGGACTGTTTTCTTCACAAAGTGTCAGCAGTGACTGTGCTGTCTCCTGGACATAGGGAGCGACCAAGGGTTTTGTGCACTGACACTGCACCTCACTCACATGGAAGCTGAAACTTGACAGTGGTTTTTGTAAGGAGATGTGATGCTCTTGAAAAAACATCCAACCCAAATAATTGCAAGCAACAGAAGAAGTAATGGAGAAATGTGCAGAAGCTTATGGAGGTTGTGATGTCAGATTAGTGGTGCAGATCCTGCTGAAGAAACCTACGCAAGCAAAGAAAGAAGATGCCGTTGCCACCTTGGGCTCTGTGTTGGGACTTGGCAAGCAGAAGAGCATGGGAAGAAAGGAATAACTGTGTCTGAGAGGAATCCATGTCACGTGTTTCCCTTTACAATTCTCAGGAGGGACAGTCCCTCATTTTGTGCCAAACCTGTACTCCTGGAGGAGGGGAAAGGAAGCAGAGAGGGGACTTTGTAGGAGACACCTTCTTTCATCAGGTGCTGATGTTGCTTCATGCACTAGAAGGAAATCCAGGAAACTCTTTATCCCAAAGCTGCTCTTATTTTTTCTTCCAGATGTCCTTTATCACCCGGTTCAGGGACACATCTTTTCCCCCAGCAGCAGAGACGTGGGGCACCCTCCCTCCACGTGACACCCCTCAGCCCTGTGCCTTAGCCCCCACGCTAACAGAGAGGTTACCAGCTCATCTGGGAGGGAGGGAAGCTGGAGGTTAGATGCTGGTTTTCAACAGTGGGGACAGTGCCTGAGGCCACCTGGTGCCACACACTCCTGAGATGTGCACCCTGAAAGAAGCCTGGAAGCTAGGCAGGGAGAGCGAGCTCTCACATTGTTGGCTGTGTGTAGTAATTCTTACTTGTTGCGTAAAAACCACCAAAACTTACGGTTTCCATGGGAAATCAAAGTTCTAGGCAGTTTATTTCCTTTCTATCAGTAAGAATGGCTAACTCTCTAGACTTATCAAAGAGACCCAGCACATGCAGTCCCCCAGCTCCATCTGGCAGAGCCTTGAAGCAGCTTGTCCTGCCCATGGCAGCGTTCACAGAGCCTGCAGGGGGGCTGGCCAGCCCCGACAGGCAGCCCCATGCCAGGCACCCCCTCTGCTAGGGCAGACCCGAGTTCCACGGCAGCCCTGGTGGGGCAGGTGCTGACAGCAGAGACAAGGAGCTACTCCTGGGTGCTGGTGCCTGTTTGCTTGGCACAAACGATCTCTGCAGACACCTTTTAACTGCCAGCGGACCCTGAACTGTATACAAGAAGTATCTTATAAATGCACCTGGTAAGGAGTATGGTTGGGATAAAAGACAGGGGAAACAGAGAAAGATTGTAATAGATAAAGGAGCAGTGGGTGCATTTTGACCCAACAAAGAGGCGGCCAGTTGCTGTCTGTAGGAAGAGATTTGCATCTTTGCCCAGTATATGTGTGGTCCAGAGACTGTCAGGCTAATGATGTGTTTCTCATCTACTTTAAAGCCCATTTCCTCCCTGCTGGTACCTACTTATAGGCATGGCAAGGCACTTACAATAAATAAGAATCATGCAAGTGTGTGCTCCTCACCATAAATCGCTGCTTGTTCTGTGGTTGTAAAAGTTGGACTAACAGGGAACTCTCAACCTATGTATGCTATCTTTTAGAGTCTTCTTGTTTTGTCTGCTAATAATACTGCAATTATTAAACTCACATCCAAAATTCTATGTACTTTAAAGCATTTCTATAAAGTTTTTTCACTTTTCCTATGTCACTTATGTTGACTTGCAAAACTGGTCTGATATATTTCACTCTGGCCCCACTACTTTCCACTCACTTTTTGTAGGGGAAAAAGATTGTTTTCTTCTCCTGAATAAAGCAAAAAAAAAAAGAAATCAGAAATTTAGCAGTCAGGATTTACGTTTACTCTCAGGAGTCCTTAACTTGCATACCTCTCTAACAATCAGATGCAAGAAACTCATCTCCTAACCACTTTATGCTCCTACCTTTGTACCTTTGCATTTTCTCGGATCAAAATGTCTTTTACGTTTGTGGCTGCAGAATCCAGCTTCACCACAAGGCTCTAGGAACACTCTACAAAGCAGAGCTAGCAAGGAAGCAGAAGCAATGGCTGGCAACTTTTTGGCTGTTGATTTCAACTCCTGAAGCATTGTTAAAGTAGTCTCAGAAATGGAGCAGGCAGTGACTACTCTTTGGTGCCTCTCAAGGATTATCTCATATAAGGATTTTTCTAAAACGTTTGCTTACCTCCTCTGTGATATCAATCTTCAGAACTGCTGTGGTGCTGAAGGACGGGGAGCCTCGGTCTTTGGCCTGCACCACCAATGACCATATGCAGTCTTTGTTCTTCGTGATGTTGTGGATGATGTCCAGGGAACGGATATAGGATTTCAGCTTGATTTCCCCAGTGCTTTGATCTATATCAAACACATTGGCTGGATCTGCTTGCATGATGGAATACTCCACAATGTTGTTGGGTTCTTCTGCATCTTGGTCTATAGCCTGGTAGGGAAAGTGTAAAGAACAAAGAGGTTGTTGTTTCTATGTTTGCCTGAAGACAAAACTCTAAAAGCTTCTGAGCATTCACTTCTGATAATATCCATGCTGTGAGATGACTGGGCTGGTTTTGTTTCATCTTGGAAACAATTTCCCCTTTTCTGGTATCAGCTGTGTTACATTTTTTAGTGAAAACCAGCAGGACTAGAGTTCTTTTGGTATAACTGATTTCTATTTGAGATTAAATAAAATCAGAGGAAAAACTGAACTGTAACCTATCTGTAAAATGCAAATGGTCCACTGCTGGGGAGTTTCTCACACAGCGTGGGGAACAAATGTGAAGTGAATAGAGAACAATGGGATTAGCTCCACACATGTTAAAGTACAGCTGCCTTAATTTTTGTGCTGTGGTATTTGTTCTACTAACATTAGGTGTTGTGTAATCAGGCTTCACTATACGCATTCAAATATGTGTAACATAGGATGTTCTGCTCCTTTGCCTGTGACTTGTTATTGTGGTTTTTTTACCTCCTGTTCCACACTGGATCAATGAATATGATTCTGCAAAGCAAAAGAAGTTGTGTGGTTGAGCACAAAGGCATGGCAGGAAGGTTAAGTATTTGAAACCCTGTACTTTCATTCACTCCTTTTATTTGGGCTTATTATGATCACTGAATAATCCAGGATCCTCCACCAGCTGATGCTTCAAATACTGTAACAGAAATTTATCTTTTGCCTATAGAATTTATTTATTTCTCCTTCTCAGCAGTCTGTAAGTACTATCATTCCATGCTTTAATCCATTTTTTTACATACAAATGGATGTGCAAAATAAAGCCCCAGGAAAAGGCAACTTTCAGGCATTCGCTATGATCCCTGAGCAATAAACAGCAGAGCTGGGGCTTCTCCAAAGCACTCTGCTTTGTGAAACACTGTGTAGTCTCTCACCTCTATCTTCACCGGTGACCCAATGATCATCGTCTTTTCCTGGATATTTTCATTGAACTCTGGAGAGTGGTCATTGACATCTAGCACAGTGATAAACACTTCAGCCAAGCTGTATTTCCCATCTGTGTCCTCTGCCTTCACATAGAAATTATACTTTGAGTTCACTTCAGCATCTAACACAGCCCAGGGCTGGGTGTAAATTATACCTGTTGATGGGTGGATTAGGAACCTGGAAAAGAAGGATGGAAAGACTTTTGGGTTTTCTGATGACTTAATATGTGTTTGCAGCCTGGGGTAAAGGTGTGTTCTAACCACTGAAATGCTGTGCCCAAAGATTGGTACTTTTCACCTAACTCCTGTCTGGCTGATGCTTCCAAATCATTTACTCTACCTATTTTTTTTCGCTAGTTCTTTAGCCTTGAAAAACCAGAGAACTATCAGAGTCTGGTGTTTTTCTATCTCCTGTGCATTTTAGCTGCATTTTCTGTTAAAGCCTTTGTCCTCAATAAATGCTCAGTGTGATGGCCTTCTCCCAGAGTGATTTCTTTGCGTTAAAACATTAAGGAACTGCCTATTTTTTTTTTTCAGTTTATAACTACAATGTATTAGGTTACGTCCTGCATAAATTAAGATTGATTGATATCACCTCAACAGCTAAGGAAAGTGTGCTGCATATCATATTTAAGCTCTTCACTTCTCAGAATGGGTAAGAAAAATGGCTGCTCTCAAATCCCCCAAAGTGCAGGGCAAATTATCTCCTCCAAAAATAATCACTTTTCCATAGACTGGCACTGGGATGGAGTGGGTGTTCAGATTTATCTGTAGCAAGTTCAATTCTACACATTTGTAATTACTCAGACACTGTCAGAAGTGTCAGCCAAAACATTGGATTTATAGAGAAGATACCAACCCAGTGTCTTTTTAAAATGGACTGCCAGTGTGGGCTTCAAGCAGTTTTTTAGCAGATGAAAGGTTTTATATACCCTTTAATTAATGTACAGGATAACAAAATATTTTCTGTATTCCAACTGTGAGCACAGTTGAGAGTGATTATAAAAGGGGCACTTAATAATCCAGAATGTTCAATTATTTTCATTACTCTGTTAGATACAAATACAAGTCTTGAAGAAAGCCAAGAACTGGAGAAGGAAAGAGGTATGCAAACTCTTGGTAGGAAACAGTGCCTGTGCTGAGTGCCTCCTTAGCACTCGACCCAGTCTAACCATGCAGAGAGGACTCTCATCACTCCCATTTTAGTGGAAGAATAGAAGCACTGAGATGTGAAGAGATTGCAGTAATGCACGCCACTCCCACTGGCTCCTTGGATGTAGGATTACCTACAATAAGATAAATGGTTTTATCTTCAACAGTTAACATTATTCCTCTTACTCCAGTACAAGTCATCTTTCTTCCAACACAACTGCATATCCGCTGATGTAATCCCTGAAAAATCACTGAAAAAAGTCATGCCTCTAATTGAAACTCTCAAATCTGCATCAAACTCTGTGTTCAGCAGACCTGGAGGTTCCAGGGCGAGGAAATCAACCCAGCTTTGCAGAGCCATGCCATTCTGGCACAAGGAAAAGAAAAAAACAATCATACTTAAGAAAGAAAAAAAAACACTTCACATCTTAATTTCCTCATTCAACAGCATAAGAACAGTGAGCCCGAGGATCCCTGTAACTTCAAACAGAATAAAGTTGCACTCACATTTTTTTCTAAATCCTTTGTCAACAACCTTCACAAGCTTCTTTGCACCAGCTGCTACATTTTAAACCAAAGCGGTCTGCCTGCATGACATGACCTTTGCCTGCTTGCCTCTATGCAGTTAGCAGCTAGCTTAAGGACTTAGTGAAGAGCTCAAAATAATCCATCCTGGAAATGCTCCCATATGTGTATCCTTCTGGCTACAGAAGAGGTTCACCCTTAACATCTTGGATTTTGGGCTTTGATTGTGCCTCCTAAATGGCTTTCACCTTAACAAGAGGAGTTCAGCTTTAACTCCAGGTGGATAATGTATGGAGAAAACTGGATTCTGGGGATGAGTGCCTGAAAAGCTCATTCATTTCCAGTATTCTGCCCTGCAGCCCCACCATGTCCAGGAGCTGCATGTTCCAGCAGCAGTATCTGTGATGGTCAGTGATGCTAGCCATGGCTGGGAGCCACAACCAATGGGCCAGGGCAACTGCTGGGATGCAAGCAGCGTGGGAGAAACCAGTGTTTCAGGATGTTCTTACCCCAGCACTGTCCCCAAAGACAGGGAGAGGGGAATAGACATCATTACAAAATCAAGTAAGCATCAGATATAAGAGTCCCTTCTTCCTTGATGCAGGACTATTAGTTTTAAATACATAAAATGCTTTGAACATCCAATGCAGCTGGCCTCCAAAAGTAAAGTTTATATTCTTGAAAGTCTTGTCATCTTTAATTTATTTTGCCAAGAGTTGAAACTGAACTATTCGTACAGCTGTATGGAAAGGGAAGGGGATTTTTTTTCCCCCAGAATTGACTTTTCCTGACAACTAGACCGAAACCTCCTCTTTCTCTTGCAAGTGTTTTTCAAAGGGTGATTGAACAGACCCTGAGCACTGGTATTTCAGCTGCCTTATGTCTCTTTGGGGGCTTGTGGGTAAAATTCCATGGGTTCATGAAGCAGATGTTTAATGATTACACTAGTTTTTCTGCTGTTGTTTTCACAAAACTCACAAAGAACATGACATAAATGTCCTTGAAAACAAGCAGGTCAAGAATAAGCCTGTTGTGGGGTGTTTTTTTTTTAAATTCTTTTAAAACTCTGCTTAGAGGATATGTAGCTTTCTTTCTTTTTTTCCCCTTTTTTTTTTTTTTTTTACTTACAGATCTGCTCCTGTTCCATAGATAGAGTACTTGACTTCACCCCACAGCCCCGAATCTGGATCTGTAGCCTTAAGAAAAGAAAATAGGAGAGTCATCCTTTACTAAATTGCAAACAGAAATGCTTCCTTCTTCTTTAAACAACAGGCCATGTAAAAACCCAAATGCTTTCCCCTCTTTTTGCCATCACATTTTTAGGGGGAAATCACATAAACAAATATGCACCTAGAAAACTGCAAAATCTAACACAAGGAAATGTCACTGGCTGTCCCAGCAAAGCTCCCAAGATGCCAGGCTGATGCCCAGGCTCTAGCAGGGAGAACACCACTAGATGGCTCCATCTATTGACATTTAACACATCGTTCCTTTAATAGAGATGAAGCTAATCTCAATGACACGAACAAACTGCCTGCTCTCAAGCCTTCCTAATTATCAGTTACATATTAATGTATACTCCCCAGACAAAATTATTTAGTTTATATAGAGTCTTTTTAAGCCTGTTTATTTAATTGATTCAATTTAAAGTAACGCATAACAAATGTTTCAATCTATACACACTATTTCAGCTTTGTTTATACTTTAATCACTCTTGTGCCTGTGTGACTGTTAGCAATGCAGATACTACACCAGATGATATCTTTGTTACAGACTCTTGTTGGTTTCCTTTCATAGCTCAGGATTAGGAAAGCTATTGATTTGGTAACAGCTATTTCCATAAGCTCCTGCTTCTCTGGTAGCTCTGAAGAGCTGTTATATTATACAATTTTATCTGGCCATCAAAATTCATGGTGGCAGTGGATGGTTCATTCGTCTTCCTTTTTAAGTATCTGAAAACTGGAACAATGTCTTTGTTTCCTGCACGGTTAACATAACATACCTGCAGCCCTGCTGGTAGGTGTTTTTTAAGTCTTTGGCATGAGCTTGTCAGCTTCTCTTATCCCATAATTTTGACTGCAGTCCACTTCAGGACTGCCTAACTTTTCCTAAACCATTTGTACGCCTGGGACTTCTGCCAGAATTGCCACCCTGAGTACTTGGAATATCTCAGTTTGCCAAGTATATTTGTGAATCTGGATCAAATACTGAGTTGACAGCACAACACCAAATTTTACATGGACTCTTCAGCTATGCTGTCCGGTATACCTTGGCTCAGAATGGCCAGTTTTGTTGCTTTTGCAAAATTTTTCCAGATTTTTTTTTTGCTGTCCACCTCCTAGAATATTTTATTCCTCTGCTGGAAAGATAGTGATGTTTGGGAGTCTCTGTTTTCTACAGCTTTCCTTTTAGATTCCACCAATAACCTTTTCTGTATTATTTATGTTCCACTTCTTCTTTCATTTTTCCACCCCTAAAATTTTCCCTCAACACTTTATTATTCTGATTATTGAATTTTCTTTCTGACTTGCAGCCAGCCTGTGCTGGAAATCTCTGGCAACCTGCCTCCATCCTCCTTACCCGCGAGGCCTCTGAAGGTGACTTCATCACCCACTGAGCCCTTCGTGGCCAGGAGCTTTCTCAGCTTTGCAACGTGAGATCTGTTTCCAGTCCCAGCAGCTGCATTAAAGAGATACAGCTCACATCAGCAGCTGGAAACGCTATTCCAGCACATAGGACCCATGTAATACCTTGACTTTCTTTCTATGAAAATGTGAGATACCAGAAAATCTATAGGCATATTTTTCCCACTGTGAGAAGATACTTACCTAGGGATTTTTCTTTCCCAGCTCTAAATATTTTAATGTTATATTTTTCCCTTCATTAACTATCTAATTATGCATTTAGCAGCCAGATTCCTCCCAGGAGGAGGAGACTAATACCTACTAAGCAGCCATCTTGTTTTCTTTGTTCTCATACTTAAGCAAGCAAATCCAGTAAATCCAATTCCACTTAGTCATAACTGAATCTTCCTGCTGGACACTGATTTGACTAGGGCTTTCCTAGTGCTCACGGACCATGTGATTTGTCTTAAAAGCAGATGGCCTTTAATTAAAAACCAAACTAAATTTGTTGTTCTGAAAAATGTTTGCCTAAAACTTTTCTTTTTTTTCCCCAGAAGTGGTTTTTTTGTTGATTCTAGAAAGAAACTGTAGTTCAGTCTGGAAGCTGGATGACGAGGAAGATTTGCTACTTGCCTCTGTCCACTGTTTTTAAGGCACTTGAACTGTCTCCACAGACATCCAGAAAAAAAATCATTTCTTAAGAGATTAGTGAAACTTACTGTAACAGCAACTACGTTTGAGCCCCCAGGGGAGTTCTCGGGGATCCTGGCAATGTAGTAGTCAGAGGAGAACTTCGGGACATTGTCATTGGTATCCAGCAAGCGTATCACTACGTCAGCTGTTGAGCTGAATTTCTCTGGTGTGTTCACTTCTATTGCAAGAAGCTAAGAAGAGAAAACCAGGAAATTACCACAAAGCAGCTTCCTCCCACTACCCATGGCACATTGGTGAATGCTCCTGGTTGGACCAGACAGCTCAAAGTCAGGGAGGTGACGAGCAGTGTGCAGCCTAGGATTTTTTGTGCATGCTTGCAATGGGCAATCAAGCTGTGGAAAGAGGACTTCAAACCCCTGCATACATGTTAGACTTCACATGACAGATGTGGCTGGTCATGACTAACCAACACAGCTCAAAAATCCGTAACAGAAGCAAGCAAACACCCATCCCCGGGCAGCTCCTAGAATTTAGGGACCCATAAGCACTGAATAATTTTGAATAATCACATAAATTGAATGATGGTCCTTTGCTGAGGAAGCATAAGTTTTTCATCAGGAAAGAAGTCAGGGAAACATACTGCACCAAACGGGGTGAAGAGATGAGACACCCAGTGCCTGGGGATGTTTGGAAGCAGCAGTACCCCCACCCCAAACGCATGACAGTCAGGGATCAGGCATGAACAGCAGAATCCCATTTCACTAAGTTTGTGAGAACTCCTACCACCAGGCTTCTTGGGACTCTACCCTCGCTGCCTCATGCTAATTAGGGTTTTATCAGATACCCACTGCGACTTTTGAATTACCTCATCGTCTCTGAGGAGGAACAGAGAGCTCTGGCAAAACACATTCTCATAACTCTGCTCACCTGAAAGGGCAGGCAAACACCTACAGCAACACCAGGGCCAGGGACAAGCCAGCGCCATGGATGTTCTGCCTGGCTGTCATCAGAGCTTCACACTAGTACGTGCCTATCTCATCCCTCAGCTAAGGGATGGCACTGCTGGGTTAGCAAGTTGGTTTTTCACATTGCCCCTTAATGCACAGCTAATTGATGCAGGGAAGAGCAGCCACCACAGAGAAGGAAGAGGATAACCCAGGCATCTGGTGTGTGGCAGTTCTCAGTAGGCAGCAGGGAGCTCTCAGAACCCTGCTTGGGAACAGACCTGAGCAAGTATTTGATAAGTCACATCCAAAGTCTCAGACAAGCACGCTTCCACAGGACTTCAGCTAATTTGCACTGTGTGTTTTCTCTCTTATTCTTAGTCTAACACAAAATAGCAGCAGTGTTTCCACTGTGTCTCTGTTTGCTCCTCAGTAGATTAGGGGAACATCAATATGAAGCCTGAGCTGGTAGAGCAGCAAGACTATCGCTCAGGCAGGCTGCGACTGAGCAAGAAAGAGCAGTTTCAGCAACAGGTACTGAGAGACACTGAGCCCTTCACAGCCTCCAGCCCGGAGGTCTGGTCCCTGATGATAGCTGCATCACACCGAATCAGCACTAGGACATCGGTCTTGGCCTCAGTAAGGGCTGAACCCAAATGACCAACACATATGGTCAACCATTTGGTGTTCAAGTTTGGGCAGAGACCTAATTAACACAGAAGCAGGAGGGCTCAAGATAGCACTAATAGACTAGTAAACAGGACATTTAACTGAGATATGAGAAACTCAGCTGAAAAATCTAGCTGTGTGGGCTTTAACTCCCAGTAGACATATGTCCCATGAGCTCCCTCAAGCAGGATGAAGCTTTGAGTTTCAGAAGGTGGAGCAGGACTGCCACAGCGTCTCCTGCTCCGTCGGCGCAGTGCCTGGCTGAGAGGAGGGCTGTGGGAGCTCATCCTTTCTCTGCCACTTGCACTCTCTCCCACCATGTCCCAGCTCCCTGTGGGGCAGGCGGTGCGTGATGCACACCAGCAGTGGCACCGCTGACCGGCTGCGGGGCACACGCTGCATTCACGTCCCCACAACCTTCGGGGAGGTTTGTATCACCAAGAGGTGACAGGGTCTGGGGAAGGCAGGGAGCAGTTTAAGTAGGCAGGGGAAAGGCTATCTCAGTGTCATCCCCTGGAGCTGTTCCTACTGTGTGAACATTTATAATGGTTGAAAATAAACAGTGAAAGGGATCTTGAAGAAATTAATCTCAAAGGATTGCTTGTAATTACTGTAGGACACGTCTGCTCTAAAAGGGGAGTTTGGTCACTGCGTGTCTGTGCTAACTTTGTGTTTGGGAGTCTCGGATGGTGTTACAGCAAAAGAAATTTTTGAAGGGGCAGTCATAGAAACGTCAGCAAAAACCTGCTTATGAGCAATCTCAGCTCCTAAAACAGCACAGAGATAAAATCTTATTGCTTATTGTGCATGTGGAGCTGTAACTATGTTATAACATCTGCAGTGAAATAATCTTTGCTGCTGAAATCAGCCCATCTTAGAACACCCCATGAGGGCTTTGTATTTTTATTTTTTTCTACGTTCATTTTTCCCCCCCTCTCCTTTTAGCAGCCATAGTCCAGCTATGTCAACATGCTGACAACATCTTCCTTCAGGAAGGGATTTTGTCAGCTTACCTGACTGCAATGCCTTATGCAGAGATGTATTGTTTGTTTTATGCAGAGAGAAAAAAACTACCATAAAACTATTACTTCACAGGACCACGTATCAACAATTAATACAAGTGCCAGAAAAGCAAACTGAGATATAATCTTAAAAATGGCAGGTAAATTTTTAAAATAGAGTTTGATTTTGGCAGCTGAAGATAATTGCAGCCTCATCTGGTCCTGTTCCATGGGAGATGTGAGTGTCTGCAGAATGCAAGGGGCAGGTACAGGCTCCTGTCCAGGCGGGATGTACCCTGAGCTGAAGGCAGGAGGTTTGGCCCCCAGAGCATGTCAGCCCATGACAAAGTAGGACAGCAACATCTGGCCCCTGTGGCAGAGGGACTTGAGAGCTAAGAGGCCAGGCTGTAGAGGTACGAATTGCCACAGCTGCCATACCTTGGGAAACCCACTCAGGCTCTTGGACAGCTGAAAATGAAGGAGGTCCTGACTACCAACTGCATTTAAGAGCCAGCCCTAAATGGAAGACAGATTTTCTCTAGTAGCCTTTGCTTCAGTTAGTTTTTCAGTGAACCTCCCAGTCAAATTAGCTTTAATTCCTCTCTGGCATTTTACTGCTCAATAACAAATGAGAGGAGAGAGATCACTGCTTGCAGGAAAAAAAAAAAACCCAAAATAGCTTTTCAAAGCTGCTGTGGGATACATGTTAAATAGAAATAAGAATATATTTCATCCAAAATTCTAACTAGAATGACTACATTGGCAACTGAAACTGGGTAGGAAGCAATTTGAACTTTTCAGGGAAATGGAGACAGCAATGAGGTCTTTATAAAGTATTTGCTGCCATATACTTCTACAATATCATCCAGCTTCACCTTCTTCATTTGGAATCTAGACAAAGGCTCTGCATTTTCAGCAAGGCCTTACAGTCTTTCTCCAGTAGAAATAATTTCATCCTCCAAAAAAAAGTAACTGCTTAAGCTAAAAAAATATATATCCTTTTTCCTGGTAATTAATTCTTTCAGTGTTCACGGCAATCACATTAACTACTTTGATTTCTATTAGTATTCATGAGGAGGCCATGTGTAACTTCTTTACTGGTCTTTTGGTAGTTTAACCTGAATAAATGTGTGCTTATTATAATTAGTTTCGGTAGCACTTTATAGTGCTTTCAGAATCTTCCATTTTAATACAGTAATGATGCCTCCATATTTTTGCAGCATCTATAGCCTATGAAGCTCAAAATGATTAAGGAACATTACAAGAGGAGACATGAACCGTACTGCAGTGAAATGACTTGCTAAGGACACAAAGCAAACCACGTAGCAAGGGTAAGAACAAAATCCAGGAAGCTGCCTTCTGGTCTGTGCTAAAAATGCCACTTTCTGTACAAAATCAAAACTAGTACATGCTAATACGCAGCTAGTTCTGGCAATTATTTTTTTTTTTTAAATTCTACAGGAATTGTCTACGTCATTCTTTGCAGTCAGAACTGAATCAACTATACTCATGTTCAGGGGCAGCTGACACAAAACCAGACTACTTCATTGTCTTGTTGATGAGCCAATGAATCCATCAGGGAAAGCGATAATGCCAGTGTCCAGCTTTTGGATGAAAGCTGGTTCTTGTATGGCTGGCTTGGAGCATGGGTGAGAGAACCTCAGATCAGTCTGCAAAAGGCCATATAGATAAATACACTCTGACAAAGTCAGTGAGAAATTTTGGGAAATTATCTTCCAGTCAGCGGGGGTCTTCAGCCTGCCAACACTCAAAAGCATGATCACGAACCAAATTACTTAGGATTAAGCAGGTAAAGTTCTGGCTCCAGAGAAATTAGGATCTCATCCTGTGAATTTATTGTTGTAAGAGCAGAAATACCCTTAGGGTTCAGTCTAGAATGACTCAGTGCCACCAACATATGCAGTTTCAACAGAGAGATAATACCCAACATTTTGCACTGACTGGACTAAATTAGTCCGCAGATGCGTGCATTAAACCTTGGAACTTGATGAGCCAGGGGCAGAAATGAGTTTCCCTTACATGGACTATAATGTCACTGACAGTGCATCAGACAGCTCCAGGTGGATTAAGAAGCTAAATCCCATCAGATATGTAAGCCATCATACACATCATATACACAGGCAGAGAGGACCCAGAATTACCTTGAAGGTTAACACCTTGAATTTTTCATAATCAATAGCAGCAGAATTTTCCACTATTATTGTAACCTGAGCCTCATTCAGGACAGTTTGGGGAACCACTCGGAAGATGCCACCAGGTCCAACAAGACGGAGGTTGAACTTAGCATTGGCTCCCTGCAAATAAAAGCAGATACGGCATTGTTTTCAGTGAACGATGCATTTCTTATGGCCTAGATTGGCTCGGTTTCTTCATAATGTATAAAATTAGAATGAGTCTTACTGATTAGAGTCCTCTACTCTCTATCCCCTGGGCAAGAGACTGCTAAGAAGCTTACTTACATAATCCTTCCAGTGCTGGTCACAAGACGGACACAGCTTTTCTTAAAATAGATTGACAAGCTTGGTTGTTCTTTCAGTCATAATGGAAAAACCCCGCACCAGGACTGGCTAAGAGAGGGACTCTTGTGGCAAGCAGCCTTGGGCTTCGCACCACATGGTGTGAGCTAGTGCGGGTGACAGATGACACCACGTGCACATTGGCAGGCAAGTCCTGCCTCCTCCTGGTTCCTGCCAAGGAAATACAACTGAACTGCCCGAGCCAGGACAATGGACCCCTCAAAAACCCAGCCTGTGCCCTAAGAGCACACAGCCTGGGGTGGTGATGCAGAGCCACAAAGTTATGCAGTTTACAAACAGAGGCAGTACTCCACAGTTTGCACTGACTGGGTTAAGCTAGCCCAGAGTTACAGCCACTGAACCTTCTGGAAGATCATGCACTTGGGAGGACAGAGGAGCTTGCCTTGTGCAGGATGAATATATGACACACATTTGACAGCTCCAGATGAAGAGAGAAGTCAAATCCCATAATACAGATAAAACTTATAGCCAGAGAGGACATGGGAAGCAGCAATATCTAGGGTGTGAGTTGGGAAGAGTGAGCCAGACGGACAGACCAGTTCTTTTAAACCAAACTGGAGCATGGAAGAGGAAAGATGAAATGGGGATTCTCATCTTTCTGCCTTACTGGGGAGGCGTGAAAATGAGCTGAGCCCATTAACCAACTCTGAGTTTCTCAAACAATGTCACAGTTGCACTGTAACACCCAGCCACATTGAGTGCCTGGCTGGTGCCATGTTCTCCCCCTAGCAAGAATCTTGAGATGAAGAATTTCTAATAATAACTTTCATACAGGATAACTCTGCTTTCAGTAGTATCCCTGGAGGACTTGTTATGAGCAGTTCTTGCTGCAACTCTAGCTCATGTCAAAAAGAAAAGTATTCAGCGGGAGTCCCCCAAGGGAACCAGAATGATCTTGGATCCAAACTCAGTGGTCTGTGTTGTTTGGTCATACAAACCCTCACAGCTACACAGATGACAACAGGCTCTTTTTTGCTGGGTAGTAAAGCCAAACACACAAAACCAGAGCTGCTGGACAACGGAATATAGTGCTGATGGGGAAAGTTGACTGGCTGACCGTCCAAAGTCCACTGCACTTGGGATGGTACATGACTAGAGGGGCAGTGACAGAGAATTAACTCCCTCCAACAGCTGAGTGATTTCTGATAGTGACGCCCACCAAGCCCAGATCTGCTTGGAGCAGAAGGGAAGGGAAAACATTGCATTCTATGCCTTAAAAGAAAAACAACTCAACCCTTCTAGAGTGATGTCTTACACTGTACTAGGAAGCTTCTCGAGAAATCTATACAGTGTATTTAGCAATGTTTTCTGCTTATTTTATAGCCTAACTTGCAGCTTGAATATTTTGTCAGCCTACATATGATACGTATATATTTTGTCTCAAATAGAAGAGATGGGTTTTGCTTCTTTCCTTCTGCAGCAACATCCCCTGTGACAACAGCAGGATAGACTTTGAAAGCAGTCATTTATCTGCTTGCTGCAGAGCAGCAGGAGGGAGGGGGAAGAAGCAAGTGGGTTTGACAGAGGACAATACCATCAAACCAGAACAATACTGAGCACAGTTATATAAGTGCACTCTTTCCAATAGTAATACAGTTCTCAGATGCATTAAGCTTTTCTCTTGTCACCACCTAACCTCAGGCTAACTCAGATGGATGCCATTCATACAGTACTTAGCTTAGGGATCCCTATAGCAACCATCACCATAGTATCTACGGGCATCACAGGTCAGTCAGATAGCAGGCTGAGATGGATGGAACCTTCTTTCCTTTTCCTTTATCTACTTAGAGTTAATTTGGCTCTGGCATAATTTTTAAGATTACCTAAAAATATCATTCCAGTGGGAACAATTTATCAAAGCATGCACTGCAGACTCGGGCTGTAACATAAGGGCCAGAAGGATAATATATTGTAATAAAACCAATATAAGTTATGGACTGTATTGTTTCCAGAAGGGGCAGAGAAGATACAGACATCAATTGCACTTGAAGTTACAAAAGTGATTAGAAACTCTAAGTAAGTCTCCAAAGGGAGCACATTCTTGGGCATTACACTGACAACAACTGTATGCAACCAGTAGTTAGGGGAAGTTCACAAAGACTGTTCAACTTCACTTGCCACAAGAACTGGGCTGCAGCTTTAGGACCACCATTCTCATCAACATAACAGCATATGACAGAATAAATATATCTTTAAGTCCAAACTCTCTGTGTTAATGGACCCTACAACTACTTTGCCTGCCCTAGGCTTTTGGGGAATGCAGGTGAAATAACTGAGTTCCTAAAATGACATTTCCCATCTGACAACTTTTTCTAGTCATTAGGAAAATAGGGCAGGAAAACTTAAAAGTTCACATAGTTTTGATTTACCTGATCTGAATCATTGACTGTAATCTTCAATCCCCTCAAGATTTCACCCTCTGGGGGATGCTCGTACATGGTCAGTTCAAATCTGTTCTGGGGACCATTTTCTCCGTAGAATGTTGGTGGATGGTTGTTGAGGTCGACCACCCGTATAGTCACCACAGCAAAAGCGTACACTGAGACGTCACCTTCCTGACTGACTTCTGATGCCTGCAGCAGGCAGGAAAGAGACAAGAATGATGAGGATATACTCCCTTTACACAGTTCCATGTTCAGGTTTTGTTCTGCATGTACAAATCACCCTAACACACTAACTTATACAAAGATTCACAGCCTTATATTTCTCTAGAAATCTCAGTCCATTTCACACTGAAGTTTATGATAATTAAAAGATTATGGTAATAAACCAGTCCCAATAAAGCCCCAGTGAAAAAATTCTCCTCCTCATTTTGTGAGCTTAGTAATTCACCCTAGGTGAAAACAGTTCTCTAAAGACAGAAAATCTAATAGAGGCAAGATAATTGCTTGCCCAAAGTGTTGACAGAATAGAAAAGGAAGACAATCTTTAAATTTCCTGTGGTACGACGGGTAGCTGATTTTCACATTGCTGCAAGGACTGCAGCCTTGAAGACTGCGAGAAAAACTGTACTTGCAGTATTTAGGCAAATATTTGAAAAAGAAACACTGCTTTTTTTTTTTTAGATTTATTTTCTGATTTACAATTCTGCTTTGCTGTCTAGATGAGCTTAATTTAAACGGGATATAGTACGGACAGACAAGCAAACCTAGCTGGCATTTTTCTGAATGGAAAGATCAAATCTGTCTGGGTTTCAACAATTCCAACATGCAGCCTCATTCACTGGATCGAACCTAAGACATTTCTTCTGTCAGGACAGAAACTCCAACTGGTGTTTTTGTAACAAAACAGCTACCTCTAACATGCTTTTAGCTCAAAGGCCTCAAAACCAAAGGCACTAGACTGCTAAATTTCTCCAAAGATGCTAGTCTGGTAACTGATGGGCCTGTCACTACCTACGCTGGGCAAATACAAAAAGCTGCTCTTGGTTCCTCAGGCAGATTTTGTAGCCTGCATGAGCTCCGGGTCGCCACAGATATAATTAGGGGATCAGAAAAGCTTGCAAGGGCTTAACTAATCCTTTATCTGGGAAGTGCTAGCAGACTGCAGTAAACCAGAGAGATTAGGGAAAGAAATGGTACCTGAGTTTAACTAGGACAGTGGGAACTCTGTGATCTCCCAGACTGAGCAAGCTGTTTGAGCCCACTAACAAGAAAGTGCCCTTGGGGATGCTGCACTGGTTCTGGCACTGCACAAGGTCTCAAAGATGCCTTTGGACAATATTGTCCTTACCATGACAAACTCTCATGGTTGTAATATGCATTTACTGAAGAAAACCGATACAGTCTTCACAATTTAACTCTACATTCTTAAACCCTTGGTCTTTAGAAACTGCTTATAATAACACAGCCTGTCACAGTGATACTAGGTCATCAAGGTGTTAGCACATGGCTGATCAATGCTTCGGGAATGGATACTGATATGACATGGCATGATCTACCTCAGTCCTACTACTAATCATAGATTTGACAGTTGCCTATCTCATCACGTCGAGGTTACAAGCTATTAACTCCCAGTTTAGCAATAAAATCTGAAAACACAGAGAACAGTTACCTACATACTGTAAAGGATGTTGATTCTCTAGACGCAGAGATGAAATTAGGGCAAGATGACTTCATTTGGAGCAAGTAATTTGAAACACTAAATATCCCAAGGAACAAAAGCAGTTTGTTCTGTTCTATAGATAGTTCTGGCACTCTGCTCAAAGTCAGCTATAAATTGAGGTATTTCAGACAATCATGCCTGCTCATGGTATTCAAGACCAAAAGTCTTCAGGTGGTCACAGAACATACCTGAACTTTTAGTTCATACACTTCTTTCTTGAGCTGATTTGGGCTTTTTATAACAGAAATGGCTCCGGTTGTGTTGCTGATTTCGAATGAACCTTCACTTCCTGCAATGAAACCGAGATGCTCCAGTTATATGCCACACTTCCTTTATCTGAACAAGCATGAGTAATCAACCATACACTTCATTAAGCATATCTTTGTCCATACGTGTATCCATATCTATTAGTAGATCCGAAGCTGCTTTTCAAAAATGAAGCATTTCTATGCCTGGTCACAGTGAGATGAGAACACAGATGAGGGTCAAAAAGGATCTCCTCCCCTAGGAATGGCTCAGTAGAGCTCAGTCCCTATGGGCAGTTGCCCTCACTTTCCTCTTCCCACCCTGGTTAGGTTCCCTTCAAGTCTCAGCAACCAGGCATGCAAATTTGGTATTCATTTCTATTATGCTGTCTTCTTTATATGCTGGTTTAGACAAAAATAGACATTCCTCATTTTAATTAGCAAATGCATAATTAAGTCTCCGAGAAACAAGAACATTTCTCTCACTAATATCAGCTAAGGTGAGAAGTCTGACAATCTATCTAAAAAAACCATAGTCACTCTTTCTGCAGACAGCATCTCTGGAGAGGCATCTTCTGGCCTTAGACATTCAGTTGGTAAAAACCTCTCAGCCTCTTGCAAGGCTGCCCTGAATGAAAAGGGATTTTGGAGGATCTGGGCTAAACCCCACGCTGTCGGCATTGAGGCAGTCTGACACAGGCAGGACAGGGCTGCGGCTGACTTTGCTGCCGCCAACCTCACTTCCATTGATCTCAACAGAAGATCGGTTACAGGGCTGCAGTCCCTTGACAGCGGGCGAATTTGTGCTGAAACAAATGCCAGCTTGCAGAGAGGCAGTGGTGTGGTGTCTCGTCATGATGTCTGCACCCATCTTGCTGAGGGAGGGGACCAGCCGGCAGCTCAGGGGTCCCTGTCCTGCTCTGCTGAGGGGCTATGGGCACCCCTGTATGCTACCTCATGTACAATATTGGCCACAACCTACGTGTCATGGTAGAGCCTACCATTGAAAAGAAAAGAGGAAAACCCTTACAATGAAGGAGATCAAGCCTTCAGTAATAAAGGAGGATGACCTGAAAACCCAGTCATTTTTCCTTTTCTCTCACTCAATTCCAATGCTGAGTTTTAAACCATCCGATAGTATCCCGTTTTGCTAATACCTGCAATAACTGCAACTTCATTAAAGTACACAAGACACAACATTGAACAGATATCGACTCATACAATGGTCAATTATTAAGATACATTGGCCTGGAAAGTACATCCTGACTGAGAAGAAGCTTAAGTCAATAGTGGTTTCAAGCCACCATACTTCATGTTATTGTCTAGTTATCACAGGGAAATTGGTAACTCAGAGTGTGTAGCATTACGTGTGTTCCTTTGCACAGCAGGAGGACTGGAGTATTTTCTAAAATTATCCCACACTCCCTGGATAAAGAATATACGATTCTCTTATAAAGAATAAATGATTTCCTATTTGCTCTTAGCATTTTCTTGCCCTTTGACAACCCAGCCTGCAGGTATTGGGATAATGGCTTGTCACAGGTAATGCCAGGGTCTGAGGTGCAGGGGCAGAAATCCGTTGTCATCTTTTGTTCTCCATCTATTTCTTCAACTTTCTATGCACTGAAAGCATATCCCCTTCCCCCTTTTTGCTAGCATTTCAAGCTAGCAAAACCTGGTGTTCATGTGCATGAGGAAAGCCTGCTCTCCATTAAGTCATATTTTGTGCTATTTAGCTGTCATCCCCTTTCATCTTCATTTTCCACTCTTTCCTAATCACTTACCTTTTTTACCCCATAGCACCTTTTTGCTCCTCCTCTATTTTCTTTGGAAATCTAATATCTTTCCCCATTAATCCTATTTCCCTTTGACATTTTCCTTGGTTCATCTGCCTTTGATTATTCTCCTTACTCGATTTCTCCCTTGTCTAGTATATTTTCATACCACTTATTTGTTTTTACTCCTCATTCTCCACCTTTCTTTTTACTTTTCCCATTTTCCATTTTTTCTCACATCAAGACAAAACCTCAATTTCAACCTTCTCTGTCTTCTCTAGACCTTGCATTTAGATCACGTAATACAATGAAGAACTTACTGCATAGCTCTGTAACTACACCTCATGAAATTTTGAGATCTCTCACACCTGGGATCTGAGGTGCCCAGATGCCATGGAAGTCTTGTTTTGGAGGAAGAGAGAACCAAACAAAACTAAAGTTGTAGCTTGGAGTTTAGTTGAGCTAAGTTGTTGACTTCACCATCTAATGAATCATCAATTCAGCTAAGTCTCACATTTATGCTATTAAAAGACGTGCGACAGACACTCAGAATAGCTGATGAAAATCATTAATCTTCTGATAACATCTACTTTCTTCCAGTGCAGTGTACAGCCAGTATCTCTTCACTGGTAAATATAATTTCTTCCAAGAAACCAGAGGATTGACTGTTTAGCCACTTTAATCATAATATTAAGAAAATTATCCATCTAAATACCACGTCTGGGTCTCCCAATACATTCTCCCTCCTCCCAGACTAAATGATAGAGATACTCCATAGCAGTGAATGCATCTCCCTTTGCACTTTCTGAAATGACAAGCAGGCTACTGATGCCTAACAGATCAGCAACATTAACAACTCCAAGCGTAGTTCTGTGAAGCAGATACTAAAACTCAGTGAATCGTATCTTGGCTGTTCTCTGGTAGACAGGGCCCTGGAGTTGTTTGAGGTACCTGACGTTATTTCATGAGAGTTTGTCTCAGCTTTATTAAACCTCAGCATATCCCATTCTAATTTAATGTCAGATCTAGTTTTGAATGCCCTTCAGATTTCATACAAAACAAGTATACTCACCATTCACGATGCAATAATGAATACTGTTAGGCTTTCCTCTGTCTCCATCAAGAGCAACAACAGTAAGGACCTCAGAGCCCTGGGGAGAAATGGGAAATCGCAGTCTGTGTGCTGAGATCAAAGAACAGTGAAATTGCAATTGCGTATTAATAAACTGAACTTCCATAAGTCTTTCTGCAGTGAGGTGTGGGAGAGCACAGTGGCTACTTTTGCTTGGTCTGTATGGGGAACACAGCAAGGGCCATTGGCTCCCAGCCAGAAAAAAATCAGTGCTTGGCTTTGCAGAGCAGGAGCTCAATGCTGTGTTGTTCCTATATCGATAGTTTCAGTTGTTCCCAGTGATGTCGCAGTCCATCCACTGTACTTCCATAAGAAGTTGGGACCCCCCTCGCTGCTGCTCACTCCCTTTGGACCCGCTGCGTGACCTGCCATCACTAGCCTGTGGCCAGTGCCACTGCCTGTACTGATGGCAGAGCAGCCGGATTTGGTGCATGGGCCTCAGCTGCCCCAAGAGTCCCAGCCGTGGCCAGGGACACCTGCCTCGAGCCACAGACTTGGACAGAGGATTTGGAGTAACTGATATGAGACCTGAGGTTTAGTTTGGGTGACTACGAAGATGCCCTCTGTGTAGGCTCCCGGCGTCGCTGCATGCCCCATGGCCACACAGTGTGCTGAGAGACAGGCAGCTGCTGAGGAGTCTGACCTCATTAAGGTCAGCCAGGGAGCAAAAGCAAACAGTGGATCACAAAGCAAGTTGGCCCACAGAACGTTTAGGGCATAAAATTATTATGAAAATTATTGTGATTTAACTGTCCTTAAACCTTCACTGTTTTTCTTTCTGTGCAAGTAATGTGGCCATTGGCCAACGTACAGAACTTGTGTACTGGACACCATTTGCTCGTGTGACTACTCCTGTCAACACAGAGGGACAATGACTGTCAGCATTAAAATGCTCACCCAAGTGGCAACGAGCTGTGCAATTTAGGCCTCTGAACTAAAGTATTAATGTTTGGGGCTGCAAAACAGGAAACATTGAAGTAACTGTCAGTTAATCATAAATGGCAACAAGGAACATTTTCATGACAACCCCTGAATGAAATTTTCAAGCAAGAGCAAGGTTCTCTTACAGCAACTGGAAATACAGAACTGTATTTATTATCATTTATGCTGGAAGCTGCAATAAAATCTGCCTACTGGGCAAAATGCAGTGCAGTCCCTTTGAAGGTGACAGAGTATTCGTAAAGCCTGACAACTCCACCAAGGAGAAAAGAAGCAAGTTCAAAAAATTAACACCAAATTTGTAAACAACAATAAAATCAGCTATTGCGTCTCTCTCTGTGGAGTTCATTCTAACACTAAAACCCACACCGGGAAGGACCAATTCTTGCTTCCATCATTATAATATCATAATGGTGTAAGTTATGAGCTCAGGCTGGATGTAATTAACATTTATTGGCTCCCATTTCCATGGTAAACACTAACTCCTGTGTGCACCTGATAGTTATTTCAAGATCTATGTACAACTATGCAGAATAAATCCATACATGTAATATCACTCACTCCAAACATCTGCGAAGTACACAAGCATTATTTTTCTGCCTGCTGAAATGTAACAGCCTATGCACCGAACTGCAATACGCAGTCATGCAGGGGCTGCAGTGTACATTGGAGTTCTGGACTGAAAGTAGAGACACAACCTTTCCTGAAACTCAAGGGAAAATCAAGTGAACAGTGTGCAATCACACTGCCAAAGAGTCTAATGTTGGGTAACTTTATGAGTAGATACCATTTCTCGTCCTATGTATGAAGAAAATTTAAATTATATCTTATGTATCAGGGTGAAAGCTGATCCATACACGCTATCGTGCCGCTGCTTACATATAGAGAAAATTCATTAGTCTGTAGCTTCAAGTGGCTGAAAGCATCATGATGGATATAATAAACTGATTTGCTAAGCTGCATACTTCCTTTTAAGCAAATCTGCTATGAGGCATTTCTGGGGTGATGACACAGCCAGGAGCTCAGTGTACTCTTTGGATTCTGTGTCCATGATAGATATGAAGTGGTACCTTCAGCAGCAGACACATGCTGACAAATGCAGTGTCCCCATTTGTAAGTGGTTCTCCTAAGTGTGTCCCTGCTTGCTTGATAACCTGGTGGGTTTTAGGCCTGGGAGGACTTCCTGGCTCATTTTGCCTATCTAGCCATCGCTGAGCAGAAACTATCCTGCGTTTTGGGAGTGTCAGGATTGCTTCTCCCCAGGTGACATCCATGGGACAGCACAGAGTCTAGAGCATTTGGGCATAAATTCTCCCCAGACCTTGCACAATCAGCTGAGGTAAAAGCTAAATTTAGCTAAATACCAGCTAAAAGATAAAAGCACTGGGAGACCACACAGCACACAAACACGCAAAGGCTTCTAAGCACTACATGTTCAGGTGAGGTAACTGGCAACCTGCTTAAGCCTTCGGCCAAGTGCCTCTGCAGGTCTCAGCTACAGAAGAACTCTTAACCACTGTCTAGGCTTAGACCATTGGCAGAATTATTATTCTGCCAATAAATGGGCAGAATCTTTTTTGACTTTAATGACAGCAACAGGAAGCTTTGCATGGCAAATTTGCAATGAATGTAAATAAGAACAAGTTTGAGATTTTGTCAGCTCATTTCACCTAGGAGTCATATCAGAGCTTAGGTCCCAGTTTCCAATAAAGCCTGAGCTAGAAACCAGAGGACCATCTTGAATGAGATGTGAAAGATTGCACTTGTTCTCCTACCAGCAAAACCAGCACTTACTGCGAGTGTATCCTCATAAACATATCCATAGTAGGGAGTCCCGATGAACATGGGGGGAGTGTCCTGAACATCCTCCACATTGACAGTAACGGTTGTTGTGGCTGAAAACACTTTGTTGTCTCCTCTGAGCTTCCCACCACCATCCTAGAAGAGAAGTCATCATCAGATCCCTCTGCTAAAACATATCTGCGAATCAGCTTATGGCATTGCATGCACCTCATGAGCCTTCAGAAGCACAGTCCCAGGAATCCCTTCTCTCTCGCAACACACAGATTAATCTCTGCTGCCCTATTCTCTTCTATTTTCCATTTCTCCTGCTCCTCTCTGATTAGGAAGACAGCTTGCAGTGTCTCAGAAGTCATTCTTGTATTAAATGTGGTTGTGCCAATACACATAGTCATACACGATCTTTTATCAACAACACAGGGGATAGGGAATTCAAGTTTCTTTGAGGGGAAAAAAGAACGCTAGAAACAGATGCAAAAAGTTAGTGACTAAGGTCTACAGCTTTTCATCCCACCTATAGTCTTGTCAAAAACAGAAGACAATGAGCAGTAGCAAGGTAGTGCATTTCTAGGGGGAAATTAAAGAGTGTGCATGATCAAAGTCTCCTAGGGACTCTTACGTGATAAGGTGAAAGCACGGAGGAGCTGTGCAGCCAAGAACTGTTAGATAACCATGGTGTATAAACAATCTCTGGGGACCTGACTACAATCAACTCTGTGCTACTCATACAGCAGAGCCAATTAGAAAGATGACTCGCAATTTCAGAAGCTTTTAACACCCTCAGTCTCAGGGCACCGGCTGGAGGTCAGTACTCATGCTGGTGTATAAAAGTGTAAATTGTTCATTGTGTCTGCTGTACCAATTCTAAAAATTCCATTTTTTGGGTAAGATATGCTCTTTTTTTTTCCTCCTTACTGCCCTGGAGGCAGCATTTAAGCCAAATTTTGTTACTTCTTCTCAAATGAACCCTGGCTAAATAAATACATAAAAAGATCTGTATGTTTTTCATAAGACACGAGAAACTCAAAGTCCCCATTAGTAGCAGCAAAATCATCCTCTTTCCACCCGTGCGAGCCTGTCTGTGTGACAGGTTCCCACAGGATCCTGAGAGACTTTACTCCAGAATCCATAAACTTTTAATGCCTGTTATGAATCCTTAGCCGTGCCACAGGCACAGCACTGCTGAGAATGACAGTGGCAAGAAGGGATGTGCAGCAATATTTGCAGGATTTGAATAAGCTCCTGCTACAAGGCAGCAGAGAAGTGAAAGAAAGAAACATCCACAGGTATTTCCAGAGAAGAAGTCCGCCACTTGCACTGCACGGGGTCCAGCTGTGCCCTGTGTCTTACTGTGGCTAATAACTGACCTGCACCTTGCCCTTGTTGCAGTAGGGCCATGACCTGGGCAGCAAGAGGGAGCCCTGGGCACCTGTGTTTGCTCAAAGGCTGGTACTTCTTGAAGCCGGGGCTGTGTACACCAACCCTTCACTTCTAGGTGACTCTCTAAATTCTGCAGCGGGGGTCACTATCCTGGCACTGGAGCCTGAGCAAAATGCGGGAAACCCACTTCCAAGTGCCTCCAGATGTTGTTCAGCAGCAGACACGGGTCATCTTTCCTCCCTCACTTTTCCATGTTACCCCACACACCTCCAGATGTTACAGAGGGAGTGACTGTGCTGCTTCAATGTTATAATTCATGTTTCAGCAACCCTTTAAGTCACACTTGTATTCAAACTAATCAATCCTACTCAAATACAACCCCCCATCTCCTCTAGTCTCAGATAAAAGCTTTATACCTTGGCTACGACAACAACAAAATGTGTTCTTGATTTCTCATAGTCCAGGGTGACCCCTGTTTTGATGCGCAGGACACCACTGTGACGGTCTATTGTAAACTTATTAGCATGGATGTTCTAGAAGAAAAGAAGAAACAGCAAGAGATTACAGGTATGGAAATAAGATTGCCGTAGGGATTCATCTTTTATTTCGTCTGCTAAGGGAAAAGACTAGAATAATGATACGGTTTGGGTGAATAATGTATTTGATGAATTTCACCTCTGTGTGTTTATGAACAATTCATGAACCAACCACAAGTCTCTCATTATTCAGAATAAATCAGTTACCTGCAATGTAGATTTTTTTAATCTTTTAGTATTTCATTGTGAAATCTTAAACTTTGGTTAACGCACCTCACTGCATGGAAAGAGCTAGGGAGGCTTAACAGAAAAAAATATGAGGGGAAAACAAAAGAGAAAAAAAGGTGTTATCCCTCAGTGTTTCAAAGTTCTACTAGCTTAAAAAAAAGCAGGAAGTTTGCACACAAAGATTATTGTCAATAGAGTGGTGTTTGCTGATTTTTGTGATATACAAATAAAACCTAAAAGACATCTGATTTAAAAAAAAAAAAAGCCTGAAAAAATGTCTCCCTCCATTCTTCTGGGCTGGAGATATCTATATACACACCTCCATTGGGGTATTCATACACAATGGCCGCTGTCGGATAATCTTGGCCTTTTCAGTAGACATCACCACCTGCCTTCATCAGACTTTTGGAAAGGTTTTTTCTGTGCACTTGAGAATTCCCAGAGATTGTGCCAAAAGACATGGCAACGTATTTTCAACAAATACACGTATTTAGTAACCTTTTTGCCACACAAACATATCAACTAGATATAGAAGTTTGAAATTGCTGTTCCTTGGCTTCACAGTCTGTCAGCTTACTGGAAAAATCCCTGTACAAAATTGAATCCTGCAGATATTGTATTTTAAATGGATCATAATTGGTGAAATCAAACCTAAATTTCAACAAGGCACTCAAGGTATCCTTTTCACAGTATGCCCAAGCTCTTAACAGGATTAGCTTTAGTACTATGTAAATATCTCCCAACTCGTTTCCATATTTGTATCCAAAGTAAATATTGCCACAAACTGGTTTTTGGTTTTTTCTTTCTGTTGCCTCTTGAATAAGGAGCGCTGCAGCTCATCTGGACGAAGGTGCATGCAGGAAGAAGAAATTTGATGTATATAACGCAAAAAGTTGCCCTCTTGGCATGCAGAAAGTCTGTAATACAGAAATTCAGCTTTAAATATGGAGCCCTTTATGTTCTTCACCAGTGGGCAACACCTGAAAGGCTGGTTACAAGCGGGCATGGCTTTGTCAGTGAGAAGACTTAGTGCCTCACATTTCACACTGTGATCCGGGTCTCAGTTATGCACCAGCCTGCTACACCGCAGTGCACATTTGGGTTTGCAGTGCATTTTGCTTTCTAAAGAAAGCTATTTCATGCTTTAGAAATCCTATATGCAGACAAGATTACACATTAGACTCGCTCTCCCCGTTACTCCACAAAGAAACGGCCAAGAAGAGCCCTGCCGTGAGGAGTCCTGCTGGCAAGCATAGGAGTGACAGTGGCAACTCCAGCTCCTCCTCCTGCCTGCTGGACTGCACTTGGCTGCTTGCAGGCAGACAGTATTCGTTTGGTCAATGCTGGTTTTCTTGTGCACGGGACAAAATTGGTTCCACAGACACTAGTAGCAGGCTCAACCCTCAAAATCTTTTTTTAACCTGATTTCTGAGAACTCAGTAAATGAGAGGTGATTTTTAAAGGTACAAGTAATACCTTACCTGCAAGAAATAGGTGATACTTCCTCCAGAACCTGTGTCTTTATCCACTGCCTCGATCTTAAAGATACTGCTGCCGGAGGGAGTGTTCTGTGACCAGGAAGAGTTACCAGAGTCACACAGAAGTGGAATACCAGGTGAGTTAGAAGAAATGAAAAATGAGCATGCAAGGAGGCAGCAAGAGAACGATGGTAGAAAGAATATAAATGCATCAAGGGAACCAAAGAACAGAAAGAAAAGAGGGAAGAGATTAAAAATGGAGGAAATTGGAGAAGTACAAGAAGGAAGAAAAACTTTTTGGAATAGAAATGACAGGAAATCTCAGCGAAGACAGAGCACATCCTATTCCCACTGAAGTAAATTCTAAAACCTCCCAATAACTCACATTTTGGAGCTTACCCACAAAACAGCACACCTAAAGTACCTACAGACTTATTCCCTAAATTTGCGTAAATATCTACCCAACCCCCAAAACAAAAGAATGCAAGTTAGTCCTGCACATCATCTTATTTTGCTGAAAACATACTAGATCCTCTTTACATCCCATTGAAATATACTTCCAGTATGCAAAGGAACTTCACCAACCTCAGGGACTTGGACTATGTAAGGTGTATTGATGAACTCCGGGCTCTCATCATTAGCATCCATTACAAGGATCCTCACTTTTTCAGAAACCTGAAGTAGAATATGAAGAACATATTATGACTCAAGCTGATTTTCAACATGTACCTGTTCATTTGGCTACTAGGGTGCAGTAAAAGGCAATGAGAAATTACATTGTAATAGAGTATCTTTGCACTACCAAAACTGAGCACATAAAAGAAAATACAGAAAAATTCCATAATGCAGAAGAATTTGCTTTGTGGAGAACACCCAGATATCTCCAAACTAAATAAGGAATCTCAGAGTACTTTATAAATTAGAGATTGGGGCTAATTTTCAAGTCTTTCTTCTTCTTTATGCCATTCAAGATACCATGATGTATTTTATGAGAATACCTAAAAGACTGTAAAAGTCAGTACCTGACAGCCAAGAGCATCCATTAATGCCTCATTTGATATCATGATACTAGGTTAATAGCATGCATAATTTGGGTGGACGAACACATGCTACTAATACGTAACAATCCATCTTGAACAAAATACATATTCTCTTTCTAAAAATACAGAAGCAAACATATTTGACCAAATAAACTTCCCAGTTGTTTGCAAGTGGACACGTGGATGTGATCCCATTATTTCCTGTTTACAGAGGTTGTCAGAGCAGTTGTGCCTGTAGGATGCTGGCACCTCCCAAACATTTGTTGTACTGATCTCAAATAATTTGTTTGAGATGAGGAAGAGCTTGAGAGTTATTCTGTCTTCTGGACAGTAAGAGGGTCCCACTTTTGTGGCCCAGGTCCTCTTATTAGCAGACTAATATCCTGGCTGTGACAGCATTTGTCCGTAAGCTAAAGTGCCAAGGAAATTTGTAGAACTAGGACTGGATGCTTGTGGAACGCCTCAGAAAAGTCCTTAATGATTCGAAGTGATCAAAGCTTTATTCAACAGCAGACTAGAAAAGCCCCACCCCCCTAGCCTAAACAAATCTTCTTAATGTCATGCCAGAGAAACGTTGCAGGTGTGGAGGGACAGCCAGCTCTTGGGTGTCCAACACTAGTGCCTATAAAGTCATACATTTCTCCAAAAAGCCTCCAGTTCTTTCTTAGGTATTGATCCTACTGAGCTGACAGTGAAATTTCATAGGAAGCTCCTGTAATTCTGCAGGCCACTAAGTCAGTCTGTTAGCTCACACTACATTGTAATTATCCTCAAATAGCTGAGCAAGGAGCCGGAGTAAGACCTTAGTTACTGGGAGTTCAGTGGCTCTTGAAACAGGAGGCAAAACTCTAATGAGATTATGTTTTTTGATAAAATGAGATAGTCCCTGTAAGGTAAATTAATAGGAGGATGTATGTGGGGACAGACAGTTTGACAAGCTACAGCATAATTAAATACTTACTGTACTCAGGCCATCTGAAATACTGACAATAACTTCTATTTCATCTTCCTTCTGTAAACCAAGAAAATTCTTTTGTTAGAGAGATGGTCTTTGCCCTGATTGGAAAAGGGACTGCAAGTTTAAATGTGTCTCAGCAGGTAAATGAAAGCGACAACTAATACCACAAAGCAATCACAGCAGAGGCTAGGAAGACCCCCCTCAGAGGCTCCAGCTGTGGGGATCTTTGGACTTTCTGTGACTACTGTCAAGAGACAGTTGGTCTGGGAATCCCTGTTGTCCTGTAAAGTGCTAGTGAAAATCAGTCATCTTTTTCAAGAAACACTCTCTAAAAAGGCATATTGGTTCAAAATTCTTCTGTCTCAGTCAACAGTATTTTGAAGGGTTTATTAAGTACTGTGTACCCTTCCCTGCAAAGGAGACATGAAGGATTCAGTGCCTGTGTTCCCAGAATAAGGCTGCCTTTAGATCAGTATTGCTGGGGACATCTTTAACCCAACACGGCTACATGTGGGCTAAAGGGCTATGATGTAACTAGAGAAGTGTCCTGGAACACTGCTTACACAAATCTCTATTTCCTCCTAATGACAGGAGAGTCCCCTGTCTGAGGATCAGAGGACTGTAACTGCCCCTACACTCTTGACAGGGTGCGGCTGGGGGAAGATAGGAACACAGAGTAAACTTCTCTTTTGGCAAGAGCTGGACAGACAGCTGCCAAAAAAAATTGATAGCAATGTCAGTGGTGCAATTCAACTGGAAAACAACATGATGGGTGAAGCATAATGTCTCAGAATTGCAAGGTATATTAGATGTTTCAGGGGTGAGTAAGTTGGCATTGTCCCTCAAAGCCACAGATCAAATTAAACTGAAGGAAATTCCATGAACACACAGAGTGGTGCCATTTCACTGTACCTCTCTGTCAAGCTCCTCGATCAGCGTAACATTTCCAAGGTTCTTGTCGACAGAAAAGTAGCGTCTTGATCCAGCTTCATAGGCCAGGCCATATGTCACGGGATCTCCTTCTGGATCGGTTCCATTCAGAGTGTACACATGGGTACCTGAAAAATTGGCATTCAACAGCATTTCCCTGTGGTTACTTCAATCAGTGAGTTTTTCACTGGTCTGTTCCTTAGGAACTTAGCTCCCCTGTGGCAGGCAAAGCTTTTGTGAATCAAACCCACTTACTGGGAAATATGGATAAGTAGGCAGTTCAATAGTCCTGATTGCCACTTTTTAGCCTATTGGTTAAGCCGAGTTTATCAGCGCTGGTTTCTCTCACTTCAGGCTCTTTCCTGCGGAACCGCACCGAGATCAATACTGTTCACACCATAGTGTTTACACAGATGACAAGCTCTTGACTAACTCTCAGCCCAGGTGAGTCAGAAGTGATGCTGTTGTATGACTTGGTGACAACCTCAGAAATACCAAAAGGCCCTCACACACCTCCGCTTTATGGGAACAACAGACTTGCAGGCAGAGGATCCGGCAACTGTAGGCAGCACTCCCACAGGACTGGACCCAGGCTCTGAAGCTCAGGAGATGCAAGGACATTTGCAGACTTTTCCACTTTGAGAACTAATAGATGCAAAAATCTTCTTTCCTAATTCGCTCCCCCTCATTAGCTCCCTCTCATTAAATTCTCTACTTAACACACCCACTCATGCTCATACCAATGAATAAATTCTCTAAACTCATCAATGTATTTCTTTCACAAGCTGGGGAAAGAGAGATTGTTATTTCTATTTTTAAACATTTGAGAAGTTGGTGCCAGTTTTTCCAGTAAACTGACTTTGTTTATCAGAAGTGATACTTCCTGGGGGAGTTATAACACCCACACTTTCAAAACATGATGAGGGTTTATTGGTATTATTTTTTTAAACTTACACGTCTGTCATTCTACTGTGCATTAATATCTTCACCAAAATAACTTCAAGCACTTTACAAATATCAGTTAGCTGAGCCTGAAATATAAAACACCGTTGTTTCCTTCCAATCTGCTAATGCCTTGGGTAAGTTACCTGAGATATCCATCGCAGAGTTTCAAAACAGAAACTCTGCTTTACATCTAACAAAGTTCCCCGCACTGGAAATAGTGTAGGCAAGTGACTCACAAGTTAGTAGTGAGTTTTGCCTGTGCATGGGACACAGAGATATGATGGAAGAATCCCCACTAAGAAAGTTAGCATGAAGTTAGGGAAGAATGCTGTTAAAGGGAACCCAGATGGCTCCAGTTTTAAACTACTCTGGTCCTGAGTTCAAGAGATTTTTAATTCTGTACTCAAAAGTTGTAATCTTTTTCTCGTATCCTCTCTGTAGTGGCAGTGGAGTTTTTCACTGACCAGATCCATAAGCTTTGTTTAACTCTAGAGCTTTGGTTGAGGTCCTGCCCGCACCACTGACAGGTCAGCTTCTCAAATGTGTCCTCAGCTTTGCAATGCAACCTTCTGCTGCTTGTTTGCTTATCCCTCAGCACGCAAAATGTAAAGCAAACAGATCAGTGGGCTTAATGGACATGCAGCCACCAGGCATCAGTAGTGACACTGTCTTCTTTGCATAGCAAGACATTATGCCAAGACACATGGGATCTGTGTTCTCTTATGAGTAAACTCTCTTATGATAATAACCAGGGCAAAATTTGGGCAACTTTATACAGAAAAGTGTTCACACTGCAAAAACCAATGGGCCCCAAGGTGCACAAGCAACACATCCTATTATAAGCTGTCTCAGCCAGCCAACAAATAGTCAAGATTTGCAAAACAGGTTCACAAAACTACAAAACACGTTCCATGTTTTTCTTGGACTTTTCCCACAAAACAGGGTAGAAAATAAAAACACATCTGTAACTGAGATCTCCCAAAATTATTAGGGAAAGACAGTGAGCAGTGTGATGAGACACTTCTCTGATTATAACAACTGAACGGTGTAAGTACAAAGAAATGCAAGGAGAAGAATAAATTGGGGCTGATATAAAATAGTGTCCTGAAAGGACAGCTATATCTCCTGATACAGCTCTCTATAGAAGTGACAGAAATTTCAAGACTATTGAAGGTTCTGCAACACCAGTACTGACTGCATTTATTCTTGCTTTTTAAAAGCTTTGTCTTAATATCACAGCTGGGGCCAAATGGAGAATTTGAATGTCAATTGCCAGCGCTTCACTGACATCATTATCAACACAATGCTTTGCTTCAGCCTTTTCCAGTCATTAGAAGTTTTTACTTGTTAGTTGCATTTCTGCCCTTCTTCTTCACTTTTCCTGTCCCTTCCACTTCATATACCCCTGCCTCTCCTGCCTGTTTCTAGCTTACGCAAATGCCTGCAGCAGCTGCTGAGCAGCACTGCCTGTGCAGGGGAGAAACAGGATGGACACCACAACCCGTGGCTGGGGTCTCTTGGAGCCTGTGGGTGACAGCCAGGCAGAGGGTCTAGTGGTGTGACTGGGGCTGCCCTGGATGACCAGCACCAGCAGAGCACAAACTGCAACCCGCTCCTCAGGGACCGCAGAGCATGTGCTAGAGAAGAACAGGCTGTGAAAGTTTAGGTGAATACATTTGAACCTGGGCTTGTTTTTCCAGTCTCACAATTTTCTCTCCTGCATTTTCTAGGAATTTTCTTATAAGGAAAACAGGAACTTTCTTGCTGCTAAATGTGAGAAGAAAGATTGATATTGGTACATACTGAGATTACTGAGGTTTCTGAGCAAGTAAGAAGGACATCATTGATCTTTACACTGGACTGTTTGCTTCCTAGCTAAAGCTGATACTTCTTAATTTTTAATACAGGACAGTTGTGTGCCTTTTAAATTGGATTGTGGATCAAAATTTCTTTTCTAGCTCATTATAATTCCTAATTTTCTCTGAACTGTAATTTCACTCCACAATACTCTCCATATCATTAACAACCTGGGAACACTTCTCAGCACAGCGTTAATGCCAATTAAAAATCTCCTTTCAGTGTGCTGCCTCTACTTGCTGAGAAGGAAATAAACAAAAAAAAATACCAGCTAAAATCTTGTTGGTAAGTAGCAAGTAAACAGCCTCTCCCTGCCAGAAAGATAAGGGAATAGAAGAGTCTTTATCTGGGGATATGGGAAATGCCATGGAAGGGCCCTGGCTGGAAGAGCTGGATCCTCTGAGTACCATGGGGATGGTGCAGCAGGCTGGGATGGGGAAGTCCCTGGGAGCTGGATGCTGCTCCCTGCTACAGCTGCTTCCCAGGAGCCACGCCAGGCTCTCACTTCATTTTCCTATTCCATCTTAAAAGTCATTTGCTCTTTGCTCCTGCCACTCGGGCTGAATGGCTGTCCCATGATGCCATTGCTCCATTTTACTTCATTTCTGACTTAAATTTATTCACGGCCAGCCTCTGTCCATGTGCTCTGGGGCTGGTTTTGCCCTCTCACTGAAGACACACTCTCCCTCTCTGCTGTGTGACACTCAGCAACCAAATCCCCTCCCTGCCAAGTTAAACAAGGCAAGCACATTTCGGACCCATGCTCAGTCCCGCCGTTGTCCTTTGCCACCACAGCTGACACCTGTTAACAAGATGCAGAGAGGGATATTCATGGCCATGCTCCCAGGACAGGACACCTCTGTTCCCAATGTCACAGCAAACACCATCTTGCCCAGGGTTAGGTGCCTGTTCTCCACCTGTCTCAGCCAAAGGCCTGTTTTCCCACCAGGAAAGGTGATGGACAGTTAACACACAGCTCACAGAGGGCTGTTTTACACTGTAAGCACAGGGGAGCTCAGGCTTCTGGAGGGCACGGACCATACACCAAGCCTACCTCAGAAAGGGCTCCTTTCCCATTCACTACCATCTACCGCTCCTTCCTGAGCTTGCCTGGGTGGCTCCTGCTCCCTTCCTGCACCTGACACACCGCCACTGGATGGCAAAGTGGAGACACGGCCAGGACCAGCAGCCCAAAAGCCATGGCTGCTACAGCTGCAGCCGAAACTGGCCTCGCAGCTGCAAGCCCCTGCAGTGGGGAGAGGGGGCAAGTACCCGAAACACCACCCCACAGACAGCAGCAATGTGTCCCCACAGCAACCAACTCCGAGGAGGAGCCATCCGAGGGCAATTTTCTGTGTCTGCAGTTTCTGTTAGAAGCATAAAACACCTGCGAGCCCTCAGTGCATCTCTGCGCAGTGCTCTGCTTGGCGGGGGGCTCTCTTCTGCGCAGCGTTAGCTCTGCTGCAGCGATGCAGAAGGCAGGCTCTGTTTAACAGTTTTGTTCTGGTAGCTCCTGGCTTTCCGAGGGGAGAGATTTCAGTTTCTGCAAAAAGTTGAATGTTCCTGCACCTTCAAAAAATTTAGCCTTTCCAGAGTCACCTGAATGTCTTAGTGGGTCTCTAGATTTCAAGACACAACTTGGGCTAAATTGTCTAGTCAGAAAGGAATTATCATTTAAAAAAGCATCATGTTAATTCTTTCATTCAAGTATTTTTTGTGACAAGGAGGTTTGGAAAGAAATTGTGGGCAGAAAAAATTATTTGTGGATTCAGCTACTATATATATATCTGTGATGGATGAAATCCAGAAACACATGCAGAGAGATGGCAGAGCACGAGGGTGGGATCGCTGAAGGAAGGAACAGGAAACACACTAACAGGGACTCTCACCAGTTTGGAGAGCATCAGTTGGATCAGGGTGATAGAAACAGGGAAGGAACGATGGGTACCAGAGGGGACAAAAGGGCTCTCCACAGCCAGCTGTGAATGATGGGAAGAAAGGAGACCAGTAGCATGTAGGAACAACAGCGGAAGCCTGAAGGAATGAGGGCCCTGAAGTGGTCAGTCATCCAGTGGTAGATAGCTGGCAGCTGTAACTGCCACTGCAAACTGGCTTTTAACTGGGGGTAGTGCATACTTAGGGACATGGGGAAAAACAGAAAGGAAAAACACAAGGATGAGAGGCATGCGAAGATCTCCAGAGCACCGATGATGCTTGGGCTGTGGGAGAGTAATGAACTAGGCCTTCCAAGTACGCTTCAATCCCTTGCATTGCAGCTGTTCTCAGCCCCACTCTGTCCCCGCTATGAGAGCTTACAGGGATTAATGAGGTAAGATGAAATAAACAACCTGAAATAGCATCCCACACATGCCTTAAGACCTTGATTAAGAGCACGCGTACATTATGTGTGTACACAGGCAACTCCTTGCAAAGAGCTAATCACCCACCTGCCCTGCCAAACAGCCACACAAACTGCAACTGTATTTCAGTTCATAACTTTTCCCATTCTTCTTACATCTGGCACTGTAAGGGGCTGCTGTTCTGGCCCTTCTTACCTCGAGGGGTCTCATGCTCTGCAGCAATAAATGGGATCTGGGCATCTGCGGATACTTTCAAGCTTTCATACAGAAATAGTATTTGCTGCTTTTATGATAACATGTCAAAATGTATGTAACTTGGTAGATCACAACTATCTGTACGTAAGCACAATTGCACAAGGAAGGTCAAGTTAAGGATGATATAAGCATGATAATGTGATTTTCTTGATTTTGACACATTCATGCAGCTGCAGCACCGCAATTTCTCTTTCTAGGGTTACATGGAGAATCCACTGTCTCCTTTTGCTGCTCCAGAACACTGTATGTCCCTTCCCTACTGATGCCTGGGAAAATAACTCACACACACCACTTTGCCAACTGCTTGTAATCTCGGTGGGGCCACAGACCGTAAAATACCCGGAGGTTTATTGTTCATTGCTCAGATCAGACACTGGATACTGCCACGAAAAGCATCCTGCCTACGACTCCAAATTTTACGTAAGCACAGGGAAGACCCTTATGGCAACCTTCCCATTTTTGCAGCACCTAAGCCTGAGTGAAACCATCCAGAATCCAAGATACAGAAGTTTCAATTCCCCTGTTTTGTCACTGATCATCTTGCTCAAAATGAAAGACGGCTGCTGGAGTGTGGGTGCTCGAGACTGCACACAGACATCAGAGACCAGACTCCTCTTTCTTCTGGAGGAGACTGGGGTAGAGGGATTAAGAGTAATAGCTTCCTCTGCAGTGTGAGACCCCTCATTGGAGCTGCAGAAAAGGGGCCCTGGCAGCCATTTATCACAGGCAGCGCGTGAGCCCTCACTGAACTCTGGCATGAAGCTCTGACTGTGCTCTGATGCCAACACTGGTCCTCTCGCCCTGCGCAAAGCTGAATGCACACCTGACACCAAAGCATCAGTGTCATTTGTGCCCTCCTCTGGGATCTCCTTGCCGGGGCATCCCTTGCTGACACGGGCAGTGGGTAGCAGCAGCAGTTTGCACTGAGCAAACCCCAAGCAGTCACATCCTAAGGGAACTTCCCAAAGCGCTTTCAGAAGAGAGGACCCTGCAGTACTTACAGCTTTTAGCCAAGGTGTTCTGAGAGTTAGCCCAAAGAAGCACTAGCAGCTGCGTGGCAAAGCTACCATATTTGGACTTCTCAGAAGTAAGGTCTTGCGTCCTCCTTTCCCAAGGGCTTCTCCAGACCCTTAGCAAAAGCCTAAACTCAATGCCTCCTAACCTTTTAACTCAGAGAAATGCTTTTGGTGGCACCTTTGGAGCTTTAAGCCAGAAGCCGCTTCTCTCTTGTCTTTTAAAGCACAAATACAGCAAATTTGAAGTACAAACCAGCCAATGTAAAGACATAAACACATTCTGGATGAAGCCAGCAGGCAAGAGGTACAGCAGCACTGAAGCTTGAGCTTTATCATGGCTGCAACCAAAACATAAACTCCCCAGGGACCTCTACATACCTAGTCTGGTTGCTAGTGTTACAAAAGCACATGCAAAAGCCCATCACGAATTTGTCACTATTCTTACCCAGGCTAGTCACAAGAATGCTAAGACAGGCTCTGATCCCTCACCCTGCTGTTTTGCTGTTGTGGTGGGCACACTCTCCTTCTTCACCTGCCTGCAGCCCCAGATCAGATGCACTGGGTCCCACTGCTGTAAAATTACTGCTGTGCTTTGCTGCTGCAGGGAGTGCTGTCATCTGAGAGACCGTCTGGCGCTGCAGTCCTGGTAGGAGGACATTTTTGACTGTGTTGGCAGCTCTGTGCCATCTTTATATCCCCATCCCCACGCAGGTGGCTGGAGGCTCTCAGCGGTGGCAGGGAGAGGCTGATGCTCTGCAAATGTCTGAGAGCTGCCACCACACTGGGGGACGGGAGTTTGATGGCAAGCGAGTGAGTTGTACTGCCTGCAGTTTGAGTGGTGGAGTTGGCAAACACTACCCCAAACAAACGGAGTTGGGGTCCCATTTTGTGGCTATCTGGCATTACGAGACTTATATAATAGACACCACTATTAGACAAGTGGTGTCACTGGCTAATCTTACTCCAGCAATCAGCAGAGCTGTCTGGATTGCCAAGGCTGAGCAAGTGTGGTTTCTATGTGAATTGGGGCAGAAGTACAGCAAAAATCACAGCTCCTTGGTCTGCCTCTGGCTTTTTCAAGTGCCAGTACATTACTGCTGGCCTTCAGCTGAAGTTTCCACTTAAGCTTGACCGAGTTTATAGCAAATCCCTACTGCATCATAAGCAAGCTCCTTTTAAGTTCATCGGCTAGATGCGTCACTTCTATGGTATGTGCCACCTTCTCCCCCTCCTCTTCTCTGGTTGAGCAGGCAAAGGAGAAGTCACTGCTTCCCAGTCACTCTCTCCCCACCCCCCAGCATGCCCTTGGATCTTGGCTGGCATTAACACCACTGGGCCAGAAACGCAGACTCAGGGCAAGCCCCAGGCAGCTGCTTCCCAAAGCAGTGAGTGACCCTGGGCATGTTTAGGAAGGCAAAGGTGGCAGCATCGGTCTTCCAGAGGAGGCTGTGTCCACTGGATCCTTCCCTCACCCTTGCCTCCCCCAGCTGCCTGAGCCCTGGGAGGGGAGGGTTTTGGGTGCACCCCTCCGTGCAGCCATCTTTCTCCTCTGTGCACGAGACAGCTAATAAATGGGTGCTCTGGTACTCGATTTGCAATAGCTAAACACTTTTCTGATTTAGCCTGTAAAAGCTACAGACAAACAGGAGCAAATCCTAAACAAAAACTCAGTGCAATGTTTGAAGAAAAGTGGTGTTCATCACTGTAATATATTTTACATAAATTTTTTAAATGTTAGGAAATTATTCTTCGCCCATGAAAAATATTGATTTTAAATCACCTTTTTGTTATTATTTAATTTTTCTTAATGCAACTACAGTTATAAGAAGCATAAATAGACCTTCCTCAAAATGCTGAAAGCTGAAAAATACATCAATTTTTGAGTTTTCAATAGACCAAAACTAAACTTTTTTAAAAAACATCAGTTATTTAGACAAAGCAATTTTCACTCCAAGTAGAAACATTTTCTAATGGTAAACATGAAAAATGTGATAGCTGTTTAGAGAAAATCATGCCTTTGTTACTTTTCAACATACAGCTTGCTTCTACCAAGGCTAATAAAATTACTAGCAACTAGGCTTTCTTTTCACAAGCACTTACAGAACTAGTAAGAAGTTCCTAATCACCATAAATTTATTTCTGACCCCAAAGGTCTGTGCTCTGATGCTGTGAATAGATTGGTGGACTAAGAAAAGAGGAGCTAAAATTAATGTTTTAAATTACAGCTACAATTCAAATACGTCATTTTAAATCAAGGCCAATTACAAGTTTCCAAGAAAAACATGTAAGACCACAGCAACAACCTACAACAGAATATACATTGCTAATGAAAAGACCAAGCAGCTTCAGTTTCACAATTTAAACGTAGTCATTTTAATACTGACCAACAGGTGTGTCCTCCGAAAGGCTGAAAAGTGCCATGTTCCCATTTGTGCTTCTGGCTCCATTATCAAAGAAATAGGGGGCATAATTTGCCTGAACTGCAATTAAAACAAAAGAGAAGCCAAAGAAAAGCATTTTGTAGACAGCAGTTATTCGGCTTTGTTACCTGACTCAGTAAACATGAGCTGTTTTGGGAATACTAACGGTGAGCAACATACTCAGCTGCTGCAATGAACTTTCAGAACTATACCTGTACAGATATTTTTAATAAAATTACTTCTACATGCCACTGTGCCAGTATTCACACAGCAGCAAATAGAGTATATGGGGAAAAAACCCAACCAACAGAAACAAATCAAGTAGCAGGATCTGTCTAAAAAATCTCAAGCAGTTCCAGACAGCTTCATTAATTAACCTTTTCAGCTTCCAACGACTTTACACCTCTCCCCTACTCTACACATGCAAGTTTGAAACTTTCCCAGTGCCTCGGTACCTCACCCAGTATTCTAAGCACATTCTGTCTTAAAATTATGCCTACTGCATGAGCAATTAGCCATAATTAAATAGTTACTTACTTGCTGCCAGACAACAGCAAACAAAGTTAAAAAAAAACAAGAAACAACAAATTAGTTGTCATTCTACTGACTGACTGTTAGAGATTCAAAATAGCCAATTTGAAACAAAACTGCAAATGTATAAACGCTAAGGGTAACATTTGCACAGGGATCAGATGCCAAGGAAAATATTTCAGGACAACATTACCACATCAGCAAGGACTACTACAGGATTTAAAGTTATGCTTGTATCCTCCTATATTTTTACTTAACAAAGTGATTATTGTACTCACCCAGGCAAACGTGCACCAAACTCAGAAATAAGGAGGGGGTGAGACGCCTTACATGCTTCATCCCACTGAAGAAAGGGCCAATTTCTTCTCGTTTCAAGGGCTTGGTTTTCAGTTGGTTTTTGTTGTGGTTTTTTTTTCCCTCTGAAAGGTACAGGAAAGTGTCCTTCAGACTGATGTGCAAGAGAAATGTGCAAGAGCCAGTAACAGATGCTAAGATGTTAAGCGGATGACACGTCTTAATTTCTGAGGAATTTAAAGAAGCTCCTTCCTACCACCTAATTAGACCAATTACTTTGCAGGGAGCTGTGGGACTCATTTCTGAGACAAGATTTGGAGGAATCAGTGCAACTCTCATAGCTTCTGCTGTTAGTACTGTATTTGTACTGTCCAAACACACAAGCCAGAGAGAAAGGGAAAGTAGAAAGATGTTTTCTTTCTGAACCCTATTTTAATTCTCCACGACAGTCCTCTATTTTTGAGAGCAAATAGAGGTTTCTCTTTATTTTAGCTTTGGTAGTCTTGAGAAACTAGAAAGGAAAAAAATCTAACATTAGCAACAAACAGTAAGCATGATTATTACTGTTTTAAAGGAAACAATCACATTTATGATAGTAAAAAATACATAAAATTGCACACTAAAAATGCAGAAGTCAAAATGTTCTTTTCATAAGCTGGCCCGACTATTTAACTCTTTAACTGCATGAATCTCTGAAAACATCTTTTACATTCAGCAGGTAATTTTTAACCAACATACTAAAAAGTGTGTTTAATCACCAACACATGGAAGAAGGTAATAAAGTAGCTTTTTTCCATTGGTCGTTTTGGTTTTCTGTTCATAAAAGGTGTTTGCACTAATTTAAAATATATTTCATCCAATAAATTATAGGGTTAAAAAACCAGCCACTCTGGGAAGCTGTTCACAGGCAAAGGTTTTGGCTGCTTAAAAGGAACTTCATCAGTAGTAATACTTAGCCTCCGATCAAGGAGATGTTTACACAGTGGCTTAGCTGTTCAAACTTGACCTGAGGCAAAGCCCTTGCTCTTTAAGGATGTGTTAATGGAGTTTTCTGTTTTTTAATTAGCGGCCTGCCTGAAAGAAACGTCTAATAAATTAACCAGTCAAAGAGTTCTCCATTGAAATGCTTTAAAATGTGACAGGAGCTATGCTTTCTCCCTGGCAGAGCCCCTTGATGGTGGCGCTGACTGCACGCAGCAGGATGCTGGTGGTGTGGGTGTCACTGCCAGCACCCAGCTAGCCCGGCCCTTAGCCATGCTAGCCTGTTCCCCGTCCCTGCCGAGTGCGTGGGTCCCATGTAACTCCGTGGGATGCTGCAGGCAGGTGACCACCACTCCCTTGAGGACAGGCCCGGGACACAGAAAGCAAGTGCAGAGCCAGGAAGCAGCTTCAGGCTGGGCAACGGTGGAGATTTTTTGGCTCCCTAATTCATCCATGTGTTTTATCGTTGTTTGCTAAGGTTTCAGATGAGAGGAGATAAGTGTTCCCAGACACAACCCTACAGACAGAGGCTCCCCTCCCAACATCTCCTTGTGGGGTGCAGAGCTAAAGGTGGGCAGCGCTCCTGGGCCAGCTTTCATCACAGGCACGGGGCAGGGACAGGCCGGGCAGTTTTTGTGCGTTTTTCCTACAGAGGGAACCGGCAGCTAGATCCTGCTGCATATTTACCCACCAGCTGCTGAAACTGCAGGGTGAATGCGTGATGGAGGAGGCCGTGGGAGAGAAGTCTTCGCTGCAGATGCAGCGCTGAGATGCTCCCGTGCTGTGGACAGGGCGTTTCTGCACCTTCAGATTCCCCTGGACCTGGGGTGCTGCTGGGAGGACATCTCTGCCTGCAGAACAGATCAACTGTAAGGCTCCCAGAAGGGTAGAAGTAAAAGTCTTGCACAAAACTCACCAGCCATAATGGAACCTGCCAGAGAACAGTACAGAGAGCAAAAGGCTAAAAAGGCTCCAAAACGGATTAAACAAACTAATGAAGATTAAGTTCATCAGTGTCTAGCAAATGTGATGATACAGATGCAAACTCTAGCTCAGTAAGGCACTAAATTACTACCTGCCAGAAGCTCAAAAGTCAAACCAGGAGAAGGCTCTTTGTCATTTTGATCTTCTTCTAACCACCTCCCAGACCTTTGGTGTGACTCCGTATGACTATTCTTGTAGAGCAGTGTTTGCAAAAGCTCCACATGGAACCAATGTGTGACTTCAGCAGCAGCCTGTAAAGCTCAAGGGAACCTGCAGCAGGCAACTAAGGAAAACAAATGTGCATTTAAATTCACAACATGAGGATCCAAAACTGAAAATTGTGTGGGAGGGGATACACATATAGAAGACAGATATAAATATAATCCCTGTTAGAGATTTAACCATGCCACCACTGTCAAAAGTAATACTAAACCACTGATAAAATCACTGAAATGCACCTGCACGGTGCCCAAAAGGAAACAGAAATAGCACCTAAATGTCCTCTCACCTGCCTCCTCAATCCAGAACTAACAACACACTTTTTTTTTTCTGCAGAGTATTTTCCTAGAAAAAGTGATGGAGAGCTCTTGTCAAAGTTAATAGCTGTCTGTTCCCCTGGTTGCATCCCCTGGGGATCTAAATCTCTAGGGCCTGTATCTCCAAGGAAGCAAAATGTCTTGCTCCTCCTGAATTTCAATGAGTTTGAGCTCTTAATCCCCTTAGAGTTTGAAAACCTAGCTAATATGCATCTATGCACACTCAGATACATACCTAACACAGCAACGCTCTGACAGAGCTAGTACTGCTCATGGAGCCAAGCTGAGTTTGATGAATTTTCTCCTTGGGAAGAAAAGGGGCAGGAAGGGGTTTCAGGAGAGCAATACATTCTGTCCCAACAGTTTTAGGAATGGAAGAATTCCTCTTCTCTATGTAGAAGAAACTTTCTATTTCGAGTATTTTTCATATATCAAGTAGCAAGAAATAAAAAAAGAATTAAATACATCATCTGATCTGAATCAATTTGTTTCCCAGGAAGTTCTGTTTGTTTACTATTCAGTATGAAAATAAATCTAGAAAGATCCAATATTTTCAAAACAAAAATTCTGGGTTCAGGTCACTGATTAGCAATATGAGAGTTTGTTAGACAACCCAAATTTTTAATAAAATTAAAGTTTAAATGTTGAAGGATGCATAATGCAATGAATACTTTTGCAGACTTCACCCCTTTAGACTGCAGCTTGGGTGTACCAGTGCAGCATGGCTGCAGCTGCTGATTGCAGCTGCTGCACTGTGAAGCTCCCTGGGATGCCCCCAGGTTTTTCTTCCCCCAGCACAAGCCCACACCCCAAATTGAAACCAGAACCTTCCAGGGCACAGGGGCCAGACATAAAACTAACCACACACAAGCCCCTGCCGGCTCCTGCCCTCTTACCTTTCTGAGCCTTCGAGAATCTTGGAAAAACCTGGCCCCCAACAGGTTTACTTAGCACTAAAGCCCAATTAAAACACCTTCCCCCCACCCCTCCCTTCTTCCTGGCCTCAACTTCACTCCCCATTTCTCTACCTCTTGCCCCCGAGCAGAGCAGTGTGGGGGGACAGGGAATGGGGGTTGTGGTCAGTCCATCCACTTCATCTCTGCTGCTCCTTCCTCCTCAGGGGGAGGACTCCTCACACTCTTCTCTTGCTCCAGTGTGGGCTCCTCTCTCTATGGGACCTGCCAGGAGCCTGCTCCAGCGTGGGGGCTTCCCATGGGGTTACAGCCTCCTTCGGGCATCCACCTGCTCTGGTGTGGGGTCCTCCATGGGCTGCTGGTGGATATCTGCTCCACCATTAACCTCCATGGGCTGCAGGGGGACAGTATGCCTCACCATGGTCTTCACCACAGGCTGCAGGGGAATCTGCTCTGGTGCCTGGCGCACCTCCTTCCCTCTTTCTCCGCTGACCGCGGTGTCTGCGGGGTTGTTTCTCTCTCATAATCTCACTCCTCTCTCCCGCTGCAGTTGCTGTTGCACATCTTAAATATGTTATCCCAGGGGCACTACCACCATCGCTGATGGGCTCAGCCTTGCTCCAGCAGCAGGTCCGTCTCAGAGTCAGCTGGCATTGGCTCTATCAAACACAGGGGAAGCTTCTAGCAAGCTTCTCACAGAAGCCACCTTTGTAGCCCTCCCGCTGCCAAATCCTTGCCACACAAACCCAATATATGGGCCCCACCAAGACAGCTGTTCTTGAGCCCGATCCCAAAGCCCAGCACGAAATGTAGGCCAGACTAGAACTGGGAACAGAAGCCAACACTAAAACTGCATATAAGATGCCACATGAAGATGCCAACACTAAAACTGCACCTAAGATGCCGTAAGACCACAGCCCCTCACACTACACAGAAACACCAATACAAGCTGAGCGTTTCCCCTGCTGGGGGGTGGGAGGAGGGCTATTCACAGCCAGAAACGAGCAAGTGCCCCTATTCAGCCCCTGGCATTCCAGCTGGCACTTGCTGCCGACACCCTGCAAGCAGTCTGAGCAGAGAGGGCAAAGACTGAGCTGGTACAGAGATAAATCACTCTTTCCACGTTGTGGGTGGCCCTTACACCTCAGGGCAATCACATTAGAGCTGCCTACCTGGGGACTGCCTGCTTGGCATATAAATGTGAGGTTTTCATGAGCTGCATTTCAATCAGTTTTCAGATGCTTACATGCATTTGCAAATTAAAAAGAGAGAAAAATAACATTAAAGAAGTAACAGAGATTATCTTCAACTGCGCTGCTTTGCTTTATATTAACTATGTACAGTCTTCAGATTTTACGCGTGCTTCCATCCAAGTTAAAAACCCTTCTGTTCTAGGCTCTGGACAGTATTGATAAGAAATTAAGTTTGCATTCATGTAATAACAGCTCCAGCTACTTTTTTTCCTATGCTCATCCTCCACTTCTGGCTGTATCTGTCATTAAGCATTACTTTGGAGAGGAATATTCAGCATTTTTTGTGTGTGCATTTGTGTGTGTAAATAAATTCAACATAAAATGTGCTGTAAACTTTATATAAACCTCAGCATGTGCAGAAAAGTCCAAATTACACTCTGGTCTTCTCTCTCTAAATCACATGCTAAGAGGGGCTGTGGGAGTCACCATCAGGGTGAGGGAGGCATTCTGCAGAGCGATTCACTCAGAATTGCTGGATGCAATAGCCAGGAAGGAGAGAAGTGAAGCCTCAGCCATTTTCAAGACCTTTCTCAAAATTCTCCCCATACTCACATCTTCCAATGTGATAGGGAAGTTCTTACTTAGCTTTGAAAGCAAAGGAAGGGGAGCAGGGTGGGCCTATGACATACATCACAGGTAAGACAGACACAGCCCTGAGTTTGACACAGCTGTAACCACAGCTGGGCTGTGCCTTGCACACTGAAGGGTCAGTTCACTAACAAGTCGCACAGCATGGCGCAAGCAAGAATTGTCCAACCCGTTCTCCAGACATCTTAACAGCAGCAGGACGTGCTAAGGTAAAGTAAAAGTAACAAACACACTAGTTGTTTGGATGCTTCCTCTCTGGCTGGGACCTGGGTCTTTGCTTCAGCAGAGCTGAGCCAGTATAAGCAGAGTTGAGACACAGTTAAATGTGCAGTTCCCACCACAAATGAAAGAAAACACAACACACTCACCTGTCCAAACCACATCACTCCTTCCCCTTGAAATCTCCCCCCAGAGGACTGGGAGATGATTTATCCTGGGGCACATCATCCCTCTCCACCAACTTCCATGACTACAGAGTACAAGTGATCGTGAAAATCCAGCAACGACTGCTGAAGTTCATTTCAGATGACTGCTTTTGGTGGTGAAGAATTTTACATGAGCTACGCTTTGCATTTTCCTAGCACAGCACCATAGCTCTGTCTGGCTACTGAGAGAAACTATGGGCAGTGCTGGGGAATCTGCAGGAACCCGAGCCAGTCTGAGGGCAGGAGAGAAGAGCCTAAAGTCCCTCAGATGTCTTCACTGTCTGTCACTATCTCTATGTTTTGAATTACCAGCTACAAGAGAGGAGCAGATTCACAGTACAGTAGGAACCGCAAAAGAGAAACAACCCCATGGTTTGTTGGTCAAATCTAATCAGAGACATATGCTTCAGCTCGTGAAGCTTGATCACCAAACTCTGATCCTCCCTGTTGCCAGAACAAACACGCCACTTCCTATATAAGAGTTTATGCATCTCTCCACAGCCCACTCCCATCATTCAGGATATGCAAATTTGTTAAAATGACTTTGAATTTTTTATAGTTGTGCAAGATTCAAATGCACGCCAATAAACACCTCTTTCTCCCTCTCACTGTGTTATTCTCTTGTTACTAACTGAATTAACACTTCTACATCTGAAAGGAGAATGTTCTCATTGTTACAGTTCTGACTCACAGGGGTCTAAGTTCAGTTTTCAGCTTATCCCAGACAGTCTGTAAATAATCAGCCCATGATCATTAAATTCACATTAAAGTCATCAAAAGACAGTGATTTGATCATTAATGATTTTGGTCACATTTATAAGCCTCTCTGTGCTCAGTAATAGAAAGCTGAAAGCAATACTGTACTGTTTGGTTTCAGGAGTTTAAAGAACATGAGCTATAACTCAGCTGTCCACACGCACTTTTTCACATTGCAGCTCCTCTAAGCAGCTACACTAAACCTCAGCAATATACAAGAGAATGGTAAAACCCTGTATAGAATTATGGAATGGTTGGGATTGAAAGGGACTTTTAAAGGTCATCCAGGCCAACCCCCCCCTGCAATAATGGGCAGGGACATCTTCAACTAAGCTTGCTGCTCAGAGTCCCTGTCCAGCCTGATCTTGAATGTTTCCAGGATTGGAGCATCTACCACCTTTCTAGACAATCTGTTCCTGTGTTTCACCAACCTCATTGTAAAAAATTTCTTCCTTATATCTACTCTGATAAAACACACGCCATGAAGAAAACTCAACTGATTCAGGAAGATACTCCCCACAAAATAGGAGAAGAAAAACATTCCTCATTCATGCAAAGGAAAAACAAGAGTTAGAGAGGTGACTACAAGCATTTGACCACAAGCATTATGTCAAGTTGAAACTCCTTGGAGCGTCCTAAACTGGATAACAAGAACAGAAGCACCTAACATGGCTGGCTGCTGTTGAAATTCTGGGACAAAGTTTGGATAAACAAATCATTAAAGCTTGCACACAAACTGCAGTTTCTCCAGGTGAGATATAGCACATTATTTTCCTCCTTCATGCAGAAAACGTTGGCAAAAGTCATGTAACCAGAAGGCTTAATTTCCTTTCAAGAGCTAGGTTTTCTGGTACTTGGTTACTTCTCGATGTCAGAAGCCAATTTTTTTGATTTGGCTAATTTGTCATTTTTAAGAATTGCATACATTTTAGATTATATCTAAAAGTATGCAATGATCTACTTTTGCTCCCTTGTGTCTATAAATAAATTGGAGAGCTTATAAATTAAGACTCACATGGTAAAATTAGGCTTTGACAAAGTATCTTAATTATTACTATCAGTAAAAAATTTCCATTCATCATCATTTTTTCTAATATGGAAATCAGATTTTGACCTTAAACATTTTCAAATTCTATCTTTGGAAAATGTTCATATTGCAGTAGAACCATATTCAGATTTGAAATATTTTAATTTTTTACGTAAATATTGTGCTTAATGTTATTCCACAGAGAAACTGAAAATTTCTGGGGGAACGCAAACATGGATTCCCTTGAGCCCTTCTTAGGGAGAAAAACTCTGTTTTCCATCCTGCTGTATAGACTCTTACTGGCAGACTCCCCTGCTCCAGCCATGTGTGAGAAGTGAGCATGTTTTTTGTTGCAATGGAGCAGAGGAGGAAAGAGAGAAGGGGGTAATTTTGTTGGGAATAAGAAGGAAAACCAGAGAACTCAAGCTCACAAACCTCCCAGCTCTGCAGTCTCCTGTTTGTATCGCACGTGTTTCACTCTGCACACACCCTCCCACCTCACAGCCTGATCTCGTACTCGATCCAGAGCAAAGTTGGTCTGCGCTATCCTTCGGGATGCACTTTTTTTCCCTTGGCAAGCACATTCCCCATTACCTCACTGATGAAGTACCATGACAGCCGGGATGCACTTGGTCAAGCACGTCTATGCAGAAACGTCTGGCAGCAAGGACAGCGGCACATGAGGAGCTGCAGAGGTGTCACACCAGCTTCCCTTCCACAGGCACGCCGTCCTCAGCCCAGGCACCCATGGCTCTCTTATCAGCATCATACCCAGCTCTCATAAGCTAAGAAAGCTTCATACTGTCAGATGCTGATGAAGGATTACTGGATAAATTGACAGAAAGAAAATACATCCCTGAATAATCATAATTCTTCTGCCCTCAACTGTTTTGGAGTAGTTTTATTGCTGAACATGTGGTATGTACTCACATGTACACATATGTAACATCCTCATGTTAAATTTCTTTGAGGTTATTTTCCTGTACCCCTTATACACTTGACATACAAAGCAATAAACAGAGCAAGAAACTTCTTACATTCTCCAAATGGACTTCAAGGCTTTCTAAGAGAGCAGGTACACAATCATATCCATACACAGCCTCATGTCTGTGAAAATGCACTTTGTAATCGTGACCAAATCTGAGGGTGAGAGCTTGAAAAAAAAAACCAAAAACTGGAAGTCTACCAGCAGTCAAAAATATATACCTGTGTTCACTACAACTGCCATGAAAAGCTAGAAGGAAGTCAGAAGTCATGTTCCCGTAACTACTAGCGTTCTTGTGAGGTACAAGACGGAACTTGGAGGAGGAAATACTCACTTTATTGTTTAAACATGCAAAGACTGAGACCAAATTATGGAGCTATATATGGTCAATACTTCATAAGGCACAAAACAATGTCAGATTTTCCTGTCTCTAACTCCTGATACAGCTGAGTCAGACCAGAATCTTCTCTTGCTAGGGAAATGTTTTAAATGCCAAACTCCACACATACCTCTAAATAAAACTAATTTTCATTCTCTGTGGGCCCCAGTTTACTGGACTTCTGATAGCATCTCTGCTAGGCACAAACCATGAGACGTGCCTCACCGTACTGCATCAGGAACCAATACAAGTTACCCAGGTAGCAGAACAAACACAACAAGGTAATAGTTTTGGAACAGGAAGAACCCAGGGCTCCTTAAGACAAAGTGGTCTTAAAACCTGAATAACACCATTCTGTGTGATCAGACAGCCCTGTTATTTCGCATACCACAATACCTTTAATGCCATGCTACAGTTTCATACAACAGTGTCATGAGAGAACCACAGCTGTGATGTCCTTGTCTCCAAAAGAATTAAGAAATGACAATGGGAGGAAAACAGAGGGAGAGCAGACACCAAACATTTAGCAATTTTAGCACTTTCACAGTGACTTTCAAACAAATGTTGAAGTGCTTCCCAACAAACTGGTGGGTATTTTCCAGATACATAAAGAGATAGTGCTTTCATCTCCTCAGAAAAAAAATGCTAGTCTGCAAAACAAAAATCTCGGAGCACTTGCTTGCACGATCTATCATAAGTTACTGGCATTTGCTGTGGGTGGCAGCAGAGAAGGCTTGGGGAATTCCTGGGAAAAAGAAGTAACTCTCCCAGTGCTTCATCTCAGATAGAGCTCTTCCTGGTTGTAGTCTACCAAAGAGCATTTTATAGTGTTCGCAATAAAGGTGCTGCAGGTAACTGGGGAAAAGAGAACACTTCCCACAGCTGCTAAGTAATTAAAGTTCCTGCTAAGCCATTTTACTTGCTTAGAGGCTTTTAAAGACCGCTGCAAAATCCATTTACAATTCAGTAACCTTGCTTCTTTGGAAGCTATATATCACTCTCCCCTTTTTTTTTGACAGGGATAGGAGAAGAACAAATAGTCCCTAGAATATCCAGGTATATTTAGACAGCCTACATTCACTTCAGCAGCATGATCTCTGATGGATGTGGTGCCATGGAGCATGACACAGATCTGTGTGAAGGATGCCATTTAGCAGCAGAGAGACAGTCCAAGTTATTTACGGAAGAACTACTGTTGTGTATTGTTTTGCCTGTAAAAATTGTACATATAACTCAGAATTGAGGTGTGAATAACGAATGAATCAAGATTTTATAGCTTACTCGGTGTGGCTGAGAAAAATAACAAGACTTGTCAAGGCACAGCAAGGAAATGTCTGTGTTGTCCCCATAAATCTTCTCGCTGGCGTGCATGCCATGGATGTCACCGTATATAAGCCCTGCTTACAAGGCAGTAACGTGACTTGTTGAACCAGGGGATGTATGAAAATTAAACATGATCCTTCCACTGTCATGTCTAACCAAAATCAGCTCTTCAGTACAGGAATGGCATGAATGCAAAGGCTTCAGGTGAACTAAAGCCCTCACTAGAGATCAGCTCTAGACCACAGCAGCACTTCAGCCATAGGGGCTGGCACAGTCTTTGGATTTTACTCGGGTAAACGTGTAGCACCGTGGTTGCAGATGGGTCTTCCTATGACCTCTCTTGTTAAGAATGCAAGCGTGTGCCTTGTCTCAGAAGAGAATCCAACAACTCAGCAACCCTCAAACTGAACTAAGTGCTGAGGTACTTACCTCATTAGGATCTGGGAGACCTAACTGGCCAGGGTATATCTCAGCCTTTGCCTTTGATTGCAGTAACAAGAGGAAATCTGAGTATCCAGGCAGCCTGACACCAAAGCAGTGCTTGTCCTTAGCCTATTAGATTAAGGAAAGGTATATTTCAATAAAGCAAGGTATATTTCAATAAATTTTCTATCTATAACAAAAGGCCTAAATACTCAACTTTGAGGTAATTTACCTTACCTCAAAAACAAGTGGGACTATCACTCTATTACACTTTTCAGCAACTATCTAGCCTTTGCCTGGAGAGACTTCTACTGTCAATAGTCCTGTACGTATGTTGGTTCTCAAAACAAGTAGTTTAACCTGGCTAGAGCCCAGAGGTTGGCTCTAGCCAAATTCATGCCCACTAACTCTACCTGTGAGCTCTGTGCTCTTACTGTCTCCTCCCACATGTTCAAGTACTTTATCTCAAAGTACTGTGCTTATTTGAATTTTTTTTTTTACAACAATCCGTCAGTAAAATAAATCAATAGAACTACATAGCAAGAATCTCAACAACAGATGTTAATATGAGGAATGAATAAAATATTTGAAACAGACTTCCACATCTGGTAACTGAGATAACATGATCCAAAGTTATTGCAGTGAAGGCTGAAATACAAATTAAGAGACAGAAACGTCCCTACTCATACTGTGACTTTAAGGTGGTTATATGGTGCCTTGAAACAGAGATGCTCAAATCCTGTAACTGAAACTGTCCCTGGTATAAAAATAATGTCTGGAAACAACAAATGCAATGCAGAACCATTTTATATCATGTCTTTTTAACAATGTGCACTCCACTCAGTCTCATGGACAGAAATTCATGGAGTCAAATTAAAATAGTTCAGCACAAGCAGAAAAACTTGAGGGAATTTGGACAGCAGAATAATTTCTGTGAGGTAAGATCCCACACAGACAAGAGTCGGTGGGAGACCACCATGCCAAGAGACAAAAGATGACTTGCCTAGTCAGTGAGAATAGCCAATGAGGAAGACTTGGCTTCAAAAAACTGTAAAATCACATCTAGAAACAGAAGAAAGCATGGAAAGAAAGTTGGGGAAGGACATAGAGAGAAAGTTTTGTTCAATAAACAGGAAAAGGTGCAAAGCACATTTTATAATAAAATTATAAAGAGCAGGTTGACTTCCCACACTTAAGGATCTGTTTTCACAACTGCTGAGTTGTGACTTAAATTGGTGGAAATCTAGGGGAGTTTCTTTCAAAGATCATCAAAGGTGGAGTTTACAAGGTTGAGGTCAACCACGCACATAGTGCTTTGCTAGACAGAACTTCAGCTCAGATTTTTTTTAACTGTCTTTTCATCAACCACTCACCTGAAGACTTTTGCAGAAGAAAGCAGCAGTATACATTGGTATATATGTAACTAAGTCAAAGGATAATGCTGAATTGTTTAACCATTCTTGGATGAGTTTAAGAGCCGCTTAGATGTGGTGTTAGGGGATATGGTGTAAGGAAAAACTTTGTAGAGTAGGGTAGATGGTTGGACTCGATGATCCCAAGGGTCTTTTCCAACCTGAACGATTCTATGATTCTATGATTCAAACAACTTCAAGATAAGAGCCCAGTGACAATTGCCATTGTTTATTGTTTCCCGAGTAATGGAAAGTTAACAACTAGAAAGCCAGCAAGTTGGAAAGAACGATTTAAAGAGGGACTTGCAGACACTGCTGCATTACCTCATTCACAATCTTGTTCTCAACCATCTCACTATTTCTCTGATAGCATTTGTAAGCAGACGGATTTCACACCTTTTTTTTTTTTTTGTATGAAAACATCTTTCTTCCCAGGCGTATTGATCTCTTGGGGAAAATTCTGGGATGCAAATAGGTTTTAGCATTGCTCAGTGAACACGCCACACAGCTGGCACCGATTGTGACAGCGGGTTCTGCAACAATGCAAACAGGAAGTTTTGCCATGAGAACCCACCTAGCAAAGACAGCATTTTCCAGTGTACTTCAGTTTGGGGAGCCAATTTTAAGAACATGCTACAGAGGCAAGCTGTATTGGCTATGGACTAACCGAATGTTGCCTCAAGAATATGTCTTTTTCCCCACTGAGGTTGGGATCAGCGCTGATGACCGAAAACCACCACAGGACCCAGCAGAAAACCACTCTTCTTCACTGACCTTACTTCTAAGTGTCGTCTTGCCTGTCAGGTGAGGGAAACCCTGTTGCCATTTAGCTTTTGGACTCGGAGATCCTATTAGCCAGGATATGTTAGTTGCTTTGACTGCACTACACTTATCACAAATGCAAATGGACATTAATACAGTTAAGAATCTACAAGTGACTGGCAGGCAGTTGACCACAAGCATCCTTTGAACAGGCATTTTTGCATACACTGGACTTTTGAATGTTTGGGCTTGAATGCCTCCAATATAAGGTTTAAATCATCACCTGTGAGCATCTGTGCTGTACTGCCAGCGGGGACTAGATGGCTCTTGAACATCCTGGGTGCAGTCTGAGTTTCTGACAGAAGCTGGGCTTAATATGCCAGCTTCTTACAACTACAGAGATTATTGCGATTGTGTCAGGCTGCAGAAGATGGACAAGTCATGTTCAGTTTAGGATCTCTCATAGGCACTTAGTGACCTGATTTCTCTGATAATGCTTTCAGAGGATGACCAGATGGCATTGTGAATGTAAGGTGCTTATCCCACAGCAAATCTCTGGTCTTCGCCACTCCCTTGTGGAAGATCAGCCTGAAAACATGGAATTAAATCCCCCACACCTGAAGACATCCACGGTCAGTGCATCTGTAACACATAAACATATGTTGGCACAAGGGTTGAATGATGACTTGGACAAATGCATATCCAGACACTGAATTTTTCTAGCAGAGACTCCCACCATTGAGACTGAAAACAGCAGTAATTTAGGGTAATTCTTTCTGTGCTGAGAGCCCTGCTCTAAGATCAAAAGACAAAGCATGATGAGACAGTTGTGTGTTCAAAACCAACGTATGTTATGGCTGCCATAAGTCTTATAATACTGAAGGGCTACTGGAAACCACAGACATAATGGGTTGGAATCAACACCCTTGCTCATGTCACTTAATGTAGGACTAGAGAGCTCTCTTTGCTCCCCACCAGCATTTTAAAAAATACTTGATGAGTCCTGCAGAGAAATTAGCTGTGATAGAGGCAACTGCTCACATCTAATAAGAACTGGTTATCTGAGGCAAAAAGGACTGATGTGTAAGGGAATTTTCCCCTCACCTTCAGCCTACAAGAGAAGAGAGTCATTGCTAAGCTTTGGACAAACCCTTCTCAGAACAAACTTCAGCAAAAACTAGGTAAGAAGCCGATCTGTGTTCACCCTTTGAGAATACTTTGCTAAAACTATTCATGAGGGGGTAGTAAGCAGTAATGTCAGCCAAAACACAATCAGGCAACAGATGTCCAGACTTGATCCAATGAACACTGAAGTCACCAGGAGTCTTCCAATCAGCTTTGGCAAGAGTTATAAGAATACAGAAATCTACAACAGGAAGTGTTCATCCCTCTGCTTTTATGTTCCACCTGAATTTATCATTTGAGACAACACTGTCCATGCAGGAATTTAGTTTTCCTTGGCAAATGCCATCACAAGAAATTGCCACTGTAGTCCATAATTTGGATAAACAGAGCTTCTCTAGAGCTAAAATCCTGAACTCTTCAACTATATGTGGGCCTTTACATCAGTTGTGGGCCACACAGTCTAGAGGGCGAAAAGTCAAGGAGCAAGAGTCCCCATTACACCTTTTAGAGTCACATTTTGTATAAAGAATATATAATTTTATTTCTTCTAATACCCACTTTGAAGGACCTGCCTCTGCCCCAGAAATCTCTCAGCAGCGATAATTTCTCCTGTGCTCCTGACAATTGATAGTCATAGCACTGGGGGTTAGATTAGATGATCTCCAGAGATCCCTTCCAACCCCTATGATTCTGTGATTTGGTGTTGGCTGGTGGCATTAAGCTCTAAACAAAGCAAAGAGCCACCTGGCTCACTTAGCTGACAAGGTCAGACCAGGATTCAACATCTGTTCTGGCACACATAGAGATACTTCAGAAACATCTTTATTGGAACTTCAAGGCTGTGCAATTTTCATGCTTGACAGCCGAATGCACACAAAAACACAAGATACAAACAAATGCATTTGTCAGCTTGGACAAGCTAAATTTACTACTTTATATAAGCATGCAGCTTGTGTACTTTGAAAAGCCACTGAGCAAATGTTTCCCCTCAGGTAATGCCAAACAAATATACATGTAAGTGAAAAGGAAAACAAAAGGAAGAACAGATGCCTGTAAGTGAATCCATGATCAGATGGTAGCTCTGTTCTACCACAAGTGAACATGGCCTGGTACATAAAAGTCAAACACTGTTGAGGAATCACCTTCAGGGGCTGACACGTGACATCCCCATACCTCTTGACGAGGCAAAAAAGCATGTTTGGTCAGCACAACCCATGCTGAACTAATTTGAGTATTCCCACTTCAAGTTTGTTTGGTCAAGACCAGAGCCTCACACAAGTAACATTTTTAACTTGAATAGCCCTCAACCTTGGGTTGAGGCCTGTCTGGGAAACTGAGTAAAAATATTCAGGTGCATCGGATGATGTCCCTGCATCCCTCCAGATACCCAGAATATTTCTATAATTGTGCTAGTGGTCTTTGGGGCTTATATTTTGCTATCAGAGAGAACGTTTTGCCTGCAGGAAGATTGGAGACTGCGGAGCACACTGGTTGGATAGTGTGGGGCAAAGAGAAAAATCATAAAGCATTTTTCAGACACAAAAGAAATGGGCTTAAGATCACATTAGAGAACAGAATCTTCGTACCTGTTACCAATGCTTTATACAGAGCTGTAAACACATGTGGCCATATTCAACAGAGTAAAACTCTGCTGCAAACACATTTAATACCAAAAATGCTTTTTACATTTATTTGTCATTTGTATTCTACAGATTCCTTCTGTGAGCTACAAAAGCCAAAATAGAAATAAAATATATTTGTCTAGTGATCATCAGCAGAAAAATCAAACACAGCTCCTTCACCAACCTCCTGACTCAGATCTTGAGAGAAGGATTGGCAGCTCCTTTACCCCTGATAGAAAAATGCTATGCATGGTCAGCTCTTCAAAAACGGGAAGCTGAGAGTCAGATCTATCTCATCTCAAAAGCAATAAGAAAACAAAGTAATAAGCACACAGAAGACCCAGGAATTGGTTCAATTGCTCAGTATGATAGAAACGTTGCCAACAAGAGAGCACAGCCACATGCAAGTGCCCATAAACTCAATCCTTGGGAATTGCATTTGCTTGTGTGGGTTACAACAGGCCTCTGACTGTCCCCATTCAACTCTCCCAAATTCTGAAGTAGTCTACTTCTATATTACTATAAGTTATGTTAAGAGAAAGCAGTACTTGAGTACTAAGGGAAAAATTACTATTGGCAATCTGCAGCTTGCCCAACAGCAGAAGAGCTTTCTACTCCTCCTCATATTCGCTAGTAGTAAAAAACCAAATTTCTGAACATTCATTTTTTTCTGGTTTAAGGACTCACCCCAGGTAGAGAAACAGCAGCATATGCAGGGGCCAGTTAGGAAAGAAGATACATGAGTGAAGACCCCAATCACCGCTAATGATGTCAGCAGAGGGTGCTTCAGTTTCTCTGTTATTCAGCCCTTTGGTATTATTCTTAGCATTTATTTTGTCCTCCAGTAAGTTTTGTTTATTGAGGTGATCACACCACTCAGGTGTCTTAAAAGAACAGCTGTCTTCTGGCTTCAGGAGAAAGAGGTTTAATCTGATTAGCCTTAACACCTTTTCAGTATGCTGTTTAATAACCACCTGATGACAATCTTCTAGGAAGTTAAAGAACAGGCCCCTTTGCTTTTAAAGCCAGATTTAAAGCCCTAGATGAGATATTGAAGAGCTTACCACTGCACTTGAATCTGGTACTTTACCACTGTTTTATCAACCTGCTTACGTAGTTTCTCAGCCCTTTCTGAATGATGAGCTCTTTCTCACTTGCTAAGAAATTAACTTCCAAGAGGACTTCAAGCACTGAGACCAAAAGCTGCAGGGAGAATCATCATGTGCCTAGCTACAAACAAAATCCTTTTGTCAGTATGAAATAAATCATTCATAGTAAAGGTTAAATATGCATACATACTGATAACTAGAAACAGTAACATCAGCCCTTCCCCACTTTTTTTTTGGCAATCCAAAAATGTAAACCAAAGCGATTCAGCCAGCTCTCCTGTTTCTCTTATTTGAGGAGCTAAATCCCTGTTTGGTGCAGAGGAATATGCAACTGACACAAAGTCAGGTGGCAGCCACACAGTTTTGCCCGACTCTTTAGCTGCCAGGCTAATGTTAACAAGATGAAGGAGCCTGAGTGAACGAATAAACAGTACTGACTGAAGCCTTTCCCAAACAAAAAATAAAAGTATAAAAGTAATATACACTCATGTCCTATCTGTGAAAGGAGGGCCCTCAACCAAGTAAAGCACTGAGATGCGCTGGCAAGCGATGCTTTTCACCCTGGTTCTGGGTCTACTCATTTTAACTGTGGAAGGGGTCCAGGAACCATCGGAGGGGCTGGCTGAGGACAAGGCTTGCAGTATTTCCTTATTTCCATTGGAGTCATTTTGAAATTTATACCTGTAAAACAAAGATCAAAAGGAGAGAAAATCGAGAGAGATGTTTAATTAGGGGTGTGGAGAATGCCACAAAACTTTAACACCTGAAGCTGAGCAGTGTTTGTATGGGCAGGCTTAGATTATCAGTGATCTGAAAATAAAAAGGGATGTGATGGCAATTTTGTTGGTTTTTTTTTTTTTTTTTTTTTTTTTTTTTTTTTCTCTCCATGAGATTGCTGGAGATCACCCTTTCCCAGCATCTCTTTCTCCCTGTACTTAGGTTGCACAATCACTGACCATCTGATTGGTGCTTCTGGAAGTTTCCACAGTCAGATGAAGGTCTTCATAGACACAGGAGCAGAACTACTCTCTCTCTAGTGCTCGAGTTCCACAATCAACACATTACACAGTATCTTCTCCTTAATATCATCACATTAACCATCTTTCCCAGAGAGAAGCCACAAGCTGACATTAGCTTGAAACATTTGCTTTCTGGAGCAGTAACTGTTTCTGATGGAAGAACAACATTCTAGGAAATCAGTGGTTTTGCTTCAAAAGAAGTAGCCAGTATGGTTAAATTATCCCCCTCCTTAAGCCACACTGTCTCAGCCTCCGAGAGCCTCTGCCGCTTCCTCTGGGCACAAGCCTTGCACAAAGAACAGCACAGAGTAACACCAAAGAAGAGTCAGGGTGCCTTGCCTGCAGACGGTATAATGCAAGTAACATTCTGCTAGAAAAGGCAGCAACATGGAAGCATGAGTCACTCCGAAATTTCACAACAGCAACAACACAAAACCAAGCCAAGAGTGTGCAAAGCCAGTCCAGAACTGCACAAGAAACAAGATGCTGTGTTTCGCTTTGGGCAGTTGCTGCATTAGGCCCAAGTTTTTACATCTGCCTCTTGGTAAGAGTCGAAACGGATTCAGATCAAGCATTTTCATATAAGCAGATTTGTAAGAGAGACAAGCAGCCATGTGCAGCAGGCCGGTGCGCCCTGTATGAAAGCAAATAAACAGCAATCCCTGACCTAAAAAAGAGCTGGTTACAGTAAGTAGGTTGGAGTGCTCAGAGAACCAGGGCAGAGTCTAACATGGGACAAGCAAAGATCATCAAGTACTATTGGGTCTGCAACACAGGAAAGCATTTCAGATTCCCTCTGTAGGGGATCTTTGCTGTGAATTTACAGGTTTTAATGGAGTGCTTCCTTTGTACTTCTTTCTCCCCCTCAGCCTAGTACTTTCCATTGCTCTACAAGACCAATATCACTCCATTTTCCCCATGGGAAACAGCAGCCTGCTTTCAAAGGAACATTCTCTTTGGAAGCACTTTTTATCAGAGAGATTTCATGGCTGCTGCATGAAAAACGCCTGAAATACCTGCTGTTTTGTCAGATAGTAGAAGGTACTTCAGATTGAAAAGTAATAGCTATGCTCATGACACGAAATCTCAGTACTTTGGTTCAGCCAGCTAGGACACATGGTCTGTCTCAGACCAAGAGTGACAAGAGCCACCTCTGTGCGTTAAGCATTGCGTTCCCCAACCCTTCTGGATGGGCTGGGAGCCCACGACTGTTTCTGTGGATTGTTTATAACTGAAATTCTCAGTCGCTATTACACCTGCCAATTAAATAAGAAAGGAGCCCCGAACAGCTACAAACCTCTGTCCCACAGACATAAATCTGCATTGTGTTCACTGCCTCAATACCAAATGGGGCTCTGCCTATAAAACAAAGCACAGGGAGACTGGAAAGGAATGAATGTCATCAACTAAAGGAAAACTGCAGAGAAACACAAGAATTTCCACCTGGGTTACCTAAACATAAAAAGGAACAAAGCATTTAAAGTACTTTATCAGCTGGAATGAATTCACTAGGAACTTCAAATTGGTAATTTTATGATGAAAAGATTAAAAAAGGCTAAGTAAGTAAGTAGGAAGTAGACTACTGTAGATCAAATTAATTACCTTTAAAGTTTAATGAAAGTTATCAGCTAGCCATTTTAATGAATTCAGAAACTTTTAAGATTTAAAATGTTGTTATCCTAAAGAGCGTACCTAATCCTTTTATCCTAGACTTGTATGGTTTAGCTTTTTTTTACTGGGATCTCACTGAAACCAGGGATATATTATGAACACAGAGAAAGAAGCAAACTGAGTGCTTTTGGACTAGTGATGATGCTGTATCACCATAATAAGGATATATGAAAGTGGATAAGACTGCCAAGAGATAAGACTGTAATATTTACACAGGGAAAGCACTGATATGATGGCAGAAACACCAGTAACTGCTTTAAGAAACACTGATTCTTTCTGCAGGTAATCTTCCTTTTGCTATCAACAGTAGCTCTAACTAGAACTGGAAAATTACATTTAATTCTTCCATTGCGCATCTGAACAAGAAGCTAAATTAACTCCCAGCTGACTTACTCCCTCCTTGCATTATCTTGTTCCAGAGCCAAGCAAATGAAGCTGGTTGCAGCCTTGTGCAGGTACACAGGGTGTTTTAAGTAGACAAAAAGGTACACAGACAGGGAATACTGAGCTTGTAGCTGGATGTACTTGCATCTGACTACCAGTTCACAGTGTGGCACCAGCCAGTCAGAAAACAGGGATAGAAAAAAAAACAGCAAAGGTTCTAAAAGGACAACTGTACTGTTTGAAACTCCCATCCAGAATGTGGCTACTTTAAAAAGGAACAAAATGCTTTGCCCTCACTTTGAAGGCTATGACTTTTCTGTATTTCCCCTTAGAATAAATGGTCTCAAAAGACTACAGTGTGGCCCTCCCCTTCCACTTGCTCTAGTCAGTGCCCTTAAAACAAGAGTAAAACCTTCTAGAAAGTAGGAACTGATACAAACATTTTACGCTTTGATCAGATGAGGTCATATTTCTCTTGATTGTTTTACACTGTGAGCATTAAATGGATTCTCTTACCCTTATTTCTTCCCAATCCAAACACTCAATGTGTTGATTGAGAAAAGAGAACAATTTCTCAGTGGTACAATGAAGATAATATTCACCTGCACAGAAAATTCCGCAAAGTTTGCAGGTGGAAGAACCTCTAAGTGCTATGATTTATCTATAATGATTACCTAATTAATATAACGAAACTGTAAATCTTATTACCTTTATGTGCTTTTTTGTTGAGTTTGGGCAGTTTTGAGCAGCAGACTTTTTTAGCTTTCCGACCTAAGGGTGAAAAATAATACATTACCAGTGAAAACAGATATTGCATATAGGTGCCCACATAATACAGCAAACAGGTTAGAGTCCACCGACATTTTGATTACTGCTGAAATCCTTGAACAGAGAGATCTGTGAAACAAAGGATCATCATGACTGATTTTTACATTTGTGCACAGCTTTGTCCCTAGCATGGAACAGGAATTAATTTGTTCTCTTCCATCACTAGTAGATATGCCAGATACAACGTGAAGATGTCACATGTTGGCAGACAATACAAGCAGCAAATTCCAGCTGTCTAAACCTAAGAAAGAGACTCCGCACTCTTTTTAGATTTTTATCACTTAGTGAAAATATTAAAGATTACCAAGAGGAAAAAAAAAAGTATCTCTGTGTCCACACGCACAGGAGGATAGAATAAATTGCTTTGGATGAGCAAAGGCATTTAATTATTCCCTCCATACCAGACCAAAGTAAGTGAGCTGTTGATTGTACTTGACACATTATGTGCTGGACAAAACAAAGGGAGAAGAAAAGTTGACTCTGGAACAGAAGTGGAGCAGAAAGGACAGAGGTAGGTGATTTCTCATCAACAAAATCTCACATATGCTCAATGTTTCTGGAAATCCCTGTGGCCCAATTCTACAGCCAAGGCTAGCAATGGTGGCTCCTCTAGCATGCAAGAGGTTTGAGGCGTCTTGTCACCATCATTTTATTCTGATGTAACAGGTTTTACATAAAAAGTACATTCATCTTGCATACCCAGGCACGTCTACTTTCCCATCAATTTGTTTATCAATAAGGGACAGTTTCCTTTGCACATCTCCGCCCCGCCACATTAACAAAAGGGAATATTATTGTAGGATCCTGTGTGTATTCATTTGGGTTTTATTTACTGTTGTCTCCTGTCCTTAATGGACAGGCTTCTGAAGACACGTCTAGATATTCTCCAACTTCTTTTGCACTCTTCCTTAGGTTTCCCTCAAAGTGCCCGGGAAACCTGAATAAACAGAAATAGAAAATGCAAAGGGAGCAGAAGGACTTCAGGCACACATATGATGACATTGCTCTAGCACTCATTTCCCTCACCGCTGTTCTGGCAAACAGTTCTAAACTCAGAACAGACTCTGATAAAGGAGAGAACTGGGCAGTTGTCTTGACCAGTTTGAAAGACATCTTCCACATGTTTCCCCATGCTCGTATTTACATACAAAGTGATTCTTACGAGGTTTGTAGAAAGTATCGTGCATGGCAAATCTCCTACTCATGATCTTTAGACATTTAGCTTATTTGTTTTTGTTTATCTTATACTCATTCTCTACATCTTGTGTAAAATAAACACCATAGAACAATCATGGTGGGTCTCTGAAATTTACAATATCAAATATCAAATCTGAACAGGTAACTCTAGAAGTTAGACCTTTGAATTTTAAAATCCTACAAAACTGTCTCCCCGCAAACCCAAAATAACATCTCCGGAGGTGTGGCTACAGACAGGTGGAAAAAGCTCTGTTTTTAAGATTTAAACTGCTCTATGAATTTGTACGCTTTAGAATACTGCTGAATGGTAACTGGGTACTACAAGGTAATATAGTAATTAAAGTGGGGAGTATCAGTGGTAAAAAAAAAAGTGAAGACAGATTGAAGGTCAGAAGAGCAACTCTCACCAGTTTCACTATTCTATAAAGAACTTTACATCTACTCCAGTTCTGGTGACTTGACTGTTTCATATTCCCTTGCTTCATAAAGGTAGAAACTTTTTCCATTAATGTGTTTCTCACTATTCAGAAAATATATTATTTTTATATTGGCAGATAGTTATCTGCCAGAAAAATGTAACTGGAATTTTTTTCAGAGGAACGGGTTTCAGAATGCAGATTAAGGTAAAAATTAATCATGCCGTACTACATGCAACAGGCAGTAACAGAGAGGAAACACTACTGTACAAACCAAAGCATTGATATGCAACCGTATTCTGCAGACTAAGTCTTTTCCTAAATTAATTCTATCCTTCCCAGTTGTCAAGCACCGTTTGTTTTCCTTAATTAAAATCAACATAGAAAATAAGTATTTTGTATCACAAAAGGAAAGAATAGGAAATGAAAGGAGACAGTTGTGTTAGAAGAATATACTGTACCTTCTGCAGTAAAGGCATTGAGACACAAAAGAAGGACAAACAAAAAGCCACAAAATGCCAGGAGCTTCATCCTTCCAACTGGTCAGACGTCTTCAAGGAGGCTGAAGCGGTGTTCTGGTCTGCCTCCAGCAACAACCTTGCCTTTTTATAGGTTGACTGAAAGGAATGCTGTGTTCAGAATGGGTGGAGATTTGGCCTTTGTATTGCACTTCCAAGAGATGAAAAGAAACAGCCCTTCCTATTATGAGAAGCAGTTTACTCAACAAAATCAGGAAGCCACTAACTGCTTAAGAGTGTCCCACCAGTTAAAAAGGAGCGCTTGGCTTTGAGTATTAGACTATACAGGGATACTCTGATGTAGAGTGGTTGTCCTCTGGTTCACAGCAGCCTCCTTAGGTGACCCTGTGTGCTCCTTTGGGTGCTTGGAAAGGCACAGAGCACAGCTGAAACAATGGTGAACTGGACGTGAAAAGGTAAACCAAACCTAGAGTGTCTAAATCAAAACAATTGCCAATGTGTTGTTAACATAATTAACAGGAGAGCTGGTTAAGCAGCAGATATCCGAGTTTATTATTAACTTCTCGGTATCTATTATATCTGGATAATTAAGTCTGCTACAGAGTTTCCATTTAACAATCAAGATTAAGAAGTCCATCAAACTCAGCACAGTATCAAGGTTCAGAGAACATGCACTAAAAAAGAAAAAAAAAAAGAAAAAAAGTCCTTCAAGCAGGGATCAACTGCCGAGCTGAAACTCTAGGCTCTCAAATAATGCAAAAGTTCAGGTTTGGCAGCATCTAATTCTCACAGATTACTCTGGTAAGATTTGGGTCTCATATACCAGAATACGCTGTGAGCTACACAGCCGTAAGAGCTGGAAGCAGTACCTGGAAGCTGCTCAGTCTTGGAATTGCAGCAGGACAGAAGGCTTCACTCTGGTGCACGTACATTGCCCCTCTTCCCCCGGCCCCCAATTTTCAAAGGCTTCCTATTTCAGGGTTCGGATTTGGCTTGTTTCTTGCACTGGATCAGCTGCCTTCCAAATCAGGTCACGCCTTTATCTACCAATTTTAGCTCCAAAAGCTTATCTCTACATTCCTACCTAGCAACATCCAAATATCGTAAAGATTGCTAATGCCTGACAGTCTTTTTTTTTTTTTTTTTTTCCCAAGGCTAACATTAGCAAGGCTCGAGGATCAAACCACTAACAACACTTGCTACAGATAGTATTATCTCCAAAGTGCTTTATGAACCGCCCGGCCTCACCATTGGCACACCTCAATCGTTCAGACTGTAGTAAGGGTTTTCGTTCACATCACCGCTGAGCTTCTCAGAAAATACTTCTACAGTTCAGTCAATGATGCAGAGATAAATGAATGGCACAACCGAGCGTCGATGTTGTTTTTATGATCTCGGGCTTCTTTCAAAGAGTTGAAACATACGGATGTGAGCCCTCCTCTTGTACTTCTAAAATCAACATTTTTGCTGGTTAACACAGAATCAATCCTTTAATTCGTACAGAAGTTCTATACTCTATAGAAATGGTTAAAGCTCTCGTGCCAAAAAAATCTTATTACTTATTCTAACCATTTTAAAGCTTGTTACTCCCCAAGCCAATTTTAATTTCACTGATTTTAAGATGGTTATTTCTCAGATTTACACTCAAGGTCTTCTCATGCTTCTGTTAAGAAAGAACTATCATCTCCCTCTCCCCACCCCCCAAGAATGACTCTGTTGACATTAGGATATTTTTGTTGATAAGAGAAAAATAAAAAAGGAAAACCGCATCACTGAGTGCATCTCAGCTCTGCCTCTTAAAATGGCAGCTGCCTCATCCAACTGGCTTTCTTCCTTAAACATAAAGGTGAAGTAAAAAAAAAAAAAAAAAAAATCTTAAAAAACTGGCACATATTAACTCAAACCTACTAAGACTTTACACGTGTGCTGGTTTTGGCTGGAGTAGATTAATTTTCTTCTTAGTAGCTGGTATGAGGCTATTTTGGACTTGTGCTGCAAACAGCACTGATAACACGGGGATGTTTTCGTTACTGCTGAGCAGCGCTTGCACAGAGCCAAGGCCTTTTCTGCTCCTCACCCCACCCCACCAGCGAGTAGGCTGGGGGTGCACAAGAAGCTGGGAGGGGACACAGCTGGGACAGCTGACCCCAGCTGGCCAAAGGGATATTCCATGCCATGTGACATCATGCTCAGCATGTAAAGCTGGGGGGAGAAGAAGGAAGGGGGGGATGTTTGAAGTGATGGAGCCCTGCTCCCCTGGGGATGGCTGAACACCTGCCTGCTGATGGGAAGCAGCGAATTAATTCCTTGTTTTGCTTTGTTTGCATGCACAGCTTTTGCTTTACCTATTGAATGCCTTTATCTCAACCCATGATTTCTCTCACTTTTACTCTTCCAATTCTCTCCCCCATCCCACCAGGAGTGAGAATGAGAGAGTGGCTGTGTGGGGCTTAGTTGCTGGCTGGGGTTAAACCCTGACAATACCCAAAGAATTTTTTATGTCTTTTTTAGCATTGAATAGAACCATTGCCTTCTCTTCCTGCGTGCACAGAAGAAGAAAGCAACCAGGTGAGATGGGAGACAAGTTGCATAAGAGAACCTCATCACATGATGGCTACTGACATTTCCAGCTATGTTCATTTAATTAAACCAGAAAAGTGTTAGAATGTAAACAGCTGCTGCCAACACCTACCTCAAAAAAGACACATTTTTCTTCTGAAATGTTTACAGCAGAATACTGGCAACAGAAGTGTTTACAAAGACTTATTTTTCTAAATATAGATAACTGAAGTGTAACTTTACCATCCACCTCAAGCATGTGCTTCTTGGATGCCCCATTTGTTTTCTGCTTGGAAGAGGCAGGCTGCTACTCGGTCTCTGCTGTTACAACAATCCAAGCCTTCCAGCTACTGTGACAGGAACCAAGACAAACCTGCAGACTTGCCACTGCACACCAAATAGCCCTCGGAGGGAAAATAGAGCAGGTGGTGGGAAGCTCTGCTGCCTGCCCAGGGGAACAGTTTTAAATGGCTTACACTTTTGCCTTTCAGCTTGCACTTATATTTCTGAGTTTGGAGAGGCCAAATCCACTGCTTGCTTAAAAGAGCACAAAGGACTTCACCAGATGAGTCTGAAGTATTGCCCACAAACCTCCAAGCCTGCTTGCTACCAAAGGAGACTGCCCCAGCTTTGGTTGAGCAAATAGAAGATGTTACCTACAAAGTGTTTTTGGCCCTCAGACCAGAGAGGATCAGTGATTGCTACTTCAAAGCGTGACAGAGCAGTCCATTTCTGTATTTTCTCTTCTCCAACATGTACAGCATCTGCAGCCTACATACTCTCATCCATTCTGCTGAAGACACATCACCTCCTGTAAGAGAAACTATTCTTAGTCTTATGTTATTTGATTCTTAATCATTAATTCACATAATCTGCTTATTACCTTTGCTATTGCTAGCTCCCTGTGTCCCCTGCTCAGCATGTCTGTGCCAGTAACTATGATCATGTAGGTTATCTTTTTAAATGTCTCATCTGGTGTTCACAGTCACCTGCACTTTCTGCCCTTGATACTGTTCTCTTTTCGTATTGCTTTCTTCCCTTCTGTCACTCCCATGCCTTTTGCCTTTTCTGTCATCCAGTTCTGCCCCAGTCTCCTATTTTCTTTATAATGACCTGTTAATAGGTGAACAGTATCTGTTATTGGAACTGTTTAACCACCACTTAAGCTATTTTTTTCCAAGGCATGAGTCTGCTTTTTGGCAGAAATATTTTGACTTTCCAATAAAATGCAAGTGCATGAAAACCTAAGTGTTCTTTCTTTTTTTTGAACCAGTCTCAAATCATATACATGCTTAGACTCTCATCATTCCTCAGGAGAGAGAAAGTTCAAGCATAAAATTTCCCACTCATCACCTGGGCTAAACTGCCCATTCAGGATAATCTCTCATCCTACATTGTGACTAGAAACGCGCTGATGCAGACACCAGACTGAAACAGGTTAACTTTTGAAATCTTGTAAGAAGCTGGAGCTCTCCATTGAGAGACAGAAAGGTTTGTCTCGCCATCCCCACTCTCCCCACCAAGCTGAAGCTGCTCTCGCCCACTGCCAGAAGCCCCCTTCCTCCCCAACCGCAGCAGTAGCCCTGTTTGGGTTTCACAGCACATCCCCGCTGCCCAGCTATTCATCACAGCAGTCACTTTGCTGTAGCCAAGCCAATTCCCGTCAACTGCCTTCCTGAAACCCATATATTTCAAGACTACTTCCCTGTCCCTCCTCATGACTGCAGATTTCCATTCCCTTCCTTCTTTGCATAGGCAGGCCTTGTGTGTTCTGTATATACCAACAAATACACCTACACACTTCAGAGTGACTCAAGTTAATGTGCATTTTGGTTAGTTTGGTTTTTTTTTTAATTTTTTTTTTTAAACTTGCTATCTACTCAGGTGTTTGTTAAAATCCCCTGCTTTTCAAGGGGACTTTTAGAATGACAAATATACTAAGGAACACTACAGCTATGGCAAAAGTTGAGACTGTAATTAAATTAGCATCTCATAAACTGGGACTGCAATGGACTGCAGTATGCCCCCATGCACTATGGAAGGCATCAATTCAAAGTGGTTCAAATAATCAATTTTAAATTATGATTTTAAAAAGCAGATTTTAAGATCCACTCTTAATCTTTTTTCCCATTTATCCACTTTCATTATTTCCCTAAGAAAACATTTATCAAAGTAGATTTATATAACCATAACTAGTCACATCAATTTTTACAAAATGTGGCCTTTGCCTACAAGGCACTACTACTTTTTGCATACCTGAAGGAGGTGTAAACACTTCTTTTCACATTCACAGAGCTCAGTACATGCTTATTCTGCTTTCAACGCTCATAATTTTAATACATTAGATTTACCTACTAGAGAATTAAGTAAGTTTTTAATCTGTGATTTTTGCAAGGCTCTGCTCACTTCACTCCTATCTATACAGCTGACAGTCTCCCTGTTTCCCTGGCATTCACGATCTCCTTGCTGTTGTGGTAGGATGAGTTATTCTTTGATGTTACCCACTCTACCCTTCCTTACTCCCTCCATTGCTAACATCCTACGCAGGTGTTGGTTATCCATTACCTAAGCTACAATAAACACCTGCCTTTACCACAATGGCTGAATTTTCTTTCTTCCAATATTTCTTCCTGCTGCTCCCTCATAAATCACAGAGTAGTGGTAAGAGGGGGGTTCTTGACCCCATCTTTGTCAGAGCTCTTTCTCTGCCTTATGCCCTTGACATTCAGTTGGCTCTCAAACAGGTGCTACCTAGTGCTGTAACTGCTGTTCTTCAAAGTACATTTCAGCTCATTTCTCACGCCAGCTAATTTTCCATTTCCTTTCTTTTGAGCATGACAGCCAGTGCTTCTGTCTTGTGACTTATATGTATATAAAAAGGACAAGTGGCATACCTGATTATGACCATAAAACACTGTGGGATTTATTGCAGGTCCAGGCATGACTCGATATGTAAACAGAATATGGCTAAAAAATCCCCACCTTTTACAGGAATTCCTTATTTTGTTACGTGTGCCAAAAAACATTAAAGACAAGGCATGTTTACCCTGCAATTAAATTAAAATCTGATCCTAAATATTGATTACAGCTGATGTTTCTAAGGATTTCTATGATGTTTCAAGTAATTCCACTTTAAATCATAATCTAAATAAGCAGCTGCTAAGTTTTAAGAATTTACTTTTTTAGCAAGCATATATATCCATTATTTTCCTAAGAAAGTGTTCTTCACAGTCACCTGGTATAAGCAAGGCCAGACCTGACTCCTGCACATATTTTCACAGCAGAATACAGGACGAAATTTAGATCTCACCTTATGAAAATATTTAATGTAATCAGCTTTGCAATTTTCATCCAACTTGTCCCACCTCTAACACTGCTGGAAGCTGTGAGGTAATATGCACTGGCCTTCGTGAAACCTATAAAACAGTAACAGTTGGCACGCCCGGTGCCTTTATACAACTTGAATTGCTCTGCAAAAGACAAAGATGATTCCTCCCTATTTCTGCTGACATTAAAGAGCAGGACTTTTTTTTTTTTTAACTCTTCAATGTTTGAAAATAATTTGGTAAGGCAGCTTATTTATTCTTTGAAAAATGATCTTCAGTTTATAGCAAACTTACAATTTAAAAATGGTTGCCGTAAGTTCACTTCAAATTTTGAAATGGACTCATTTTAGAAAAAAAAAAAAGCAAAGCATTTAAATAACCCTGCCACATAGTATTTAAATAAGAACTGGATTTTTATTTCAACATTCAATCAGCTCAGTGACCTTTAGTCATCGTAATAAAGTGGAAATGGGTTCTTACAGCAGAGAAACCAGAGTACATCAATCTGTGGCAACCCTCAGTGAGGATGGCTGTTCAGACCTGTAATCTGGCACTGGAAGGGCAGGTGCTACAAAGGCACACAACCCGCAGGCACAAGGCTCCGAGAGCAGCCATTAACCCAGCATTCACCCACCCCCATTTTACCAGGCAAGAAGAGTCTCTGCACACAACTGACATGCTCTGGAAACATGAGTGTCTCATTCACACATACCCAATATGTCTCAGAGTGACAACTTTTAAATCTAACAACCTCTCCTTTGCCAATGATGAATGTGAATAGGTTCAGAAAGACATCCTATCTTCGTTAATTCCTTCACTCAGTTTTTATCCCGTTTGGTCTGCTCTTGCAGACATCATCATTAAGCTTCTGAACAAATCTTCAGCGCTTCTGTAAGGCATTTCTTTTTACTAACTTGTACGTAGCAGCTGAGCTTTAACTGAAAGATAGTGGTGGGATTTTTCTGTATGAATGAGCAATCTTGTAATATATTATGTATTCCCACTTTTTGCTAGTGATCCTAACACCAGAAAGAATTAGTGGAAATCTGGTTTTTAATTACCATGGTTTATTTAGAGAAACAGCATGACATCATCATCTTCTTGGAAACTGAGTTGGCCAAAAAGGAATTTGTCTGGGGCAGGGGAAAAAAAAGCAACCCACAAAACAATCAGAATTAAATATTTTAACTGAAAAATTCAAGATTAAATGCAGTTCATTAAAAATACTAGTTAGACATTTCAATAAATTGTATGGTGGTCTAGGTATCTGTGGAAGTACTGGATTTGTTCCTAGACACTACCTCACCACCACTGCAGTGGTGAGTCAGCAGAAGCATGATAATTTACTTGTATCAAGGTAATGGATTTTAAGTTACAGGACTTCATTTACTCAGTGCAAGCCTAAAACCACTGCACCATCCCACCTGGACAGGACACAGGATGTTACACATCTACCATCGCTACCAATTCACCTTATTCCTGACAGCAGTGATGGTCCATCCATAGGTGAAGATCACTTTTTTCTCCTAAGCAGTACAATACATCCTCATCCATCACCATCTTTTCTAAGAAAAATGATGCCACAGAAAAAAGGTAAAAAAACCCCAAAACCCAAACTGCAAAACCAAACAAGAACAACTGCATTTCTTAAAGTAATACATCCCTTCAGGATTTCTGAAGGACTACTAAGAGCAAGAGTAACTTATCAGATTCCTCCCCCTACCCAAGACAATGTCAGGAAACAATATTCCAGATATGTTTGCAAATTATATTTGAGCCCCAAGGGAACGGGAAGAAAAACAGGCTGAGCTGAAATGCAAAAAGCTCACTCTCCTATCATTTGTGCCTCTTACAGAGATGGATTCAGACAAAACTTGGGCTCTCAATGAAAGCTTCAGCAGAGTTCTCCTAATGCCATCAAATTTCTAGCTAAAAGTAATACCATTGTAGATGAAGTACGTGTTTTTCCTTCCGCTCCTTCCTAGTCACATAAATACAACTGAAGTGACAATAAATGCTTTGGGGGACAGACTGTGTTCATTGCATTGAAATGGTGCCCAGTGAACTGGATCATGGGATTTTTAGCTCATGCAAGCTGACACAAGTAGCTGACAGTAAGTCAAACGATGCAACATTCTCCTCAGACAAATGTCTCTCTGTAGAAGCTGGCAGGAAGAACTTGAAACTCGTACCATTACAGAAACGCAGACAGCCTTAGCCTCTAAACACCTTCGTTCATGTTCTGGACTTCATATTGCCAACTTATTTTGGTTGTGTTAAATGATCACCATATCCACAATGTACAGAAGACCCAGGAAGAGGCCACAGTGGCTGATTAACAGCATTTATACCCAAAGACAAACTCCCTCTGCTACCCCTGAAACCACCTCCTGCCAGATCAGTACAGACAGGATTTAACTATGTTTCTGAGAAATCAATATGCAGATCAATCACAAAATCTTTCCAGAAGCCCTAGAGGCTGACAGCTGCACAATGTTTTGTGCTTTGGAGGCTTGCCAGATGAATTAAACACCTTATCTATTCAGGAAAAAGAAAAGCGAGATGCCTGCCCAGACATTTGTCATTGTACCACTTGGTTTCCTCATACTAAGTTTTCTGGAACTAAATATTGGGCAACCAGACTAGTCACTTTGTACAAAAGACTCAATAGCGTCTTGTATTCTATCATTTCACTGAAAGAAGGAAAAAGTGCTTTCTCAATAGCAGCTGGGAGTGAAAGAAGGACAAATCTTTCAGAGGCACACTCAATGGCGAGAGGGATAACTCTCTCTGTTCAGGCGCCTGTGTTTTTCCTCACTCTAGGGAAGAAGTGACACGCAGTGGGAACAGATCTGCTTCCATAACGAGAAGGTTACACAGCTCCTCTCCTCACCCCGTCATGGAGTGTGAGCTCTGGCAGATTAGCTGTCAAACACAGTTTCCTAAATCACATCTTGTTTGAACTAGAGGACCGGACTACCACAAGAAAATGTTTCCCTCTCACGCGGCACACTTAGCACTGTATCCAATGTAAGTGTTTTCGGACTGAAGCCTTGCCTCATTTTAGTACACTCTCTATTCAGAAGCCTACAGCTACCAAATAAACTAGCCCTCATCCCATCTAAGGCCTTGAAAGACTACAGAGAGAACAGAAATCACCTAAGAAACCAGGGGGAAAGCAGACACATCCGATATTTCATCTTTTCCACATTGCCTGCAAGAGTAAAGTTAAGAACAAGCAAAACAAATACAGCTACAAGTCCCACCTTAACAGAGACCTATGAAGAGACATAAGAGCGAACACACAGAGCTTAGAGATCAGAAACTGCACACAAGACTCAGACACAGCAGCAGCCAGCTCTGCAGAGACTTTACTTGCAGGGCACAAATCAAGGAGTGGCAGGACGCTTGCTGAAAGAGCTGTGAAAGATGTTTTAAACCCTGCTCCAGGACAGTCTCCTAAGTGATTATCAACTCACCATAAACCGGTAAGAGAAATTATAATTTCTTGCTCTTCATTCTTGTCTTTGCTAGTTACTATATCCCAGACTTTGTCATTACTGCCTCTAATAACGCAAATACAACCACAGCCTGTAGTTTCTACACTACATACCTTTCCCCTTTGAAAATGGAGGCCACCACTTACTTCCAGAGAATGAGGTTGGCTCACCACAACTAGTCTAGGTTGAATTAACTTAACTTTGTATCCTGAAAGTTCTTAATGCTCCCTGCCCTCTCACAGTTCAAAAGTTAGTTTCATTTATTTCTCAATTTAACAAGACCATTTGCTCCAACTGTCTTATTCTCCTTATGCCAGAAGCGGCTGGTTCAACCTGGTTAGAAGAAATTCTCACATACAAAATGCAGACTCTTCTTAGAATGGCATGAACTTTTAACAAAATATTAATGAATCTTACAATATATAGGCCTACCACCTCCAGAAATAATGAGTCTATGAAGACTGCAATTTTAAGAGTTTATCTAGTTTCTTTTTGGCAAGTGCAAAAAAACTCTAGTGCACGCCTTAATTTAACAATAAGAACTCAAACTACTCTTCTCACAATTTTGAGAGACATCCTTTGTGACTTTTGAACATAAAGTATTAGTAATGTGAATCTAAGGATGCACCCCTTATTCCCCTGGATGATTCAGAAGTACCTACCTCTGCACTCAATTTCCTTCCCAGCCCCTAACTCACCTTAACAAACAGCAACAGCCTTTTTTCAATTGCAAGGATATAATACATTTGCTCGTCCTTTTGTAAAAGTAATGCCTTAAAGAAGACTATTGTACAAACACCTTAAACTTCCAGCTAACAGACTCTAAAGTCACAGGTTAGCATGCTATATAGTAACACGTTTTCATTCCACCTCCTGTCTCCAACCGCTCCCCTCACACACTTCTCTCTTACAATTCTGTATATTCTTTGACCTCATTTGTTAAACACTTTCCCGTCTTCTTGGCAAGTCTGAAGATGACCCTAATTCATTACTTCTAGTCTTCCATTTCCGGTTTGCTAAAGAACACTTTCTGCCTTCCCACTTCTCCTACTGTATCTTAGGTGACACTTACAATGACATTTAGCTAATTCCCTGAACCACAGGTGGAACCCGAGGAGGGAGCTTGTAGCTTTTTAATCCCCATGTCTCCTAGAGACACTACACTTTCACCTGGCTTTCTTTTTGGTGGAACTCTTTGTCTCCATTGTACTTACTCTCTGCCAAGGAAAGTACTACTCCCACCCAACACCCATTTCTGCCCCACTTAGATGCCACCAACACACACCCACCAATGTGAAAGGGTACATGGGCAAAAGATCAACCATGTCACTCTTGAAACAATTCTTGCTGCCTTGGACTACCTGATTAGCCAAGCTGGAAACACGGCACACATCTTTGTCCGCCTTTATCCGTATGAGCTGCCAATGTGATTGAATCCACTGCAGCCACCAAACCGTAGAGTCTCAATTTTACTGTCTGTAAAACAAACAAGACAAAAACCAGAAAACCTTTTCCACCTCACTCTTTCTTGCCTTGTAATTCATGGATGCAACTATAGTCCAAATGAATAGCGTTTTTGACAGACTTTCTTCAGTTAACTGGTAAAATAGACTCTCAAGTGCCGTTACTGTGCAATTACTAAACAGACCTTAACATCTCAAGCCTAAAAAAGGCCATAACTTGACCACACAGCCCAACCTCTTTCATAATGTCTACCAAAATGTCGCTCCCAGTAACCACTGCATGAGACCCAAAACTGATTTGGATACTTGAAGAGAACTAACCGCAACCCCTATTTAATCTCCGGGAAGTTTTGAAATTTTTCCCCCTCAACTGCTTTCCTGGGTTCTACTCATTTTCAGTTCTAATACAGTCCTGTTTCTGGCTAATGAAACTTATTATTCCCTTTTTTTCCTGCTATGCTTACACACAAATATGCATTTCTCCTGTGTTTGTTGTCAGTTAAGCAGCTGCTTAAGCTTCTTCTCACTAAACAATACTAAACTTCTTAAATCTCACTCAAAACCATGAAAACTGTGTATTCCTTGAATAGAAGTTTATTTACTTGAAACAGGAAACCATGAAAATATCTGGTCTTGCTTGCTTTTGTGACTGATTACTCACTCCCCTTAAAACTTAATAGTAATTTAAAAAACACAGCAAAATTCCGTAGTATGTATCTTTACTAAAAGTCAGTAAGGGAATACAATTATGTATAACCCTCTTCAACCTGACTCAAAAAGAATCAAGAGGAAAAAAGAACGTCTTACGACTTTATAACAACTGACAAAAACGCAGTGAACAAGAGCCCCCTAAAGAAAGGGCAAAATGAAGTCAGCAACATAAATTAAGTAACATTCCTTATTCAAGAAAAAAAAAAAACAACAACTTTACTTTTCAGCAGGCTTGGGATTTCTGTGAGTTTATTCCCTCCTAATAACAACCATTTTCCGTTCCTAGTTTAGAGAAGCATACGAAACGGCATTTAGAGTTAGAGGGTCTAACCACAGTGTTGATCAGTCTTTACAGATATGAAATTTAGGATATAAAGCATCCAATTTCCTTCTGAAAGTATTCAGTGTTTAGGAGACAAAAAAAAAAAGTTCTTCCTCAGCTGTATTTGCTCTCAAAGCTGCTCAGCAAGACATACTTAATGGACACTAAAACCTACTTAAAAGAATCTCTCAAGTTTTACAATTAGACCTCTCAATTGAGGGAAAAAAAACCCAACCAAAAATAAATTGCTTATAGTAACATCACACTAATAAGTTCTATTGATAAATCTAAGTAATTTCTTAGTTCTAGAAAGTTTTAAATTTGTCTGTTTGCATTCCAAGAGTAGCCTGACAGTAAGACAGCACAAGCTCTCAGACAGATGCTCTCCTTGGAAAAAATGGACACCTATTATTGGGCCTATCAAACTACCACATTTTAGATTTTCATACCTCCCCAAATTAGAGCTCTCCTAAGATGTCCAATTCTTCACTTAGGACTTCAAATGTAAAGGAAAAAACTTGTTTTGCCCCTTTTTGAAGGCCCACACTAGATAGCACCAACAGAGTATTTTCCTACTGACATAATCTCATCCACAGGTGTCAAGCCACATCTTTTCAGAAGACTGAGCACAACTGAGTGGTCATGCTTCTTCAGGCACTATTTGGCCTGGTTTTTCTTAAAAGGTTATTAGACCTTCCTGCTGGTCTCACTTCCCATGCAAGTGCTTCCCTTAAAGTAGGGTGTTGTGTTCTACACCTTACCGTTTCAAACAATCCAGGAACCCTCTCTTGTTCATAGTCAACCTCTACAATTTTGTCCTCAGAATCTAGCCGAAGAGTTTTGCTTGAGTTTTCCTTTTATTACAGGCACAAGTAACAGCAATTTGTTGTAAGACAGCTTCCTGTAGATTTCAGAATTTGAGGACAAGCACACTGCTGTGTTCAGCTACAGCAAGAGTATGAAGAAATTGATTAAGTGTATAAAATTGCTTAAAAAGACGAAACCCTCTAAACAGACTACTTACACTTGACATGATCCACAGATTTCTTCCATTTAATTACTAGATTTTCCTTCAGCTGTAATAGTGCCAGGAACTAGACTGTGCTGTATAGTCTTTGGTCACAAAGGAGTTGCAACAAGTTTCTTCACAATCCACTGTTTCTTCCCTATGACTGAAGAGACTAAAAATACTAAAGTATATGACAGACATAAAACCAGTACACTGGCTACAGTCAACAACCAACAGGTTACACTAACAGAACCACTTGAACCAAATGTAGATCAGCATCCCCAAAAAGATGGGGAACATCCCCCAAAAGATGCTAGCCAGTGAAACTGGAAACCATCTTTGTATTTTTTTTTTTTTTTTTTAACAGAATAATATGCACTCTCTTACACAGGAAATTGTAGCCAAAAAAATATTTATAGTACTCTTCACCAAGTTATCAGTGCAGAGGTACTAAAATATTTTATTAACACAGGGAAAGCGAGAGTAGTCAACTTGTGAGGCTAGAATTTTATTGTTCCATAAGTCAATACAGAGACATAGCTTATTTATCAGAAATTTAAAGTCTGAGTTGTTGATATGAGCTCAAAACTTTCTTGTGCCCAAGAATTCAGCTTTTATTCCAACATATAGCAATTCAGTTTGGCAAATATAAATTTCTTAATGTTAAATCAATTTCACTGATGGGGAACATTTCTTTTAGACCAAGTTAAACATACCAATTTGGAGGAGTGAGAAAGACTAAAGCATACAACAGTATAGTAAATTTATGATACTTGGGTTTACTGCAGGCCATCCACAATTCCCTCTTTCTGTGCCAACTGTACAAGCTTGCAAGACACGAGCACTAGGAGTTCTTCTAAAGGATGGGACTTCATCCGCAATACTGAAATTGTCACTGGAATAAAGACACTTCTATTGCTATTCAACAATCTGATAAATCTAGTATCAAAAAAACCTAGTTATTATATCCAGTCAACATTAAAACAAGGAGTTCTCACGTGTGCTCCAGAAAGAGACTGAAGTTCACATGGGACTGCATAGTTTCCTCATCTTGTCTCCGTTGAACTTTTTGGTCACCTCACCTGTCAAATTCAATGCATTTCTGATACTTGCTTAAACCTTTCTGAAACTTCTGCAAGGGTAGCAGTCTTTTTATTATTGCATTTAATCTCATATCCCATTTGTTCAGTTCTTCTTAAAGTGTCACTTAAATATCATTTATGCAATCTTAACTGAAAACTGATGCATCTCAACAGCATTTCATGGAGCAGCTTGTATCCCTATCTGCATATGGGATACCAGTTTAGAAACTACTTCCTTTATTATGCAGTAACAAAAAAAAAAAGTAAGAGTTGAACTGCTGTCAAACCCATTATAAAGCAGACAGACTATTATACTTACATATTAAAAATAATTTACTTTCCCAAAATAATGTACAATTAGAAGCAGTTCACACTATTTTAAACACAGAGCTGGAAAGTGTTTGAAGAAAAACTATTAAGTCTGAATCACATTGCACTGAAACAATATGCTGAAATGCTCTACGCTTCTGACTTGCAGCAAAACTGCTTGTAACCATGACTTTTTATTTAGTATGTGCACTAGGTAGGCTGTCAGACAGCTGCAAAGAGGAGTCTCGGTTTACTTTCTCCTGCCACCTCCACCACTCGCAAGCATGGTGGCCACCCGAATGAAGATGTTCAGTGTATCTGTGTAGATACCCATGCACCTATGAAACAGGAAATCAAAGTTAATATGTTGAACAGAAATAGTATCATTTGATGTTTCACACCATTATACTTAATTTTTAAAGCCTTCATGAAGCATCTGTAACAAACCCCAAAGTCTTAACAGACAGTATACTGTTCTCATACAGTAACCCTCTGCTTTTATGCTTTACGTTTATCTGCAAGAATTCTGAAGAATGTATTACTCTATTTTAAGTATAAGAAACCAGAATCAAAGAGGTAAACAATTCACCTAAGATCAGACAGACAAAATCTACAAGTTACATGTTAGCCAGAGTTCGTCTTTACTATAAGTCCATTAATCCTTCTTTCCCTATCTATCACACTGTTGAAGCTTTTTTACTTAGTGACAAAGACTAGTGAATGTTACATGGCTATGAAAAAGTTAACTTTTTTTGTCTCAGCTAATATTGACAGGTATTTTCAGAAAGCAGCTATAAATTCTCCTGGCAATGCTTTAGAAAAAAATACTTTTTAGGAAGTACTGCTGGAAGCATGTGGCACCACACATTCAATCCTGCTTCCCTCGTTTCAGGCAGATGGTTTTAGTTTTAACTCCACTAGTTATTTTTGCATTGTATCTTTAAACCCTGTGATTCTTCACATTTAAGAGCAATACATTTTTGAACAGTAAACAAAAGATCTGGCTGTTTTGAAAGCATACTTCAATACAGCTTGAAGCAAATTCTTACACTGACATTGACATCAGCTGTATTAATACAGAATACTTACGCATTGATTGGATCATATTTTGTTACTCCGTAATATGGAATAGTTTCTGCACGCTTGATAACATGCTGCGTATCGTAGAGCAGGAACATGCCAAAGAGTACCAATCCTCCATAAACAGCTACCGAATACAAGCCAGCACCAAAAGCAGAAGTAGGAGGCAAAAACATGGATCCTGGAAAGGAAGGTGTAATAGCGTTAAAGAAAGCTACTATGCGTATCTGCTATTCTGAGTTGGGTCAAGCTTCAGCTATTGTAGCACACATTTTCAATGAGTATTCCATACTTAATTTGTGGTGCATTTTTGATAGCAAGGGTTTTCATATATGAGCTGAAGATGTAACATGTACAACCTGATCCAGTAATTTTGAACACCCTAGGGAATCATGTACTTTTCTCCATGTGAAAGTACTTCTGTCCCTAGGACAACTACAACAATAACACATAAGGGAGAAGAACAAGCGGATCAAGAACTAAGATGATTTTTACTGTCTTCCCTAGTCACTGGCAATAACTAAAAATACAAGCCATCGTTATCATCAATTTGTTGGATTAATGCTTGCCAGAACTGTAACTTTGTATTTGTTTTCAAGAACAAAAGAGTATTTTCTGCTGTTCTAGTGTTGCAAGACCCATTTAAGGCAAATACGAACTGGACAGACCAGTCTGCAATTAAACGCGAGTTGCATCTTAGCAACTTAAGTTTATAACATACTTTATCTGACAGTATGAAAACAGTATTTTACCGATTGAAGAGGCAAGAACGAAGCCTAAGCCTATTCCAAGTGGTCCTCCCATGTTCAGAAATTTTTCACTTGGAGCGCACATGGCCACAGTTGAGAGCCCTCCGACGATTCCAGCAGTATACCAGGCAGCTCTGATCAGCAAAGGACCACCCAAGAAGGCTAGAGGGGCCACCACTGCACCCATGACACCTAGCCAAAGGAAAACAAACAACACCCATAAGATTCGGAACAGTTCTGGTAAAAACACCAACTGCCAAAACAATTTTTTTTTTTCCTAGTCAGATAACCTGGCTCAAACTAATCTACTTACACGACAAAATACCAACACACTTGATTGTGCACCTATCTAGAAGGGAACACAATAAATTGGCAACCTTAATTTCCATGACCAATTTTTATCTAGCTCTGGAGAGTACTTCAGGGAGCTGAAGAAAGGGAGAAAGGCTAACAAAAGTTAACATACTGATCTATTCAAAACAGAGCTGTTAAGAGATACTTAGCACGGACTAATCAACTACTTAATAGCCATAGAAGCACTCAAGACTGAAAAGCAGGAGAGAGTTCTGCTACAATAATTAGACAAGTAAGACTTTTTGCTAGAATCTTGCATGAAACCTCTATCTAGGTCCATTAATATCACAGTAGATTGTTTAACTTAATAACAATCGCTAAAATAAACACGATTTCTTCTTGGTAGAAATAAGAGGCAAATATTATTCCAGTTTCTTTCCTGAACCACAAATTATTTCTGGCAAAACAGTTTTGAAAAGTGATGGCCATTGTTACTTGAAGTCACTAGCGAGGAACTGATCTGTACTCACAGCTTATGTACCTGATGGGAACATGCATCTAAGAAGCTGCAGTTTAATACTAAAATCTCATTTTTATAGTCAAGTTTTCAAATACTCTCCTATCCTGTACTGCTGAAGAACAGTAGGTGTAAGCAATGGTGCTTACAGAAATTATAGCGCCAAAAAGTCACGAAACCAAAGCTGCTATGAAACCTACTAGTTCTATCCAATGTGGCATATACACATCTCAAGTTTAACTTGAGCATGACTTTTAGAAGATCATGAAAAATATTAGAGTAGTGTTAAGGACACTTAAGAAACCTTCCTGACATTCAGGAGTTCTCACTGGTCTCTGAAAAACCTTAACTATCCTACAGCAGTATATAAAAATTTACCTCAAAGTCAAAGTTTTGTTAAACAATCTAGTCACACTGAAGCACAAACGCCTTTACAAAGAACACTAAAATCACATACCTGAATGCATCATCCAAGCCAAATGTTTAGCTGCTGGACTATCTTCATAGGATATAGACCTGACCAACATTCCGGCACCAATCATAGCTGCAAAAGTTGCACCTATTGCCTGTAAAAACAGCATTCCAGGGCTCATTAGCATTAGGACATACTGTCTCTGTTCTGACTGCATACTCTAAAAGTCAAGAGTATAATTCTGAAAAGAGCAACCTAGTTCATAACTGGAGCATTTATCAATTTTGCTCCTGTAAAGTCAGAGTCAAATCTTTGCAGATCCTAGCTTGCAGTAATTCCCACTTTACTTTTACTCAGTCTTCTAGGAATCCAAGTTTAGTCGCAAGATGTTGTGCAAGGTAAGAGAAGAAAAACACGTGGTTCCGCCCCTTACTCTAATCCTCATTAAGGTACTGGAAATGTTAGCTTACCTTCTCCTTGTAGTTTCTCCACCCAAAGCCAACACTCAATTCACATGCTTTTACTACCAATCATTTTTAAACCTCATTGCCTCCTCTTACTGATGGATTCTGAGCAGAATCACCCAGCAGCTAGCAAACTGATCAGAAATGTACAACTTTGGCTTGTCACCAAGAATGCATTATTAAATTAGTCTCTGTAAAATTATATAGGTGTTGGCATTTAACATGCTAAATATCTACTAAGCAGATACATTTGGTTAGCAGTTTGCCGGGATGATTTGCCTACCAGTATCATTTCAGCCTTGGCAAACAAGAGAGAGCTTTCAAAGAGCTACACAGAAGAGCCCAGGGAGGACTAAGAATGCATAGGTACCTCAGTTCCCATTTTTAGAAAGTGACAGAAATAGTGTCAATAGCCTCAGGTAGCTATTTGTAACAGGTTCTTACCTGCATATAGCAGGGACAGCATAGTATTTTTTTTGCTCATGTAGTTTGTCTTCGACAAACTATCAAAGAAGTATAGTAGGTGCATGTCATCATGTAATTAGAATCACCAAATCTTAAACCACAAAATATCATTAGGATACTTCAGTAGTCTTTATGGATAAGGACACTAGTGTAAGTGAAGTTTTGCCTTGCTTTTCACCAAGTACTTTACATTCACATTTTTTATATCAACCATCACATTTGGGATCTTTTCGCAGTAAACATTTTTATTTTTATAACTTCAGCTTACCAGCCAGGAGCCTCTTGTCATAAGGCTCATGAGTGCCGGAGTTCTGCTTACAGCTACAGCAGACAGTGCTGTCAAGCCAATGCTTCCCGCAAAGTACATGTAAGTAGTGTGAATTCTGTCTTTCACATACTGTGGCCAAATACTGAAAAATAAAGTCATACATAGCTGTGTAATTACCAGTATCAGAATGAAGACCAACTATAAACACAATCAAGCTCTTAAATATATTCATAGCTATAGATAGAAGGGAGGTTTCATAACAATGGTGTGGTCTAGAAACTTTTGCCATAAGTTTGCCTTACAACAGGGGTCGAACTTTTAAATCTTGCTGGTCTAACATAACATTAACTCGAGAAACACTGCAAATTACAAATAATGCTAATGACAGTTCAATTCTAAGGAGGAAGCATACATCAGAAACAGAATAACAAATGCTTTTTAACTATGGAAAAACAGAGAATGGTGTATATATAATAAGCTGGTTTAAGGAAAAAACGTCTACAGAATCTGTACTGGGCACTGAGTAGCCAGCTGAGCAGCTCACAAACTGCTGAGTCACAGTGCACATGATTACCTGACATCACAAAACACATACGTCATTTTGAGACCTCTAACAATACTAACAGAGGTAGATGTGAATGAGAGTTCTGCACGATGATTTAGTCATACTACGGGCAGGAAGCTTTCCCTGCTAACATCAAACCTAAACATACTGCACATGTTTTCTCCCATTTTACTCTTTTGACGCATTACTTCAAGGCTTCTGGAGAAAAAAATTACAGATAGCTGTATCAATGAAAAGCTTCTCATAGATACAACTAGCAAGCTTTCAATATAAAATACTGAAAATATTCAAAATATAAATGCAGAGTAAGTAAAGCAAAATGTCTCCAGCACTCATTTCTCCTAAGACCATGCTTATCCATCTTTTAATTCTAAGTAACTATATGGTTTTGCCATCGCATTCAGGTTTTTGTTGCCCCAAAAGCAATATACCAAAGTTTTAAGCAAAACATATCAATCAGAACAGGTCTTACACCGAGATTAAGTAGTGTGTTCAAAGACGACTCTCTTTCCAACATGCTGTATTAAAGTTTAATGAACAGTCTCACAGGAACATCAGGTAAAGCCGTCTCAACTACTTTTTACAGAAGGCTACCTTTCATAAATTTTTGGTGGCACACCTCATAAGACATATTTATATACACTTCACAAATAAATTCCAAATGTGGCAAAACAAAGGAACTCACGTAAATATGCATTTAAGCTTGGGTAATTTAAATTTTTCTTTCAGTTATGTGCTTTAAAATCCTGCACAGAGATATTCAGAGTTTAAAAAAAACATAAGCCGTGTATACACTGTGGGATACCAACTGAAGAGGAGACAGACATAAAGAGGAAAGAGAGTTGTTCAACGTACTCTTTACTTAAAACAGTAAGCAGTTACCAGTATTATCTTACTTACGCAGCTTTTTCAATAGCTCCAATCTCACTGGACATGCCCATTCCATAGTAACAGAGGGCCCCCAGGCCAACTGCAGCCCCACCAGCAACAACAAATTTCCCCAGGCGATCAGCTGTATAAAAAAACCAAAATCCACACTCTCATAAATAGTTTTTCTTGGATAGTTAACAACATCCTCACATGAGTTTTGTTGTATCTACAATAGCTGATCCATGTCAGGATTCCTAAAGTTCCACTTCAAGTCACTGCGTTACCAGTTCTCAATGAGTTAAATCTGAAAAACTCTAGATTCAGCTTACTAACACAATATAACTTCATAAAACAGAGTAAGAAATAAAGAGACCAGCTAGTAACATGCCAGGTTTACTGACCTTCATTATAGTAACAGGAATTCCAACAGAAAACCAGTTAACAGGTTCTCCAACAGGAGTTCACCTGTCAGCTGCTTTAGTATACCATTTCAATATCCAACTCACTATAAAACAGGAGAAAAACTAGACATTGTGTCCTTTCCTTTTATTCATCTGCCCTTAATGCTTGCTCCTTTAAGAGCTCCTTGGCAGAGATCCAAATTAGTTTAAAAAAGGGACTTCCAAAGCTCATAGGCAACACCACATGATTTGCTATCAGTTTCTACTGTCCGATTTGTAGATGCCCTGTGTGCCATGTACCAAATTACTGCTCAAATATCAATCATAAAATATTGTTATAACTGAAGTAAGAGCAGTTGAGACCAAATATCTTGAGTTGTGCAACTCTCTTTAAGACTACGCTTTTCCGTAACGAGTTATAGCCACAACACTATCTAGTCAATCTACGTATATTCTATTTGTCAATTCAATGCTATTACAGGACACTTACAATCTGTTCTGCTGAACACTGCTATCTAAAAACCCCTTTTGTAATCCACGGAAATTACAATCCACACTAGATGTACTAGCAAGCGTAGTAAACCAATACCTCACATAACCGTAACACCGGAAACTTTTTTTTTTGCAAACTGTACATGCTTTACAAAAGTCCTTCTTTTAAACAGTATACAAACTAGATGTAGCAAAACAAGTGTTAGCAGATTTTTAAATATCTGAAACCATGTCTCTATAAAGAGGAAATCATTTTTGACTAAATAGTTCTTAACAGCAGCTTAAAGTACAGACAAGAAGAAATTTCTCTATGCTGTGACTTATTTGCAGCTTTAACTTTACAAGGATAGACAAGCAGAGAAACTGTTTCCAGTCGTTTGAGGGAGACCACTAAGCAAACCTACATAGGAAACAATATTCTCACTCTCTTTAGTGGTTTGAAGGAAATCAATTCCTTCAAGGCGGTTTTAAGTTAAGCTTCAATGATTCTCAGTATTTAAAGCAGAGGTACTCTACCTTTAAGTGCTGTTTCTGCAGATGGCTCAAATGCTGCTTCTTTAATTTCCTGGCCAATTTTTCCACGCCTTACACCCGTTCTTACTCTGGTGGCATAACACTGTTAGATTCAGAAATAACATAAGAAAGATCCAATGAAATAAAATAGAAAACATTTCTTATCAATTTACTTGCTACATTTAAAATTGCTACATAGCCTCTTATCCGTGACATATCTGTGCTTACCTCCCAAAGACATGAAGCAACTGTGATCAAGGAAAACTGAACATTAAAGTTCAGCAAGCTTTGTGAGTAACATTCACACATTCTAGAAGTACAGAACCATTGCAGTGAATTTCAGAAACTGAAGTTTTCAGTTTGCATTTCTTATGCTCTAGTCCCACTGTATTAAACAGAGCCATAAGTTTTTGGTTTTGTTTTTTTTTTAAATGTGAAGACATACTTTTTTATTTTGTAAAGTTATTTTCTTTCTATGTAAAAACACCCTTTATACAAACATTTTTAGGTAAAAAAACCAAACCAAACTTTCTTGCACAACACTTACACTTTACAGACACTAAATCTGGAAAAGCAACATGAATTCCTTGCTTTCAACTCTAGCTTTGATTTAAAGAACAAACCTTGAATGAAGGCCTGTAACCTTAAGACTTTTAAGACTGACAAGCTATGAACAAATGTAGCATACAGCTCAAGCTTCGTAAGCTGCAAGAGCAATACAGAATAAAGTTGCGTTTAAGTTCAGAAAGCAGTTTTGAAGTTTCCTTACCATTTTTTCCAGGAATTTCTAAATTATTATACAGGCAAGGGCTCAAAGCCTTGAGCTTGCTTTAAAGCTAAACCTGAAATCTACAAGCACTGCTGTCATCGGCCATTAGAGCAATAAAATTCAGGAAGTTTACCATAGCACTTAAGTTTTGTTGTGTTTTTCATCTAACAAAATCTAGCCCAACACTGTAACTATGTAGCAGTCACCACAGAAACAAAACCACACAAAAAAACCCCAGGAAAAAATAAAGAGGAAAACACACACACAAGCCTAACTTAGGATGCTTAAAACAGTTTTCTATGCTTAAGAGGAAAACATCAAAGAGGTGAAGAAGTTGCCATTGTCACTTTCACCAAGATGATGACAAAAGAGCAACGCGCCTCCTAACAGCTGCAAGCTAGTTGGGCAGAAAGCAGAAATGAAACATCTCTACATAAAGAATAAATAGACAGTATCTTAGGATAACGACAATCCAATTTTTAAAATTACTAGCAAGACCCACAGTTATCCTGCCGTACTTTAAAAACTGCTCTAACCTGAGTTACAGCTCTAAACATGTATTAGGATTAAAGTCTTTGAAATTAAGGTTTTTACTTTAATATTACATTTAAAGTACTCACTCAGAAACAAGGCGCTGAGAGGAGGTCAGACAAGAATTTCTGCTCCTCCCATCTTACGTAGTAAGGCTTGTCCATCACTATCTACCTCCCCTAAATTCTTTTTTCCACTAATTTCAATGGAGAAACGCTCATTAGAACAGAATATATTATTTCAATTGCTCTTAAAAGCCCTGTTTTTCTGATTGAATTACACTCTTCCTCTTCAGTAAATTAGAGCAGGTAACTCAAACAAGCAGAAGACCTGTGATAATTCAAAACAGGTACTCCACGCAAAGTGATTCTTTTGGCAAAACACTTAACCCTTTAAAACATCAGCAGTTAGAACCATTAGAAAGAGAATTACGTTACCTGGTTAGGCTGCCACAGCCTGTATCCTTTTATATTGGAGTTCCTCAAAGCTGGGGAAGCCTGAGCAATGGTGGGGCGGATAGTCTGGCATGGTAACGCCCTCAGGCATACTAGCCTTGCAGCCAGCATGGTTGCTTCGATAATTTAATACACTATGTTCCTGCAAGTGAATGAGAAAACATATTTTAATATTTTGTTACGTGGTTTTCAGACAAAGTACACTTACAGTACTCATTCTCAACGACACTACAGCCTGTAATAAAAATAGTATTATCGCTAGAGTACTGTAACGTGAGGCAGAACCTTCTTAAATATACAGTTTAACTCTGTTCTATCTATATTTGTCTCTCATTTCCATCAGAGGCTTATCTCTTACAACTTACCTGAAAACAGGAGAACACACCATTTTTCGTACATATAAATTACATCAAAAATCTCTACGTGTTTATGTTTTGAATTAATTTGGCAACTAACTTCCATTTTTAGACATAATGTTGCATGAGTACTCTGCCTTCCAAATAGACGTTCAAAAAGATGCTCCAAATTGACATCAACTTCAGTGAAGTATAAACCCAAATGAGTAAATAGCATAAAGTACGTTGTGGAAAAAGTTTTAAAGACATTTTAAGCCATCCTTTGAAAAATTTACAGCTTCATGGACATGGCATTCAGTCAAGGTCACAGCCCAGAACACAAGTTCAGATCATATTGTGCAGTTTTTACCAGAGAACACTGAGGCAACTTATGGGCAAATCAACAGCATAAGCAAACACCTGCCTGTGCATTCTATATGCAGTATTAAAACTGCTAGCTCGCTTTCACAAACAGTATGTATAGTACACATAACCCCCCCCAAGACCTTACAGTTGTGTCCCTTAATTACGACTACATGCAACCTCTGATACCACAAGATATGCCAACTACCAATACGTTTTTTCAAATATTCATAGCTTACATGTACAGTGTCCAATATAATTTAAGAACATTCTAAATAAAGAAAACTTTAAACATACATGAGAAACGAGCATCCACTGCATTGGACAGCTACTATTAACCATAAAGAAGTGAAAGTGAAAGAACAATCCCGCTGCTAGAAAAAGTCACTTTGTCTTGAACCTCCATTACGAAATCCTGCTTTTATAAGTGGAAGTGCTTGCACAGGCACATCCTGTTTCCGCCAATAAACCCCACTCTTCCACTGGAACGATACACTTTGCAGGAACTTGAGAGCGACAACTTTGAAATTTAATTTTTTTGAAACTGGTATTTGAGACAACTTTAAGCATTAGATTAAGAACAGGGATGAGCGACAGTAGAGTGCTAAAAAGAAAACAAAACGTGGTTCCAGCGTATTAACTGGCAAAGGCAGCAGTAAGAGAGCGCTGCGAAGACACCCCTCCGGCCCAGGCGGGACGGCCCGGCTGCCCTGAGGGGGCAGGAGGGCGGCCAGCGCCCACCTCGGGCCTAGGCCGGGCCGCGTGCCCTCACTCGCTTTTAGCCGGACTCATGCCCCGTTCCTGCCTCCGCCCGGGCCCGCCGGCGCGCCTCAGCGAGCCCCCGTCCCGCTGCCGCCCCCGCCCGCCCCACACACCTGGGTAGCCGCTCCTCGCCCGCTCCGACCGACCGACCCCACTCCCGCACTGCGCGCAAAGCACAACCGGAACGACGCCACAGGGGCAGAAGTGACGTCAGGCCGCTCCGCGCGCGGCCGGTGACTGGCTCGCTCACCCCACGTGACTGCAGAGCACGCAGGCGCCATGGGCTCGAGGAGGCCGGGTGGAGGGACATGCCGCAGTGCCAGGGACAGCCAGGGCGCCATCTTTAATAGGGGTAGGGAAGTTTCTGGAAAGCTCCTCAGGCCGGGCCCTGCCTTGCGCAACTCTGCCGTGTCGCAGGCCGTAAATCAGGCGCTGCCCGCGGTGCCGCTGCCGCTCCTGCCGGGAGGCGGAGGAAAGCCGCCGCCCTTCCCGCAGGGTGAGCAGCGGTGACCAGCAGCCATGTCACCCCGCGGCGCCATTTCAACTGGGGGGCCTCCCCGCTCCCCTCCGGCAGGGGAGAGGAGGCGAAGCCACCCCCCGCGGGGCGAGGCGCGGCGGGCCGGGCCGGCTTGGCCTCTGCTGGAGCCCCAGCTCCCCTGGAGATTGTAACCGCGGCGCCCTCGGTGTGTCCCTGTGGAGGGAGAGGGGCCCAGACATCGGCCCTGCCGCCCAGGGGGGCCGGGGCCGCGGGGCTTGCCCGCCCGCCCGCCGGGCCGCTGCTGCGGGCTGCCGGCAGGTGGCACGAGCCGTGTGAAAATACCCGAGCGAGGCCTCCGAAGTTCACTTCGCCTCCAAGGAGTGCAACAATCTGTCTTGTTCTCCGTTCTTCCCCCCCCCCTCCCATTTTGTCAGCCGCTTCGTTTGCTGAGGCAGAGTTTAAAATGGCAGGGAGGAGACAAGGCTCTGCTCGTGGCCTTTTCGTCACCTTTGCCACTTGCTGCATTTGAATTTAAGTCTTGCCTTTCGTGTCAGAAAGTTCAAGACCTTTCCATTTCCTTCCCTTTACGGCAGAGCAGTCTAGTCTGAACTGGGAGATAAATTTCCCCCTATGTTAACTTTTCCTATATCTCTATTCCATGTGTATATATTGCCTGCTTTAAGGCAGGTCCCTGCATGCCAGGTAAGCACAAAATACAGTATTGTGTTCATAAATTACAAAAATGGGTGCTTCCAGGCCTAATTCTAGTTTTGCGGTGGGCAGAGCCTTGCAAGAGCACTCAAGTCCTTCCAAGCACAAAACATTCTCTGTTGGCAGCTTCTTTCCAGCCTCACTCCAAGTGGATGTCTGAGCTTTTTTCCAAGCTTAACCCTAAACTGAGCCCTAGGAAAGACACAACAACATTTCCCTGGACTATCAGTTCCTCAGGGGGATGTTCTTTTTGCAGCCATTCGTTTCCTTTGGCAGCTCAACTCCAACTGGAGCTCTGGCTTTTCCTTTCCACCAGCCCTAACCCTAAGCCTAGGCTTAGCCAAAGGCTTGTCACATGGCTCAGTCCCGAGCCTTGATATTACCAGAACAAGAATTCTGTGGCAGCCCTGTTTCTTCCTTTGCCAGCCCTTTTCCAGTCCCATCCCAGCTGCATATCAGGCTTTATTGTTCTCTCAATGCTAGTGCTGATCCTAACCCTAGTTCGAGCTATGAGCCAGGCACTATTGAGAAACACAGTATTCTTCAGAGGAGAACTCTTTTGTCAGCCTTGTGTTTGCTTTGGCAGCCCCTTTCCAGCCCCACTCTAGCTACAGCTCTGTAGTTTCTTTCAGCCTTGATGCTACATATGGATATGGTTCTCAGACTGCGAGAGCCTTGAACAGGATCAAAGACAAATATTACGAAAAAAAAGAAAAAAAGGTGTGGAATATAGAATTAAGTACAGAAATAGAATGAGAGTTACAGGTACACTTTTGAGGATTGTGAGATTAGCCTTTCTATGTCTTGGAGCCTCCTTGTTTAAACTATAAGAAAGGAAATCCAGTGAACTGCTGGTTCACAAAATGAAAGTCAGAGAAGAGAGATCAGATGTGGGAGAGGTCTAAAAGTGCAACAGCACATAGGGTCTTGAAGAAGAATTTCAATGAGAAGAACGAAGCAGAAAAACGCATGACAGAAGGGCGGAAATCCATCAGAAGGGGCCAAATCTAATGGGATTCAAGGTCTGATTCGTACTTACTCTGATGCCCGTTTGCTTTCCTTTGGAGTAAATGAAAATCCAGAGCTTTGAATTCTTGCCCTGTGGTCTCCTACAGTGGAAGAAAAAAGCTGGTTTCAGGACACAAATATGTTGTTTATTTAGAGACTTCTAGTGTTTATTTCAGAGTTTGTAACACTGTAATTGTTAGGTACTAAAGGATTCATTATAATAATTAATATTTAAAATTATAATTCAGTTATTAATAGTCATAATTTATGCAAGGAATCAAACTTATCTCTTTTACTACAGCATGTAATCATGTAAAAAATTCTCCTGGGACTTTCAAATAAGATCCTCAATCCAGCTCTGTCCCAAATTGTTTCTTAAGTAGTTTTGCCAGAAGCTACCGAAACTCACACAGGGCCCACACTGCAGCAAATTCAGTTGTTGAGGCTTTTTCACAGAAACTTGCCTGCCAACGGATACTCCTTTTCTACTAGAGAGATGGTCAACACATGGAAGCACTCTCACTAGCAAAATCGGGGCATGAGTGGGGAAAACAGTGGCCTTTTAGGTAAGCAAGTCCCAATCCATTGAAGAGTTTTTGAGTAAAAAAACAGCAGGTTGGACCCTGTCTGTTGGTGCCGCTGTAACACGACTGTTTCTCTCAGACGGGAAGGCAGTGGCTGCAGTCGCGGTGCCACCTGCTATCGCTGCAGAGCGTCAGAGCAGCTGGCTGTGCTGAGGAAAGCACGGATGACAGCATGGCAGTGACACTTGGTGGCGAGATGACAGCCAAATGCAGACAGTGATATTTGTTTTTTAACTCTGATGCATGGTTCCTGCATGAGAATGTGTTCAAATGTACTGTGCGTTCAACACCTGGATCCTGGTCCAGTGCTGTTTAGCATCTTCGTTAATGACCTGGATGATGGAACAGAGTGTGCCCTCAGGTTTGCAGGTGATACAAAACTGGGAGGGGTGTGCGATACACAAGGTGGCTGAGCTGCCATCCAGAGGGACAGCGACTGGCTGGAGAATTGGGCAAAGAGGAATGTCATGCAATTCCACCAAAGGGAGTGCAAAGCCCTGCACCATCCACCAGCACAGGCTGGGGCCACCCAGCTGGGAAGCAGATCAGCAGAAAAGGCCCTGGGGGTCTCGGTGGGCACTAGCTGAACCTCCAGTGTGCCCTGGCGGCAAAGGTGGCCAGCAGAATCATGGGCTGTGTTAGGCAGAGCATTGTTACTGAGTCAAGGGAGGTGATTCTTTCCCTCCGCACCTGGAGTACTGTCCCCAGCGCTGGTCTCCCCAGTACAACAAAGATATGGGCATACTGGAGAGAGTCCAGCAAAGGGCCACAGAGGGGATTAAGTGACTGGAGCATCTTTCACACGAGGAAAGGGTGTGAGAGGTGGGACTGTTCAGTCTGGAGAAGAGAGGGCTTAGGGGATCTTATCAATCTGTATAAATACCTGATGGCAGGGAGCAAAGGAGAAGGAGCCAGACTCTTTTCAGTGATTTCCAGTGACAGGACAAGAGGCAATGGACATAAACTGAAATAGAAGACATTTCGTTTAAACATAATAATTTTTTAAATTATTACTTTTTTTTTTTTTTTTAACTGTAGGGGTCATTGAACAGTGGAACAGGTTGCTCAGAGCATTGTGGAATCTCTGTGGAGATTTTCAAAAGCTGATTGGACCTTGTCCCAAGCAACCTGCTTGTGCAGGGAGGTTGGCCTAAATGATCTCCAGAGGTCCCTGCCAACCTCAGCTCTTCTATGAGTCTATGAAGTATTAATGTAATGATGATTTCTGAAGGATCTGAAGCACTTTTGGTTTTTCAGGCCTGATATGCACCAATAAGAGGTGTTTGGAAAACAGTAAACATTTTCTCCAGGTGGTATGTAAAAAAAGATATTTCCAAAGAAATAAAAATACCAAAAAAGAAAAAACACAAAGATACTGATTTTTGAAAATAAGTGAACAATTCCTCAGAAATCAAAAGTATAAGCAAGAAAACTTGTACAGACATAAAAATTTCCTACAATTTTAATTTCAATAGGCAATGTTTTCACCTACAACATGTTTTGCATTTGCTGGAAATCTAATAGTTTTCTAGGCAGGATCAAGTACAGTTTGATATTAAAGGATTAATGTTTAATTAGAAATTTTGCAAGATCAGAAAACATCATTGTGAAGGGACTCGCCTATCCTGAAGGGATGTGTGAAGTTGGCGGGGCAGGCAGTGGGGCAGATGCTGGGTGAGGGAGCAGCCCTTTGCCTTCTTCTCAGCCCTGCTGGTTCCCAGGAGTGAAATCTCCCGTAAAGGGCTGCTGCCAGGGCGTAAGGGATGGTGGTCTCCAGCTGCCGTGCCCAACGGGGAAAGCTGATCTGACTGCCTGACTCCCAAAGAGACTCGTCCAAATTCCCCTCATCTCACATGAGAAACTTCATATATTTTCAAACAATAAAGTCAGTCTGTTCTTACAGATAAAATGGTTTCTTAAGGGATTTTGTTGTCTTGCCATGAAAGCGAGGATCGCAAGCAATGCAGTCAGCTTCCAGGAGATACCATGTGTCATTATTTTCAGCCGTGCGCTCTGCCTTTTCAGCCACCTGAAATGGGACAGTAAAAAACTCTTATGTTTAGTCCCGTGCAATCCTGGAAAGCTGCATGAGCCACAACAAGCCCATTATTGTGCTAATAAATGGGGTCAGTGTCAATTTTGAAGCTTAAGCTTTTAACTCTGCAGCTCTGGCACTCTTCTGCACAAAAAGACATCTCTGTCGGTTGTTCACATGGCTGTGTTCATCGGCAGAAAATAAATAAATCTGTGGTTAGCATAGTTTCTCCTTAGGGTAAACTTTGCCATTGAAGTTTTTCAAATTAGAGCTGAAGAAAAATATTTTGAAGGTTTTCTGGCTGTGCTGACTCTAGCACTCCAGATATCTCTCCCAGCAGATTACAGGGGACTTTTGCATTTAATCTGTTCCTGCTATTCCTGTGACAAACACATATTCATTAAGCATCATGTTCTTATTTTAGATTAGATATCATAAAACAGTGCAGTGTGGAGGGAATCTGGGGAGACATTACTGATATCTTTCTCAAAGCCTGGCAAGAAAAAAATGCCATTAAACAGGATATTACTTTACCATGGAAGAGTTAGGTATTTGGATATAGATCCTTCTATGCAGGAATCTGAGCAGCAAGAACAGGCTGGGATGTGCCAAAAGTGAAGCAGTGTCAGTATTTCTACAGCTATGAGAATTTTGGGGGTCTTGGTTTAGTCGGCTAGATCTTAAAACATTTCAAACAGATAGTTGCTTAGTTACAGCGGTACTGAACTGTGCTGACACTGAGGTTAGTGTCTTCACTCATTTCTGTTACAAAGTTTGCACCTTGTCAGTTTTAAAACGCATTGTACTGGAATTCGGACTGCAGCTTGTATATTTTGAGAGCTTGCATATATATTTACATTAAGCAACAGTAACTTCAATGTAGTAATACTGTATCTGGAACTGGAGAAAAAGTTTGTGTGCTTGTGAGGAAATTCCCTACGCACTGTCATAAGAAGCATTAGCTATAAGGAATTTCACGTTTTGTCTATCTTGCTAAAATAAAATGAATGCATTGTGGCAGGCACTTTTGGTGTGACGTAATGTCTTCTGGGTTAAGAGATGGCTGGATCTGTGTGTAAAAACTGGTGGTTTCAGCACAGCAAAAATAGCCTGCTATAGTTACTGTAGACATTTAAAAAAATCATTTATATATACATTTCTGTAAAAAAATAATTTAAGAATAGAAAACAAACCATGTATCTGTTTGCAACCTCTGAAGCAGCCTAGAAAACAAAACAATACATCTTGAAGAACAAAAATAGCAGTTTTGTTTTAAATGTGTATTTTCATACTGGTAGAAGTGTTCTGCCTGTCGCCGGTACTTTTTGTGAAAAATGATACTATTGAGTACACATACAAGTTTGCTCTGCAAGTAGTCTGCAAACTTCAAACTTACTAAAGAAAAAGTCTTTCAGGTAGAATTTATGGAAACATGCATGTCATGGAGTAGCTTTATGGGAGGAACAGGTTCTGTTGGGTTTTTTTCAGTCAATACAATGCTTTCCTTCTTGGGCACACTAAAGAACTGAATGTTATATCAAGCTGTGCTGATGAAGCAACTTTCACTTTTCAAAGCTCTAACGGGGAATAGAATCTAAATGGCCAGATCTTCTACTGAGAAATTCCTGCATCCATTTTTTTTATCATTCATATTTAGGCCCTATTTTGTAGAAATGACTTTGTTTTTATATTATCTGAGAGGAAACATCACCCAAGTTGTATTCAACATTTTTTGTAGGTTGGATTCCCTATGGCTATACCACTGCTCCCGATGAACTCCCGTCTCTAATCTGCATCTGTTTCCTTAGGGAAGAGGCACAGCTACCTTCGCTACAGCCTTCTTAGTAGTGCTCTCTTGTTGAGCCTGGCACAGCCATCCCCTCGTACTTACTGTGGGGCTTTCCCTGGTCACTGCAAGTGCCCAGCCCTTTTCTCGCTGCTGCCCATGTTCCCCCAGGCTTCCCCTTGGTCACAATTCCAGCACTCTTCCGTCTGCTTCCAAGCTGTGTGTGTTTTATCCTTGCTTTCTCCCTGAACTTCACCAGTCCCTTCCCTCTTCTGTTCCCTATCCTGTACCAGCTGCGAAATGTAATCAACTCTTGGTTAAAGGCAGTTTCAATCTCTCCCCTTATTTTCTTAACAAGAAGTCCGCTTACTTTTTTCAGACATTAAATGGGGATTTTGATACTAAAGAGCATTTTCTTTCAAAACATATTGTGGGATTCATTCTGGCCTAGACAGTTTATAGCCATTTAAATAGATCTTTTTGCCCTGAAAAATGTTAATGGTAGACTTTATCAACTACTAAAATAAATTGGAAGTTTGATATCAAGTCTTACATTTTCCATTAATTATGTATTTTACATCTCATTTGGAAAATGAGGGCTAGAGCATTCATTTCTATTCCCAAATTTAACCAGGTTAAAATACACGAAGGTATATAAACGTGGATATCAAATCTCCAGTTCAGTAAAACACTTAAGGTTGTGCGTAACTATAATACTACTTGGAACAGCACTTGAATGTATTTAACTTCAAGCACGTGCTCAGAACTGGTGCTTTAGTTACTCAGGAGTAGTGCGTTGGTTACTCAAGTGCTCAGAGATACATGAAGATGAGTGCTTTGGTGAGCAACGACCTGACGTTGTACCGTTATAAATGAATATAAGATAGAACATTTTGTTCACTGAAGATTCTATTTGAATAAATTGTACATAAGAGGACATTTCTTCTTCTTGATCTATGTTTTAGAGTCTATAGCATGAATTATTTATTTACATCAGACAATAAAAAAAGCTAAAACAGTTTAAAAATATTTTTCAATGAAAGGGTGAAGTCTCCATTTACAGCATGAGACCTCTCAACCTCCAAGAAATTGCTATTCATTTTGTTTAAATACAACAAATACTCATTTTCCTAAATGCCTGTGAACTCTATACTGCAGCAAAAAATGACCTGGGTCTTTTTCTAAAATTGCTGTTTGTGCTTTCTAATTACTTTTAACATGCAGGGCACTGTTCTTCTGCAACTTCCTGAAAAGAAAACCTCTTTGAAATTCAGTAAGCTTTGATTTAAGGTGATTGGTTTCCACCTGAATGGAATGAAATTTTCTTCTTGGTAAGTTTATTAGTACATTAAAAGATGCAAATTAATTCATAATTCTTTCAGCTCATTCTCTTGGGAACAATTACACAAGGAAATTATTAATGTACAAGAAAACAACAGCTAAAAATCTCAAAGGGCAACAGAGGTGTGGAATATATGAAAACATTTAGACCTAGCTAATAGCAGAACTCAGTTACAATAATAACAGTTCATAAACCAATTTTAATTTTTCTGTAATTGTAAACTGATAGCAGCCACGTGGAGCAGACAAGGAATCAAAGACCCCAGCAAAATGAGTTTACAGTCAAAGGCCCTGTTCTCAGTGAAGTGCTGCAGAAACACAGTGTGAAGAGTTGAGCACATGCTACTGGAGCCTCTCTCACAGCCAAAGGTAGGACTTCAATCAGCTCACCAGTTTCAATGTCTCTGATGTATACCGTTCCATGATTGAATACAAGACTATAATTTCAATGTAAGCCTCTGCACTCTGATAAATAAGCCCAATATTTTCATCTGGATAATGAAAACCCCTCAGGATCCAGTTAATATTTGATGAAAAAACAGCAAACAGATTTGCTGCTTAGGCTTCTTTGATGCACTTTTTTTTTCTCCTTTTAGTTAAGTTGTTAAACAACTCAGCCACTTTCCTTCCTTTTTTTTTTTTTTTTTCATAATTTATCCGGCGTGCTTTTAATGTTATGTATCTGATGAAAATTTCAAATATTTTTACAATCAGAGTCATAACACAGGCTATCACCAGGATACTTGTAATTACTCTTGGTTATCTGCTTCCAGCACTCCCTGACATCTGGCTATCAATGAAAAGACTGAGAGAGAAACACATATTCTCAAAATGTTATAAAAGAAGCATCACTACTGAGGGAAGTTTGCCCATAACATAAGCATTACCCTGTCTTAAAGAACTTGCCCTTTTTTAACTTTAAGCACAGCTATATAAACATAATATACATAGATCAAGCCTCTGATGACCAATACCCGTTTCCTTGAGGTTGCTACACTGGAAGTCTGATCATAGCTTCATACACTGGGGCAAGGCAATAAACAGGGATGTCACCTGAACTGAGAACGAGATTAGGTTATGGATATGCAGGAATAAAATAACTTGTATTGGACTCGCTCACGTATACCTTTCTCTACAGACTCTGAGGAGCACTGTTTACAAATAAAATACGTTTAAATTTGAAAAAATAAGGTGTGCTACAAATATTTTTTCTCAGTTTTCAGAATAGCGTAAGAGCTGAAATAATAAAAATCTAAATAACATATATTGACAAAAATAAATCCTCAGGAAGAAGCGTGGACACAGTAGAATTGTTGTACCTACAGATCACCCAGACAAAAATCCATGTTCTAAATACAGCAATATTTATTGGATTTTCTAGTGACAGTAGGCCACTTCCAAAACTCCCTCCCTCAAAAAAATTCCCAAATTTGAGATGTTATTTTGAAGATGTGTATAAAGGAAAAGAGAAGTTTCTACATGTTAAAAAATAGTACTGTTGAAAATATTGATCAAATTCCTGTTCTGTCCTGCTCCTGCAGTTGCCTGACTGGGTGAATATATTTCCTTTTGCCAAGCTAAAATAGGCAGTTTGCTTCCAGAAGAGCAATTCTATCTCACAGTTCAGTTACAGCTACTGAGAGAAATCAAGCATTATTACCTATCTAATGCCATCATTCTGTATATTTAAAAGAACATATGGACTTATTGGAAAAAAGGGAGTAGACACTTTATGCCTAATTAATTTAACATCCCTATGCAACTCAAATAGCACTAGCCTCTTTTAGCTAGTTTGTTCTCTGCTGGTTTCTGCTAGAGACCAAAATCCCCACCAACTGGGAGAGAAAGAGATGCCAAGGAATCAGAAGAACATTTTTGAGAATACTGAGAAGGGGCCGTTATGGTTAAACAGTTTTCAAATGCAAATTTAACTATATGAAAATGCAAGCACAAGTTCTTTTTGCTGAGGGCAGGAGAGTAACAGTTATTTTTCATGTCATGTTTATTTTTGCCCTTAAAAAAACCCTAAACCCAATGTTATAGAAAACTTCAGAGGAAGGGTAGGCTGTATGAAGAGGTCTGTGATGTGCTGTGGGCAATAAGAGGGTGAGGTCAGACCAGGCTTTTCAGAACCAAAACTTGAGTTCTGTAACACTTTGCTTCAGGCTGTTAAATGTGAAACAAGCTGATGGCATCAATTTGATTCTGAAGGGTCATGTGCCTATATGAGAAAGTTCTGATTTATCTTGAGATGGCATTTCTCTAACTTTAAGGACAAAACAGACAGAGATATTCCATGTCACCATTGAAGTGATTTCTTGTAAGGCTAGCACCAGGGTTCAATGGCTGAGATCCCTCAGCTGTTGCCACTGTGAGATGCCTCTTTGGCAGCAAACCAAGAATGTCAGCCTAGCATAAATGTAAGTGCCAGATCCATTTTTTTTTTCCCTTTGAAGTGCACAATCTTAAACGATCGGGGTAAAGCCCTGGAGAAAACAATATTCAAGTTAAATATCATCATTGTTCTCAAGAAATTACTTCAGTAGCTATTCTAATTAATCATGGTCATTCCCTATCTATATAGACAGCAGACAGAGAAGTGTCATGTAAGGACAGTCTTTCAGAAAGAGCTTCTCCCCTTTAAACACAAGCATAGAGGCCTGGGTTAACATGAGAACTCAGCAGGTGGCAGATAAAAAAGGTAAGAGCTCCTTTAAATATGAGGCTCTGGGTTTGGTTACTGTATTTCTGGGATTTGGCCCTTAGCATTGTAGTCACTTAGAAACCAGCTGCTGATTGCTACCACAGCAAAATCTGTGCTATAAATGCGTGAGACTATGAGACACTGAAGGAAACCACTTTGAAAATGCGGCGATGCCTCATTGATCCAGCAAATTCACTTAGGCCGCTGAAGTGTTCCCATCCCCTTTATCAAAGCATTGCTCATCTACCAGAGGTGGCCAGGTGAGACATACCTCAGGTGGTGTGGCTTCCTTCCCAGTAACCAGAAAGCAAATGAACTGGAATTTTTAGTCTCAGCATGAAAAATAATCTTCTTTTCTTTGAAATGGATATTGTTTCACCTGTGATCGTAAAGGAGAATGAGTTGTGAGCAAGTGCCATAAAAATACCTTGGTTTAGTTTTACAGATATTTATGGGAAGTCTCACTTATTGCTAAATGATGAAGAACAGTTAGAATCTGTTATAGTTAATTTACTACTACATAAGTAAAAATGTGCTAAGAGCAGCACACTTGTTAAATTAAAGCTCACTTAATGATTACACAGCACTTGGGAATAACATCCAGTTAAAGAGTAACCAGTAAATTGATGTTTTCTTTTGAATCATTCATTTTGGGAAAATAAGACGACCAAAGCCCTTTAAATTTTTGCTGGTTATAAAAAGAAACAAAGTATCAGAGAGTAGACTGGGAGGGACTTCTTGTGGTGACTATTGGTGTGCTTACTGCAGCTGATAGAACCTCCACAAGGAGGCTACTGGCTCTAATTCTCCACCCCGTTACAGTGGGTTGAGCTGAAGTCAGTACTGTTATCTCACTATATCCCTCTTACGACAGACTGAAAAAAAATCAGATAAAATACTGGTCTGGATACTACCTAGTATCTGGCCTCTTTGTTGTTTTTTTTCTCATCACCACAGTATCTGAAAATGTGATGTACTAAATCAATCGTAATAGCAAAATCCCAAGCCTCAAAGGAAAGCTAGTGCTTTCCTTGTCATGGGAGCAAGGATTTTAGCTGAATCAGGGTTATTTTTTGGGTACGAAGTAACCTTGGTAATCCTGGGGTGGTGATGAGAATGGTGAGGACAAGTAAATAATAAAGAGATGGTACTGTAACACCCTTTCTGGGGGCTTAGACTTTGGCATGTTTCATCAAGAAGCTGGGAAGTGATCTGTCTGATCTCTTCCAAAAGACCATCAATAGAAAACACTAGATCTTTAAAAAAAACCCCAAAACTTATATGTGAAAAGTCCTCTACAGCAATCCCAATATACCAATTTTAGATAATTTTTTGTCACCATTTTTTTTTATATAGGGGCTGTATAGAAGTATTGCTTCAGTAGCTCAGGAGCTGTGTTGTGGCCATCCCACATACCAGCATGAGTGGATGGCAATGGGTCAAAGCTCAGTCCCCTCTGGATGTCTTTGATAGACCCTGCTGTACGACACCTTTGGGCTAAACCAAGGATCATTTGGGAACAGCTGTGGAGCTCACCACATCCCTCTGTGGGCATGGCAGAATAGCTCCAGAGTAGAGGCACCGTGGAGGAGCGGGATGGGTCCCCACTGTGGATGACTAGCCAGCTAAGTTATCCCGGCTCAGAGCTACGAACCAATGCTTTTGTTTTGTCTTTGGCTGTCAGAAAACCCCTCCTGCACATCCAAGCTCCAAATGGAACAATGACAATACGCAAGATGGATCTTGACTCCCTTTGCACATGCACGTCTCCAGTTCTGATGGTGATACTACAGCCTCAGGTCATTATTTTTCTTTTTATACACATGGTGTAATTGCATGATGTTGCCAAGGAGAGTTACAAATGTAGATGTATTCACTCATTTTTTTAATGATGCTTGCATAATTGGTGGCATATGGGATCTTAGTGAAGACTACATGCAGTATGCTGTTTGTCTAAAAAGTACACCTTTTTGTGGTTTGTAGTATGATCACTAAGAAGGTTGGAATTAGTGAAATTACTATATGATTAAGAAAAAGGCATTCTAGCATTTTCTACTCATTAATAAAGGAAGACTGTATGTAGAGCAAGATTGATTAAAAGTTTATGTTTCTTTTCATGGAGACACCATAGGTAAGGACTCAGCACTGATCAAAATGAGAGCTGCTAAAAGTCGAGAAATCATTGTCTTGCAGAGAGAAAAACCTTTCATCCGTGATAAATCATAAATATTGAAAACCTGCACTGGTTGTTCAAAGAAGAGTTTTTAATGGTGTCTGCTTATGCGGGACCCATGCAAATCTGTGTGTGCAAAAAAAAACTTTTAATTGCAGAAGTTTCTTCTCAGACATTGTAGGTATATGCTGGCTGTATTTGTTTTATTCTGAAGTTCTTTCAACTCACTGTAGACTTCTGCATATAAGATAAGGCCCAGGGAAGACAGAGACCCTTATCCTCCTGTCCTGAGGCTTACGGCTTTTTACCCTTCTTCAAGTCTACTGGAGGTAAAAATTTTGCCTTGGTGGTGAGAAGCAACGAGAGAGTATTTAATAGTGTGGCCTGTCAGACGCACACCCTCAGGAACAGGAGCCTGGAAAATGTCTTCTGTGTATTTTCAGCTGTGGTCATTTACATCTTTCTTAGCATTCCTCAAAGGACAGGCAGGAACGCCAGCCTTCCTTCAGCAATGACTGCACAGAGTTCTCAGAGACTTTTGATGGCCTCATCTTCTTTCAGAGTTGTTCCAAAATAAACCTCTTTAAGTCAGCCCCACAGAAGATTTTAGAACTCCATTTTAGATTATGATATGAGGAGAAAACATTGGAAGAGTATTTAAAAACAAATAATTTTTGAGTCCTGTCTCTTGAAAAGCACTTTGCCAGAAATCATTAAAATTTGGCAAAAAAGTTTTAACTAGTCAGAGACCACTTACACATAACTTGAAGTGGAAAGAGCTTTTTTTGCTAATATAAAGGGGGCTATGTTTATTTGGTTTACGATGGAAAGTAAGTCTCAGCCATAACTGTGGAGCAAATACAACCTCCACAACGCTGCTATATAATTTTTTAATCTAAAATGTTCCAAATTATTACAGATACCCGTAAAATCATATTGGTGAAGGCACAGGCTCTGAAGAGCATATTATATAGAAAAGCAGGCTTAACGTAACTAAATAATTTTACAAGTGCTTAATAGCATGTGTTTGTAAAAAGCAAGCTCTGCTCTGCAATTTGGATCTTACAAATCATTTAGCATGTACCCAGAAAGGTTGAGACATCCTAGTAAAAAATAAACATGCAAAATATTGAAATACATAGTGCCCATAGTTTTTGAACATGAAGTAAATGCCAAAATGCATCTTTTACATAAGCTATCAATACCTTCTGCGTCTGTTTTATAAAAATAAATAAATATCTGTTTTCCTAAAACTCTTGACTGACTGACTCTTTCAGCAAAACACCACTGGCAAAAGTCAAAAGCATGTTTGGGTAACCATCTTATACAGGTTTACTGAATTTTAGCCCAGAAAGAACTTGTGCACAACACAGGCCCTAAAGTCTCACATGATTTCTACATCAACTACGAAATTTCTAACTGAGGTGAAATCTTAGGATTTTCCTTTAGGAAGACACCCGTTCTGTAAAGGGTAGAAGACTACATCCAGGTAGAATCTCGTTCTGTGGCTAAAATCGTAACCATGAAAAACAGGGGTTGTTTCCAGGCTGTGTGTCCCTGGTTTGCACAGGAGATGCCAAAACCATCCTCCCACCAGAGCGCCTCTGCCTTCAACTCACTTTCTGTCTTTCCCTGTTCCCAAGAAACTTGGTAGGTACTTGGTGGTGTATCTTTAGGACCTCATGGTGTAATATGGAGTAATTCTACAGAAAGCTACTGAATTTCATTTGGGCAGCAACAAGGTTCCTGATCTCTATTACAGTCTTCTAGAGCAATACTGAGAAACTCTCTCAAGAGTGGGAGTTACCAAAGGAACCCAACAGAATTAGAAGCTGCTAAAAATCAAGGACAGCTGGTTATATCTGCTTCTTTTGGCTGCCCCTGTCTCACTGTCTACCACAGTAAAAATGGGGATTTAGTGATACTTTCTTTTAGTGTGAACAGAAATAGTTGATTGTAAAAATAAACCCAATGAAATATTCAGTAATAAAATCGTCAAGTCACTAAATAATGCATTCAGCTGGCTTTAGCGGTTGACCTTTGCAAAATTCCTTGGAGGTGAAGTGCAAACTACTTTTTTTTTCAAGGGAGTATTCCTGGGAAAACAGTGCTATGAGAACTCTATATTTCACAATGAAAACAGCTCATTTTTTAGCTTTAATTATGCATATTCTTCAGTAGGTGGCCTTCTTCCTTCTTAGTAGGTACTGAATCAATACCCTGGCATAGTGCTAATGGGCACTGCGCTACTTGAGGTGCCATCTTTCAAGAAGAGGGGCTGAAAGCAAGGTCCTGTTGTCTCATCTCTGCGATTTTGATGGCTCGTGGCATTTTTTTCCTTTTTTTTTTTTTCTTTAATAATATAGGTATTGGCATCAGTGCCTTGGCCATAGTCCAAGTTGGGTAATTACATTCTGTCTCCCTAAATTTTGCTTTGTGCAGTTTTCATTTAATATGGTGCTCCTCTTCTCTTCCTGCCCTAAGTTGTTTAGTGTCATTGCTGGGCACTATTAAATAACTTCCGTATTTCCCCTGAGACAGCTGCATTTAAGCTGTGAGTAAGACAAAGCCTGCACGTGAAATTTGTGAACCGTTCCCAGAGAAGGAGACACAAGCTCATTTGCAATTATTACATGCCAATATTTACCTGGACAAATTCCAGCTTTTCTGCTCCCCTCCACTAGTTTACTTTCATTTGGAATTTAACTACCCAAACGAAAACAGGAGCTGTAGGGAACACCATCCTTTCTCAAGAGGTCACAAGGCTCATGCTTGGGAGGACTTTTTCAGCAGGCAAGTAGTTTTATCCTCTGTCCAAGAACATAAGCTGCCACAAGCAGCCTTCCTCTACAACAGCATGTGGTATTTAGCCACGGGCTGCAAAGGGACGTTGGGGCAGAGTCACCCTGTCCCAGTCGAGCGGCTGCTTTCCCCCTGTCTCACCACTCGTGGAGGGTCAGCTCACTCCTGCTCAGCCCTCCGTGTTCACCCAATACACACAGAGCTACCCCTCCAACAGACAAATGCAAACAGGCTGTACATGAGGCTAGAAATGAAGCTAACGCCAGCACATTTCCAGATTTAGTTTACAAAGTCACCTTCCGGTTGGTCTTAATTGTACCTAAACTCAACATGTTGAAGTTTAGTATTATGACTCTGAGAAGATACAAGAACAAGCACCGGGAGGAATAGCTACTATTAGAATACAACAGGTCGGTTGGGCTGGTACGGTGGGAGTCCTGGAAGAGCTCCTCATAACAAGCGGTGTAATGCAACCTCTGCCACGAATATGGAGAGCCGGACCTGCAGCTCCCATCAACACCAACAAGGAGACTTTGCCTACAGCACAGGAGCTGCAGTCCTTTACCTGAGTGACCCAAGAGCAGCAGGGGCCAGACAGTGCTGTGCATTGCTGTGGCAGCTCCTGCCAAGAGCATTTACATATAACAATTTTGTGGACTGAAGAGTCTGTAAGGCAGTTGCCTAGGAAAGGCTCTGGATTGGAGCCTCCTGGAACCAGGAGAACCAGTCTGCTTTTGGTGTTACACAGAGAGCGGAAAGTCCAAGTCCTTGAAAAGGTTTGAGAGAGGCACTGACAGTGGTCATAGCGCAGCTGTGGGGTTTACGCTCGTGGCAAGAAGACCAGCTAGAGCTTCAGAGCAAATGCTCCGTGCGCTATTGCCTACACTTCCCTCAAATATTGCATTTTGAATAATTCTAGAAACACAGTATTGGGAAGTAAAAGCATCCAGGAGACATCTGCACTAGATACTATTAATCCAGAGAAGCAAAAGGCTTGACTCTGACATGATTTTTCATTGGTATGAAGCCCTTCTTGTGTAGGCACTGCTGCTCAGGACTGAAGTTGAGCAGTAGAGTATCACTGTCCTGAGTTTTTCCAATTGTACATGCTTTTAGGTGCTACAAGGGAGTAGGGCGGTGGGAAAAGAGATCCTGTTACAACACAAAGCACTAGAGATGTTATGGCACAAATCCTTCTGAGGGTGTAAATCAAGGTAGGCAGGTCTTCATCAGCTTGATTGAAAAGTAAGTATTAAAAATATAAAACTTCAGGTGCAAGCTGTGTAACCAGAGCCATCCAAAATGGGCTTATAACTAGACCTTATTGTATCTTTTTTAAAAGATCATGTATTTGAAGTCTTAACTTGAAAAATAAAATCATAGGAGCAAAACTCTGTTGCTATAAATCAGCAAGATTCCACCAATTTTCTGTATTTGAGTAACCTTAACTACATATTTATCCCACTCAGCTTTAAAACATTGCCAGAACTTCAGGCTTCGAGGCTTTTTATACTGATAGTATTGTTGCTCTTGCCTCTGTCTTTTTTTTTTCTTTTTTAAATACAGCATGCTTTTATTGTTTAATTTAAAGCTATTCAACCTTTCCTCCTGCTATCCAAAGACATTTTGCATGTAAAAACAACAATTTCGATCCAAAATCACTACCATCTGCTTATTTATAGCAAGATCCAACACTAAAGGGAGTCTTTATTAAGTCCTCAATGGGAGTCATATGACTGTGCAATGAACTCAGTTTTCATTTTCCTGATAAAAATGAGACTGTTTCTTTACTGTTCCCTATTATTACTTTGTGATGTTCTGTACAAGAACATTGAAAGAACCTTCATTTCTGGAGACCCATACCCTTCACCTTGTTGTGGCCGTTGCTTTACCAGGTATATAGTGTGTGTCTGGTCCTGGTACGCCATTAGGTGCCAGAATTAAATGGCTTTATAGATTTGCTTCTATTCATTCAGTGTCTGAGGGGGAAGGGGAGCTGGTAAGTATGTTATTTTTTTCAGATTTGCTGAGCTGTCCTTAGTGTGACCCTCAGAAAAAAAAAAAACCACCCCAAACCCTGCAATATCAGGGTTCTTGTTGCAGCAACAAAACCAAATAGCTGAAGAAAAAATGAAGCCAGTCATTGCTGGTAGAAAGTGGAGATTAAATAATTGAAGAATCCCGCCTTGTGTAAGTATCAGCAGCAGGAAAAGACTCAAATGGGTTTTAAACTTGCATGAAGTTTCTTATAAACTGTGATCCTGAGGGACTTTGACAATAAAAAAAGCCCCTTCCCTGTTCAAAGAAGAGTATGTGGGAAAGAGGAAAGTTGTTAAGTTGACATCCTACTTTGGGTGGATCACTGTTCCTTCTAATGAGGACACGTAGCAGTTGCAGTGCAGCACAAAGGCAGACTTATGCTGCTCTCAGAGTTCACTTTTGACCCTTAAAATACAGTGTTTGAGGGTAAAAAGTTGTTTTTTATTTCAGAATGCTTTTAAAAATCTCATTGTTGCAGTCAAAACTATCCCAGACAGACAGAGCTCATTACACTACAAAGAAATATTCTTTTTTTTCCTAACTTAGATCCAAAAGTTATTTTATTGGCTTTCATTGAGATGCATGACAAGTGCTGAGATCACAGCACCAAACTCTAATATAGCCCATACTAAAACCACAGATAAAGTTCCTAGTGCTTACTGTTTCAGTTATATGTACACAGTTATACTAGAGGGTAAATTAAGAAAAACTAGGTCATTAACAAGTATATTAATAACTAGTTTTAATACAAATACATAGATGTTCTGTCCATAAAATCGTTCAAGTTTGCAGGGTTATGGGATTTTGCACTGCTTACTCTACTTGCCACTGCCACCCAATATTGAGACATCGTGATACTCCAGCATGAACATAAGAGGAGAAAAATTCAGGAGCATTTTCAAAGCTGATGCTGACTGATAGAAGAAGCTTTATTCCCGCTCAGCACACGAGTTGGGATTTCTCTGTCCAAATTACACATCTACATATCTTTATCTGAACTCTTTGCCTAAGCTTCCTTTTCTGTCAAGGAGAGAAATAAACATTTCTAAATTTGGCTCTTCCTAAGGTAGAAATTGAACAAGCACAGATGGGTTATGCTGTAGAAATAGCTACTTTCATCCCTTGACTATGCAAGAGCATAAGCCACTACCTCTGAGAGATGCATCCAACCTCCAGTCTCTAGCTGAGTTCTTCATCACCTAGAAATTGGTGACACCCAGCCACTGCTCTTTCTTGCTGATGCTAAATGCAGCTTCTCTTTAGCCCTGTATAAAACTACTGAGTATGAAGTCAACTGGGTGGTATCTGTGTACAAATGAGGAGGAAACCAGATAAATTATACTAAATGCAGCACACGCTCCAGAAAGACAACATCATTCAAGTGGTGGGTACTTGAGTACAAGGAGACCATGTGTAGACCAATTTGAGTGAAGTCCTGATTCATCTGAAATCAAATGCAAAACATGCAATCCAGAGCAGGCTTGGGACGTCAGTCTTTTCTGAAGAAATGGCACATTTCTAATACAACTATCATAAAGGAAAGAACTCTAGGACTCTGTGATGCTTTTCAAGGAACGTTAAGCAGCTTAAGCCCATCTTGACGAGCTTACCGATTGTGATGTTCAGCCCACAGAATATAACAGGGATCACAGGTTGAGGCAAATTAGTTTTCCCAGGACTGGACTCAATCTTGGGCTCTCAAAAGGATGAATTTGAATGTTCCAGTGAGAAAAAAGCTGCAAGCAGCTCTCCCTGCCATCTCTGTAATGCACAGACAGAAAACAAATTGTTATTTTTGCACTACCTCCCAAGGAAAGCAGTAGATGCTTTTTTATTTCGACTACCTTGTTCAAGCCTATCCACTTCACAGTGTTCCCGCTCTGGCCAGAAATCAGTCACTGGTTATCAAGATTTGGACAATTCTGCTGGAATATAATAACAGCCAGCAGTGGTGGGCAGCACAAAAGAAAAATTAGGTCATGTGATTTTAGCCAGGCAGCTAATTCTGAGCTCTGCAACAGTCAGCGGGAAGAACTTTTAAGTGGTGTGTGTGAATACAAACGTCCAAGATATCTCATCTATGTGCAAACTGTAGCCTGACACACAAAAGAACGTATGACCTTTAACTCCATGAAATGCCTGTCAGCCAGCTGTGCTAGGGAAGAATCCACATGCTGTGCCTGTGATATGTTGATCCTCTTTTCAGGCCATCCAGGGTTTGTATCTTTTTTCCCCAAACATTAGAAAATGAATTGACTACAACCACAGCATTCATGTAAAAGCAATGTATCTGATATGAGTGATACAGATAACAACACCTTTCATCAAAAGATCCCAGGGGTACTATGCATCTTATTCACAATAGTTTCAGTCCTGTAACAAATTCTTGCTTGAATGTATACACAAGCTGCTCCACTGAAATCTAATCACATGCATAAGCTCTCTTGGAACCAGGGACTAATGCTACACAAGAATTATGTTTGTCTCTGCTGATAACAAAACACTCTGTAGGGAAAAACACAAAAAGAAACCTGGTTAACTGTTTGAATTCCTGGAGGAATTTTGGATATCAGATCTGGATTTTGTCCAGACCACAAAGACCATCATCCTACTCTGGCTGATAACGCTCCAAGATATTTAATGACAGATAAGCAGGATTTTGTGCATCTGAAAGGCTGAATACTCTGTCAGGAAGGTCTGAGCTTTTAAATGAACTTTCTCAACTGGATGACTAATTCTTTAGCAAAGCCAGAAAAATCCCACAGCACAAATGAGGCATTAGAGTGGGAGAAGAAGTGCCTGATGTTCTGACAGACCCCGTTTTTATATATCATCCCCAGCGACCTCAGAGACAGAAAACTGCATTATGTGCCACCATGAAATTAAATAACTCCACCTTGCCCCAGTCTGTTTTACTAACCTGCTGGGTCTCAATGTCTGTACAGGTGAAGCCAGAAGTAACATAGAACCTTTTATTTTATTAAAGAAGAATAAATACTCTTGTAAACATATAAATAATGAAAAAGCTTTGAATCCCATTCTCATATAGACTGTCAGATAGCTCTCGTTCACTGGTTGCCAAGTTGTGATCCCATCAAAAATACGTATCTAGAACGTGTTGCAAATGTAAGAGCAGCCTAACCCTGATTGGATAGCCTGTCTCATCACACGATTGAGATGTAGATCTGAATTTCACCGGAGTCTAGAATTTTGGTTTTGGTCAGTGTTTGCTATCAGCAAGAAAGGACAAATTTCAGAGTTAATTTTAAATGTTGGTGCTCTTTATGCTCAGATCTAGCAACTGCTACATGGAGTCAGACCAACTCCATCCTGCCTCTCTGTTAGCCATGGTCTCTTGGCAGTATAGCTCCAATGCAAATAGTGAGGAGTGATGAAAAGCAAATTTCAGATCTAACTCTCTCTGAACTTTGGGGAAGTTCCAAACCTGTATTTGGACTCAGATGGGACCCTATGCCAACATCACACCAAAGCAAAACTTAATCTAGGACTGCTGATTGCATTGAGAAATTACCAAAATGCAGTTCCATTTGCAATTTCTCTTGCAACAGCCTTCTTCATTGAGCTTCTGAAAAATTGTTCTTCTAAATATACAAAATAATTAACATGTGATAAAAACGTTGCTAAGGCACATCCTTTTTCCCCTCCCCACGCATACCTCTTACAACACTTCGCAAGAAGCATGGGAATATTCCTGTGATTATTGTGACACACGATAATAAAGGTGAGTCCTTTGCAGTATAAATCCCATACAGCGATCTTGAGATGCAGTGTACCCTTCTGTTCTACTCACATGAAAGGAGGCCTCTTCTTACCCATCTTATAATTCAGTTCAGGTAATGCCTCTTAAATAATACACACTTCCTTCCCAGAAGGCAGTCATTTATCAGTGTTATCAGATAACTGCTTATTTTGAGCTGTTAATGGAAATACTGTTGTCTGCCAAGTGTTGTAAAGCTCCTGCCTCCTGTACAAGTGGAATTCAGCAAATCAAATCTGAGGGAAGAGATCTAACCTCTAACAGTCGTCAGGGGAAACTTTTTACTGTCTTTCCAGAACCAGTGAAAGATCCTGGACTGTGCTATTTGGCAGCTTAACCCCAGAGGAAGTGCAAAGTAAAAAAATATTTGAAAAGCAAGTAAGTTCAAACACATGCCACTGCCAAATCCTCTTCACTCGGAATAAGTCTTAGTTAACAAATCCAACCTCTACTTTAGTCTGCATATACTACAACCGAACAAGTGGAAATCTTGAAACAGCATGAAATGAAAAATTGTACCAATATTCTACTGAAAGTCTAGACTCACTTTTATGTCACCTAGGGATATTTTAAAATACTGGGGCTTAGATGGTGAGAGACTAAATGGACCACAATTTAATCTCTCCACCTACCTAGTTGCGTTTCAGAAAATTAAACTGTCCTGTTTTACAGTGATGGTTTTATGATCCCTTGTTTCCACAAACTCAAAGGTCTCCCATGTCCTTGGAAGAGATGAAGGCAACACTTGCTCTTCACCCAGTGACATGGACACACTCAGCACACACTCAAAGCTGTTAGTGTGCCACTGCAAGACTGCTGCCCTCTCCATGCGGACATTCACAAAAGGCATAGGACAGAGCCGTTACTCAGCAGGAGGAGCCAGAGCTGACCCCACACCTCTGCCTCATTCAGGGGGTCCCCTCAGCAGACAGAAATCAGGCATCTGAAGGTCACCCTGGCTCTCCAGCCCCCCTTCCCTGCCTGATACAGCACACCTTGCAGAGAAGGTATGTGCCAATTACTGAGGAAAGCCATCTGCTAGATGGGTCCCAAACAGGTAGCCCAAGAAGTGCCAAGGCTGATGGCCAACGTGCTGTCTCTGTCTTCAGCAGCTCCAGTCCCTGCCAGCACAATGCAGAGCAATGGCATCCCTACTCTCCCAGCACCTCTGCACTTGGGATTATCAAGTTTCTTCTCCCTCGTCTTCCCAGGGAAGGTGGGCGAAGCCAACAGCTAGCAGCTTCCCATCAGAAAGACCCCAGTGTTCATGGAGACAGTACTTAACAAGTCTCACAGCTCAATGGAAACAGAGCAGATCCTTTCACCTCCACCCCAAGGCTGGAAGAGCTATGCCTCCCTCTACTCTACCCTTGGAGATATTTACCCCAGTCCACTTTGCCGGGCAGAGCCTGTCCTGTCAGTTACTCTGTTGTGGCACTTCCCACACAACCACGAGTACCTTCAGAAGCCAGAGGGCATCAGAGGATCAGGCCTGTCACATTTTGTTTTTCCACACTGCAAAGTCTTTTAAATTGTTCTGCATTTGATAATCCACATCCCTGTCTTGTGCCCCACTTTCCGGCTTGAATCCTTCTGATTCCTTCCATCAAATTGACAAGATAAAGGGTTCTTTTTCTTAAATATATCCTTTAACAAAACCTATATGGAATACACTCACTTGTGTCAGTGATCTGGAAAATGTGCTTTGTCTTTCTTCCAGAGAACATGCACATTTCATATTTCCCTTAAGCTTTCATAATTATTTCTCTCAATAGATTTACTTTGTCAGCCCAGCTGATACCAAGCAGTGGTATTTTGATTTGAGGGTGGATTTTGTCTAGGAGGGAACAGAGGAGAAAACCAGCAATAAAATTCTGGTAATTTCTCATGTCATTGTAAAGACATGTTGTGGGTATTTGCATATTCTGGCTGTGAAGTAAACAGAGCTGTAATCAGATGACATGGCAAGAAAGGCTTGAAATGTTATTCAAGACTTAAGGTATAAGTGCTTATTAAATAACATTTTGTATGAAGACTGCTCAAAGGAAAATGTCATATTAGGCACCTTGTTCAGTAACTGGAGCCTATTCTCACAAATACCATAAAGACTGGGATACTGAACATAGCAATTTTATATATGTGAAGTGTGTGTACACTACATTGAACATGTACATGACCTACTAGTTTAGCTCACAATCCTGGCAGATAAAAGGCTAGCTCCTGTAGAGCTCATGGCACACTGAGAGAGCTGCTTTCAGCATTTCAGTCAGCTCCATCACTGCATCCATCATTAGGCCTCAGAATGGAGGGGAAGATGAGACAGGAATTATCAAGATACAGCTTGTAATGGCTGAGTCATAACACTAAATGCCTCTAACTCAAACTAACAGGGTCATTTAGGAGGTATGACTTGCTGTGACACCTGCTGAAGAAGAGAGGAAACTCTGGGTACTTAACATTTTAGAATAAAACTCAGTTTCCCTTCAGCTGTGTTTAGTGCCTGAACAAACTCCAGGACACTAACCCCAGTGCCAATTTAATACAGACTTCTATTTGTGGAGACACATTAACGTTGTGCACAACTGCTTAAAAAAAGGTTAAAGTCTTGGCAGAAAGCAGCAATAGCAACTATCGATTCAACTCTAGAAACTCTCCAGCGCTTACCCTGAGACTCACCAGCCAGGGAAACACTGAAGCACTGAGCAGAGTTTTAAGCAGACACCAAAGCACAGCACAGCCAGTGGCACAGAGGGGCTGCAGGCACAGGCAGGTCACCAGCCTGTCCCTGCAGCCACAGGCAGGTCACCAGCCTGTCCCTGCAGCCACCGCTCTGTCCCTTACTGCACCAACTGATGCAGTCTGCAGGGGCAAAGCTGCTGGCATCCCACTAACTGCTCTCCACCAAATCAGATCTGCTTATATACTTCCCTTAGCTACATGCTTTAGTTCTTCATAAGGCAGGGCTTTAAAAATGAGGCACCACCTTTTTGAAGACCTTTTAAAATACAAGAATACTATGAATTTCCTCTCTTGTAATTCCTTTGGATGTGTGGTTTAATTTTGACTGCTACTCCCTTTGTAGATACTTGGGCCCATAAAAAAGAAAAGAAAAAGGTGAAATAGAGAGAAAAGTAGATCCCAGAAGTGTTTTCTGCTTATTCATAACAGCAGTGGCTTTAGAAATGGGTTGGAAGAAACTCACGAAAAACCTCCAAACCAATTAAAAATTATCCAGAAACAAACAAAAGCAAAAATGTGAACCTGGAGAGGCACAAGCATTGTACAAGTTTTGATCAGGTGCTGGGCTTGATGGTCCAGGATCACCTTTTACTACCTGCATCTTCTCTTGCTTCAGATCTACAGTGTATAATGGAGATCTCCAAGTTCTTTCACTAAGATTAAGAGCAGACATTATTGTAGAAGAGTTAATGAAACACTTTGAGGGTGTGATTTGGTATGAAATGCTTTTCATCTCCCAAAGATCTCAAAGCACTTTGCCATTCAAATGAAGTGATAAAGATGGCTCTTACTGCTCAGCTGCAGCCAGCTGAGGAATGGACTGCCAGAAACATTTAATAGTTCCCCTTTAACCCTACACAAATCTTTAGAATAGTAATTGAAAGATACCTCTCTCAGTTGAAATGGGAAGGGGAATGTAGGTGGAAAGAATTTAATTGAGATGCAATCTGACATAGGGAGTGTATCACACTTTCCTATCGTATGATAACATTCATCTGCTCGAGTGGCGATCTGCATGCAGAATATGCAGCAAGCAGCCTAAAGTGCTAGAGCCTGAAATTACTACCTGTCCTGAAGAGAATCCTGCACCGGGAAGACAGGTTTGTAATTAACACAACTTAGCACACTTGAAATCCTTAATTATTTAAGGAGCATGGGAGGAACACTAGGGGCCTCAGTCCTTTACCTGGAGAGCAGATAAGATGGTACGAGGGCTGTGTGCCCTCCGTCTGCTTCCTGGCACTGCCATTGCAAAGCCACTAGTGAAACAGCTCCTTAATGGGAGTCATGAAAAGCTCAGACATGGAGGACCCTGATCACTGAAGAGATCTCAGAGAAGCAGAGGCAGGTTCCTCAAGCTAAGGTACAGCTGCTTCTTATCTGCTGCCTGGAGGTACCAACAGGTGTCACTAAAAAGGTCACCAGCTACATTAATTCCTTTTATATTTACACCTCCCCCAGTCAAAAGTCCTAACTGGAGACAGTGGCAGGCAGTGAGTTGAACCTGCAGTATTCATAGTGCAAGAATGGAAGAATGATGATGATGCAAAGGATCTTGAAAGATCACCAGGTTTAAGTTCCTGCCCCCAAACAAGCTCAACTAGACCTTATAGCATTTTTGGTGAAAATGAATTTAAACTGCTTTTAAAGCCCTTCAGTCCTGGTGAGCCCACTCACCCAGAGAAGTCTGTCTCAGCATCCTCACCGACAGAAATCTGAATCCTCTCTAATCTGAATCTCATTCTCCTGTCCGCTGCAAAAATGAGGATGTATGTACCTACTGCATCCAGTTTGGACTAATGCTTTCTTTAAAAGGCTGGAAGGAATAACTGTTGGCTGGCACCGCATTTATGGAGAGAGGCAAGAAAAGGCAGTACTGGGAAAGGAAGTGAAGGCAGCTGAAGCATCAGGGGGAAAAAAAAAAAAAAGAAAAAAAGAGTCATTTGTGATTGATATTTTGTAGAGTAAATGAATGCAGATTTGATGAGGAGCATAAATAACATCCTGCAGGGTCAGCAGGGAAACCCTAATTAGGCAGAATGCCCTTCCTCAATATTAATTAGAGTTATATACTTGATTGAATAGGTACAATTCTTCCTAGCACTTCAGGAGGCCAACAGGAGGCCTGCAGCATACAACCAACCTGTTGCTCCCTCTCTTGCACATACAGACGCGTACCGAGTGTTGCTGTACAGTCTCTTTCTCATGCATATGCATCCTCATGCACACATAGCCCCACGGAGTTATCACCCATGGGACCCTCCATCTGCTTCCTGTCCTTTCACAACAGATACTACTTATCAGGTGCCCTGATTCAGAAGAAAGCAGGGTTAACATCCTCCTCTAGATGAGGAAGAGACTATCCAGCATGCCATGGCCAGTTGACAAAAGGAGGAAAACAGAGTAATAGGTGTATGCAAATTAAAAGCTCACACCGTTTCATAATGCACATCCCCCAGCAGATGCCACAGGTAATTATGCAGCTGAGGGTAGTGCTTCTGGGAGCACTCATAAAATACAGCTTTTATCTTGCTGCTTCCAGCCCATGTCTGGTAATGTATAAATAATGTTAACAGCGTCAACGCAGACAGACAAAGATTGGATGTGCACTGCGTACGCACGTCTGGTGAAATACTGATTTTGCTGGAAACTTGAGACGTGTTATAAGAGAAAGGAAGATCTTTGCCTCTTGAAAAAAGGCTCCAAAACACACACACCAAGGTGCTACCTATAAGCAACAAAACCTCCTTACTAGATAAGAAAAGCTGGGTACTTAAGGACTTTCTGAGTGTCCCTTTAGGCAAGTAGCCTTCAGGCCGATTCAAGATAGGTTATGAATATGGGGTGGCAGCTGCGTGACATGTGACTGGCTCCATGCAGCAAGGTGACAGCTTCACATGCCAAGGAACTTCCATAGTGCGACAGCTGTGATAAGCAGGACACTCACTGCACGGCAGTATAGTTAACAACAGAATCCATTGTAAGTGGGGCCAACATTATTGTAAAGATAGATGTCAGCATGCTTAGGAAAAATAAGCAAGATATCAAAATTAATTTTTGCTGCTTTTGTTTTCCCATACACTCATCACGTTCTTCCATGTACGCTTTGTACGCGTTCCAGCCATGCTGAGTTGCTCCACAAGGCAACTTTCAAATGTGCAGTGAGCTTACCCTATTTAATTGCCCACAGATTATGGACACACTCTTGCAGCTTAAACTGCACTAAGCGTATTGTGAGTACTATCCAAAAATATGGTGAGAAAATGGAGAAACAGAGGGGTCTTAAGGCAGGTGTGCAATAACAGAAAACATCTGTGGAGGAGCTAAAACACATCAGTGAGAAAGCGAAACACTGATATTTTCCAAGGATAGTCACACATGGAGGGACCGCCTCAGCTGCTTTGTTAGCTTTGGTTTTGTTCTTCAAACTTAGCAAAACAAGTACCCAAGAGGAACAATTCTGCAAAACAGACGAACAGAGTTTTGTAAGCAAATTCCTTTTGCAAAGATGGCTTTAGGTGCATTGAAATAAATCACATTGTTGTAGTTTATCGACAAATGTATGCAATATAACAGGCTTACAGTGGCTACAAAACTGAAAGAGATCCTCTTATCTATAAAGAATTCCTCATTATGTGTCAACGTTAGGAAGTTGAAACAGATACATGAGCTGAATAGAGGAAGGAAATCCAAGGAGCAGAGCTAAATATTCAAATGGGACAATTTGACAGAATAAGGACATCAAGAAAAATACAATCAAAAACCTGACCCACAGTCATTGCTGATACTGAAAACTGATGGTAATCATACATTTTTACTGTTGTTTTCCTAATGATAAAAATGCTGGTTTTTAATCTGAAGTTGAAAGACTGCACTGCTTTCCACCACTTTCCTAAATTTTCTATAGAAAACTATTTTGTGATGCAGCTTGTATCACTTTATGTAAAAATGCTGAAAAATCATAGCAATTCTATCTTAGAAAATATCAAACTGCTTTGCCACTGTACAAAGAAAAAAATTGATCTAGAAAATGGGAAGTGGTTTACTAACATCTATCCATAATGCTTCATAAATAAAAACTTGTCATTTGGCGTATCATCAGTTTGTGTTAGCACACAATTAGTGTCAAGAATTAGAAAAGGCAGTCTATAAAATGGAAAAAAAAATCTCAAAATAAGAAAGAATGCACATTCTAAAGTAAGTTTTACTAAAAAGACAAACCCCACCTTTTTGTAATTTCTCTTTCACTTGTATTTCTCCAAAATAGAAGAAGAATATACATTTAAATTGCCAGCATTTCATGCATCAGCAATTATCAACTTTAGTTTGCTTTCTTAGACAAAACCATGAGAAATGAAGGAAGAACAGACTTTCTGTAGTCTATTGTGTCTCAGTATCAAATTCTTAAAAAGAAATCACGTCACATGGCTTTCTATAAAATTATTCACAGAATTACATGGGCACAAGTATCAATATACTGACTGAGGAACTTAATTTTATGTTTGTGACACAAACATTTTCTAAAATAACTTTCTAAAATATGTTCTTACAGCTTTATACCCACGACCGATACTGAAAACGCTGCTTTGGCATGACTAACAAGGTTGCAGTGTATTGTTATTAGCATATGTGATCCAGTAATTGAATATCCTAAAGCATGTTGTGTATGGTAAGCTTTTAAGGGTGGACTAAATTCAGGAACATTTTGTATTCATTCCACTTAAAACTAGTAAGTGCATAATGATTTCAGATTACTTAAACCCAAGGAAACTGTGTCACGTCCATCTTCTGTGTTTCAGTAGATCAGAGAAAATATTAAGAACCTCCTCCCCAGGACTTACATCTGTAAAAATACCCCTTGTAAAAGTGAAGCGAGGATGCTCCAGTTACAGAATTGTCAGCTACCAACAGTTTTGGCCCACACTGTTTTTGGCTTGGTAGAAGTATATAGGAATCCGTCATCTCTTAAAAAAAAAACCCTCCACATGGAATGAAATGTTCTCAATCTAGTTCCTAACAGCCCTCAGTGTCAAAACCTGCCCTTAGTGGTAATTGGCATCAGTAGAGATGATGAGCGCTGAGCTACATCTGGGATGTAATGAGTTCATGAATCCCCAGGAAAAGTCCCTGAGGAGCAACAGCCCTGACCCTCACTGGGAGTACAGGAAAGAGAGAAGCTTTGCTCTTTGCATGCAGGATTTGAATTTCCATGGTTGCTTCTTTGACCCCTCAATGGGCTCTAAATTCTTGCAGGAAGCAGTTGCCCATGTAACACTGCTCTCCAGGACCTTGGATGGCAGCTTCTCTCAGGCTGCATTGAAATTAAATAGTAATAAAAAAAGTAATCTCTGAAAGTTGATACCATTTTGAGTTAGAAAAGCCCTTGCCAAAATATGCTTTCAGAGCAGGCACAGCACATATATTATTGAAAAGCTTTGTTTCTATATGGTGTGCCAAGTTGGCAGAAAAGCAAATTTAAAATTTAGAAGTGATTGGTAAGGAGCTAGGCAAGAAGAAGGAACTAGAGAGGAAGGAATTAATAGCATTTGTTTCTTTTAAAGAATAAATCTTGAGCTAGTTTTCTTTTTTTATGGCAATCTTACGTTATTCATCTGTCTTTCTAGGTCAGAAAATAGGAGTAAATTTTATATGTGACACTTTCTTGTAATCCAGTGGTACAAAATGGACTTTCACAGAATGCTGCAGTATTTTACTCTGCTGTCCTGGCACATAGGGGGATGCATTTTAGGGTCCTTTGTGGTTCAGGTGCTGATATTGTGCCTGGAGAGATCTTTGTGTCTTTTTGAGAAGGGGAAAATAAGCGAGCACAAAAATAACACAGGACTAAAACTAAGTAACACAGCCTCTATACCAAGGATATTAGAAACACTTCCCTAGGGAAAACTGGGCTGATTTTTCATCATCTGTCATCTTTTTCAAAGTCTCTGTTTATCCACAGAACTTATTTAAAGGACGCGGCACTAAGGCTATCGGGATGCAAATACCGATACTACAGCAAATTCTGACCCACTGCTGGGGGAACGTAGGGTGGAAGTAGGGCTGACAGCTGTAATTTAAAAAAAAAAAAAACAAGAAAACAAACCCAAACCCTTTCATAATAAGAACATGCAATGGAGCAACATCTGATTACTGCAGAGAAGTCACCTGATTAACATGAAAAATATTTCAAGAAACTTCACCTGCTACCCTCAATCCTTTGTTCTTATTATTACTCCTTTCTACAGAAAGAGAAATAAAAGCAGACAGCATTTTCCACCTCATATGGAAATAACTTGTCGCTCAGACTTCAAGAGCTGATAATGCTTTTGTACTTAAGATGACCACAGCCAGATATCATTCTCATGCTTTATCACCATGTATCACAGCAACTTCTGCAAGGCTAAATCTAGGGTACTGGCCCTGAAGAATTAATTATGGTTTTCTACGTGTTCACACTGTAAGCAGAATGTGGGAGAGCAAAACTTACATTAATGCCATGCTACTGGTAGGTCATGAATATTAAGATATTTCTGCAACATCACACACACACAAAAGCCTATGGTGGCACCATGACCTCAATTCAGGTACGCAAGTTGGGGGGTGAGGGGAAGGGAACAGAAAAAAACTCCAAGCTCAGATAACTCCTCTCAGCACTGCCCAAGGAAGATTCATTTTCATCCCAATATAGGTTTTCACCACAGAAGGACAGCCATATTTTGAGTGAATTAAAGAGTAAGTTCTTGCACTGGACTCAGATGTGTAAGTAGTTAGGTATATGGTTTCACTATAATTCTCAGTGCATACCAGCAAGACCTGCTGCCAGTACCCTGTGCCACAGCTTCCCTCTCTTTTCGCTCTATGGATCCACAGAAGTGAGATAAATAAGTTCCTGGCTCAGGCATGAAATATCTCTTGGATCCATTAGTGGCTATGCCTGAAGAGTTTGCCAAGAGGTAAGCATTAGGCTAAAAGTAATAGCAGATACTAAATCCAATCTAGGATTCAGCTTGTGAAGCAAGTGCTGTAGTAGCACTGTAGCAATCTGACTTTAAATGAGTTTCTTAAACAGAAACTTAACACAAAAAGCAATTTATCCATGAAAGAAACAGTCACTATTTGCAAAATTGCTTAGAGAAAGCCCTGTTGCCGAGATCATCTGTTTGACCTCACCGTAGCTGGTGTTCACGTTGCAACAGGCAATATCAGGATTTTTTGTTTAAACGAATGGTAAGTCCATTTAGCTTTTAGGTACTAAGTATGCAGCCTCCAGAAACATACAGCAAGCTCCTTCACATATCAGTTTGCTTTAAATATTTGTAAAATTCTGATCCTGTAAGGAAGGTAACAGGTCAGTACAGCACTTAAATTAATAAATAAAATAGCAGTAATCAAAAGAGCTGCCTGGTTGCATGTTTCCAGGACTGCATGACTTACACGATTCCCATGTCAAATGGAAGGAAGAATTAAAACTGGATGCACAAAATCCCCAGTGAAGAGCTGGCTGAAACCCAAACAGTTATGAATTTTATGGCCTGAGGTTTATTCACCCAGTTACACTTTCAATTTTTGACACACGAACAGCAGAGCTCAAGAATGTGAGCCAGAAATTTTGGCATTGCTGTGGCAGTTCATCCTCTCTCCCCAGTTACTCAAGTTCTGCTTGTCTTGATACAGACTGGAGAGAGCAGCTCTGTCTCCCCTGTGCACCTGAAGAGACAGACAAGCAAAATATTAAACAGCTACAGATGCTGAAAGAAAAGCAACTGTTCAGTCAGTTCTTCAGGTTTTTTTTCAAAGCTTTTCTTGTAGGACAAAACTGATGAGAATTTCTGATGATTATTAAAAAAAAAAGGCAAAGAAAACCTGTCTGATAGGAGCACAGCTAAAGCTTAATCTATTTATGTAACAAAACAGAGGCAAACTGCTGTTAATATGCTAGAGAGGCACAGAAATTTCTGCTAATCTATTATCAGGGGACAAGCTGCTATTCTGGCACAGCGAGGGCTCACATCAAACTACCAGGCTGGCAACCCTTTTTGCTCAAATCCCTCACATCCCCTGTTCTTCCTAAGACAGGCACTCCTCGCTGTTATCAGCTCCAAACGTTTGATGCACCTGAGCAGAGCATGTCCTATTTCCCTTTTTTCTTTCTCAAGTATGGAGCTACAGCACAAGACTTTTCCTTGGCAGTCAGTCCGTGCATGGGGCATGGTTTCATCACAGCGGGAGAAGCTTTTCCCTAACCAGGCTGGTTGGGAGAGGGCACGGAAGAGCCATGTAGTTGGTAGGAGTTGGTGCTTATTGCTGTATGTACCCTGATGGGGCTCTCTTGTCCAGCCTTCCTATACCTATGACCAAGTTGGTAGTTGCCTTGTTTAGTCCTATTCAAGTAGGCAATGCCAATTAAGGTTCCCAGCACAGACTCAACATTCAACAGGGAAATAGGCAAATGGAGTAATACCACAGCACCTCTCTGTACAAAAGAACCAGCATTCTTTCCATTGGGAAATCAAACCAAGCTAAAGAAAATTCTTCCCTTTAAACACATAGCACTGACAGCCTAGGCTTAACATGAAAGCTTGGAAGGTACCAAGGTTCCAGGTCATGATGTTCATTTTTCCCATGAGCTAAGCACCTTGGGAGAACACACATGGTTTTACTGCAATTCACAGATCTCCATTCCTGGTCACAAGAGTAAGACGAAAAGGATTTCTTTCCCTATTACACTTAGAGTGCCCCAAGTGCAGGCACTAAGCCTGTTCCTTCCAACAGCAGTGAACTACTTCAGTACTGTTCTAATTAAACAGGCAAGAAAGAGGTACAGGAGTGCTATCTCCTGACCAGGTTTACAAGATGCAGTAGAATCCACCCAGGTGTCTGTAACTTCACAGCACACTTCCTGCATTGCGGCTCCTCCAGAGTCCAAGGTAACAGCTAGCAGGAAGTTCTACATGTTTTTAATGCCATTTTTCAAGCCTAAGAGACGCAAAGGAGCTGGGTGAGAATCTACCCTGGTGTCTTTGACAAAGACATAGGCAAGAAAACTTTCCAAAGGACTGTTCTGTCAGTAGAACTCACCACAGGTCATGATGAGGAAAGCAGAAAGGGAGAAGCCACAGAAGAACCAGCTATCACACAGACTGCAATAGCCTTAACTTGGGGAATAAAATGGAGCCCCTTATCCAGCCACAGGTTGCCCCCTTTGCATTTTCTTACCTTCATAGCAATACGTTACAGATGTGTTCCCTGGATGTGTAGTAACTGTGTGACTTAGCAGCTGTACTAAGTACACATTAAGGAATCTGATTGTCAGGTCTTCTGCTGTGACTCCATGGCTGTTGAAGGCAGAATGGCCAGCGGACACAGACAAATCCATGTTCTTCTACAGAAGTTAAAGCATCTCGGTAGCTTTTTGCCAGCATCATTTGCAGCTGACATCCCCTATCTAGATACCATCTTTTAACCATGTCACATCCATGATCTCTTGAAGAAGGCTAAAAGGACTAAACTATTTCAGAAGTAGAATAATAGTGATACTGGAAGGGGACTACTGCAGTGCACTGACATCCTATATCCAAGTGACTTCACTTTCAGAGTGATGGCAATGAGCAGTGGGTTTGCCATGCAACTGTTCAGCTTGGCAAACCCTCAAAACGTTTCCAGTCTCATGCTCTGCATTGTTCCAGTAAGACATCTACCTGTGTTGCCCCCGCTGAACTACATTCTTACATTTGATATGCTGTTCCACTTTTACAACGTGGTGCCGTGGGAGTACTTGAAAAGAGCGGACGGCCACCAAATTCAAAGCAACTGCTGTTCTGCACTTCTCCTGGGAAGAAGTGAACGGTTATCTCCTCTTCGTTCTTCTCCCCTCCCTCCCACCAAGCTTTCTGCTAAACACAATTACATGCAGCATTTGACAACAGAGCTGATAAATTATGTGCTGCTTGAATTGAAAATGTGAAGGATAATAGCGATGAATATCAATGCATTCACAGATGACACAAACCTATTTCATCACTTTCAAGGCTTTTTGCTTGTGCTCAGGGATGACTTTCATGAACTAATTCCTTAGTGCATTGTCTTAAAAAAAAAAAAAAAACTAGAGAGAAAATGGACTATGCCTAAGAGGTTGCTGGCAGAAAAGAGGAAAAAGAAAAACAATGAAAAACCCACAAACCCCAAAGGGAAACATTTTAGGGGCATGAAAATCTCTAAGCTGAGAAGTTTAGTTGAAAATTTTCCAGTTTCACTGAAACTGGAAATCAAGTCTGGCTTTTAGGTAACTACAATTTATTCCCATCTGACTGAAATTTACGTGCTGCTGGAAATACTTCCTTATGATTTATCTATAATAATTACTGGTGAACACTTCTGCAACAAGAGGAGTCCTACCCTTGGCTTCCATTAAACACAGAAGTCAGTCATCTAAAAGCTGTGGCAGACTGCTGGCTCTTGTAGGCACCATAATTTCTGAGGGAAATAACAATTTGGGCAATCCATAACCCTTAGTTAAAAACACCAGTGTAGCTCTATTGTCATTCTCCAGTATTAAACCAGTATTTTTTCCAGAAATTCCTCCAGTGTAAAAAACAGACAGAATTCTCAATTTAGCTATAGATGTTGCTAATGGACAACTTCAGAAAACACATGCTAGCACAAAGAATACTCTGAGATCAAACCTCTGAATTCAAACTGGGGGGTGCAGAGGGTTTCATCACTGCCTTGAGCTTGGTTTAGACTCCTGCACGTTTCTTCCTCCATTCCTGCACGAAGAGCTCTGGACAGGACTCTGCAGGTGCCCACAGATGCCCTGTGCAATTTTCAGCTATAGTGTTGACCTTTGAAGTTTAAGGGCATCAAAGAGCAGCTTTCGGTTGCTAGCACTAGACACCTCCAGCATCTCTAAGAAATGGAACAACCTGCCTAAGCAAAAGTATTGCATTGACAGACCAGTAAGTTGTGGCTTTTTAGAACTCTCTCTGCATGCAGTCCATCAGGATACGCATTCAGGACTGCTTTTAGAAAGTTAAACAGCCCAGGGAGGGCTGCCATCAGAAAAAGGAAAAAAGACTATGTGGTTGGAGGAAATACAGACTTTTCTAAATGGCATAAGTTTGCATTTCCATTTTTTCCATTATGTCTGAAGCTCCTGCTTCCAACTGAGGTTTGTGCTGTTTTAGTGCAATGTAGGGGGAATACACACTTAGCAGGGGATGGAAAGAGGTACAGAGAGAACACCATGGTATCACCCATCTATCCTGAACCCTCCCAGATGGAAACGCATGGTCTCTCCTTATGCTCCTCCTGACCTCTTAACACAGACATCGCTGTCGTGGCTCTTAATCCCTCTCTAGGCTTTCTGGTCTCCTGGTGCACTTGGGGGCCTCCCCACATCTTTGGTGGCCTGATGTGAACTCTGACACGTTTTGCTGCCACCCTTCCCCAGCTTCGTTCAGCTGCAGAAGCAGACCACGCAACTCCTGAAAGAGAAGCTGCTCTTCACTACTAGTCACCCAGAGGCAGGAAAACAATACATAACTTCTCTGTAATTGCAATTTTTACACTAACGCATTTTTAACAGGACTGGGGTACAGGTAGGCTTTATGCTACGGACCATGGAGCCGTTTCTGGTGATAGCCCTTGCAGTTTGGGCTGCGAGTGAAACACAGGACCGCTCAGGAAGCAACTGTATCTCAGAATCCTGTTAAGGATGAGAATTGAGTTCAGAAGGAACAACCATCATAAGTTCTTTATTTTACAGATACAACTAATTCTGTTGTGCTGGCAGATTTCCTTTGGACTAGTCAGGCTTACTTGGCAGACTCTCCTCAGCAAGGAGGTACCAACTTGCTGTTTGCTAGAAACGTGCAGCTGCAGTGCAGGACCTGAGGTGGCCTCTCCTGACACGCGATGCTCTGGCACAGGTAAAATCTGAAGAGCAATGATGGAAAACCTGTCCCGTGATGACTGCCTACAGTTATTCTTCAGGGGCCCACTTTCAAGATGAGCAAAGCCAGAGCCGTGCAGCCAGGCCACTGCTCAGTGTGGCAGCAATTTTTGCCATGAAACTCTGGACATATTGCAATGCAGCCAGGGGACAGAGAGAAACTCCGTGTGCCTCGCTGAACAGCTCGGAGAAATGGGACTCGAAACAAGAGCTAAGCCAAACGGTTCTCTTCTCTATGACTTGTATGACAAGCAAATATTTTGAGGTCAGAAAAAGCTAATCTTTTTCTGCCTGGAGGCAACCAGTTGCTTTCTATTAACATGTCATTTTGTATTGAGTCCTGTGCAAATTGGAATGAGACAATTCTAGACATATTAAAGGAAAAAAAATGGAAGCATTGAAAAAAATTACATACCTATGCTAGCTATGTGCTGATCCAAACTAAACCATATTTATATCTTCGAGAGTGAAAAATGTATTATTTGTATCATTTATTTATCACATAAAAAACATCATGAGGTGTATTTATGGCATGAATTCTTTAGTTTTGAATAAATGACAAATATTCCTAGTATTAGAGATGGAGCCGAGCTGCATAATAAGGCATTAAAGTGCACTTTTCGCCTTTTGACATCTCCTTTTAAGGATAGAAATTAAAGTGTTGAAAATAGAAAGCATCAATATTCTTGAAGGTTATATCCAAAGGGCTCAGTAACAGTATGTAAATAGAGAATTAATGTCATAATGTAGATAAAAAACTCTCACATTTCTAGAAGAAAAAGCTTGGAAAGCAAATATGATGTGTGTATGTTTGTTCATTACAACTTAATTAGCACAGCGCAATATTAAGGACCAAAAATAATGCTGAATATAAATTGAAGACTGTTTGTGGGTATATCTATGCTTATATATACAGGGAGAGTAATTGCCAGTATGATAAGTGCTGAAATAAAGACTGTTGAAATGCTTCTGGGATTTAAGTGAAGCAGTAATACCACCATTTTAAACCTTGCCTCAAAATCTCTTTCGCTATTTATTTTTGAGGAAAAAAAAAAATCCAAACATAAAAGTTTGATTGAAATCTTTTCTCAAATTTCCAGGTTTTTTTTACTGAGCTGGGGGAGTGAAGAGAAGGAAGAAGGGACATTTTCTGGAAGTTTCTGCATTTCTCACTTGTATTTATTAAGAAGTGAAAGGCATCTAGGTGTTCACAGGTACCACATGCAATAAAGGCTTGTTTAATGCAGGAGATAAATTATGGACTATACAATGTAGCTGACACCCCACAGATGGAGAGGCAGGTAATGATCCACTCTGGTAAGCCTGCAGCAAATCTCTTCTACCCAATGCAGGGGGCAGCGGTGCAAACCATGTCACCAAAAAGCTTGTCTCCAGGAGATCTGCAGCTCAGCTGTGCAGACCAAGATCGCCTGCCTGTGCCTCAGCAGTTGTAATCTTAGGACTGCTGAAACTCCCTGCGCTGCTGTCATTGCACCAGATCACACAGCCCCTTTGATTTTGCTTTTCATTTTTAAGCAAGAGATGTTTTTTTCCTTCTTCTGTATCATAGGCATAGGCACACACTATATGTTAAGGAATATTTAACCCCTGTTCAGTAAATACACTGCACAATACACTTTCAAAATTTTTCTGATAACATGTCAAATAGAAATGATGGGAAACTACATGACACAGACCTTTCTCTTTTTGCACTAGCATTCACCATTGCACCAGACTGCAGAAATAACCACAAAGGGTTAAAAAGAAACAATCCACATGCCTCCCAAACATCTGAACAGACACTTATTTTCCAGACCCTACACACAGTCAATTATCTGATTCACGTTGCTGGTCTGCTGTAGGATGTTTTGATACCATTTTAACATTTTACTATAGCTGGCAGTAGCATGCTTCTAATGCAAGTGACCCCAGAGATAGCTATGGACAAAATACTGCAAAAGCAAAGAATATTTTTGGCTCTTATGAGTTAAGTAACATGGTCTGGTAGAGAGATGGTGATAGTACTTCAACAAGGAAGATCAGAACACAATTATGTATGGCCAGAAACGTATTCAGTAATGATCCATCATGCTGTCTGTGGCTGCTTTACATGCAGAAAGATCATCTGCTTTAATCTTCCTAGTCTCCAGATCCACACAGAGCATCATATATTATGCAAAAAGGTACTCTGGGTGGCAGTATTGAGTTCACCATTGCAGCAGGCTTTATTATTGTAAGGGTTTTTTTTGTGTTCCCCCCCCTCCCAAGTACATACAAGGCATACCCTTTCAGAAAAATGCTTTAAAGCCTTTCTGTCTCAAAGGAGAGGTCCTTGCTACTCACTGTTTCTCTTCATATCGTGTCGCCTGCACCCACACACAGAGGTCCTCCTTCCCCCATGCTCACATCCACGCCTCTGTCCATTACTGCCTTTCTGCTGTGCTGCAGACCCGGTGAGATCCTTCAGTGCAGAAAAGCAGCCAGCATGATGCAGAGTTTTTCAGTCCCTCCTTGTTGAATGATTTCATAAATTCACCCTGGATGGCACTTGAATTTTTATTTATTTTTTTTTAAAAAATCAGTCTCTATTGGACACTGTACATGTGTGGTAGAGAAAAGCACTGTCCTTCAGCAGAATTGGGGGTGGGGGGGTGTTTACCACTGAACAAAATGCATTTTCTGCAAGCAAGTATTCTTGACAACACTGTGTACAAAAAGGAAGGGCTGGGGGGGAGAGGGGAAGACAGTATTGGGCTCATTACAGGCTTCTCTCTCATCCAAGTCCTGGAGCTGCTGCTGCAGAAGGTCAGGAAACACATGCCTGTCTGCTTCCCATGGACTTGGGGACAGATCCTCACGTGGAGTAAACGGACACAGTTCCCTGGGAGTGCAAGGCATTATGCCATGCTATACCTGGTGAAAAGTTGGCTTAAGTTCTTTTCTTCTTTTTCTCCTGAGCCACATAAATTTATTTGACATATCACTAAAATTGCTTGTGAGGGCAGAGTGCGGCTTCATTTACTTCCACAGAGTTGCCCCAGATTTTCAAGGAGAGGAGAGTAATCAGTGCCCGACTCCTCACTGGTTTGGATCCTTTTTGCCCGTGCAGAATGGCTGTGAACTCCCCCGTGTGTGTAAATGAAACGATCTACCTTCGCGCCCACACGGGATAAATGGAAGTGACTTGCCAGGGGCCAAAGCAGCGTGGAGTCGGGCTCAGAGCCACACATGCTGAAACGCAGCCCCTGCCAGGCTTCCTACCTGCCTCCTTCAACAAGGACAGCTTGACTCAGGGGCTGATTTTTTTGGTTGTTGTTATATTAGCAGGGAGCTAAAGGCTCCTGAGAGACTGTTTACAGAAAGTGCTTTTGAATGTATGCTTCAGCATAGATAGTTCCCATTTAAAACTGAAGATGGACCTTTTATCAAAAGATGTGACAGGCTATCTTAAGGGTAACTATCACAGGTGAAGATATAAAAAGAAGAAAAAACCCTTCTCTCTATTGTTTCAGTTTTCTTGTAATTCTACCAAGCATTTAGAGGGTGAGATAATGTCAGATACATCTGTCTTTGGCATTTTTAGGTATGTACCACCTTGGAATGCAAGTGCTCAGGAAATATCTGATAACACCCTGAAGTATTTCCATCTCCTTAAGTTCCTTTCTCATCTTTCTTTTATTTAATCTCAAATGAGTTCAAATAACTTCTGATTTTGTGTTTATCTAGATCTGAGGTACAGAAGAAAAAGTAGGCTTCTCTAAATTAGCAATTGGTAATAACTTTACAAGTATAGTTCAAATCTCTAAGTCCGGATGAACACTGAATTAGGAATCAAGGAATAAACACTCATAATTTTCTGAGTACAAGAAAGTATTTCAAATGATCACATCACTGTTACTTTTCTTGTGTATGCTCCATTCATCGAAGGGAGTATCTGGAAGCCTAGCCTTCCTAAAAATTATACAGAACAGTAAGTCCCCCTGTACATAATTATCAAATGTCAGCATAAGACCACTACACCAGAAGGGTTATGTGCCCTCACACAAGGAGCCATCTGACTCCTATACAAAAGGAAAAATTAATAGGTCTCCCAGAACAAATTCACCCCCACCATGCCATAACACACCAAAATCCCAGCAATGCTGCTGAGAGGGAGAAGAACATCTCAGAGGATTAAGTTCCCTAGACCTGAAAGCTCTGCCCCCAGGATGTAGCACAGCAGGACAGGCAGTGGCTTTTGCTTTAATAGAGAGGGAGATCTCTCTGATACTGCAAAGATGACTGTCATTCCAAAGGAGATCAGAGTATGTTCAGCTAGTCCTTTTCAGGTGAATGCATGCAAGCTCTTCCAACTCACTAGAAGCTGTGTGGAAACTCAGTTGGATGTATCATTTTAAATTTGGTGTTCTGCTAACACAACAGCATGGCTGCCAGCTGGCTCAGAGCATGGGTCAAGCCTGCTCACATCAAACAGAAATCAAATGGCTTAAAGCAGACAAGAAACAAATGGCCCAGATACGAACATGCCTTTGAAATCTGCAGTGTTTGCGTTTTAGACCTTAACTTGGCCTATCAAAACATAAATAACACTTGGCACCTTTGGTTTGGATCCAAACCATCCTAAAGTACACAGATTTTGAGCAGGACTTTGAAATGGAAGTCTCTTAGCAACTAAGCTACATAACATACACATGTAATCATCAGGGCAGGGACACCACCAGGTGACTGCTGTAGGTCCTTTCCAGACATATTTACTGTGACTTTTCTTTGTTGAATTCTACATTCCCCATTTCTTTGATAATTTACAGCTGTTACCGCACAATTTGTCTGGCTTTATGCTCCCTCCTGTGTTTGACAAAATGGCTGCCCTGCAGAAAGCATATAAAAAGTCACATATTTGTGATGCTGGTAACATCTTTATTTGAAAATAAGCCTCTAGCCAAAGAAGTGCTGGTCTTCTAGTAAGTTTTAACGTCAGTTATTAATTTACATCTCCTGTATAAAGCATTTAGCCTTGGTTTATTTGCAGGACAAAGGCTTCAAGTAAACTCTGAGGAGTACCCTGGGTGAAGAAAAGAGAAGAAACTCGCTTCTTCAGGGTCTCGGGTTCAGGCGCGCTGCTGTTTCCCTTTTCCCGGGGACCAGTCCTGCTTATGGGCTGACTTGGTCCCTACCTTCTGGGCAGAGCACTTGGCAGTGTTACATCTGTGCAACAACAGGGTATGAACGGAACCTAGGACTGTAGTTACAGACCTAATCTTCTCATAAAAAAATTATATTACTTAACAACACGTTCTGCACAGAGAAAGCAATACTGTTTCAGTTTTCAAAAAAAGTGAAAATCCCACAGAGTGATTTGAAGTTGCCCTTGAAGATCTCCAAGAGCAGCCAGCACGTGTGACACCCACTGTCACAGAGGAATTGCAAATCACTGGCTGAACTAGGGAGCAAGGAAGGGGAGTTGGAGAGCCTTAACCCCAAACAATCGATACAGATGAATCTTTTTGCCATTAAACTCAGTAACAATGTGCAACAGCAAAAGCTCAAGTTCATTTTAGGTCAGTTATGAATACAGCATGAAACAAAAGTACATTTGGATGTACTGTACAAATGGGAAAATAGAGATACTTAAGTGGGTATTGCTGGTCTCTCCTTATATAAATGATACATCGTAAGATCCAAGTTTCAATGTTCAAAGAGAAAGAGGCAATTCTTTTAAAAGATGTTATATGACACTAAACCAGAAACCTAGTCCATCTCAAAACTTCAGGTTTTTCTCCCCATAAAACCTTGAGAGTGCAACAAACACTCCTCGTAATGAGCAGAAATCCACACCATTACTAAGGGAGTAAAATGTCATACTTAATATATTGTGCAAACTTAAAAATTATAAGGCATTGGGCTGATGTGTGAGCCTTTCCCCTCCAGAGGGGATCTCCCCATTTTTATTCTGAATTTCAAACACAGTGAAGAACTGGGATTTCCCATCAATGTTTGCCTGTGGCACACTGTGTGCCTGGCTGACCCGAAAGCTCATGTGGCAGAAACCCCAACTAAGGTGGACAAAGGGTTACTTCAGCAACATGCATGTTTGTATCATACTTGGCTTAACATGGGCCATTTTCTTCAGCTTGGAAAAAGAAGTAACAAGTAAAAAAAATAAACGCAAGTGTAGCGATAAAGCACTTCATTTACCCTAAGCCTCACTGTATTCACTCAAGGCCCAGACTAGCATGTTGCCACCTTTCAGTCAGTTCTCATCACAGAGTGCATTAATTTCACACTACCTTAGATACTTCATCAGAACTTAACTGGGAAAACACTTCCATTGTGATATGGAGGAATCCCAGGGTGAGTGCTATTAAAAACTCTGGTCAATGTGGAACACATGATGGTATGTCCAGCGTCACAGGAAGTAAAAAAGTATGGGTTACATGCCTGAAGCCTGATATTGGACTTCCTTGTACTATTCCATACTTTTATGATTTAATCAAGGTACTTCTCCTTTAGAGGCAAGTAAGAGACCATAACAATACCAGACCTAGACAATACCAGAAGATTAGTAACCTTTGCATCTGCCCAGACAGCAATACAGTGTACATATGTACAGTGAAAAAAAAAAACAAGCAGCAAGACCTGTTGCGTTCAACTAAATGAAGGATTGGATTAATTATTCTTCTGTTTTTTACCAACCTAGATTGCATGTATATGGTGTTTTACACACTATCTGGTACACCGGTTGGAAGCTGCTGTCCTGTACGAAGAGAAGTCAAGTATCTTCTCTGTCTTACGCTATTTGTAATGATGGGGTCAGATGTTAAAATACTCATGCTGGAGCACTGGCTGCTTGAAGTACATTCATTATGGATATCATCTTGCCAGTGGCTAGGGCTCGATAGAGGTCAGTTGACCTTCCTGAGAATACTTCAAGCCGCAGAGGTAGCAAAGAGAAACAAACCCACGGAGTTTCACAATTCTTTTACTAGGAATCGTTTGTCAGAAGATACAATACTGTTTGTTGAGATGAAACACTTCCCCTGTGAAAACTCCCAGAGTCAAAACTCTGGGAAACCACTGTTCTGGCAAAGGAAGGTTGTTTGTAAAGCATTACTACCAGGTAAGGATTGCATAGGGATGTAAGGATGTATATAAGAAATCTACTTCCTACCTGGAGTGGAAAAAGTACCTGAGGAGAATAACTGCATGAGTTTATCTCTTGATAACAGAAGAGGGGTGCATCTTGCTCAGCGTCCTGGAGGCAAAGCCATTCTTCCCTGCCTACACCTGTCCAGAGCCTGCCAAGATCAGTGTAGGGACTCCCATTGACCATGGGAGGCTGCAACCCAGCAATCCAAATGAATGTTGCACTTCAAGAGACGGATCATTTTATGTTTTAATGCAATATAAACAGTAAAATAAAAAGCTGTAACAGAGTAAGTTAATTCTAGTTCTAGAAACAATTGCTTTCATGCAACAGCAATTGCCTGTACCTGAAAACTTCAAGTGTTGTTTAGGTGCATTCTTAGCGTCTGTATGCTACCGTTAATCTAATTCTCTCAGTGTGGCATTTGGATATCTTACTGAAGCGCACAGTTTTAAAGAGAGCTCACTATCTGTTCAGGACAATGTACCTCATAAAAGCAGAAAATTTTGTAAAAAAAGTCTTGCTTTTTCTGCAAACTGAGATTTGCATGCCCATATGCACAAAGATCCAACCAGATTATGGATGGGGAAGGCAAAAGGATGTACAGCTGTGGCACCACATCTGGATATATGTGCTGCAACAGACACTTAAGAGGAGGGAGGATAGCCCTCAAACTTTTTAATAATCTGACCAGACCTAGCAAAGAGTATTCGTTCCAGAGTTAGAGATTGCATGCACAAACTTAGCTAGGCAATGACACAAGGAAGTATCTAGGATACAGAAGTATCCAGGAATAAATCAGAGACATTTACGAATTGCCAGTTAGACATCCAGGAGGCGTGGCAGGGTCTTTCCTATTTGAGATGTCTCTCGATCATCTTCACCATCTTTCTACCTTTTTTTTTTTTTGATAGAAAAGCTAAACTAGCTAAACTACAGTTTGGTCACTGAAGGATGATAGAGACCCAAACTGTCATAATAGGCAAACATGCATTACAACAACAACAATAGCAAAAGACCACAATAATTGTTATTGCTATCATTATCACACAGAGTTGAGCACTCTGCCAGCATTGCAACAAAACGTACGCTCTTTACGGGGCATTCTGTATGAAATCCTCACTGTGCTTTCCTTTTTCCATGTATGCCAGTAGAAACTCAATGGTTTCAATTAACAGCCACTTGATTTGGGAGGGCAAAGCCTTGAAAACCTCCCTCCCATTTTGCTGTATTCATTGGGACCAGGTTTAACTCTGTTCCAAACAACAGAGCACAATGGAGCATTTGTAAATGCACTCTATCTTTCGTAAATAAATCTGACAGCGTTAGAGATAAATCCACAGTCCCTCGAGGGTGAGATCAGTGCACAGTTGCATGCTTGTATGAGAGTACACCTACCATTAGTCTGAAAAATCGGAACCTACTGACATAATGGGTAGTTGTGATCAAGGCGGAATAAAGCTTTCTACCAAGTTCCTAAATTTTTCTGTCACTGTTAATCATCTCTGCTTGGAACAGTGTTTCTTGTTTACTAGCAAACAACTGCCTGTAGACGGGCTAAATATTTCTCTATCAATGCTACAGTACACTCATACCAGGATTCAAACCTGAACTGCCAGTGAGAGATGCTCTTTCTCCCTTCTCTCTCCTTCAAACTCAATGTGCCTTCTGTAAAGCTGTCTTTCCCCAACACAGACCAGCAGGTCTTGTCCGTCTAAGGACCCTCTCCTAAGGGTCTCCTGTTTCCTTCACACAGGATTGAATTAATGAGCAGCACCCCCGCCCCTGCACTGAGCGAGCACAATTAATCAGCATCGCTAGAGGTTGCCAACACCCGCTGAGGTGCACTGCCAAGGTCGCAGCCCCGCCGTGCGTCCTGATGGGGGGAGAGAACACACTGGGGGTGTTACTGCAGTGAAAGCCAGAGATTTGAAACCCTGCTTTTTGCAGGTGTTGTGCTGAAGGAATCTGTCTTCCTGCTTTCTCTGAACTGTGCTGATGGACACCACCCCTCAGAGCTGGAGGAGGACAACAGAAGACTAAAACTGAAACAGAGTACAGCTGATGTTATAATGGCAGCTCTCTGGCAACTGCCTTTGGAGGTTAATTCCCTTTGTAAAGGGTAACGATTCATCTTTTCGCCCATACCATAATACCTGTAATGCTAATTCTCATATTGAAGACAGGCAAACTAACGACAGAGAAAAGGTTTAATATATATAACTCGAAAGAAAGAATAAATTTGCCATAACAAGCTACTAGACTCCATCAATAAAACTCATACCAAAAGATCACAACTCGGAGTATTCCCAGAACACAAATATTTTCTAGGATACTCCATCATTAGCAAAACGCATCAAGCTTTTCTTCCAATAAACAGCACCTGCCAGGAGCATCTTCTCTGAAACTGACAATATTAAACAAAATTTCATCTCTCATTTATTAAAGGGGCAGACTTCTGTGCTGATGTCTCAGGAGTCTTCTGAAAGCTTTAAAAAACAAAAAGAGGTCTTTTGAAAGAGGCTCATCTCATTTGATGCAAGACTTCCCATCTTAAATACTCTAACAGGTGTTATGAAAGCGCTAATGTTCTGGACCTGCTGAATATCATTTTATGAAAAGCTTCCTTACCCTTACTTACTCCTGAATCCCTCAGCTACACAGCCACCTCCCTGTCTTAGCAACAGAAAGTAACTCTCGTGTTATTGTTGTTTAAAGAAAGTAAATGAACTGAGGAAGACGAGCTGCGAAGGGACAGCAGGCTTTGGTGTAGGAGCAACACGTCCTCTCCACACCCTTGCTTAGCCCCAGGAGTAATGGCCAGCCCCAGCCAGATCTTCGGGCTCCCGAAAGGCTGCCTCTAGGAGAGAGGAAAATGGCACCTAGAAAAATCTCTTCCTTCCTCTGTGCGAGATGCGCAGAAATAAGCAGAGCAAGCAATAAGCAGACCCAGGGTAACTGCTACTTTTGGCAGGGGGCTGAACCAGGGATCCCAAAATGCAGGGTTCCTTTTCTCATGACCAGTGCCGTAGGTTACCTGATTTTGTACTCATTGCTTGGTTAAACCACCCATTAGCTTCTCTTCTGCTCATCCTCACCCTGACTCTATTTGGTGGTGTTTAATAAAACCAAACATTTAGCAGCCAAATCGTATGCACCTCATGACACAAGGTTTCCTTAAGTCAAATAAACATAGGCAGAACGATATCAGGTTTTCCCCCAGGCTTGTGTTTTTTGGATGAGTACGTTCTGTCCTTGTTGGGCTGCTTCTGTGCTGTACAGCTCCATGGCTGAAGGGCATTGGTGTGTTTATGTTTTTAAAGAGTCAGGTGAAAAACAAAGTCATCTTTTAGAGCACCTCTGAAATACTTTTTTTCGACTAACTCTAGCCACGTTGAAATAGCCATTGCAATACTACAAGCAAACTGCTTTACCTTTTCAGATGCTGCCACGGCAGGAGTGAAAAGTCCTCTAACTCATTGCTGAAAATGATGGAAAAATCAATGCAAACTCAGTGAAGAGAAGGCAGTGCCATTACAAGAAAGTAATTTTTAGGCTCTCCTGTGGTACTAGCTTCCAGAAAGCAAGACACAGCATGTGGTGAGTAATACTCTGCCAACTGAAAAATGTTATGTCAAATATTCCCATTAGAAATTTATTTTAAATTAAACATGATATATGTAGAGAAGCTGGATAGATTTGGTGTCATATCCAAGCACTTCCCTGGATTTTCATAGCAAACAGGTCAAGGCCAGACTGTACCCCTAAGAAAACTGAGAAACAAGAGACAAAAAAAAAAGTAAAACCCAAACATTTCAGTAGCGCCTACAGATTTTCTCTGCCTCAGGATTTGTTGGTCCCTGTCAGGGGCCATCAGCAGTGCTACCCCATCAGCCGTGCTCCAAGGCTTCTCTGAACTGCTACTTCTGCACACCTGGACCTGGATGACCAGATCACGACAGACAGAGCCAACAGCACTGTGAAGAACAAAACCCAAACTCACCAGATTTTGGAGTAACTAGGAAAGCTGTGCCACAGCTCACATGTCTTTGCAAGAAGTTTTTTTCCTCAGTTTTCTTCCCTAAGCTTTAGATACCTGCGCCGCTCAGAAGGACATTTCAGCCTCAGCACAGCAGCGATGCTTGCCTTGGATGCTGCCTTCATAACATTTCAAAATGGTCTGACTTCCTTCATGGACCTGTGAATCAACGGGTCTCCTTTCTGAGGCACAGGGGAAAGTCAGCAGAGACTTCCCCAGCATTAACTCTTTCCAATTTTGGACACGCTCCAAATATAACAGATAGGAGCTCTGCACATGGATTAGCAAGCAGCAGCTCCTGAGTATTTTAAATTCAAATGATATTAAACTCAGGTTAAACTCATTGCTGCAGAAAAAGTCAATAATGTTTCCCCATCTTGGTTCTTCCTTTCCTCTCATTTCATTCCTCTCCTACAGCTGCTGGAGGGATACTGACTGCAGTTGGCAGTATAACCTTACTTATGACATGCCCAGGAACAGATGTTTTTCTTCACATCTACTCCTCCTCTCCTACCTTTGGAGCAGAATAATGAGATACTGTGCAGCTCCGGTTCAGAGCATGGTTATTAAACAGCTAGGGAAAATGATGCTGGCGTGGCAAACTGTGTGTCACTGAATTACTATGAAACATGGTGATGAGAAAATAGATCTGCTCTGAAGGAGAAAAATGTCCTGTTTTCAGTCAAGAGCTCTTTCCTTTTAACGAGCCCAGCCCATCAGCCAAGTATTAGAGAGTGTACACAGCAATTCGTAGGCTGCATAGAGGGCAGCAGTTTGTGCCTAGAAGCTGTCACATACCTCCCTGGGTAGATGTATCTACCCAAGGGCCATTCACATGATGAAGAATTTATGAGCTGTGATTATTGGGAATTTGTTGTTTGTCCTTTTTTTTTTTTCCTCCTGCTATTCTTTAGAGCAATGGAGCAAAATAATACAGAGTTTTCCCGCAGTTTCCCCTGTGCAGGATGTTGATTAAAGCCCTGTAGCTCAGAGAAAGTCTTACCAGATTCTTCCTGTATGCCCATTCTTGACAGGCAGAGCACCGCTTTCCAAAGGCACTGGTTAATTGCTTTGCTCTGAAGTTTATTTTGCATTCCGTAGAAAATGACTGCATCAAAGGGAGGGAAAGCCTGACTTGCATAAGCCCCTACATATCTAACCTGAACACACAAACTTTTTGAAAATCTCTCATGTCTCTATCTGCTGTTATAGGAAATAAATCACCTGCCATATTACCTTTAGGTAATTTTATGAGGTTCTGTGATATAGGAGATTTCATTTTCTTAGGTGAAGCGTGTCCTGAGGAAAGCTGTCTCAGTAGAACCTCCATGATGCTCCTTGACAGAAACAAGCAGGAAATGGTGGGCTCCAGCTTCCTCACCATCATCACCTACCAGAGAAACTCAAGAATCCCACGAGCAGGAAAACATGGACCTTCATATTCCTAGCATGCTGGCTGTGTCATTACTGCCAGGGAAAGCTGCTCAATGATAACACAGCATATGGGACCACAGAGCTTTTCTATTTCTCCCCCATTCATGATGGATGGCCACAGATCTAGATCCTTGTGTCCTGTGGCCCAGGACTGTGCATGGAGACTGTAGCTTCTCTGGTCCCTAGAACTATCCAGGAGGGCAGGAAAGGAAGCCTGAAGACGCAAGTTTCAAACTTGTGTGAAATAAGCAAATTAATTGGAAGATTTTATCCCTGCTCTCAGTCCTGCGACACTGATATACAACTCAAAGAAGGATGTTGTTGCAGGATGCAGACATCAGTACATCATATCTCTCTCTCACCTATTGTGGTCTCTAGCACTGTATTTTCAGGGTGCGTCCTAACTATGTGCACCTTCCCACCTGTAAGATAAGGGCAGCTCTGATAACAGCAAGTGACTTGTTAAATGCTACACAGGTCTGCATTACAGTCACACTTTAGCCCCAAGACCACCCTTCCTTTCTGCATTTACAACATGAGCTGAATAGACTAAGTCTGCCTGTATCCTAGACAACAGCTTCAATGGACTACAGCTGCAGGCAGGGAAAGGGAGGGAGAGATGAAGTATAATTCAGACCTGTCCCTAACTTAAAATGGATTTGGACCAGCTCTCCTCTGCCTAAGCCTTATCCCAGTACCTAATCAATCTGGGAGCATTTCTTTATTGGTTCATATACGAGTCTTTTATGCAACGCACCAAGAACACCAGGCTATGTATCTCAGTTTAGGAGATTATAAATAAAGAGAAGTGCCTCATTCTGCTCTTTCAGAGGGGGGGGGGAGGGGGGGAAGAAAGAAAAAAATAAGAATAATTACTGTTCTGGGGTAAGCTAGAAGCAAAAAGGAATGCCTCCAAAACTAATTCCAAACAAAACCCTAAAACTCACTCTTAACCCAGTAATTCAAAGAAGACATTATCCTTTTTCCTTATCCCGACATCAACCGCCAGACCACAAGGTTTGTTTTACAAGTTTCTTTTTTTTTTCCCAGTACCTATATACACTGCAGTTATGTCCTTCAGATGTTCTGTATGAGACTAACCACATCTGTTTTTATAACAGAGATCCTTACATGATTTCTTGACTCTGAGAATAAAGTTTAAGAAAAATTCTAAGACACGGAATAGAATCAAAGGAACAGAATTGATGCTTTAGGATGGTCATTATAAGAGATTAACTTGGAGATCTAAAAGCAGAATCATTTCTTAAACATGAATTTCAGTTTAAGACATCCTCAAGGAAAACCACAGGATATAGAACTAAAAAGGCAACACCATTATTCATTTGGAAGGAAAGACTGAGGAAAAAAAAAATATATCCCAAAGTACTCTATAGACTGGTTCATTTGAGCTGGTGTGGTAAAAGAACTAAATGTCACTGGAGTAATTTTACAGTTGGACAGAGTAACAGTCAATAGACAGACAGAAGTCTCCATAAAGGTAACTTCTCACCCTTTCCTGTAACCATTAAGAAAAACACACTCTTCACTCATTTGGTTATTTTATAAGGTGACAGGCTATAACATTAGCTTTTTTCCAAATGTCCACTTCATCACATGTATCATATTAAATATTCAATTACGTCCCTTATTTTTATTTATTTTTTTTGCAGTAATGGGCACTGGATGGGTTGTACTCTTGTTTAATAGCATACCAATTAAGGAGCCAACCATTGCTCTCACCTTCATTTTCTTTCTCACATGCCTTAATCTAGATTCAGTGCATGTGGGAGTCTAAATAAGTGCTACTACTCCTTTGATAATCAGCAATTTGTTACTGCATTAGGGGTGGCCCAAGCATTCAAGCTAAGAGCTGCCACTAACTCAAACGTAAGCAAAAGACACATTATTGGACTACAAGGTAAATGCAATGGATAGCTATAAAGGAGAGTAAACAATATTAACTTTCTTTTCAGACCCTGTTATTATTATTTTGAGGAGTAAGAGAGGTAGACCACTTGAAGCTGCCAAAACGGAACCAGGACTAATGGATTTACTGAAACACATTTAGACATTAGGAAGAACTATGCAGAAAAATGCAGGACATCAGATAACCTAAGGAAAAAACCAAAATCAAACCTAACCAAAAAAACCCCCCATAACACAAAAAACCACCCAGCTACCAGAATAATTAGCTGGGCTCATAGATTTGCTGCAGAGAAGGTGCAGAGGCAGAACTGGATTTGATCTAACACACTTCCACACCAAAGCTGTCTGGGGAGCTGCACGGCAGCACCAAGTTAAAAAAGAGAACTTCTAGGTTTCTGGTTTAGAGGCTCTAAATTGCACCTGACTCCACATTGTGCTGAACAGCCGTTCCGGCCCAGGTGAACATGGCACATCTGAAATGCTTTCAATTAGGCAGCCCCCCTCTGCCAGTGCCAGAGTGAAGGTCAGAGTCACTCCGCTAGTTCAGGAGGCTGTTCCTTCAGGAAGGAAGGATTCCCAATGATCCATTCTGGGTGTTATTTGCTCATTCTTTTACATGTGGTTCTTTTGCAAGGAGGGCACTTGTAAGCTTACAAACACAACTGTTGTCAGCTCGAGTCTCTGCTGAGGATGCGATGCAATGCTGAGTTAACTCCAGGTTGTCCCATGTAACTCGGCTTGTTATCACAAAGGCAGCATTCAGAGTCCCCTTCTATGACAAGGCAGTTGTTTGCACAGCACCTAAAAACCTTAATGCTGTAATGAAGTGGGAGACAGGGAAATACTTGGCCCTAGTGCTCAGCTGAGCTAAAGACTGTATTTTTTCCTTAATGTCAGAACCTGCATTCACATTTGTCCATCCTTATCTGTAGGTGCCAGACTGTTATTAAACTTTGACTAAATTCTCTGTCATTTTAAATTGAACAATGATCTTAAATCATCAGCTGCCCCTGATGAACTGTGTACAAATTCAGACATGCTTTGTAAATGCTAGCTTTGTGACAGCAGTTCCTCTCTTGCCTTTCTTTTTGACTCTTCACCTGACAGGCTCCACTTAGCCAAGGGCTGGGGAAATAAGGCAATGTTTTCATAGAAGTACACACACCTGTCATTTAGAAATGCTACCACGTGGACAGAGTTGTACTTTAATACCAGCACTAAAAGTCAAGTTACACCTTGTGCTGCTCCACACAAGCCCACATCATCAGCCTCACAGAAAGATGATGTGAAAGGGGAAGCCCTTGCAGTGCTGGCCCAGACCCAGGCCCCCTCCTTCCCCTTGCTGTTCTCCTCACCACGTGGTCACTGCTCATCCCGCTGCCCTGTACACTCCATGAGCACTGTGAGGATAACGGTGCAACCACAAACAGCCTTACTGTCTCCCACTGCATGTCTAAGGTAAGAGATACCATCGACTCAGAGCAAGGTACTAGCTGTTGTCCCCACGCCAACTTCTTTCCCTGATGGGGAAAGCTTGGTGTATTAAATCCAGGCACAAGCACAGAACTTTGTGACAGTCCCTGAAAGTCTTTTCCTCTGAGGGGTACATCATGTTGGCAACCTCCCAGTGACGCTGCCTGGTTAGTGTCCCCTGGACTGCAGGGGTGCCACGTGTGCTGGGAGGTAGGAGGCCAAGCAGCAAATTGCACAGGTCACCCAGGTGTGCCATGGGCACAGTCACGCTTGCTCCCTGACTGCGGTCCTGCATCAACTGGCCATCTGCAATCAATGCAGCAGTAATTCCCCGAAGCTGTGGAGTTATACTGATGTATTTAGAAGAAGCGTGCTCCAAAAGTCTACCCTGTCACTTCCCTGTTTGAGCCCACAGAAAGGGCCAAGGAGTAATTGTGATGGCACTTCTAGATAATCTAACACTGGATGCTGGAAAACACACCAAGCTTTTTTACAGAGGACAAACTGGCTTTGTCTGAAGAACACAAGAGTGTGCAACCCAAAATGTCATTTTCCTCTCTAATTTCAAGGAGCATGAGAAATGAAGCAAAAAATAAAAAAAATTAAAAAATACCTAACTATTGTCAGTGTATTACCTAGTACAAAGGCAAACCAAAGCACACATTAACCAGGAACATGAATAAAATGCTCCAGAGAGGGACAAAAGCCTGTTTTATCCTCCTAGGCACAACTTCACTGCAGACCGGCTCAGTGCCTACCTGTCCTCTACGGACAATCAATCAGGCAGCTCCACTCCCACCTCCATGAGGATCAGCTGCTCTCTCTACAGTATCTGTCATCTCCAACAATGAATGAGAAGAGGCCTCAGCAAAAATCACTTGGGGGCATGGATGCTCAGGATGTAATGGACCTGACAGCAAGCAGCTGCACAGGCTGGATCCATATATTTTAATAGCACGTAAAACACAGGGTGAATTGTCTGGGATGTCTCATGAGGCATTTTATCAGACAATTTCATTGAGCATGAGAAAGGAAAATAATAAGAAAAGGATAAGAAAAACAACCACAAAAAACCCCAAACAAAAAAAAAAACCCAAACCAAAAAACCAACAGAGCAATATAGTCTACTCTTCCGTGGACAGGCAAAGAGGGACTAAGGCACAGATCCCTTTCACTTCCTTGCAAAGTCTTTACTAATCTCTTGGTTACAATAAAGGTTCGTCTCAGTCATAAATTCCCACTCAGACTTCTTCTGAGATACTGCCCAGCAGTGGGATTGACATTGGATCTGTGCAGACAAACCTCTGCCAAAGTATAATTGCAGGATTGGGGACCTGCGTTAATCAGAAGTGTGTTCCCAAATCTGTATAAACCATGGAAAGACTCCCAGTGATTTCGGTGGCTTTGGGTTAGGACTTCATTCATGCTATACAGCTAACATGTATAAGAGTTTTCTAGCTGCCCAGCCTGGTAGGTTGTGAGATGTTAGTGTTCACTTCTTTCAGGGGTATAGCTGGATGAATATCATTTGAGAAAACATAATTTCATTATTACTGCGAGTTCTGGTTATAAAAAAAAAAAAAATCATCTTATGATAAACTACTTTTTTTCCTCCTGATTTTTGCTTTTACAGTCATTTATAGCTTTGCAAAACCATTGTGAAAATCACTTTCTAGTGCCATGTATATTCAGTCCTTGCTTCCTCTGAACAAGTGAGGATACAAGGCAGAGGATCTGGAAGACTTGAAGCCACCAGTGAATACTGCTGGGCAGTATTTCAGAAGAAGTCTGAGTGGGAATTTATGACTGAGACAAACCTTTATTGTAACCAAGAGATTAGTAAAGACTTTGCAAGGAAGTGAAAAGGATCTGTGCCTTAGTCCCTCTTTACCTGTCCATGGAAGAACAGACTGTATTGCTCTGTTGGGTTGCTTGCAACAAGTTCAAAATGGAATTCTACCTTTCATTAAGCTTCCAGTGCCCTTACAATTGGCAGCAAAATTGGAAGTTTCCTTTAATTTAAGCCTGTTCTGTGATTAATGTCGCTGCTCACTATCCATGCTGCCGACTTAGATTGGCAATGAATGTGTGAGTATTCCAGAGCATCAGTCTCAGATACTTTTTCCTTTCCTCATCTTCTTCATGTTTACTACTATTGAACTGGATTAGATCTGAGATGTGTGCACTTCCAGTTCAAAGCACCCTGTCTTGAGAGTTCTGTATGATTTGGAAAGAAGCCTTTAGTCAACAAATGCTCAAACTGTTCTTGCCTTCACTTTAGATGAACTTTAAGTGTCCTGAAAAATCTCTGCAGAGACAGCCTCAGTCTGGAGTTCTTAAAAATGGAGTTATATGCACACTTGTACTTTCCTCTTTTTGCATATGCATATCTGTAAGAGGATGGAATAGCACTCGTGGCATTATTCTCTTCGTTGTGAAATACGCAGTGTTGAGGATGGGAGAGCATTCCTCCATCCAACTTTGCCTCCATTTAGAAGCTTCTCTAGAGGACCCAAATACGACATGCCAGATGAGACTTATTTCAGCAACAGACCCTTGCCATAAACTGTCCATCAGTAGTAAGACCTGAACTGTCCAGAACTGAACTGTTGTGAGGAATCAGGAATCTTCAGCCGTTACTTCTTGTTGATCCATAGATAACTAATACCATAAATGGGCAACTTTTAATTGCCCAATAGGTAACACCAGTCATTATCTCTCATGTCTGTTTTAAAGGTGATTTCTAGATTATTGGTAAAAGTAATGAGATTATTAATAATCTGCTTGAAACTCTCTTCGCTCCAAAAAGTTTCCCTAAATTTTGGAATCTTTCTTATCCATATCTGGTCATACTTCTCTTGATTAAAAATACTGGCACAGATTGTCAGAAGATAATTCTCCTCCTTCTCTGCAAATAAGGACACTGCCTATTTCAGCAGCTTTCCTTTGAAAGAAGCACTTTCTGTCTTTGTCATTAAGCCTGGCTGACAGTCCCAAAATGCCTCTAGACTGATTCCATTCGCTTAATTACATTACTTGCCTATATTTTATAGCATGGCTTTAGGAAAACACAAAGCCTGAGGAAAAAGTCCAGAGCGGACTGCAGCTGTGAAAGCTCTCCCATTGACCCCTGGTATGTCTTATTCCTCCATTGCATCTCCCTGGCGGTCGATCATCTTTCCTGCTCTTTTAGTCCTTTGTACTGTGAGCCTGGCAGCAACACCGCCAATTAGAGGAGATTACCACAGCACTTTTTCCTCGTAGGTTTCAGCAAAAGAAAAAAAATCTAAACCAAAACGAAAACCAATCCAAGGGTTATCAGCCAGCCTGCACTTCCTTTTTCATATTTTATTGTGCACCATAAATAACTATGTATACTTATGTTCTGCTGTTCAGCAACAACTTACAGCTTTCATTGTTGTCTTGCAGCAAAGCTGTGTCACTTAATGCCTTTGTCCCAGTTCTCCAAACGAGACGTCTGAATCCCCATTTTTAAAAGCTGATCACCCTTCTCTCTTCCCTTGACAACCATCTCCTTGTCCCCCCACACCCCTTGTACATTGTGAATACACCTATCTGCCTTCTTTTCACAGCTCTTAAGACGAGCCCTTGACAAATTAATCAGTGCCTTGTCCTTTCTGCACAAGTTACTGTCAACAAAGCAGATGGTGCTGTCCCTTGCAACACCTTGTCTCTTACATCTCTCTCTCTCTGAGTCTGTGTCCTCCAGTTTTCTGACAGGGGCTGCTGCATGGCTAATTTTTTATTTTTATTTTTAATACTGAAAACAGCAGACTTGCCACAGGATGTTGCTCACCTGGTCACAAAGATGACAATACACTAAAGTTGAAAGATGTATGTGAATGAACAAAAATGCATCAAGAACTCAGTCCTTCTGCAAAAGCCTGCCAACAACTAGCAGCCTGTTGACACAGGAAAATTCTCAGATTATATAGAGTCCTGGGAAACAGGATTCCTGAGGACTAGAGAATCGCCCCTGCTCAGGCAGGTTTGACTTGTACAATGAAGGAACTGTGACCCTTCCCTGAAATGGCATTCAGTTTTCTAACCAATCCTTGGGAATCTGGAGATCACAAAGCTTAAGCATCTAAAATGCCTCACAACTACTATGAATTTCCCAGTTCACCAGGAATTCCAGCTCTTGCTTCCCCCCACATTTCTGAACAGAATGAAAACACACTAATGAACACAAATCCAGAAAACTTTCCACCAGCTATTTTTCCCTACCCCAGTGCTGTTTATTCCAATACACCTCAAACCCCAGTTTCCAGGGCTAACTTTTGAAAATGGAATTTATTAATGATAGATTTCACTTTGAAGAGTTATTCAAGTTGAAAACACCAAATATCAATAATATCTCACTTCCGCCCCCATTTTGATCTGCTGTTTCGTAAAAAAGGGACACTTAGATTTCAGTGGAAACCACTGGAAAAAGAAATTAAGAATCTCTTTGATGAAGAATACCTACTCCAAACCCATACGTCAAGTCCTCACAGACCCACAGAGAAGCCTCAGTTGGGAAAAAAAAAGGAGCCTCCATTGAGACCACCCACCCTACATCAGCCAACACCAGCTTATTCCACTGGTATCAGACATCAGAGCCATCAAAGAACTGTGTAGGAAAGAATCATTACTAATGCTCCTAGCTTAGGCTGATGAATCAATATCTGTGATAAGATCAGTGTCATCCATGAATGAGGTTTCTACCGTGACATGCATTAACAAGCAGCTGTGGAATGGTGCTATGAACTCAGTGTGTCACTGAAACACCCACAGCACATCGCTGAGTGGGCGAGGAAGAACAGAATAGACTTCACTTTTTTTTCTATGTGAACTTGAATGTAAGAGGGGCTATACTATGTACAAAGCATATATCCATTTAATAAGCTGATTTTGTTATAGCATTGCTGCCTATATAGAAAGGGCTTCAGCCGTCTTTCCCCACTCAGGGGGTCCAGCTACATAGCACTTCTAAGCTTCATGATCTTGAAGGACATTGATATACCCAAAGTAGGGTGAACTGAGACCCAGCCTTCTGACGTGACAACTGTGGTGCTTAGGCTCACCACCAGACCCAGTAATGTAAGCAAAACTAAACTTTGGAGTGACAAAGCTGGGATGGAGACCCAGAAACAGCCACAAAGTCTGGTAGGCTACTCGTGCCACCAGAGAAAGAAGAGGTACAATGGTAAACCCTGCTCAAAGAAAGGGAGCTCTTCTCTCCTATGAATGTATGAACTAATGGCTGCTCTTTCAAACACCTCAGCTTCTCCCTTAATAACTGCAATTAGCCTTACTTCATGGGGCTCCAGGTCATGTTTTTTTTCCTTCTACTAACAATGTGTTTCGCTAGATGACAGTTGGTTTTGGCTATGCATGGGGCCAACTACCCGGATGCTGATTTTATTCTGGAACAAGCCTCCTGCTTGGGGATGGACTTTGAGCTGGGGAGAAAGAGCGAGCTCAGGACAAGCTGCAAAACTTCTTTCAGTCATAGCTGAAAACTTAGCCCTTTCCCCCTCCCACTCAACTAAAGCTCTAGAGTAGATACAACATGTAAGAGATCTGAGTCCTGAGGGAGTGACCCAATAATTCTTGACTTCAATGAGACAGATCTACTGGAGTATATATTGCTGATCAGGGAACTGAGGCCAGAGCTAGCAAAAAAAGGTAGTATTTTCCATGAACAGCAGTACTTTCCATGCAAATATAACATTCCTCCTCTGTCCTCCCAGTTCTTCCCATACATATACCCCCTTCATGTTGTATCCGAGACTTTGTCTCACGCAAGTCAGCTTTCACTTCACTGTTTCGGCAATTCCTTGCAGTTCAAGAGGTCTGAAGTCAGCCACAGTGTCAGATGCAAAATTCAGATGCCTAGGGCCAGACCTGTTTAGATTTCAGCATAAATATAAATCACCTCTGATTCTGTTTTTATTTGCTGCCTTAAGCTAGTCATTAACACATTGAAAACAATCTGGGTGCAATCATTTTCTTCTGATCCAGCTCCTTTCCCCTGTAATCAGCACTCCAGGAGAACATATGGGCTTCTTCTGTCACTTGGCTCCTGATTTACACCAGTGTAAATCTACTGAAGTCAACAGAATTCCCCAGGAGCTGCACTTGGTTTTGTTGCATGTGAGCAACTGCTGAAATCAAATGAACCTCTGTGCTGCAAAGAGGTCACCTTGTATGAATATTCCTCAACTTGGGGAGGAGGCACCCAGAGGTGAGAGGGTGCAAACACCTCCGCCCCACACCTCCAATGCACTGACAGTTGGCAGAACTGAAAATCCACTTCCATGTGTAAGAGCTTAAATTCTCAAGTGGCCACCAAGTGCTTCAGAAAGCTGAACACATCTAGTTTGGGAGAAAGAACTTCAAGAGGCCCTTTTCAATTTTCAAGTGCTTGTGTGCGTTTGGGAGAGAAGGTTAAACATTTTTCAGGGTATGTTAGGTGAGGAAGAAATTATCGAGAGACCAACAAAGACAGAAATCTTTGCAGAAGTGCACTATAGGTTTAAAATGCAGGTTAGTCAGTGCTGCCCCTGAGAACAGCTTTCTCATTTAGTGTTCATTATTAGTGTTAATTCAGGTTTCAGCTGCACAGTCAATCAGTTCAAATAGTCTCTGGCTGGGATTTCTGCCAAGCTCCTCCTTCAGAGGCAATTCCTACTCTGTTTCCCTCTTTACACCAGGCTTATTTATACTCATCTCCTACTGTCAGCAGATCCAAGCCAGTTAGAAAAGCTATGGGGGCACAACCTTTCCTCCTTTATCTGCTTTTCTCATTTACAATCACAGTGGTTTTAGAAGGGTTTCATTTAGAGTTTTCTCCTGTCAAACCTTCTAGAGAAAGATTTTCATGCAGTATGCTGACATCTCTACCATTGCCATCTCCACTTGCAAAATAGGTACAAGAGATAGTACGAATATGACACTGCTAATCCTCAGCATTTCCAAATCAATCAGCTCCACTCAGATTTCTTCAAAAACTATAGTATTCTCTGATACAGAAACCTATGACTTTCTTATTACTGATCCTCAGTTTCTTAAACCTTCCAGGATAAAAAAGGAATCTCTCTTCCTAGAATTGCTTCTGTCTAATTAGGTGAGAGGAAATGCATGAGATCTGAAATTCACTTAGACCATGACAGCAGTGAGACAGTTTTTAGGAAAACATAAAACATAAACCTAATGAGATTTATGATAAAATTAGAAATGGGGGAGCTGAGAAAGGAAGGCTTTAGGCTTACTAACAAAAATCTCAACCTGGGTCATTTCGCCTTATCCTCACCGATTTGTAAATTTAGTTTGATGAACATACACCTTGCTTATCCTGTGGCTGTTCGGTCTGTGCAAGTGAACTAAGTTTTCATTGCTGCAGGAGTTACCAGAATGTAGTTCCAGATTTGCCATACGCTCCACTAATCTCAAGCAGCAGGATAGCAAAAGGGGCAAGATATAGCTCTCAGCATCCTATTACCAACAGTAGAACTAGCTCAGGGAGTCTCCCTCTGACCCTCAGACTGTGCTGAGGGTTTATCATGGGAAATGGGCACATCCTGATAGATCTTATCCCCTCAGAAGAAAACAGGGCTTAGGAACCACCCTGAGAGGACAGCCATCAGTCATCTTCCCAACTAGGCTCTCCATCCAGGTGCTGTCCAGAACCAGTAAGAGATCGCTCTTTACTGCAACCCTTAACATTATGCAGGAACCTGGGAGTCATGCACAGCTCTTCATACTTCCCCACGTCATCAAATCAGATCCATGGTTTGTTGCACTTCGCATCCTCAGATGGGTCAGAACATTGAGAAACTATGAGAGCAGTCTTACAGGCAGTAAGCCACATACATTACTCGTGTCTAGGTTTCAGGGTTGGGCAGCCTCTATCTGCTGATTACTACTGAAGGGGTAAGCAGCAGACAGGCGGCAAAGTGGTGTGGGTGGTATCCTTTAGCCAAAAGCCAATGCAGCAGAGGGCAGGTTTTAGCCAAGGACCACTGGGGACAGCTTTTCACTTAGCAAAGACCCTATGGTGCCTTTGCTATCTGTGCAGGGCAGAGAGGGCATCAATTTGCACCATCTGAACCAAGTGGTCTCAGAGGCAGGAAGCAGAAAACGTTACAGTTAGAGGTGTCTCAAAGTGATCTCCCGAGCCAGACTTCTGGCAGGTGTAAATCAGCAGAGCTCCTTTGAAGTCAATCAATGTATATTAACACAAGCAGTCGAGCCAATCCCTCTCTCCAGGAGAATGTCCTGAATACCACTTTTCCCTTGGGGAGGGGAAACTAGGTTTACAAATGCTTACGAATCTAAGATATTGTGATAGAGATTTTGTAAACTGTGAACAAAAGCCAATTTACTCATTGCCACCCCCCTACTGACCTTATTGAAATATCCTCCTGCTGAAAATCAATTTTTCATTTTTAAAACAGAATATTTAATTATCATCTGTATTGATTTAAAACTGTCTCAATTTGCATTGATGTTACTCAGGAGAAGATACAAGACAGGAGTGATCCCTCCCGCAGTAAGCACTCTCACACTGTGCAGGCACTTCTGACCCCGCAGGTTTTCCCACTGAAGGGCTTTTCCTCAGGAAGGCAAACAAAATGCTTGCTGAATAGCATGTGTACTATCCCAGGGGATTTTTAGCTTCAAAATGATGCCTTGCCATCTCTCTTGGGTAGTAATTACAGTTGTGGCAAGAAGTTAGTCTCATTCCCTCTTTTTATTTTTTTTCCTCCTTTTTTTTTTTTTCTTTTGTCATTTTCTGTAGGGACTCGGAGATGTGTGTGGATGAAAGAGCTTTGGGCTGTCGCAAGCCTTCAGGGAGGGAGCACTGAGCTGGTGGAACCCCCTTCCACAGGCTCTGCTGCTCCTCTAAGCAGGAGTAGAGCGTGTGCCCTTCAGCCCTGCGTGCTCATCCGAGGGAGCAGCTCACCAGGCAGCAGCAGGGAGGCTGCCTCTCCCCAAGGCAGCTCTTGCACGCCAGGCTGCAGCCACTGCGTGTGCTCCGAGCACATTCCCAAGCTCTCTGTAGCGAGGTGGGAAGGCACAGAGGCCTCATTGAATGCATCTAGTTCAAAAAGAGTTGTCTTTAACCCCTAGATACGTGTTCTTATTTATTATGAGCTGTTTCTTTTTTATGCTTTTTAATGATACACTGAATGCTCCGGCACCCATACTTTCTACCACATTAAGCAGGAAGTCACTGTGCTATACATAATAAAGTAATAAGAAAGAAATATATAGAGTTCCACTTCGGTGGGAAAAAAAAATTAAAAAAATATGTACTAGCATGTATTTTCCTTCCCTCCCTTCATTTGATGATTTTACATGGTTGGTCATTACCTTACCGGTTGGATGTGTTCACTTAAAATAGGAGAAAAAAAAAAAAAAATCTAAAAAGGAAAACTCCTTTGTCCCTAGCTGATGTGATGAATATGTAAATTCCACTTGGACCAAGTCAGCCCACTGCATTCCCACATATCTGCATGTTTATTGGCTTGTCAGCTGAAAACCAGGCAAAAGCTCTCAACCAAGGAGCCTGCTGATGAGTGCCTCAGAGATATTTTAAGTGAAAATGAGACCTCCTGTCCTTATTTTCTAGCTAAATATGCAATACCTTAACTATTATAGGTAACAGGGGAAGAACAACTGGCTCCCTAGGATAAAAGTAAATCTTCTTTTGTATTAATAAGCAGCCAGGAAAAGGAACTATTTTGTCAGGAAATTATACAGCTATCTATTGCTAGAGGCAGGCTAGCTGCTTGTCTAAATACAGGAATGTTAAAAGCAGGGATCACTATGTAAAACGTTGATGAGAATAAGCAGAACACATTTGAGGTAGGAGTATATCTATCTTCACATAGAAATACTGGAAAATAAAAGTGATGAAAGTTGCAAACCTGCTGCTCCAGGATTTCCACTTTGGAGCTACCATCTATCAAAGGTCAGGTGAAGGAAAATTATAACAATTGTCCATCTCAAGGTTCTCTGAATTTGCTCAACCTGGGCTTTGTGGGAGAAGAGATTCCCACCCAGTTCATGCAATAGCTGCAGCATTGGGGGTATTCACAACCCTGAAAAAAACAACTGACACAGCCCTTAAAAACTAACGAGGAATGAGAGCATTCAGGAGAGCTTTTTGCCAGAAAACAGCATCTTTTATTCACCATCCCAAACCTCCTAGCCACGATACTACCAATTCATCAGTGTCCCCCACTTTTGCCAGTTCTCTGCCTTAACATGCCAGGTATTCCCTCACCTCCTCTGTGGGAAATGAAGTTTTCACACACACTTTTAAAGTCACCATGAAAAAGTACTGATGTAAGTGCTGAGGCATCTTTTGCCCATGCCCTCCAAAAAAAAAAAAAAAAAAAAAAGTCAACAACTAACCAAAATAATTCGAGAGGGGAATCTGGGCATCTTTGACCAATCTCAGCCTGAGGGAAATCACTAATGTATTTATTACCTTCCCTGTCCTCCTCTAATTTTTGTTTAATTGAAGACCTAGCCATGAAATACAAGGATTAATAAGAAAGTGGTGTTACAGGCTCTTAGCCACCGTGGGAAAGAAAGTATTAGCAGTCTCCAAAGGAAACTGCTCTCATCATGCAGCCATAAGTCAGGTTTTCCAGAATTTCTACAAAACCATTTGAATTGTCAGACAATTTTTTCAAACAAAACTATGTTTTCTCTTCATTCCTATGAGACCTTTATGTGCCTGTATTTAAGAATCATTAGCAGGACAAACACAAGAGAAAGAAAAGTATTTTGACATTAAGAAAGAGCTGTGAAAGACATGTCCTACTTCTTCACATAGTCAGCAGATATCCTGAGTGAACAGAAGCCTTACCATGCAACTTATACACACTCAGGATGCCCACTCACCCCTCTCTCCTCATCCCAGGCCCTCACATTTTTCTGCGCAGAGGTTCCCCAGAGTTCTGAGCTCCACCAGACCCAGCGCCTCTTGTGAGACCCAGCACGGGCCTACTCTTGCTTTTACACAATACAAGCAAGCTCTCATTAACAGAGCAGGTAAAAGGAAAGACACAGTGCACTCCCCAAGTATCCAGCTCTTCAAGTCAGTTCTGTTTTAGGAGATAAATATGCAATCTGCTAATTTTTTTTTTAGGAATCAATATTTACTTAAGAGCAACAATAGCTCTTCCAGGGCCTTTTAAGTTTATCATACCACTGTGACACTAATCTCTCTTAATGAAAATAAATTACTTCCCCTGAAGGATCAATCTTTTGGGCATGAGACTGATTTTGTTTGCACTGCTTTATTCCAGCAGTTGCAGCTAATGGAGTGTCTGCTGATTTACACCCATGATCAGAATAAGCTTCTTTCCGTTCACAGCAAGCACAGTGCATGTGGCATCACTGGAGTCCAAGCTCTTTGGAATACAGCTGAGAGTACTCTCAGAGTCCTTCACTTTTTTGAACTTTTATATCATGCTGCTTCTGCTCACATAAGACAGAAAATGAAAGCACAGTGTACTTGTGTAGCGTAACTAAGCAACGGGGCACAGCAGGGAGACACAGTTATCTGGTGCTAATCATACCCCAGGGATGTGAAGCTCATGAATTAAGGGCCATTTTAACATTTATCATATTTCTTTTCATTTAAAGGTAAAAATAAATTATTTCTATAAACTGCTTTGATCCCTGGAAAATGCCTTCTGACATTAAATCCACTCCATCTGGCTCTCAGAGATTAGCATACCACATACCTAACTGCCACTCAAAATGCTCAGTCCAGAGTGATGGATCACCAACCCATTTCAAACATCCCAGTCCAGAGTCGCCTCCTCCCAGACCTGGTCTGTGCCATAAGGTCTCTGTATGTCACTTCTGCAAGTCCACGAGTCCCGCACTGGCTCCAGAGAGCTCCTTATGCTGGAGTGTAGGACTGATGGGAGGCTGCCCACAAGGATTCTGAGTTTAAGTGTCCCCAAGCAGTAATTAAAATGACAATATATAATTTACAGCAGTCTGCTAAGAGCTGCATTTCAGCTCTGTTGGAGATGGGAGCCACCCAGAATTCCCACAGCAGGATACGTACCAGCACATCTCTCCCCCCACCCAAAAAGAAGTGCGAGAAAAAAAATTCACGAGAAAGTGGTACATGTAGCATGAGCTCTTTTGGGCTCAGCTCAAACTGCGCTCTCCTGTCCTCATCACAAACACTGGGACCCGAGGAACTCAGGGAAATGATAGCCTCGCTCATTTCAATGGCGTTATCAGCAAAGTAGTATCAGATATGCATTGGCTGCAGGTGACATCATCAAGCCTGAAACACTCCAATTAGTGCCATTATTCAGAACTTGTATTTAGCAGTTTTGTTGGATGAACACATCACATGAAAACTATTTGTTTTTTTTTTTTTTTTACTTTATCCTGCCTCAAGGCAAAGGCTAAATGAACTACTTAATGTCAACATTCACCTACTAGACTGTTGCTGTGAGTATTTTGGTTTACTCAGGCCATTCCAGTCACAATAGGCCATTGCAGCAAGGTAGTATGAAACAGCACAGAGACAACACGTGTGCTATGTGTAAGATCAGTGATGAAGATCCTTCGGTGACTGGACACTAGCTGCAGCAGATGGCAGCTATATGAATTGGAAGTAATAATCTTTGAGCTCAGTTATTAGGGATAGGAATGCCTACTATTGAGCACATGCCTACACATGTAGCCAAAAGGTTTGCTGCACAAGCAATGCCAGAAGGCAATTATGGCAATTAAGTGGTCTTTTTGACCCATTTTAAATGGGCTAATAGCAGGGATTATTATCAGCTTGTATTTTGTTCCTGTGATGATCTGGATCCTCCTGCATTGAGGATTCAGCACAAGCTGTGCAAGCACAAAGATAATTTCTGTCTAATTTGGCGTAGTACAGAGCTCCGGGAAAGGAACAGGGGACTGCAGGGCTGTAGGGAACAAAAGCACGATCCCAGGCCCACGGGTGACCGAGGCTCACAAACTGATAGCACTGCTATCTGCAAGGGCTGTTTGTTTTCATGACCGTATAAATAATGATAATATCATCAGTCCACGGTTGCTGCTTGATCTCCGAGCCTGATTTTTTGTGGCATGTGGAGTAAGGCAAGGGAATGCAGCAATGTATAATTATCCTTCTCAAGTCAAACACTGCCCTGCAAGGCAGGAGCCGCATCTCAGCGCTGGGAGGTGGGCTTCCTTTTGTTAGCAGCGCATTCCCTCAAAGTACAAACACCCGGAAGCAGAAAATGGAGCTCATTTGAGCCAAGAGGGGAAACGACCTGCTGCTGTTAGAACCTGGTAAGAAAATGTATTGAAAGAAATGCAGTATTTTGCACATTACTTAAAGCCAAGAGGAAATAAGATTTCCACTTGGACGATGGCACAGGAAAAGAGTTTAGTGTTGATGGCAGGGAGAGGAAGCCTAGAGGGTTCACAGGAAGACAGAAGAAGGAAAGGGACTCTGACAGGGAGGAGGTTCCTCTCTGATCAACTGCACATCTGAAGTGAGCACAGGAGGGATGTGCCTCCCACAAATCTCTTGTAATTTCAGCACCAGCAAAGTCATTAGCCATGCGGGGAAAAAAGGCAAATATATTAAAAAAAAAAAAAAAAAAAGTGTTTGCTCCACTCTTTCTCAGCAGCTGTGTCACTCAGCTTTCCAGAACACAGAGAATAGAAGTAGTTCTTACCAGTGATCTTTCTAAGAGGGACACCTGGCATTTAAAGAAGCTTACTTTTTTTGTTTGTTTTTTTAGGGTGTAAAGCACTTTGGGTTCTTAGCTTTAACTGAAGGATCTATCTTTGCTCCTCAACAGAAAAATCAGGTTATGCCCACTTTAATGGAGGCTAAACAGTAAGACATTGAGATGCAGGGTCTCAATTACTCAGTTGCTGTACTGGACATGAAAAGATTTTTCACATATGGAAAAGGACCAACAGCCTGATGGTTAGGGCACCTTCCCTGAGGGGCAAGAAGCCAAGGGCACACCCCTCGCTCAGCTCTCTGCCCACCTTCCAGAGGCCTGTACTAAGGCAGCCTTCATACCCAGGGCCCCACGAGAGTGCCTGACAGAAAGAAGCAGCAGGAAGACATATAGTGAAACAGCTGATGGTCTGTTAGACTGGTTACACCAGAAAAAGGATGACAGCATACAGGAGAACAACAAAGCCTGGGCTAGCAATGTGCATTTCGTGCATTCTTTGTGTCCTTCCCAATTCAATATTTAATTAAAACCAGTTCACTACAACAAACAAAGGCCCTGTGAGAGAGCTACAGCTTCTGCAACGCTGTCACACTGTGACCACCACAGCGCTGGCACACAGAAGTAACTGCTAGAGCTTTGGTAACGTGAGGTATGTCCTTGTCCTGCTGTGACAGCTTCCAGGTCTCTCCCCAGCTCACCATGGCTCCTGTTTATCACCACAGGATGCTACAGAAAGAGTTAATGTTTTCTGGAGCCTTGAGACACCAAGCTCAGCTTGCTCCTTTCCAGGAAGCTCCTCCACCATTGCTGCTCACAGGGCTGTTAGTGGACACCTCCTTTAGGCTGGAGCTTGCTTTATATACTGACTGCCATTAAATCAGGCCGAATCGAGGACCCAACAGTAAATTAGGAGGAAGATCTTGGGAGTGCCTAGGTATGGTCGTTGGTTTTTCAGATTATGCAGCTCCACTTTATGGATACACAAATTGCAGAGTGTAAATCATTAATATCCAATTTGGGGAAGTCACTGGAACATAACTGCTGTGTAGGCAAATGAAAATGTAAAGCTATCAGCAATATATTCATTTTGTAGTTCTCCACATGGAGTGAGGAGCTGTAGTTTATAGATACAAAACTTCTTGCCTAGAGGGGCAGCCTTCCTTTTATCTAGATTAATTCCTAAGAAAAGCCTAATACTATCTGGCACTCTTCAGATCAAAGCAATTTGCTTATTTGGAAGACTGAAGAGAGCTTCCTAGTAGTGGCAAGTGAAAAGACAGCCTGAGGAACTGAGGTACCAAATCCAACTGCTCCACACGTCACTTTGCATTTCTCTGGAGAGCACTGTCACTTAAACCCCACTGTTTACTATCTCACATAACATTCACGTTGTGCAAGGTACAGAAAAGAAATAACAGAATACACAGAAGAAAATTCCTCTTCTTGCTTTGTGAGCCATTGTCCTTGAAAACTTTTGGTCTTTTTCCAGGGTGGGGGTAGCAAACATTTTTTTTTTTGACTGAAAGAGATTGATCCTGTATGAACAAGTATCCCAGCATAGTCAGAGAACAACTAGAGATGCCAAAAGAAGCCTTGCTTTCATTATATTTCATGGATCTGTACACGGGATGGGTCAGGCAATCTCGTACTGAACAGGAAAATTAAAGATTCTCCAAGGAAATATGAGCTGAACTGCAATTGGGCCTTTTGCTTTTAATATCCTAGTGTTTGCCATCTGTTATTTGATGTTCTGAATTCTTATTTAAACCCTGTTTGACAAACAGAGCTCGATAGAAGAAAAATTAGAAGTTCAAAATGAACACATAAGCTCCTGTAGAAGTCTCATCTGTACATCTTCATCTATACTGATCTTACCTAGTGGAGCACAAACCTGAGGTTGTCATAAAAAAACCCTCATGAAGTGTGATATCCTGCCTGAAGGGAGGCTTTTGCTTACAAATATTTTCCTGACATTTCAGGAGAAATCACCCTGTTTTATTTCACATCCAAAAACATTGCAGAGGGCAGCTGTTTCCTAAATATTCATCCGACTGCACTTCAATGGTATTTCAGGATAGCTTTGTGTGGATTTAAAAGCATCTTCTAAATATAGATACTTTGCTCACAGTCTCCAGAGGAGATGCATGGCCTTAACATCCCTTGGTTCACCTGGAGAAGTGGTTCCACTCAATAGCTCACACAAAGAAGCCTGTTATTTTTGTGTTAAGATTTCTTTGGGCCACATTTATTCCTTTCAGTACCTTTTGAGTAAGGTTATTTTCTTATGCTAAAGGTGCCTGGAAAGTCTCTCACAATATTGAAGATGAATCATTAAGCCAATGCAAAGTGAGAGTTTAAAGAGTCTGGTAGTGTAGGGAGAGGTAGGAAGAGATCCCAGATGAAAGCATATAATTGTTAATAAAATGTTCCGCTATTGATCTAAATTTTGTAAGTAGATTTGTATGTAATAGATTTGTATTATTTTGTAAGTAAATCTGTATTCAGACTAGCCCTACACATAAGAAGTCTCCATCTGTTTGTTTCCTATAGATCCCATTAGCTCTTCTCCACTAGTAATGCAACATCCAGTTTTCAGTTATACCAAATCAATATAGGTTTATTACCATACAGGGTTTCCTTTTTGATTACATGGTATCTACTACAAACACATATTTTCCTCCACTAATTCTTTGCCCCTACTGTACATCAACAGAATAAACAAAAATCCCATCTGTATTAAAAAAAGTTGGCAAACGTAACACCTTTCAATACATACTGGTTTCTGCATGAGCGCACTCTAGACTCAGCTAATAGGACACATTTAAAAAGTATTGGCCAGCACACACAGAACACCAAAAGTTTTTACTGTGGCTTTGCACACAGAGAGCTGTCTATAGCTAGAGAGGCTGCTCTTTAAGAATGTGTTATTCTGGTCATGAGGTCCCCTTAGGTCACTACAAGGGATTATTCTGCCTTAAAAGCAAACCGATCTTCCTTATTTACGTGGGACTCGGTAATCCTGACCATCTTCTGTGAAGGGACAGATGCTTCATTCTTGCTTTCCCGACAGCTTAGTATCTCCATGAAACTCACTGTCTGCAAGGGGAGAAGGGCAGTTTGTCACCAGCTGCTTCCTCTCGTTTCCCATGTCAGCCCCTGTTTTCCCTCTTGCCTTCCTCCCTCTATTTTCCACAGGCCACCAGGAAGAAAGAGGGTTAGCCTTAAGAGAAGTCTAATGCCATGAACAAACTATACATTGGCCTGTGATGTGAGATAACATTTCCTCTTTGATCTTGCTTTTTGAGCTACGTAAGTAGTCCTTGCACACAGTTTGGAGCCAGCCTCTCCACCTCCAAGAACAGCACTGCCCAGCAAAGAGAATCCTGGACTGGGATGGGAAAATGTTGGGTTGTTTTTTTTTTTTGTTTGTTTGTTTGTTTTTTTTTGAGTCTGGGTTTGTTTATTTTTGTTTGGGTTTTTTTTTTTTTACCCAGTCATAACTCCCTCGCCTACTACCACATGGTCATGGCACGTCACTCCGAGTTTCTCACCTTGTCATTTGACAGTAGGACAGGTGATAAGGAAGAGCCTCTCTCTCCCTACTTCCTACATGTGTGCACAGCTCTGATCACAGGTGGGCATCTGCAGATATTGTTCCATTCACCCTCATTGTGGGCTATTCTTCCTGTCCTATATGGACCTATGCAACCTGAGGATGGACTTTAAAAGTTCAGCTTAAAGGTGTTTTTTAGAGGACATCTATGGAGTAGATAACAGAAATTCTTTCCTGTGATTTTTTTCTCAGTACTATTTGGAAAGAAATACAAGTCCTTCCCGTGCATGCTATTTACACTGCATAGGTGTCTAGCAATACTATTAATGTCTAGTTAGCCAGTGCATCCTAGTAGAAATCTTTCTCTTTAGGTAACTGCCCCACACTTTTCTGTGGCAGTGGAAACCTATGGCCTATGTGACTAATTAATAACTTCTTCAGAATGGAAAAGATTAAAAAACCCCATGTCAAGTAGCTAAGAACCTAATTTCTTCTAGGTTCTTGTTTCAGGAAAATGTAACTCATTTATGGTAAATTAATACTTGGGTGCTCCATACCTCACTAAAAAATACCTGATTGTTCAAGAGATCTGCCACATGATGATTTTCCCTTAAGAGGGTCACATTTAAGCAGAGCTGGGCAGACATCCCAAAGACTATTTTTCACGCAGTGTTATTGTTAACCATCAGTAAAAGCATAAAGAATCATACTCTGGCACATAAAAATCCCATTTTGGAAAACCCTCAGTAGCAGCTATTTAGCAATGGTATTAATGCCCACCAAAAAACACCACACCAAACAACCCACCCCACATATCAATATCTATCTGTGGAGCTGGAAACCCAACAGAAGTCACCAATCTTGTATCATGAGATTAATGCTTCCTCTGAAGGGAACTGTGCATTTTTCTTGCTTCATCTCTATTGTCTGTCTTTTATATTGGCTTAAAAAAAAAATAGAAAAAGCCCATTACTTTGAGGCAAAGTAAAGCTGCAATGAAAGAAGAAAACCAGCTATTACTTTTTGTGTGAGTGAAATGGAATCTAACTAACAAAACCATGCACAGGAGATGACCTTGTTTGTCTTATTCATTTCTCCAACTTTGTCTCACTTAAGGAGTATGAAAATCAAATTCTTTTTGCCTGGTAATGAATAACTGACACCAGAAACCCTATGAGGGTTGTGAATGTCAGGGGAAATTGATAATGGACTGTATGAATTTCCCTAGTGGAACAGCACATCAATGACTCATTCAATTTGTCACCTGAGACCCCTAAAATTCAGACCAGCGGCAAACACGCTCGCTCCCTCTCCCCAAGTAAGCTTGTTTATGATGAGGCCCTCATTGCCCTTTCATTAACTTTGGGTGACAGCCCACCAGGTATAATCCTGTTAGTAACAGTAGAGGTCCATCAGTACCTCAGACATCACCCTCATTTGGGCATGCCCTTCTCATGTCCCTAAATACAAGTCCTGGATTTTACAGAGGGAAATTATATCGTTATGTCTTTTCATTACTGTCACTAACACCAACAGTATTTGTACAAAATTGTATGCAAAAAAAAAAGAGCAAACAAATGGTGTAGGAAAACTCAATTTCTACCATCCATTTTCTATATAAGCAAAGAGGAAAGGATCTGCACTCTTTGTTATGTATCCACTGCATTCAGCCAAGAGATTTCCGAAGGTAACTGACCAAATCAGCCCCAGTGTGGACCAAACTGCAGATTTAAATCCTATTGCACTCCATGAAAGCAGTCCCATTTTAGCAGTATCCTTGTCAGCGAGCTTCACAAGCACAAATGAGATCACAAACAAGATCTGTGTTTCCCAGAGCTGCTAGGGTTTGATTTAGCCAGGAACATAAACTCCAGTCTTGGTGATTTACATCTCATGCCAGACCAGAGGCAGAGTCTGTGCCCCAGGCTGAGTCCTTGTGTAACCCTCAATCCCAGTTTTGCCTTGAGGAGGAAACTGTGAAACCTAGAAGCAGGCAGAGGCTGGACATGGGGCCCAGGAGCTGTGTGAATTACACACACTGAGCTGTTTGGCTCACTCTGGAGCTGCTAAGCTGTGCTAGGAGGAAGCACCTTGGCTACATCTCAGGCAGCCACCATGAGGCATATCGCTTCTTCTCAATTTTCATTGGTGACTAAACTTCCCCCTTCTCCACAGTTTGCTGTACTAAAGAGATCAGAGATTCTGCTCCCTGACTGAGGAACGCAGACTGTCTCAGTGACCACACCAGTCAGTAAGCAGGTAGAAATGGCTGCATTCAATTCTCAGATGACCACGTGCCTTCAATGACACAACCAGGACCATAATTTTCATAAAAAGCAGACCTCAGTCTATTCAGGGAAGAAAATCTTAATATAAAACTAAGATTTCTTTTAGGAATAATCTCAATATTCTGCAATTGCTCAAATCCCTGGAAAAGCTCACTCTGCTGCTTTCATTTCCTATCTGCTTACTGTGCATGCCTGCCATAGCCAAGAACATACACAGTATTTAATCTATGACTTGCAGTTCAGAATCAAGAGCTACATTTTGCATCTACCTATTTATTTACTCAAACAGCTTTTTAATTTTTCCTCAGTTGTTCCTGTGCACTAGGAACTTGGGGACACTTTCAGTAGCGCTCCTGGCACAAAATAAGGTCTAGATTATTGAAAGACATTACTGTGCTTTGAAATTCAGACTCTTAGAGTCATAAATCAACCATAATAAGGGTTTCTTTGCTTCCCAGTTTTCTGCCATAATGACTTTAATATTCCTTTGATACTATGATTGAAAAGATACTTGCCAGAGTGTTGGCATAAGGGATGGATACAGTCTCCAATGTGAATTGGGAGGAGGAGGAAGAGGAGGAAGATGCTGTGTAGGCAGACACACAGGCTACAAAGCATGTCAAGCAATGTTGGACCAATGTACCTGCTGGTACACTGGGGAGATCTAAAATCTCCATAAGCCCCCTCCTGCTGTTCTAGCATTTTATGATATATCCTTCTGATGAGCTTGGAGGGTAATGTTACAGAGCACTGCAGAATAATATTCTGGACTATTTCTGCAGTCCTTGTAATAAATGATGGATTAACTGGTAGTCCAGGAAGAACCATTACAAAGGATTCACCAGCTATATATGAGAACAACAAAGCTCCGTTCTACCTTTCCTTTCACTTGTAAAGGCAGATGCAGGTAACGCTGGGGAAGGCTGCTAATACACCTTAGATATCTTAATCTTGATTACTGCAAGATCCCAACGCTGCACCTCAAGAAGAGCATAATGCAATATGTATGTAGCATACACATGCACTAATTATAGTAGCACTTCTTCAGACCCTATAGGTTATTTTCCCTGGGATACTGCTTGCAAATTCCCTTCCTCCTCACCACTGTCCTCTCATGCTGACAAGAGCTGAGAAAAGCTCCTGCTGTGTGCAGAATGCTAATAATTGCCTGAGTTATCAATCAAAACAGATGCAGACAAAAGTAATCAGAATCATCAGAACATCTCTATGATGCTGCAAGGAGGTATTTTGAGCTCTGCCTAAATGAATGGGCCAAGCTAAGAGCTAGCTAGTGCCTGAGAATTACACTAATGTGATGTGACATTTGCTTAAAGCCAAGTCCTTCCGTTAATGAGTTTCAGAGTTCTCACAGCAAAGTCACAGCTACTGTTCAAGGTTCAGAAAATCTGCAGATGGCAGGTCAGAATAATAGCAAAAGTAAAAAAAGAAATAACAGTGAAATGCCAGGGAAAAGGAAATCAGAGCAAGCGAAGTATAACTTTCTAGAGGTTTTGCATTCAAAAGAGTTTATAGGAGCGTGTCCCTGCAGACATATCTCAAGCAAGCTCAGTCACTCATCTGGACCAACACTTCACTTCAGACATGTCATCTGTCCCCATGCTTTACTGCTTAGCTTGATCAGGCAGTGCTTTGCGTGTTGCAGCAATTCGTTTCTGTATGGAGTAAGGGGAGACTCATATCCTCCAACATTAGTCAGTTAACCGAGCCATCAGCCATTTAGAAAGCATCGCATCAATTTGGGCAGTGCAAAGATCTTCAGGAGTCAGATCTCTGAGGCATCAAGCAAAACGAAAATATGTTTAATTAACTATTTGTTTCCTTTCTTAAACATTCTGTGTTTTGTTGTCTCGGATTACAGCATTTTTCTTTGTCGGGGGCACTACACAGTACTAGTCTCATCATGTAGTAATTTCCCTGTCTTGTCCCAGACATAGTTGCATTCATGTTAACAGATTTAAAAATAAAATAAAATCATAAATCCATTCCTAGGCTGTTAAAACCTTTAGCAGTTCCCAAGTTCTGCTGCTGCCTCCCCCTGGTGGCCATGCTGGCCGTGGCTGGATGGACCACCATTCCCCTGTGTCAGGAGCAAAGGATGGAAGAGCAGAAATAGTCCTTCCTTATCTCATTCCCCCTATTGCCATCACCAAGTTCCTTGTCCTGCCTCGGTATCATTTGACATGAGTTTGACAGCTCTTTTCTTATTAAATGTGTAAAATGGTTCTCAGGGCCACTTTTAGGATTAAATCCCTCCAATTTTAATGGAAACCTATAACTCACAAAAGGATTCATATGTTTGGGTACTGCATCCTTAGAGAGCTTAAGGATTTAGCTAGACACTGTCAGCGTATCTGAAGTCCTCTTCCCTTTGCATCGTTGTTTATAATAGCTGCTAGTAAGCGTATAATGGAAGTTTTCTTTCCCATTTCAGATTGGACTCTTCCCCTATATAAGTTACATCACTGACATCAGTAGGGTTACTAATTGGGGTAACCATCTCTTCAGCCATGGCATGCTATTTTCATCTTCTTTCCCCTCTCTGATTTGCTTATGCACCTTTGTTAGTCCAAGATCACACCCACTTGATATAATGACACCATAGAAAAAAACCAAAGTAATTGACCATGCGTGTGCTTGCAAGTGTACATATACACACAAATAAAAATAAAGAAACACTACCAAAATTGGCATAGAACTTATATCTAAATTCAGAGAAAGAGTGGAAAAAATTTACACTGGACCCACAAACCCTAAGGGTTCTGCTTTAGTCATGACTTGTATGTAACAAATGCCAGTAACAACACTTTGCTCTTACTGTAAAGTCACCAAGTTTTTTTACCTACAGTACTCCAGCTGGCAGGAGATTCAGAGCCTGCCAGCTGAATCAAAAGGGGAATATGAAAGACATGTACAATGTGTCAGGCCCCAGATGACAAATACATGAAGTTTAAAGAAAAGAAAATTCATACATATTATAAAAGCTACATGCAGCTGTCCCTAGTGCCACATGAAACTGTACATTTGCATTTTCCCATTTGCAGATATCCTTACTTTTGCACTCATTTATTGGATACAAACAGCATATGACATGTCCAGACTGCAATAAGCTGTCATACAGATTTTCCCAGGCTTCTGCAGCAACCTGAAACTACGAAGCACAAATCACGCAAAAGCAAAAGAACCCAAGAAACCAATGCAAGGCTAAGAAAGCTGTTTAATGTGTGGTTTCCAATTCCCTGCTCTGCCTACTGGAAGGGGTCCAGCAGCCATGCCCCCCACCAAGCATTTCAGTCTTGGCTGCTTTGCAGGAAAATGACAGATGACTCCATTTTGCAAGAGAATGCTAAGAAAATGTCTTTATAAGCCCTGAAACCTCTTAAACACTAGGGCTCACCTTCAGTCAAGCCAGTGAAGGTCCTTCTAATTATGCACCTCTCCATTTAGTCTCCTCCTCCCCTATAATGAACGAGCGGCTAGGAAATATCGTACTGTTTTAAAGGAACATTTGCTTTTTATATCAGGTGGATTAATGATTAATTCATTTAATTAGTTATTCACACAGCACTTTGAAGACATGAAGATAGAAGACCTTAAGGAGGTTTGCAATTATGAAGGATAATACAAAAGTGATACCAGTTTCATTCAGTTTAGCATTTCCCAAATACTTCTGCCTTAAATAGGCATTAGACGTACATGCCCTGTCCCATTTGTCCAGCCAAAATGGAATGGTGACTTACAGTCACGCTACTGCACATCTTCATGGAGATCACTCCATTTAAGATTATCTGACCTGGCTGGGGAGAGTCCAAAAGGAACTGTGGCCCTGTATGGTGCATCTGAGGCCACAAACTGTGCTGCACAGGAGAGGCCTGAGGAAGATCTCCCTGGATCCTCCTTGACAGTGAAAAAGCTTGTCATTGCTTTAAACACACAGTGTCTTGGGCAGCTCAAGGATTTGCTGTGAAGTCACCAACGGCACTTGTGGAAAATGGACAGAATGATCCTTTTCTGAGCAATGTTAACTGAACAAATCAGAATATGCAAAAACCCCAATAAAACCCCAATCCCTTAAAACATTACAGTTCACCTTTAAGAATAAAGCAGATTTTGTTTTTGCAGTAATTCAGAGTGAAATGGTAAAGAAGCATCATATTTTGCCTTAGTGTCTCAAGTTCTGCTTCAGACATTTATGCATTTTTAGTACCTAAACTATGAATTTTAATATGTCCAAGTAGGTGTGTCATTTTAAGATCATTTTAAGTCTAAACTGAGTTACGCTATTTAAACTATACATCTCAGATTTTGACTATCAAGTACAATCTTCAGTTAAAATGTGCTATTCACATATCTCATTCAGTGGATAGTTCAAAAAATAACTTGCATTAGCTTCCAAGAGCTTCAAAATTACTTGGGCAATTTCTGGACCAACAGGAAAAAGGCAAAATTTGTCAGATAAATGATTCATGGTGAATAATTCCCCTTGTTCTGCCAGCAATACAGCAGCAAAAAAACTCATGCAAGATAAAGAAAGCTTACACGTTGCCTAGGTTGTGCTCTGATATGCTACACTATTTATCTGACAGTTTTCAGGGGCACTAAATGAATTTAAAAATGGAAAGGAAAAAAGAAAGGAGGTGACTCCTGACAAGTTTTGGAAGTTTAAAAAAAAAAAAGGAAAAAAGGAAAAAAAAAAAATCTCTTCCTGTCATATTTTGAATATGAGAAGGAACAATCCATGACATTCTTGATTCACATTGTAATCCCAGTTTACGCTCACTATTACAGTCAGAAAATAAATTATGCATAGATAAAAGTGTACATAGTTGAAAATATCCAAGGATGAGGAGGTATCCCTGAGGTCATCAGGCAGGCTGTGGATGCAAGCCAATGATATTGCACCAAAGAAGCCTCAGTTAATGAACAAAATCACGAGTGCCACTGTTGCTTGGGCCTTCTGTAACTGGAACGATCATCTTGGACATTTTTAGGTAGGTGCCAATCTGCTCTCCCCTGGCAAGACACAAACACTTCTGGCTGCACACAAAAGCACAACCTTAAGAGCCCCTGGGTCTTTGAATCGGCTGCAGTTAAGCAAAGCATGCCATGGTCCTCACTGCTGATGTAGGCACCTGTACCTCTTAAAGACTCAGCCTTTCAGCACATTTTTCTGGCACCTGTGGAGGAAGGGACTGTCCACGCAGCAGACAGCACAGTGGGACCTTCTTCCCCCTTGCCCCCAAGAAAACCCCATGTTCAGTGTTTCCTCTCCAGGCATCTTTTGGTCTTATAGTTGCTGCTCCTCTTCTCCAGCAGTCAGCTGTTAGAGGCCTGAGGTGTATTTTTTTCTGGTTGCTACCTCTCTTATGACTGTGCTGTAGCCCAAGTCTTTATATAAGTGGTAGACAAAGCCAGCAGAAACAAAACTTGCTCTAATGTCTGAGGATATTTATATGGGGATATACTAGAAAAAGACAGTTTATAGCAGCTTCCTTATTCAGTGCTATGTTGTTAGACCATCACAGTGTGTAAGCCCACTGATGCGACAGGAAAATTACACTGAATTTTCCCAGGTGTTTCTGAAAGCCTAATCTAATCAGAGCTGAGCTAGCCCCACCACCTGCGCCCTCAACTCATCTCTCTTCTTCTCCTGACTCTCAAAAGGGAAAAACACAAGTACAAACAACTCCTTTCTGATTACTTTGCAAGGGAAGGGGCTCCTTAGAGACCACAGAGTCTGTTCTAGCCACTGGCAAGCTTACACATCAGCACTTTTTGGCTTCTCAGGGTCCAACTGTCCTGAAGATCAGGAATTTCCCATTTTTTCCTGCCTTAAACAAACCTCCATATGCTGAAATTTAAAAACATACACATTTTCTTCATATACATAATTGCACAACAAGATTAGAAAAACAGATGATGTTGAATGAGATAGATTCATTGAAGCATTTTAAAGCAGAAGCCACGTGCCTTGTTCACGGAGATCTCGCAGATTTTGCTTCCAAGAAAGAGATGCTTTCCCATTTTACACAAACCGAGTGCAAGTCCCCAAGTCACATGAAGTGTGCCAGTGACTGACATTCCAGGAGGGTTAAACCACTATTAACATTCATAGCTCAGCCTAACACAAAATGGTAAGCATGATATAATTATTAAAACAGTCTAGGAGCCACGAAACATCATTAAACCAGAACCACCATTAAATTCCCCAATTTTCTTCTTTTTGTTATGTTACTTTCCTTCAAAGTTGAAAAGCGTGGTAGCTCTTTGAAGTCCTGACAGTCATTATTCTTAAAAAATTCCCTGCTCCCTTTTCTAATTGCTTTTCCATTCATGAAAAGTCAATTAAAAACCCCGTAGATCGCATTACCAGTATTTCTAGCTTATCTGGCCAGTACAGTGAAACTGTTTGGATATTGTGTCACTCTCTTTTATTATTGGCCTGCCGTCCATCGTTCAAAAAAATAAAGTCTGTTAAGCCCAACAATTCAAAGAAGCAACAATTGTGGTTATCAATCTTTCGGTCCTTCATCCCACCTCAGCTTTTATGTATCATTAAATCTTCTACACCTTTAATGTGTAGGCACACTATTACAGTTCAACTACAGCATAAAAGTAATGCTTCTGAAATAGAAGCATTATAGCAGCTATTCCCTCCAATTTTTTTTTCACTAACGTAAAGCTGAAAATTTTTTGAGGAGAACAGAATTTTCACCTCAATACTTTCTGATAGTCAAAACAGTATAATTTTGTTAGAGGTTTTGTGTGAAACATTCATCAGTGTCTCCATGAATAACCAACAGAAGAATTCAAACCTAGATGTTTAATAAATCCTCTCATTTTTTTTTTTATTCCCAAATTTTTTTTCTGGGAAACGTGCAATCACAAAAACCCAAAAAACATCCTAAAATAATCTTTAAAAATTTGGTTTTGTGCATAGATAGAATAATTGATTCCCTGACTGTTAATTGCTGAAGAATTTTTTTTAAAATGAGTTTAAAGTATTGCCAAAGAACATGTTTTTGATGAGGATGTTCCTTCCAGGTGGTTATGAGCATACAAAAGAAGCTGATAAAAGTATTTTTTCCCAGTTTACTTCCCATTTTAATCAGAACAACCAACTTGATCCAGATGCAAAATGAAATTAATTTCTGCCCAAAGGAGTTAATGATCTATGGCTCTGTCTACTTAGGAACATTACCTAGAAAGTTTATAAAGTTTTAAGACATGAGGCTTAAGAAAATAGCTCCTCTAAACATTTCATTTCAGAAAAAAAAAAAAAAAAAAAAAAAATCACATTCAACACCACCAGCAAATTAGTGAACACATGAAAAGATATTTTCAAAGTGCAACTTACTGATTATCTGATTCCAACCTCTTCAAAATTTGAAATAAAATATACACCATTAAAGTACACCATATAAAGAAATACTATGTTTCAGACTGAATTAAGTTTGCTTTTTGTTTCAATGAAAGACACTGAAATATTTGTCATGTGGAAAAGGTTTAAAAACACTCCTTGATGTTTTCTGAAAGAATATCTCTTATTCAGACAGATACACAATGAATTTTCTCAGATTTAGGTAGCCTCAAGTGAGCTTGAACACTCCCAGAGTACAAGTCAGCAAATAAAGAAAACATGACTGAAAGAAGGAGCTGGACAATTCTTTTTCCACCAAAACAGATAGCAAAGCTTACTCTAAAACGTTTTTAGGACACAGGGGGCAAATAGGGACTATCTCTGCTTTCAGGTACAATTAAGTGAATTGTTTCCACTAGTGCAGGAAGAAGACATTTCCTTAACATACTTAAAATTATTTCTTTAAAAAATAGGGTTTGCATGTTGTTTTCATTTTAAAAGAGATCTACTTCAAGAAAAAGAGGACAAAACCAGTACTACTACAGACTAGCTTTCAAACTTTCCTTAAGACTAAAGCAATGCTGTACCTTTTGGGAAGAGAGATGCTGATGGTGTTGACTCCACGCTGAGAAGGGCTTTTCCACAGAGGCTTTTCAGGACAAACACATCACATGAGACAGAGGAGAGGCCAAAGCCCCACTGCTGGTGGTTTCAGTTCTGCAAGCACGAACTTCTGTCAGGAGTCAAGTTTTGCTACAGGTGAAACCCCTTGAAGAACACCAGGCTTCCCAGGGTGCTTTCTGACCATATCATTTTAGCACAGGTGAGCATCTGTAATTAAAGCACCCACTTAGGATGTGACCTAATTCCTCCTCCACTGAGAGCTGATGCAAGAGCCTGGGCATCTGCTGCCTCCCAGCAGCTCTGCAACACTGATGTGAAAACCAAGATGCTGGTGTGAAGAAGCAAGAATGTGATAATCAATTTGAATTACTGCCTAAAGCCTGTTACTTCTACTCCCAATCTTGCAGAGAAATCCATGTAGTCAGAGTTCATACCTTAAGGAGAGCTTGTTGCAGGAGGGGTGAATTAATTCCTGCAATTCTCTATTCTCTAAACCCCAGTGAGTTACATCTCTCCCTTTATTCATATCTCTGGAGACTCCCTTTTTTTGCCAACTCTCTTCAACAATACATTTTAAGACACAGAATCATAGATCATAGAATTGTCTAGGTTGGAAGGGATCTTTCAGATCATCGAGTTCAACCATCAACCTAACACTGCCAAGTCCACCACTAAGCCATGTCCCTCAGCACCACATCCACGTCTTTTAAATACCTTCCAGGGATATATACTTCCCTGCGCAGCCTCTTCCAATGCTTGACAACCCCTTTGGTGGATAAATTTTTCCTAATACCCAAACTAAACCTCCCCTGGTGCAACTTGAGGCCATTTCCTCTTGTCCTATCACTTGTCACTTGGGAGAATAGACTGACCCCCACCTCGCTAAAACCTCCTTTCAGGTAGCAGTAGAGAGTGATGAGGTCTCCCCTCAGCCTCCTTTTCTCCAGGCTAAACACCCCCAGTTCCCTCAGCTACTTCTCATAAGACTTGCGCTCTAGACCCTTCACCAGCTTCATTGCCCTTCTCTGGACACACTCCAGCACCTCAATGTCTTTCCTGTAGTGAGCAGCCCAAAACTGGACACTATTCAAGGTGGGACCTCACCAGTGCCAAGTACAACGGGACAATCACTTCCCTTGTCCTGCTGGCCACACTGTTCCTGATACAGGCCAGGATGCTGTTTGCCTTCTTGGCCACCTGGGCTGTTGACCAACATCCCCAGGTCCTTTTCTGCCAGGCAGCTCACCAGCCACTCTTCCCCAAGCCTGTAGCCCTTCATGGGGTTGTTGTGACCCAAGTGCAGGACCCAGCACCTGGCCTTGTTGAACCTCATGCCATCCAAACAAGTATCCACATTTTCTTCCTACCCCACTTAAAGCCAGATGCTGCCTATAAGCTCCCATTAAATTGTTGTGCAGGGAGCTGTTTGCAAGCATCTCCTCTTCTGCAGGATGGCTGCAGCCCCCAGTGTGGTGCTGCAGGGAGCGCACTGAATCCCTGCCCTACCTGCCTGGGAGGCTCAGGTGGATGTGATGGGCTTACAGAGTACAAAAAGTACAGAGATACAGCTTTATATTCAGTAGGGGCTTCTATACTGCAGCGACAAGCTATATTTGCAAGTTAGACTATGCTCTCCGGGTTGTATGTTTTATTACCTTTTTGTTGTTGTTATTTTACTCCCACAGACAATCTGGAAAATGACGGGGGAATTTCCTCCAGCCTGTGCGATATTTAGGGCTCATGTGTGCTGGTGACATCAGCTGCTAGCTAAGGCCGCCTAATTTTGTGCTGCATAATGACCTTACAGCAGAGGAATGGGATCCACTCAGAATTCCTTGTAGTGCTCTTACAAATTTCATTTGCTTGTAAATTTAGGCAAGCAGCGGATGTACTGGATGCCAAAGTGCTCTGTGCCACTGCGTATCTGCTCTGCAATCAAGAGCAGAGGTGTCCATATCTGCCTGCCCAGGCTCAGTCAAAAAAGAGAAATCAAATGTGTTTTTGCCATTATCCCCCCACAGCTCTCCCCCTAGTCATTAAACAAATGTCACTTTTAGCCACAAAACAGACACAAACCACAGGTGTAGCAGTTTTGCAGTTTCTAAAAAAGCAGTTTAGCAGCCATCCCTTGGAGTTGCCTGGCATGAGTAAATAAGCCAGCTGTTTTGATGATTGTTTTTAGTTCCCTACAAAACCTTGTTTGCTGGGTTGGCAAAATCTGCATGTCACCTATCTCTGATGTGCTTTTTGTTTCCTTCATGTCTTTTCACTGTGCAACTACTTCCCCTAGATTTGCAAGATGTGGATTCACACAAGAAGTGCGGGAATGGTTAGTGCAATGGTTAGTGCTTTACTCAGCTGTGTAAGGGAACTTGAACCTCCCTCACATTCACCTGTGTTTTCACCAATACCTGTGATAACACCAACCCCTCCTCCTGACAGCCTGAAGAGCTGCAGTCAGCACCCCCCTGCAGCTCTGTGTCCCAAACAGGCTGTTCACACCACACACAGCAGGCAGATGAGAGGGGTGCTGGTCTTGCCCACAAGCTCCTGGAAAGCAGGGCTTCTTTTTTAGGGCAGCAAAGTAAATGCCCTACTTAGCTACAGCCAGCCTCACCTCCTAGTGGAAAGTAACACTAACACAGGTACCCACGTACGCACCAGCATGGAGCAAATGCGAGACATCCTTGTTCCAGGGCAGGATGTGCGTTTGATGCTTTCACAGAGGTGGGATCTTCTCTTCTGCTGCTCTGCAAGGTTTGGGACACTGTGCAAAACGATCTGCTCCCTCTGAAAGCAGGCAGCAGAGGCAGTGCTGTGCCCTGCTGAGAGATGTACGGTCCCAGCTCCCACTTCGCCCAGACCTCAGTGACTACTAGGAGCTTCAACACCTTGCTTTGAGGGAAATAAAACATTGTGCATAGCTCTTGCCTGTCAGTCACCAAAAAACAGGAGGAGCCAGGAGCCAGAGGTTTACTCCTACCCATATTTCATACCATTTTTCTTCCCATCTTGCTCCCTTGCCCATGGATCAACAGCCTTCACATTTATTTATATACAAGGAGGAATGCTGATTTCATAGAGGTTGTTAGAAACCAGTTCTACTCGTGTCTTAGGGACATTAAATCCTATGCATTTCTGCTACACTAGGACCTTCAGAGAAGCAACTGTACTTATTAGTGTTGGCTCTGCCTTCAGCTTCCCCATTATCAAGTAGATCAATTAGCATGGGTTTTTGTCACTTTCCAAAATTCATAGGTTTCATAGATCACAGCAGTTTATTCTATTAGATATCAGTACTCTAACCTTTCCATTACAGCCTAAAGGCTTTATGAAGCCACAATAAAGCTATATGACAGCTACATTTTTTACTGTAGCTGAGATTTGGAGGAAGGAGAGCTTTATTTGTTACAAAATGGCATCCACAGAGGAGCTGCAATAAACCAGATGTGTTCTTGAAGACAGATGCAAGTATAGATATATTCATATCAAAGAGATCCTCTGATGAAGTCAGTAAAGATGGTATTAGTTGGAGAAGAGTTTGTGCTTTTGTGCTGAAGAGATGAGTAAGGAATTCATAGATCAGGCAAACAAGGAACAAATAACGATGTGTCCAGCCAGGAGCCGCAAAGAGCAGTCATTATGGAAATGGTCTCTTTGTGGGTCTCTCAGTCAAGGTCATAAGAATGTCTGCTTTACATCTTCTGAGCTTAAGAAACACATCAGTGACCATTCCCTTGCAGGCAGGAACAGCTACAAACCCTAAAGGAAAATGGTGGGAGAAGAGCAAAGAAGAACCAGGAGAGAGATTGGGTCAGAAAGGCTTCCACAGTAGGAGGCACTGGGCAGAAAGCCCCAGGTGCTATGAGCTGTCCTGGAAAAAGATCAGGTGGACAACAGAGAAAGTCTTTGGGGGTTGCTGTGCGGTCACATCACTGTCTCATACACCCTGTAAGAAGTGCCCGTCCAGCCTTTCTGCAGAAGGAAAACTGCTTCTTTCTGCAGAGAGAATAAAATCTTCCGTGCAATTCTCAAGTCTTAAAACTCCGACCCCATCCTAGACATGCCTGGAAAGTTCACAGTCTCCACATCTTTTTAAACCTTGGCTGTTCTATGGAAACATAGAATGACCTGTCTTATGGGTGCCACAAACAACTGTGGCTTGTGCGATATAACCCTTTGTCCAACAGAAGCTGGAGGATGTAATTCATTTCAGCCAATGAACACCTGCAAAGTTATGTCCGCTGTGATGTTGGCACTAATCTGAGCTGGGGTTTTAACTGGTGACCTACAGGTGAAAAGCTCTGCATTCCCCTACTCTGAGCTATCCATTTGTTCAGATTCAATATTTTATGTTCCCTGTGGTGGTGGTGTTCATGCAATATTCAGTGGATGTGTACAGTGCTTTGCGGATCACAGCATATCACGTATTTGACCACATGAAAGATCTAATGCCATGCTTGTAAGATGCATTTATTTATTACATGTAAACATGAACCCTATGTCATTAGTTACAAAACAACATGCCTTACTGCAGGCAGGCTAAGATAGAGAGTGCTGCAACCCCTTTGAAGCATTTAGTGCAGTTTAAATCCATGTGAGTGCCGTGGAGTCACCACCCCCGAACTAGTAGGTCATTGCTTGACATTTGGTTTAAATCTTACATACCAAGAAAGGACTTCCAATGGATCATAACAACATCCGTTGCTAGCTCACAAGAAAGGAAGTAACAACTCCAATTGTATTATGGGTACATTTTTTATCACAAATCAAAATGGGCGGTGGTTCCCATTCAAATTCCCATTCATGGACCACTGACCTCAAGCAGAAGCAGAATCCATATATGTAGATTTTTAGGAGAAAACAAAATCTCTACAAAAGCAATTTTATGATGCTGCGATTATTCCTTCCTTATTCCCTTTGTGATTATGATCATCACTAGCTCCAGGCAGCTGAAATAGGATTTCTTCAACAACTTCTACTAGAACCACTTTTGGAGGAAAGGTGGGACTTTGATTAAAGCTTTTATTTTATTGTACTGAAAAGTATGTACTTCTATGGAAAGTTTAGATTTCCAGTGAAAGCTATTTTGCCCAAATCAATTTTTTTTCAACCAGACCCCTTCAAATGTTTGTTGCTGCTGTTTTGGCTGGGTCTGGCCAAACTGAGGCAGCAGATTTATCCAGTGAAATTAAAATAAAAAATTCTGTTAGTATGTGCAAAAAGATCCTCTGAAAAATTCTCATTTTTGTTTGTTTTCTGTTACCATATAGACAAAAAACCCATCCCATATACATCCTGGACATAATTCATTCCTTTCTATGGGACACTGTCAGAAGATAGTCCTCCTGCTGACGTACCTTTCCCTGTATCTGTAAAAAGAACAATTTGGTTGTGTCTTCCAGGAAAGATGCCCTATGACTATCATCATGAAATAAAGAAAAAGATAATTTGTTTTTATTTTCTTATAAAGAGCATTAGTGCCTGGGTAATGGAAATGTACAGCTCCACGGCATGCCATTACATATCAGAGATGGGATACAGAGAGCTTGTGTGAATCACCACCACCGGTCACTTGTGGGAGATGCCTCTTGTAACGCTGACAAGAGGCTGCCCACAAATGCTGCTTGTACTGCCTGGCTGGGCAGGGATGAAGTGAGAGGGGGAAAGCAGTGTCAAGGAATAGAAGGGAAGAGCTACATACAGCTGCTTTACTCTTGTCCCTGTAAATCCACCCTTCATATTATTCCCCAGACCAACAGAGTAGCTGTAATTGAAATTATTTTTAATTTGTCACCTTAGTTCAGTTACGCCAAAAAGCATTTCTCAGTCTTAAGTACTGACAGGTGCTTGCTACAGTGAAATAGCACATTGTAGGCAAGAGGGCAACCAGGGTAGAATCAATTGCTCTGCTTCTCTGGACTGAAGGGACAAAATCCTCTCTTCCAGAAGGATTTAGCCCTCTCCAGCTAACATTTTACTCTCTGTGCTCCATGCAGAGAAAATATGAAGCAACATTAATTCTCCCTGCTGCTTTATCTATGGGCAGACTCCATTTTCAAACTGCAAAGCAGCACGCAAAAGAAAAAAAAGTGAGTATCAAAACCCTTGGAGTTAGTAAAGAATGTGGCTGCAAAAAGAAAGGAAGAAATCAAAATCTTCATTACATCCCATTTAGACCAAAAAAAAACCATAACACTGGTTGCCAGGAAAAAACCTCACCAAACAAAAACCACTGGCTTGATACAGTCACAGAAAGAACTGCCCACAGCACGCACGCTCTAACAAAGCCAGGTTTTATACAGTGCAGGAACATTAATAGTACACTTAGTGAAAATGTATACATTGCATTTGGCCACAGTATTTTCTGCTGTACATGACAGGGTACTAATCTACCTCTTGTAACAGCGAGTGCTAAACACAGAAGATTTTGTCACCCAAATCAACTGCAATAGCTAATAACACAGCAGAAGTATGACTACTGATGCAAATCTTAACTGTAAAAAGCTATTTGCAATCTGCAACAGAGAGTGAAGCAGAGAAGAGCTAACGAGGGTCATTACTGGGATGTCATGCTACCCATCTTCCAGTCTTCTCACAGATCTTTCCCAGCCAGGTTTTCTGTTAGACAGCTGGCTCATCTGGCAGGCTAAACCAGAATTCGGCTCCTGCTTTCAGTATGGTGAGTTCAGTTCCTGGTTTCCTGTATGGCAAGATCTTTCTGAGGATCTTTCCAAAGCAAATGAGCTCATAGTCCCCCAGAACCTTCCCACAGCCCTCCCCTGCCCAGCCCTTCCAGCAGTCTGGGCAAGAGAATGGGGTGTAAGTAAGGAATCAGAGAGCAGCTACGGTTACTATAGCACAAACATCCACCAGATTCGCTGCCAGGGATCCCAGCAGCACCTGTTTTGGGACGGGCAGTAGGGAGGACAAAACTGTCTTGATAGAGTTTAGGAGTGTGTCAGCTCCCATCCACTGAAGGCCAATCAAGTGACATAAACCTCTACTAACTTCTTAGAGAAGCTATGTCCTCAGACAGCAAGTACCCACGGAAGCATACCCATAGGATGATGGCTGTTTGATGAGTATTAGTAATGATGCCATTTGATGCTAAATAAAACATAGGCCTCTGAGGACAAGGCATGGTCATGTAACTGTGGAAACTGAGATCTCTTTCCCCCTGCAGTAAAGGATCATGTAATTAATGCAAGCACTAATTAAAATTTAAATAATTGATAATATTATTACTAAGGAACTATATATAGCAATGTCAAGAGGCCTAGAAAATCTGGCAGTAATTGAATTAACTGTGTCTAAGGAGTAGCACTAAGCAATCTCCCTGTATGCATACCTGAAACAAACAATGCCTGGCCCAACAACACCTGTAACAGAGGAAATGCTGCAGGACAGAACAGAATAATATTAAATACGCAATAGGGCCACATGGCCTGAAGTTGTTCATCAGAAAAGCCACAAGCAATCAGCCGCATGAAATGAAGGTACTGGTTTGTGCCATGCAAAGCAGTGGAACAGATGAGGACTATAATGACAGCAAAGAACATTTTATAGCGTTTGAAACAATGGAAACTTTAGCTGTGGATTTGAAAAGAGTGTAAGAGCACCCTGTCCATTACTTCAGGTCTTTTAACACGTGAATAGTTGGGTAGCTCTGACAACCAGCCTACACAGCAACAAAGTGGAGTTAATGACTAAATCATCTGGAGGGAGGGAGGTCATAGCAATGGCCAGAGGGAGATAATCAACAGGATGTTAGCTTGGTATGTCTGTTAATGAGAAGCCAAGCAGCAGCTGCCAAAGCAGAGAAATTCAATGAGCCTTATGTTGTTTCAAGACCACTGCAATACCAGCCAAAAGCTAAAAACACTCACTGGACCCGAAAGCTCTTGGGTCTCTCTGAACACTTCTCCCCTGTTCAAGAATTACTTACTTCACCTGCTCTGTATCCAACAGCACCTTTCCTGTTTTCTAACATCAGAAATCCGACAGAGAAACCTCTTTCCCTTGTCTGCAAGGCTCTTTCCCTGTCTGGCATTCATAAGTGGTTATGTATGGAATGAAAGCTCTTAGGAGTGGGGAGAAGTACAAGAAATTCTGTTATTGGTGATCATCATGAACAATTTACATGGAAACTTAGAGCAGTGCTACTCAAACCCAGGCTCCTGTCGCTATTAAAAAGAATTACTATTTAATGAGCTTCTGTTTTCATTAATGGTGTGAGATTAAGGCTGCTTGCCACCAGGTGAATACTAATAGACAATCTTTAAGCAAATGAGGCCCTCATTCCCTTAATTCTAATTTATGATAGAATAAAACATGCTTTCTTATTCTCCATTTTGTTAACCAGAAGCTTCGCTGCGGACTCCCTGCTTCAGCAATTTAAAGCATTTGGTTTTTCTTTGCATCCTTTCCCTTTAAGGTTTTATTTGGAGGAAAAAGTTTTAAGATAAAAAAATGAAAAGAAACATTATGGTGAAATAATTAGCTCTACAGAAAGCTCCTTTCAGTTTAAATATTCCACTGCAGAGTGTGAACTGAGGGAGAACCAGAGAAATGAGCCTAGCTCAAAGCAAACATGAGGCTGACAGGTGAAGCTTGATGATGTGGGTATATGAACAAGTTATCGTGAGAAAAGCTGAAGGGGAGATTTCCAGCACATTAACTGAACCATGGGAACTGCCTGTGCACAGGCCTCCTCTGAAGGTAAATGTGTAGCTTGCCCCCAGATGAAAATGGATCTTGCCATTTCCAATATACAGAGAGTCATGGGACTGAAAGAGGTACCTGAAGACAAACAGAATCATAGAACTGTTTAGATGGGAAAAGACCTTTAAGACAATTGAGTCCAACCACTAACCTAACACTGCCAAGTCCACCTCTAAACCATGTCCCTCAGCACCACATCCACATGTCTTTTAAATACCTCCAGGGATGGTGACTCAACCACTTCCCTGGGCAGCCTCTTCCAATGCTTGACAACCCCTTTGGTGGATAAATTTTTCCTAATACCCAAACTAAACCTCCCCTGGTGCAACTTGAGGCCATTTCCTCTTGTCCTATCACTTGTCACTTGGGAGAATAGACCGACCCCCACCTCGCTAAAACCTCCTTTCAGGTAGCAGTAGAGAGTGATGAGGTCTCCCCTCAGCCTCCTTTTCTCCAGGCTAAACAACCCCAGTTCCCTCAGCTACTTCTCATAAGACACGTGCTCTAGACCCTTCACCAGCTTCGTTGCTCTTCTTTGGATACAAGGTAAATACAGTGAGGTAACAATGAGGTAAATCAGCAGAAGCTTATGAAGGATTCTCCTAAGGCCTGTTGATGGCAGGAAATATACTTCTTTGGAAATCTAATATGAGGACTGAGTTATTCACAATTAATCTGAAGTAGGAACCGGATGTGTGCAGAGAGGAGGTCTGAAAGCCACGTATGAATTACAGGGTAGGGAAGATGTAACCAGGATGCAAAGAGGAATATAACAGAGTCAACTGATGGATTGGAAAAAAAGCCTTTGCAGCAGCAGTTTAAGGAATTATTATATTTGTTGAGAACAAAGAAAATAGCGTTGCAGCAATCAAAGATACAAAGAGAGTGACCTAACTCAGAAGGAAGCATTTAAGTTGTTAGGATGCACACAGTGGGCCATATCTTAAAGATCTTAAAAAATAAATACCTGCAGGGTCTAGAAATGTCCGATATAAAATTATGTCTAATTAAGGTTTAACTAAAAGGCAGGACATTGGTATTTTTCACAGTAAAATAGGGTAGTAAGAAAGGCTTAAAAGGAGAAGATTAAAAGCTCTCTGTTAACCATCATCAGCTAGAGCTGATGGATAAGACACCCACAAGGGATGGTAGGTTTTAATTTGAACTGAATGAATCATACATATCACAGTGGTCAGCCTCAGTCATTTGCACATGTACTATAACTGAATTTAAATTTGAAAAGGTGGAAAAGAGTGAATCTAAGCCAGAAACTGCTGAAGTATCTGTGAAAATTTGGATGGGTTTAGCAGCACTTTCATATTGTGCAAAACTCTAAGCAAAACTGCAATCATCTCTTAACCATCCTGAGCTAAAATGCCATTTTAGAAGACAGAATTTGTACAACCACAGCTAAATTAATTGGGATGACAGAAAATATATGATGAGTTTTTTTTCAATTTTGAGTGTAATTACAATCTCCCGTTAACCCATCCCTTCCCCATAGTTGCATTATATAATTGCATTATTCCAAAGTCAAAACATAATACTAAATTATGATCAGTTAAAGCACCCAGAGGTTCTTTTTTTCAAATGCACATATTCCAGAAACAATTATACTTTGCTTTAAAAGCAAGAACACTCAGTGCTCTGGTTATTATTGGTGCTCAGAGCACAACAATCATATTTTATTCAGGATACCTACTGTCCCAGATAGGTGCCTGGCAAATTGCTCTGAATATTTTCTAGTGCAATTATGGACAGATTGCTTAAAGGTTGACTCCAGTAAATGGAACCGCATTGTGACATGGTTTGTGCTTATTTATAAGAAAATATAAACAGCTTTAAACCCCCCATATCTAATGGTGTGCAAAGTCCTTAACTGCAGTGATTATCAACAGGTAGTTATATTTGTCTTTTTGTAATAGAGCTAAAACTAGCCATGAATGAATGACTAAAGAACAATGGCAATTACTGGCATATTTAATTCTACAATACTGGTTGATAACTTACAGCCTTTTTTAATTACAGGTGTTGTTTTTCTTGTTTAATTCTACTCCATGTTATTCCTTAATCTGGCTGACCTTTAAACTGCATCTGCTGGCAGATGGAAGAGGCTGTACAAAGTGGGAAATAGCAGGGGGAGTGGAGATGCAGATTTTTTAGTAGGACTGCAAGCTTAATACCTTAACAATACTTCCAATAAAGTTCAGGAGCTTTCTCTCCTCCTCACGCATTACAGAAGCCACGAGACCTAACAGAGCAACCGTACATGAATTTAGCTAGTTTGTTTATTTGAACTTGGCTTGTGTCCATATGTTTTTCTTGTTCAATATTGCATAGAGGCAACCACCACCACTTAGAAGAATCATCACACTGCATTCTAATGGATGCCTTTCTTTCTAATTTTCAAAGAGGATCCTATTGATTCAGTTGCAGCTCCAGTGGAAAATGTAGTATAAGACTTGTATGATTTTTCTTTCTAATACACTTAGTTAAGAGATTTTTTTTTTTTGTGCACTTGGGATCCGTTAGTATTTACAAACAAGTCAAAGCCACAAAAATACAGAGGGAAGTTTCCCCTCAAATTCCACATGTGCTCTGATATGGGAGGCTGTTCAGGTGGTGGTCTGAATTTCTGGCTTAAGTTTTCAAAGGAAATACACTTGCACAGACATAATTTGACAGATCCTTGCCCTATTCCCTTCAAGTTTAACTGGAAACTACAGTAGCTGCCTTTATGTAATTAACACAGAAATTAGCAGAAGTGTGATGATCATTCAGTTTTGCCGTACCAGAGATAACAATCATACATTTAGTTTAAGAGGAAAGGCCACAGAAGAGCGTAACACCGGTCATTCTACATTAATGAACAAGTTCAGTACGGTGAGACCCCAGCCACATTTTTACTTACGGTATCCTTCAGAATCCAAACCCAGATGCACACAACCTGAGAGACCCAAGCACAAACTTAATCTGGTACTTTGCTTAAGCCTCCCCCTACAGTTTTGCATTTTGTCTGAAGCTTCAGAGCTTGCCCTCCCGATTTTGCTCTGTTTCAAAAGTCCTTCAGAATTTCTGCAAGCAAAACTTTACAGCAGCATTCAAAGCTTCCCTTAATTTCCGAGTTGATCAGGAGGGAAGCTGGCCCTGCAGGTATTAACTGGCAATTTGGATTAAAATGCCTCATTTAAAGAAATTACTCCATGGATGAATGGTTACCTTGCAGGAAGAGAAAAATAAACTGAAGGACCATTGAACTAGCATATGTTTGTGACCCGCAATAGAAGATCCCTGGGAATAATCTCAAAAAATGGCAAAAAGAAACCTACTTTGCAAAAGCAGCAGGATGAACAACAGGCATATCCCTGGTTTAATTCCAGGGTAGATTTGGCCCGGAGTCTTTCCTCCTTACTAGAGAGAGCTGTGAGAATCTGTGCTTTTATTTTAAATGTGTAGCCATCAGGAGGAAAGCTGGACACCATTTTAACATGAAAATTAAAAGAGAAGCAAAAGAAAGAATAACCTTCAGAAGGTATGGTTTTCCATATTCTAATACAGTTTACCCTTTTCACCAAAGAAGTGAGGTACAAGATGAGGGCGCGACAAGGGCCAGACTGTTTTTCAACAAGTTTACAACTTAAGTACACAAGGCACAAAAAGTGGAAAAGGGAATACTTCATTCACATTTTGAAGGATGGTTAATTTGGGAACTAAGAGACTCAGTGATTTCTTCAGAGGGAGCCTCTTCTATAAAGCAGGAAAATACTCTAGAAATCTCATGTTCATCCTCTCTTTCTCCATGATTGATAATATTATCCTATTAAAAATTTAAAAATTGCCTTTCAAGGGCACCTGCAAAATATCCTGGCTTCCATCTATTTTTTAACACACCTGTGAAAGGAAACAGTTTCAACACTGAAATGACAAAATCCTGTATCAAGAAGGGCTGGTGGGAAGTCATTACAGAGCTACCTTGTAGCTACCTTTCATCAGGCTTGTCAGACCTGTGCTTGCAGGGCTCATGGGTCAAGTAAAGGCCCATAATGTCATTTCAGATCTGCATCTTACCTGAGCTCTGCTCCCCAAAAGTAGATTCTAAGCAAAGTAGTTGCTCAGAAACTTAATTCACGGAAAAAGATATCTTGGTATGGCATAACCCATGGGTGCATTTTTGAAAAACAGTGCATGGTCTAACACTGCTGCAATAAGTGTTACAGAAAGTTCTGCAACTTTACAACAAATGCTTCTCAAAGCATTAACATGGCTGTAGTCACATACCTCTTTTGCCCTCGTTTTAAAAAGAAGAGAAAAATGTTTCTAAGGCCAATCTATTTTAAGCTATCATTTCCCATGCCTGCTGAAAAGGCACCTGCTAGCTCATTTGGAAGGTCCAATCAGGTGCAGAAAATGGAAAAAACTTCCCAGGTTTCCCAACACAATTAATCCCTACTGAATCTTCCTGATTAGCTTATTTTTTCAGGTAATTAAGATCTTTAGCAAATTACTCACATGCTCAGGTTATAAATGTCATTTATTTCATAAGCCCTTTCTCAAAACTGCCAAATAATACTAAAACGATGCTACAGGAGTGGGTGGATGACGAGGAGATAGTGGAATAGAAAAAGGCTGACAACTTCTGAAGGGAAGGTGCAGGGAATTGAGTGCTACAGATAGGAAACTGAGGAGAGAAGAGGGAAAGAGAACCAGGGAAAGAGAAACTGCAGAGCAAGAGAGGGATACAGTGGAGGAAACTGGAGAGAAGAGAGAAAACACAACCTGAAAGGAAGTAAATAATAAGACAGTAAGTTTATTCCTAGTAGCCCTGCCCATACTAGCCAGCAAAACAAAAGGGGTTGCTTCAAGCTCTGCAACTTCACATTAATTATGCCGGTAACCATCATGCCCGTTTTTAAAAGAGAGGCCCTATTTCCCTTTTTCCCACCCTCACACTTCTCCACTCAAAGCGATGCTTCTCCAAGCTGGGACTGCCTCTTTAGAGTGCTCAGAGAGGCCTCCATCTCACTCAGTGCCTCTAAACGCTACTGGAGAAGAATTATAGTAAGTAGGAGAGAAAGACAAGAAAGAACTCCTAGTCCCAGGGCTTTTTCCCATCCATGTATATCATCTATCTTTTTTAATAATACATTAATCCATTAAATAGGAATTTAAGAAAAAGAAATGCTCTTGCTCTTTCTAAAGCAGTTTACACAACTGACTTTTTTTTTTCTCTGACCATTTCATTGCTCTGTTTATGGTTTTTTCACCACCTATAAAACTCTAACTTTTTAAATAAAACACTTGAGTTCCAGTGAAAGGGTTTTTATCTCCTTAATGAATACAAATGTCTCTAATCCACTTTACAAAACTTAAAATAAAGCCTATAAATGTACCGTGGGTGTTTGATAATGTTTGTCTCCTTTATTAGTCATGTAACAGCACTGCAATGTTTTTTCATCTTGGGTTTTAAACTCCTCACTCTGGACCTTAATTGCTTGCTGATGGTCTCAGGAAGGCAGTCCTTCTCCTCCTCCTTCCTGCCTGGCAGACTTTCACCAATCTGGATGCTTTGGCAAATAGTTTGAGACCCATGTTTTCAGAAGGGAGGCTTCAAAATTGGGAGTGTGTATCACTCACTGACCATTACTGCTGCCATGCCCAACAGCACCATGAATGTACAGCATATTTGCATCCTAGAAGATCCCAAAGCAGGCACATCCTGAGCTGCAGCTGAAGGCTTACAGCCAGCTCTTGCACTTCACCGACCCTTGAGCTTACACGTGCAATGCCTTACATCACAAAACGTGGTATAAAACCTAAGTCAGTGCTGGTTGCCTGGAGTCCCTAAGGGCTCACCCAGCCACCACAGTCTCTGGTGTCCCAGGTTTGGCCCCTTGTGGTGGCAGTGAGGAACTTGCTGCCGTATCTCTGTTCTTCCCAAGGGCTGCTGCTCCTCTCTGAGGGATGACCCGGCACTTTCATCTTAATAGGCAGGAACTTGGGTACAGGGTATGATGATTCCTACATCTCTAATCTAAAGCTGCCACTGTAAATCCTTTTCTTTGAAAAAAGTAAACAGCGAAAAAGTCATGACCTCTCATATGGGTTGGAAAGATAGAATGGACCCGCATCAACCTTATTTAATTGACTTTATTTTTCCCTCACAAACTAGACCAGAGATGTGCTGTAGTATTAGCAGATTAGCAATATTCTCTTACAAAATCTGCTAAATTTGATTTTAGGAGGAGGTTGTGGTTCTGCAGTTTTGCAGTGTGCTGCAAATGCTCTGCATGTGTCCACAGCTCACCCACTGGGGAATTCTGCTCACATTTTACTCCAGAACTGACTTGCAGGGGCATTGCTCACCTCCTGTCCCATTCAATGAGAAAAAAAATCCTATGTGCTGCTGGAGCCAGGACCTAAGAACAGGGCTCCATTACCATCGCAGCATGTATTTTGAAAGCCAGCCTGAAGCCAGCACGTTTTTCTGACATAAAGAAATGTTGACTCCTATCTTGAGGGCAGAGGGAACACACAGTAAGTACCACCAAATGAATTATTAATTGCTCAGGTAAAAGAATGAGCACAATTCCATCCTGAGCTCCACCAGGATCCCTCAGGGCTCTCTATAAGATATTGATAAGATGGATATCAGATTTTGGAGCACTAATATATTTGCAGAGTTAATCAAAGGGAAATTTAACTGTAAAAATGTTGTTGCAAGGACAAATTTAATGTCTCGAGATAATAAACATTGCTAATTATTTTACTGCCTGCATGAAAGCACTGCTTCTGTGATACAGAACAAGCAGAAGCAACATTTTGGTCAACCAGAAATGAGGGAACTGTCAGCAAAACCTAAGCTAAGAGAAATGGAGAAAGAGGTTACATTTTGCCAGTGCCTGTGAGCCAAGTGGGGGCAGTGAGATATTTTTAAGTTTAGTTTTAGTCTTATCACACATTTTATCAAGCTGCCAGAGAAATCCTGAGTTTTTCTTCTCCCTCCTTGATTTACTCTCCTCTACAGAATCACTGTGTAAATCTCCAGTTTTAGTTGCCTTGAAGACAAAGTCACATGACTGAGAAATGGTATATTGCCTAAGAAAGGTAATGCATCACGAAAGCTAACATATCTAATACCCTGCTGAGGATTTGATTACAGGTTACAAATGTGCAGCGACACTAGACCAAAGTTTACTGATGGATCCCGCTCACAGTGAGCTCTCTCCTATTTCCCTAGAGCTGATCCACAGCTTTTGCACTGCAGTACTGTCCATGCAGTTGAAAAGAGAAAGCTATGTTCCTTCTCTCCTTCTCTTCCTCACAAATTACAAACCCCCAAATTTTCTACACTCAAGTTTATTACATTTTTCATGTTTGCTGATAACAACTTCCACCTGCAGGAAACCAAAGACAAAAAGACAGTTCTGAGTGCGATAGCTGATTAAACTCATGACGTGCATGATATTCCTACCATTTTTACCTCCTCCTTACTGGGTGTGAGCTTGCTAAAGCTTCTTCAGCTTGGGGTTGACCTCTGGTAAGTGCTGTGCAAGCATAAAGATGATTTGTAGGTGGTCCAGAAAAGAAGCAAGCACATGCTATGCAAATTGGTGGTAGTTCTCTTTGCTTCGTGGAATCATAGAACGTTTCAGCATCTTCTGTATTGACTTCCAGCATTACACTGGGTGCAATGAAAAATGCCAGAAAAGAAAATCTAACCACTGACATCAAATGGAGAAGATGGGGCATTTTTATTCAAGTCTGCCACCAGTAGCAGGTGAACTACAGAGAAATACATTTTGCAGAAAGATTCCTTTTTCAGTGTTAGAAGACAATAACCTTTCCCCATTTCTTACCACAGAGCTGGGGTCTGTTAGGCAATGACTGGATTCGCATGCTGTCGAAGTAGCTTCTATGTTTCCAACATAAACATTTTTTTATTAAAACACCACAAAACAAAGCCAAAATCAAAAGCACCAACTATTTTGCCATTGGCTGAGACTGACCAAAAGACTGAATATGTCTCAAGAGCAGCTCTTGGTGATCAGTGGTTCAGCCACCCCAATCACCTCAAGCTACTTCACAGCAATTCAGCTTGCAGCTATGCCAGGTTCCAGTCTCATTTTGTGAATAGAGGTTACTGCTCTGTATATTGCCAGTCCAGTATCTTTCAGTAACACTAAATTGACTGGAAAAGAAAAGATTTTACACTGTACCTAAGTACCTGATAGTAACAGCTATGTAGAAGGAAGGGAAGACTAAGAAAAATCAAAAGACTTTATACATAAATGATCAGGAGAAAACATACTGCACAACATGAGAGACTTTTGCCTCTAGAGACAAAAGAATTATTGAGAATAGGCAAAACGCCACAGAAACATTCCCAAGAGGTTAAAAGGAACTGCAGCAGGCAGATAGGATTGTAAATAATCTCACTGACATATTTGTAGAAGAGAGATGAAATTCAGTTCCTTGTCACACACAGAGAAGACCCCAGCCCACAGATCTCTCCTGCTCTGTCCCAGAATCCAGAGGGATGAGGCACAAACAGGACCGATGAGTAAGAAAAGGAGAGAGGGAATTTTGTATCAATAAGATTTGCTCTGTGTCTGAAGAGGCTTTATATTCATCAGAGCAGCACAATCAGAATCACATCTCATGACAGCAAAAGTAATAAAAGAGAAAAGATTTTTTCCACAGAGCAAAAATGAGGAGGCCTCTCTATCACCCCTGGCCCAGTGGGAGAAGTCAAATCTTTCAACTAGCAGAGTAATTCAACTCAATTAAAGAAGGACCCTAGGCACTGGCAATGTCTGTGTTCTGGAAGTTATCATCAGAGAATTATGGGGTTTTCAGGTACACCTGAAGCACTCTTTGCTTATTGTGGAGAATTAGACTATTTGCATGCTCCTCCTTGTATCTATAGCATTTACTAAGCAATTACAACCATTAACATGATCTAATACATTGCTTCAGAGCTCCAGTTGCTTAGAGAGCTCACAAAGGATTTTCCCTCTCCCCACGAGCTGCCTTAGAGTGGAACAATATTCTAAGATGACACACTGGACACTTGGTCTGACTGCTATATCTTACAGAAATGACTTAAGGCAGATGATTTGCTAATCTGGGAAAAGGAAAATAACTTATCACTTAATAAAAACTTTGCTTTTTTTTTTTTTTCCTTCCTCTGCAGAATGGGCATCTTGCTGCTGACAACTCTCACCTGACAAGAACGCTGGGTCTTTGGCCTCATTGGCATCTCCTGTGCACAGGCACTGAGGCTACTTCTGAAATGTGTTAAATATTAAGAAGTAGCAAAGATTTCCAGAAAACCATCAGACCATCAGTGTTTTCTTAGAGGTTTAGGAAAGAAGAACCTTGCCAGTACAGAACTTCAAAACCATACAGATCTTTCTCAGTTAAAAAAAATATAATCTAATAATAGCTCATACTTCTTTTCTTACAAAGAGAAGGTTTGTCAATAGCCTACTTTTAGAACTCCTTACATTAGAAGACAGCCCTAAACAAAACCTGCTACCGGTGTTAACACTCATCACATACTGAGTACTCTCTCACATGCCAGATGGGTATGTCCAACCTTTAATGAGACCATTCTGTAAGTCTTCTGGCCGTTTTGACCAGATGGCTTTAAAACCTGCAAACCAAAGCTTCTAACAAATGGTCCATTTGAACTAGCTAACACTTACCTACATCTTTAAAATTATAGCACAGAAAAAAGGTATAAGTTACAGTAAAATAGTAGTGGTTAAGGATAAACAGTTGGTTTATCACTCACAATGAGAGTGATAAACCAACTGTTACTGCTTGATGCCTCTTCCCAGTAAAAAATAACCTCTCCTCACATTAGCTTGAGCACTTCATTTAATAAAACAAGTAACTAAAAGTGGATTCATCTGCTGTTATAGTTGCGAAACACACCACATATAAATCATGAATCTCTCAACACAGCAAGGACACAGGCAAGTTTATCATGACCTAATGTCACAGGAATAATGTTAATTAATAATGAAAAAAAAATTGCCATCAATATTAAGATGTATCCTGTACTTTTCAGTGTCAGTTTCTTGATCTTCATTCTCTTCTGAATACTGTCCTCTAATTCGTCAGGGGGAATTTTGGCCGAATGAAACTTTGATTTGGTAAAAATGGAAAGGGACTCATCATTGGGTTAATGAGGAAGACCAGAATAAATTGGAGAGTGTGTTTTGGAAGAATTAAAATTATACCAGTAATAACAATAACAAATAGTAACATTTGTAGTAACAAACATTGTTTTCACACTAGCATAGATTCAGTAATTCACCTCCTTGTCATGTGGCTTGTTTTAAGGCTACTGGACCTGGAGAGAGTCAAGCAAGCATTCAAACTACTATCCTCATTTCTGGTGTTCCCATGAACTCAGATTTCAGAGTTTGAATGAAATCCAAAATGGCATCTTTGGTGTTGGTGGGGTAAAAAAAAAAAAATCACTGCTGAGGAAACAAAACAAAACCAAACCAAACTCACATATATGAACAAATGAGAAATGCAGCATGACTGAATTTCTGTAGTTCTATATGGGAAGAATTAAAAGTAAGGACATTTCTAAGGAAATTCCATGAACTGAACTGAAAATACCAGGTAACTTTCCCAAAATGAAAGCAGTTTACCTACCCAGCCACCCACCCACCTTTCCAATACAGGTTGGAGCTACTGCACAGCGTGCGTTGCATTACATCAGTTCATCACTGAAAGCACAGAAATATTTCCCGGACATTACCACTGGGAAAGATGTTAAGCTGCCAACCACATTTTGGCACAGTTTGTCATGAAAAAATGAAAAGCTTTCCTTTTTATAGTGGATATTTTATCATTATGATTGGGCCCGGAATTCCTGGGAAGGAGGGGGAAGGAATTTTGCCCTTTTATTAGCTCTAGATCAGTCACTTGTGATGGTGACAGCCACACAGTGACCAATGCTGTGTCCACTGCCGAAGAGAGCTGTGACTCCTTCCTCCCCTTCTCTCTCCTTCCCTGGAGGTAATTTCCAGTGCAGGTAGTGATATGAATAAGGTGAACTAACACACATTTTATGGATCATTTGTCATAGTTATGCCAAAGCAAGGAAACATCCAACTGCATTTAAAGAAAGGTAAGAAATTTGGGAGGAAGCTTTAACACTTCTACCTATTTGCTGCATGTAGTCTACCTTTCCAGAGCCAGATTTAAAATAACAATACTCTTGAACTATTTGAAAACTCCTTACCTCCAGGTGATGTATTTATTCCTATTGGAGCTAAAATGGGAAAATAACAAACAAAGCTTTCAATTTCTTGGAGCAAGGGCCAGACATTGGAAGAGAGTAAGCAGAACAGTACCATCACAAATTACTGTAAATTGAGTACCTAGCTGTAATTTTCATTTATTTCTTTCCTGATAGATATTAGCTTGAGTTTGATTACATTTTACATCTACTAAAGTGGAGTTAAGAGAGACTAAATACGCAGCTCCCTGAAGGAAGCACACAACAGTTAGGATAGGGAACAGGCTATTGAGGTTGCACGTATCCATCAGCTAAGAGCACACCAGGAAAGTAACAAATGAGTCAGGGTTTCTGTCTGTTTCTGATTGAACCATTGATTCACTATATGACTTTTTAAAAGTCATTTACAACGTGGGTTTCTGCTAAGAATTTTGGTGTGTGCACACTTGAAGATCCCCAAAGTTTAGACATCAGTGCAAATTAGTTCGTCATTACTGGAACTGCTAACTAATTTAGGAGATACGAACACTGATTACAGACAAAGAAAAAATATGTCAAGTTTAGCACATCATTGCTGTTAGAGCGCAGTCCTTTTCAGAACAGACCTTCTCACAGATGTAGCTCATTCATCCATTTTTCAGTGTTCCAATGTGGGAAGAACAGTAGTATCTCCTTTAGGGGTAAAAAGCAGGAGCAGCAGGTTACTGTGTCAGGTTCCTGCAGTCCTCAGTGCTGGGAACAAAGAAGCGTATGGCCAAAAGCTGCTGCCCACCTGCAGCTCTGACCCAGCAGACCAGCCCTCACTAGTTCCAGGCAGCCAGAGGCTATGTGAGCATAAAATTGTCTTTGCAATTAGCCAAGCATTTTACAATTGCAGAATTTTTATGTGATTACTTGGGATATACCAAGCGGTATCATATACATAAATAATTATAAAATATCTCAGATACCTTTTATTGTAAGAAACATCTGTTATTTCTAGCCCAAATCTACCTCCTACTCCAAATATCTTGTACCTTATCCTTTCTGAAGAAGCAGCAAAACTGCATATTGATGGGTCTGAGCAACAGAAAACATGGCCTGCAAAATTTTAACCTAAGTAACTCAGCACAATGAATGGTCAAACATCTGTTGGGATGCTTCTGTTGACCAGGAGCCAGATCTTTTTGATGATGGGTCAACCTGGCTTTGAGTATCCTACCTGAGGAAGACACCCAGGCATCCAATTTACGGAACAAACACTAGGAAAAGAATCTCTGCTGTCTCTGCATGAAATGGGGTAAGAAGTCATTTAAGAAGGAGATATAATGGGAAGTGAAAGAGAGAACCAAAGAAGTGAAAGGGAATACATTTTAGAGTAGCAGGTGACATACATTTTAGGTGACATGGTCCCTGATCAGTTCTTGAACTCCACTGCTCCGTGTTTAGGATCTGGTTCAGCTGTACTCTCATGTGAGTACAGCTGCTGCTGCTTCTCCTTTGTGAAGGGAAACACTATGCGGTGCACAGAAAGAAGTGGTGATATAACCCCATGCACAGGAGTTAAAAAAAAATAATAAAAAAATCAATGATCCAGGTTCTGCATTTAACCATGGCCACGTTTAGTCATAGATTGGAAAAGGTGAGCACAACCTGGCTCCAATTTTTCTTTAATTCAAACGCCAGGTTCATTTTTAGGCTGCACACAACATCCTTGCCTGCATATAGTTTCCCAGTATGTTCCATCTGGCAACGATTTTTTTGTTTGCAGTATAGTGCTATACACTGCCAAACAACTGCTACATCCCTCTCTTGGGGGGGAATGCATTTCTGTGGTGGGTGAAGTGATTCCCCTATCCAGAGTAACCTGTAATCAGCCGTTCTGCTTTCAGAATGAAAGGAGATATATAAATGTAAATGGTATTATGGTGCCTGTCTTTCACTTACTCTTGCAACATGAGAAAACATGTTTTTTTACAATACATTTCATCTACAGAAAAAGCACCTTCCAAGACATCTTTTACCTTACTGCTGACACATATTAGCATCTAAAGCAGAAAAGCCCTCCATTATTAATTTTTAAATAATGAAAACATCGTTCCTTCTCAAACCTGTCACCTACTATTGATCTTAATCAGTTTCAGTCCCATTATGGCAATGCCTGCTGCAGTGAAACAGGGTTTGGAAAGAATTTGTCACCCAGGGAAAAATTATTTTCTTTTCAGTGGGATGCACAGCATTAAAAAAATTATAGCAGCATATGCGCTCTGATATATTTTATTGAATGCTAAATGTTAGAAACGTACATAAACCAAATTCTGGGTAGTTTTCAGCTTCCCGTTAAAGTTCTGCCTTGGAAGCATTACTAGGGCAGGCTGCCAGATACAGAGACAGTAGATACACTGTTAGGAAGGACACAATCTTTTATTGTCTTTTCTCTTTAAAAAGTGGTTGCAGTCAAACGATGCGTGGCTGCTGGCGTTTAAACAAACGATGAAGCAGACACTGGGGAGTTTTCTTTTTGTTCTAAATCATCTTGCACTCTCTCCTTCACTAGTTAGCCATGAACATTGTCATGGCAGATACATCTCTGAGACTCCTTTGGTCTCATTTGTGGATGATTTTTCCCCTTTCTAAATTTCTTGGTAACTTCAGAAACACCCTACAGAAGAACACCCTGTAGAAAATCAGGTATATTAACGGATGTTGGTTGCTTTGCTGGATGTTCCCTGTGACGCTCATGGGTCCCCTTCACCCGTCTTCCTCACCCAGCTCACTCTTGCAATTGGTAATACCAAATTTTTTTTGGCAAATCTGAAACCCAACCATACATTCTCAAGAGAGACAGAAGGATGGCATCTCTTGAGACTACAATGAATATTTGTAATTCTATTGCCTGTCATCACAGCACAACAGAAAATAAAACTACCATTTGCCATCGTGCCAGTGGCTGGCAGAGTAATTCTGGATAAACCATCTCATTTCACTCAAGTAATCTCTCTCAGTGCTTGAAACAGGTATCATAGTTCCCATATTTTTCAGTCCATTTTGAGAGTATACGATCAAAGATCTTCTCAGCGTACATAAAAAATAGTTCCTACACCAACAATGGAAAACTTTAAGTCAGTTAAATGTAAGTCTCAAAATATCTTTGGCATAAAAAGCTTGTCGGAATACAGGAAATAATCAGGTTGAAACTTAAAAGTGTTTTTGGCTCTAATGAAAAATGCCAACATCCCAAGCGTCCTGGGGGTAGATGTGTCTGGAAACAGCAAGATTTTTGTTGCTGGAGCTCTCCTTCTAGCTGAGACCTCACACAAAATGCTTGAGATGGGCAAACAAACACCTAAATAGGGAACCAGACCTTGCTGTGTGACGTGCTTTATTCAGCCTCTGTCACATTGGCATATTTGCATAAAAAAAAGAAAAGGATCGGAAAAGCCATTTTTGTATTCAATATCAGTAATGGTCAGTCATTAAATGAATTGACAAAAGGAACCAGCAGCCCTGCCACATCACTGTGTGCCATGTTTGCACCATGGCACTACTTCATTGTAGACTGAAGTGAGAGGTGATTGCAAACGTGTTATTCAAATCCAACGCACACAATTCTGATCCCTTCTTTTGGTGAAGTACCTCACTCTCTGTTTTGATCTGAGAGCTATTGAATACATCAGTGTGTAACTAAACCACTAAAAAGATGAAAACAACTGTGCAAAAACATTCAAGATCAATCTCCTTCCTTGTTTGACGAGTGTGCACATCTACACAAATAAGAAAGGGACTCAAATACTTCACATTTACCCTATCTCCCTTCTTTTAGATAATGACTCAAATAATTTGTTTGATGCTTTCTTCTCCTCCCATCTTTTAAGTTTTATGAACATATTTATTACTATTAACCATTTTAAAAAGATCCTAAAGTACTGACAATTGCTGGCTCCAGCCCTTTGAAGAAGGATGGCCGGACACATGATGCTGGTGTGCCACAGCGTGACCCTTTCAGGTACCAGGAGTCTCCTAATGAGCAGTAGCAGGCAGCAACATCTGCCTCTCTAGATCCAGAAACAGAAGGTAAAAATCCATTGCTGAAGAATTCTTTGTTCCAGATGGCAAAGCAGTACCTCCTTCCTCCTCCCAGACACTTAGCTGCCCAGCAGGGGCAGCACCCATTACACAGGCTAGTTTCTTAAAGGACACAGGACTTCAAAAGAAGCCACCTGAGAGGAACAAGTAAAGGAGACCAGAAGAAAGCCACCTCTGCTTTTGGCACTGCTGGCTCTGTTTCTGCCATTGCTTCGGTGAGCTAAATGCCTTCTCCACTCCCGCTGGCCCTCTGCAAAAGCCTCTCTCCCCTGGTAAACTCCCTCTTTTTTCCTCCCAGCACATAGCCTTGCTCAGACAAGTAACGCCCTGCAGCAACTGTCATTCTTGCTGCTGCCAACCAGATGGCTCTGTATTAGCACCAACATCCTTCCTGCCATAACCGCAGTTCTCCTCGACAGGGTGGCAGCAGAGACCATGCCTCCTCTTTGCTTTGAGTGCACTTGAGTACCTCTTAGTACACACCAAGGAACTCCCAGCCCTACGAGCACTTCTCTCTCCAGAGTACCCCATGTGCAGAGCATGGTCTGTGAGCAAAGCATTTCTAGCCAAGCCACTTCTCTGCTGCAGATACACCTCTATAGCCATCTTTGCTCTTCTCTCATCCTCACTACTGCATTGATCACAATATTTCCTTCAAGGGAGATAATAGCTTAACAGCCTTCAAGCTCAGGGAGATATACGAGTCTACATCTGCTGAAAATGTGGCCCTTTACCAGGGAAAGTGAATTATCGCAGACTCTTCCTCACCTCCAAATATCTCTTCCCACATGATGCAAGTTTTAAGTAGTTATAAGCATAAGTTTTCCCTTGCAGCTAAAATGACAGAGAGTCTTAATTTCTTTTCCTAGTTGCCCTCACTGTTTGTGACTCATTACTAATCACACTGTTTGGAAATAAAGTATTCCTTAAAACTTATATGCAATCCATAGCCATGCCAAAATTATAAATACACAATCATTTAACGTATACTCAGACATCTATAAATCACAGGAATAATACTGATCCCTAGATAACTGTATGAATACATATTGCACCTCTGGAGATGGTATATGGCTCCAAACTGATTTCCCAACAATATTTATACTCACAAATGGACTTTTGCTAAGGATCGGGGTAGAAAGGGTATGTCTATAAAGGAAACCCAAATTTGCTTGCTTTCTACCTCACCAAAATTTTGACCCACACAATATGTTATTAGTAATCTACCTCTTTTAATAGTAAAAAGCAAAAAACAAAAAAAAAAGAAAAAAAAGCAATACTACATTTTATATACCATATACCTTTCATATATTGCTTATAGTGTACAGTGGTATGAGTTTCACACCAGTAAGACTGAATGCACTAAAAATTGTTTGCTCCTGACTTAAACCAGCATCAAATTCTTATCCTCAGTTTGCATCCTCTTAAAGGTTATGAAGATGCAGACAAATACAGACATATTGTAATTTTCTATGCTGATGGTAAAATAGAAGCAAAACAAGTTTGTTTATATGTGGAGGAAATGTGTCCTAAAGGATACCTTTACATTGATGCTTCACTGTTCTTTTAGGAGCTCTTTACCAATACCTTACATTTCCTCAATTGCCCAGTTGGGCTCTATTAAAAACAAAAATCTAGCTACCACAAAGTGTGGTTTTGTATTTAACAATACTGGATTTTAATTATCTCTTCCTTTATTCCCCTTAATTTTAACTATCTTATTGTTTATCTTGATAAATTAACTTCTTTTCTCCACTTACATATTAGCTCTCCAGCTAATCATTATGCACTACTTTCTAGTTGTACTAAAGCTACCTTTTCGACTTCCCCTGTTGCTAATTACTTTTAAACTCTCTCCTGCTGAACATTTCTTCTCCAATAGGATCTAGTTTAACACTCTGCGTTAGCAACTGGGTGCCATAACTGAGATGAGGCTGCATTTTGTCCCTCAGAGAGACAAAATACCTTCCCAAATTTCTGGTCTGACCTTTAAAAGAAAGTTTGCTGGAAAATAAAGGCATGTGCTATGAATTACAGACAAATTTATACATGAGATGACTTGGCTCATCTGTACAGTATGGCTTCCCAGTTGGTTTGGCAGCAGCTTGAAAATGCAAAACAAGAAGAGCATCTGGACATCTTTTTAGTATCATCAGTAAAAGCACTTCTCTGCAGATGGAGAGCTCAGGGGCTCCATCTCAGCAGGGCTGACCTCACACAGCCACTGAGAGTTAGCTCATCCCACAGAAATGCATTTTACTTTCTGTAGCTTGGAGAAGGGTGGCACTGAGTTGCTTCTGCTCCGAGCCATGCTCTTTTTCTGCCCAAACCCACCATGAGCCAACCCATACAAAGTTCAAAGGAATGGACTGCCATTGTCCCTCCTCTTAATGACAGCTTTGGGGCACTTTGATGGGTTTTCAGCTTCTCTATGCTTAAAGTAAAATTTCCCACCAACAGATTGGTGAAGTGTGGCATTTTCTCTGCTCAGCTCTTCTGAGGTAAAGAAAGATATCAGAGACCCTGCCTTCATTATAGGCTAATTTCTCCACGTGCTTTTGCTCTATAATACTGCTGACCACAGGCATACCTAACTTTTACTTCTGTTGCTCTTTTGTACCTAAGTAAACTTCTCAGAGTCTCCACTTCCCATCTGTGCTTTGCTACAGTCCCTGGTAAGCCCACTGTACTCCTGCAAAATGTGAATGAGACTATTAACCTTCCTATTGCTTGACCAGACATGACTGGATACGGTATGTTCACAATTAGTGCCAGGGACGTTCCCGAGGAAAGTGCCAACTTATACTGAGCGAAAGGCAAGTGCCTACTACATACACTTTCCCAAGCTGATGATAAATATGGTACTATACTTTTGGAGTAATGAAGTTTGGGTGTACTTAAAGCAACTGCTGTAGATGATCACCATATATTTTGCCAGCTTGGAAAGGGACTGTGGGAAATAAGCAAAACATTACACTGTAGTTTCTCATGAGAGATGGTTGTCGTGTGTGGGTCTGGAAACATGGTAGACAAAATTATTTGAGATCAGCTTGTGGAGAAAAAAAAACATTCCTCACGTTAGAGAGAGTTTACTGCTCAGATCAGACTTGACTCTATGGAGGCTAGCTAAAGCCATTGCGAGTCGACTGAGTCAGCAATGGCAGAAGTGAAAATGGTAAGTCAGGGTACAGCAAGCACTGTTCAAGCTGTGCAGCCGTTCCAGATGGGGGTTTAAACTGCAGTCTATGGAAAATTACAATACCGCAGACACATGCTCAGCAGACTCCAAATACACAGGGAAAACTTTGCTACCACTGTGTCTCTACACAGTATATTGGAAATTATGCTGGCTGTCCTGCAAGAGAAATCCGGTGCAAACACCGCATGAAATTGGAGATTTTGTGAGAGTGTGTCCTAGTGCTCCAAATGAGCAATAGGTATGTGAAATTACTTGTGCCAGAGGTTCCTGTTATGAGCGCCAATAGAAATAGCCCCAGATTCACTGCACACATAGCTACATACACTGTTAATGTTGCTGCTTTATCAGGAGAGCCACAAGCCGTTGAATTGATGCCAGCCATGAGCTCTGCAGTCTCTATACTACTTGAATCTGCTTATTTGCAAAAACATTGGAATTTTGCCAGTTACAGACCTGAGGTTATGGCTAGTGAGCTAGCTATGGCACTGAGCTCTTCTGCTTGCTTACCTGGTTGCAAATACGACTTTGGATTGCGCAGCTGCTGAACACACTGCTGTACTTAGCAGCAATGCTAAAGGCAGATAGTTTCCTGTACTGAATAGGTAGGTAATTTACAGTTAATATTACTTCAGCACCAAATATTAGTACATCACAGGCTCCAGTTTTACCTGAGAGTAAAAATGGAGTTCTATTTATAAATTCTGAAAGTACTGAGAAAGTATTGCACGAAACGTTTCCAGAATTCCAGTTCAACATCATACAGTGCCTGTACAATACATTGTATCACCTGTCATTTTCCATGAAAGATGCTGCATCACAAAAGCTTGAAACAAAATGTCCAGAGTGACCTTATCACAGAAAGCAAAACTTCTGACTGGTGCCCATCAATAGTGGTGACAAGGAAGAAGACTAGAGAGATTTGTGTTTGCATGGACTTGCCAGCTAATCTAAGTTATAATGATTGACAGCCATCACCTGAACACAAAGAAGGTATGTTTGCAGAACTCAGTGATATAAAGGGTTTCCCTACCCTTGATCTACAGTATGGATGAAGAATACTTCAGGAGAACAACAGAGACCTCACAACAGTTAATACATGCTGGATTTTACCCCCATTTTATGCATGTGCATTAACAAGCATGCATCTACACTCATTTCTTGACACAAAATGATGGTCATGATTCTAAGCTCTCCGCCTTGCAGTTATACTGGAATGGAAAAGCAGAAGCTGAATTTTATCAAATTCCCCTTCAGTGAATGTCTCTGTCTTTTTCTGAGCCCATCAAGTTTCTCCACTGAGACTGAAACCCAACCTAGTCAATGCCATTCTCCTTGCAGAAGTCTCATCACCACAAGCGCTACATTTCTAAGTCTCGCATCACAGTATGAGATATCCTATCTTTACTCTGCTTTCTCGGTAGAGGCATTATGAGCACCAGTTTGTAGAATCTCATGCTTGTTTTTGAAAATGCTGCATTAGTAGTTTCAAAACACTTGAAAGCCAGTTTTGAGAGAGTAGCGAAAGCGCTTGTGTTACCTTACCTATGGCTGTAACTACAAATGCTGCAGCATTACGGGACTTCTCTATTATCTAACCCTGTCTCAAAAGCAGACAGCATTGTATTTGCATAGTTAGATAATTTGCTTATTGGAATACTTTCATAATGTTACAGAATGCATGTACTACAGAAAAATACAGAAGAAATTTTTGGGGCTATAGATCGAAATACCTTACAGGTCACTGCCCTTTGATCAATCAGAAATGACTTGTGTAGGTGCAGATGCGAACTGTCTCGTGATCAGCAAACTGACCTGTACGGAAGGAACTGAAAACATGATGACTTTCCTCATTTGCTCTGCTGCTCACTAGAGGCCCTGATGACAACTTCCTATCATCAGTTGCACAATTACCAGTACACTACCACAGCTGCAGGAGAGTGATTTAAAGATGCTTGCTTAGTGGATAAGATCAAAAACCCCTTACTTTATGTCCTTAGGAATCCCAAATGACGCTGCTCCTAAACGTACTACTGCAACACTTCAGAATTCAGAATGAAATTTCCTTATAACGTGTGATTTAAAGTGACTGACTTACCATTCCTAAAACCTTAAGCAGTAAATCTCTTAAAGCCAATACTAACAACTATTTCCTCTACAGCTCCATGGCACAAGGATAAAAATGCCCATCACACAAAGGAGCGTCCCCTGCTCTGCACGATAGGCACTGGGCTTGTTGTCAGAGTTAATCCTGAGGAGTAAGGTCTGTCCCTTCCATTTGCTCCTAAGGGGGCTTGTTGCCCCTGGGGACCAGGGAAGGAGATGGGATGTTGCCTCTAACAGTTTTATCTGTCTGTCTCCAGACATAACAGTATGCAAGGAATAATATACTGTTCTGCTCATGGGACACAGCAAAATACATGGCCCCTTTTCTCAAGGCTTTGCAGTAGTGTGAGCTCCAGCTGACATTCTGGTCAGAGGGTACAGTGCAGCCCCAAACCTCCCTAAGGACTAAGCCAGGGCTTTTCACTGGAACAGCAGGAGCAAGAGGCTGTCTTATAGAAACAGCATTTTGACAAGTGCACAAGGTCAGTCATCTGTGTTATCATGTAAATCAAACAGAATTTTTAATCATCTGTTCATATGTGCTGATGCCTGGGAAATTTAACAAAGACACAGAGCGGTACAATTAACTGAGGAAAGAAAATAATGAGAGCTTAGTTGCATTTAAATGAGATCTTAGTTTCATTTCAAAACATAATTGTGGTCCAGAGCAATCGGCTGACTTCCTCCAGATGTTACTGAGGTTTTGCTCCAGCAGGTGTCCCTGTGATACAGGGTACCCCCACAAAGGACCTGCGCCTGTTTTCTCAGAGAGACAGGCAGCCCCTGGGTGTGAGGTGGCATTTCCCAGTGTGTCAGCCCCAGCTGTAAGATGGGGGAAGGCATTACATAGTAGCTGGGGGCAGGAAGAGTTTTTTTTCCTTATAAAGGCTACTTTCAGTAACTACCTCCATGCTCGGAGCAACAACAGCTCTTCACACTGCTCTCCTTGAACAGTCTAATAATAATTAACAAAAAAGCTTTAATCATCTGCCTGAAAAATACGTGCCATGATAATACATTTAACTGGTATGATAGTGCCTACAGGATGCTTCTGGCCAGTAGGGGACCCCACGTGTCAGCTGGGATATGATCCCCATCCCCTGTTTAGTGTGTTGTTTAGACTGCTGTTCAGGGAGGAGCAGGCTGCTCTGGTCCAGGGAACTGTTCTGTGAAGTCCCTCTGTGCCTCACCCAACAGCAGAGAGATTACAAGATCCGGAATCCACTGAATTCTCCCAAGATCTACAACTGTACTCCCTCTAAACAAGACAAAACTGTAGTTGCTTAATCCATAGTTTGTACACGTACCCTAGTGTGTATGCGCCTGCTTCTTGTTTGGAGCACTTATCTACTTTTTGGCTATGCTAGTCACTAAATGTACTTCATCAGGAAGGAAGCAGAAAATAGAGGCTCCTGAAGTCGGGTATACACCCATGGTTAGGTTGCAAACAGGATCAGGCAGGCTAGGTGGCTCTTCTTGGCCTCTGTTTCCTGATATGTCAATTAAGAACAGCAAGACCTGCCTTCCTGCAGGCAGGAAGGTTTGGTTTGGGCACAGACAGCACATAAAGCAGGCTGAGATCGATGCTGCCTTCGTAGCTGCTCGCTGCCAGCACTGACTGGGGATGCTGCCTCAGCAAGGGTAAGCAATGGCACGTGAGCCATAACATGCCAAGTTCTGGCAGCATAAAATTTGCTGTGAGTGCCTCAAGTATAAGGAACTACAGAAATGGTAAGCAGTCTGTTATTAGATGTGACATGCCTATTTCTTTGGTGTTCATGAAGAGAACTCGCTTACAGACACCGCAAAAACAACACAGGGAAATGCAACCATGAATGTAAGGCTAAATGTAAGGCTAAACATAAATCGACCCATCCCTACCAAGCTCTTGGGCCTCAGCTGCTGTTATACTCATATGCCTAATGATGTTGATTCATGCCAGCTGGAGTATTGGCCCACAGCACTGAAAAGAGCTAGGAAAAATAATGAAATGGAGGCGTTTAACTTAGTATTTTTTTGAAATTAGGAAAAGGATTTAATCTAACCACAGCTGGATGTTTGCCCAATTTTAACATGCAGCTTTTATACAAATAGACCATTTTTGAGAAACTGGCTATATTCAAGCGAGTCCTCCCTGCCCTGTCCTCGCTTCCTCCTTTGGGTTGATAACACCAAGTTTAATTTATTTATTTGGGAAGAACCATTTTAAGATTCCAGGATATTTTTGCTGTAATTAGAGGGGTTGCTATACTTGCCACAAGGCCTGGTGCCACGTGACCCAATGCCATGAGGAAATTATTTACTTGTCTGAGCTGCCATGCAGTATTCTCAATGCATTGTGATAAACACACACAAAAGAAGCAAAAAGGAAGGTTTGGTTGTCTACCTCAGGCACTTCACAGCCACTGGCAAATTGCAGCAATCATCAGTTCCTGCTTGATTGGTATTCAGGACCTGTCACCATTCCCCCAGCCTCTGACGCTGGATGCAATCTGCCATTTAGCCACCACAGTGGAGCATGTTTCTCAAGCCATTACAGCAAACTCTCAAGGCAAAGGGAAAGTTGGCTCATGAATACTAACATAACTCTCTGTCATATTGACCCGTCTGTGTTCCTGTAACCCAAGAAGAAAAAACCCCTTACCCTCCAGGCATCTATTCACCATGTCACGTTTTCTTTTTGAAAGCTTTTCAAGGTAAGACATCCAATTTACTGCCGTTCCTTTCTCTGCAACCTGATAAGAACTGATAAAATTACCGGGCACAAAGACTCTCACAAAATATTCCTACTTCTCAGCACACACAGGATTTATGCAAGGACAAACAATTCTTAGCAAAAGTGTCACATCTTGGGGGACACCACGGTGCTTTGGAAGGCTATGAAAAAAGAAAAACAGTATTTGATGAAACAACCATACCTCATGCAATAAAGGGCTCTACAGGAATTTGGTCAAAGCCACCTCCACCGGATTCACGATGTTCTGTCAGTCTAAATTTAGGCAGATAGAGTATTTTTTCCTTCAAAGACATCAAAGCAATTGGTAAAGCTCTAGCTGTCACAATAGTCCTAGGAAAAATACATTATCTCCACCTTAAAACAGGGGGGAACTGCGGTAATGAAAGGTTCAAGGAATCAAATAGTGAGTGTAAGGCATAAGGCTGGTATATATCCTCTTCTGCCCCCTAAAGCAGTCATTATTTTTGTACTCATTTTTGAATAAAGTAACTCCTTCCATGCCTGGGGACCCGGCCAAAGTCTGTTCTTACTGTGTCTACTTTTGCTCAGAAGCTGGAAACAATGAGTATTCTGCACAAAAACCAACTCGGACGGCTAGGCATTTTCTACTCTCATTTGCAATGTGCATAAATGTTCATTGAAGGCAAACACATTGTACACAAACTGTTGGATTTTGGGTTTCTTACCCAAATATTGGGTCAAATTCTGGATACTTTCTTCAAGTTAGTCATCACATTCAAAGGCCTGTGAGTCTGAAACCTGGGATATCTGCATTTTCTTCTCACATGGTCCTCACAGCCTGAAGGTGGGGCTTTGTGTTCTGAAGCTGACCCCAGTACTTCATTGTGTGCATTGGTCTCACCCAAACTCAACTGAAAGCTGAGTCACTCAGACTGCCCCGGAATGTCATTTCAAAGAAGTTACATGATTTCTCCTTTGACTGTGGAGGTGAAGGTTTGCGGCCCCAGCACTCAGCATGCCTACAAAAGGCCACAGGGGAAACTTGATTGAACAGCGTTAAGTCAGCTTGGTACCTCTGGAGCTGGAAAGAGGACTGGATGGAGCTGAAGCAGCTCAGGACCACAGGAAAGGATGGTGCTGGACCAGCCCAGGATCACGTCCCAGGCAGACAGGAATGTTTATAAAACCTTATGAGTTTTCGACTAACCAGGTCCCTTGCAGCTTTGGTTTAATTATAATATCATCCTCACTAAATATTTTGTATATACCTGAATTCCTAAGGTCTTTTTACTGCAGGGGATATTATCTATAGGGGTTTGCTGCTGAAGTTGCATGGAAAGCATGCATGAAAATTAAATGCATTAGCAATGTTCATAAAATTATTAATCCTGGTTTTCCCACAACAGGTCAGGATTTGATATTAGTTTTGCTGCAGACATATAACATACATGATTTTATGCAAACTGCTTTAAATCAGCTTGGTTAAGATGAAAGGCAGGTTTTAAACTTGAGCCCTACCTCATATATGACTTCTGGCAAAATCTGCTCGCTCCAGTTCTATAGGTCAACCCAGGTTTGAACACTCCTGAGCAGTTTGGTCAGCAATACAATAAAAAGAGCAGTTACGAAATCTGAATGCTGGGTCATTCCTTCAAAGTTTAGATGTGGGACCCTTATTCAGGTCCATCTCTAATTCATGGATATCGCTTGATATATCCTCACACTGAAATATGTGGTAAGGACTAAATGAATTCCGGAACTGATAAAAGTATTGATAAAAAGCAATGAGAAAAGTCACATTTTTAACAGGGACAAGATGGGTGTCAGGTTGTGTAAGAGGCCTCTCCCCTGAGCGAGCCTGGTGTGGCTTTCCAAAGGCATCCTCCTGTTTCCAGGCAACCAGGGCTGCACTCCTGCCTCTTAAATTGTAACCATCATTGCACTTTGCTTATTAATTCTTCAGTAAATGGAGGAAAGTTTCCGTTCCCTTTGATGGCTAATGTACTTTATGGTTCAGGAAACAGCCCTAGGTTTGGTAGTTTCTATTTAGAAGGAGCTCAGACCTAAATGAAAAGGAGACTGAGCCATCCAGGACTTGCAGGTCATAGGAGGATAACAAAGTTCTGACTGCTTCAACTACGTGAGCTGGGAAAACATTTTCAGATTATTTTTTTTTCTATGAAGTAAAATACATGACCAGGTATTTGGAATGACTGAAAAGCTTTGCTAACGTTTGATCAGATTGTTTCTGTAAGAAACTCTCCTGGAAAAAAACCACTTCAAAATGAAGACATTTGGGTTGATGTCTCCAAAATGAGACGTTTAATTCATTTTCTATTTTAAAACATTTCTTGCTTATGAGGTAACAGAAATTTTAGTTTAAATTTGGCAATGATCTAATTTGAAGAAAATGTTTAACTCATTCTGAAATGTTTATAAATATATTATTTAATATTCATTTAAAGCCAGCAAAATGAGAAAGCCAATTTGGGTCTTATACAAATCCCCATCAATTCACCATGCTGTGAAACACTCTTCTATTCTAAGAAATTAACTTTTGCTTTCTTCTCATAACACCACCATTGCCCTGTACAAAATCAGGTAATCTGAATAAAGAAGTACCACCATTTTGCATGAGGGGAGGAAGGGGACCAACTAAATTTGGAACAGATGCCCAGATGCCACATTTAGATGATCTATTAATGTATTTACAGTTTTGCAATAGAGCAGCTGAGAGCTAAGTGACTTCATTACAGCCCAGCATTATGAGTAACTGGACTAGGGACCCAGTCTCTTGAGTACCCTTCTGGCGCCTTATGGGGCATTCTGCACAAAACTTACTTACCTCAGAAATCACCTGTTCTTATTTATCATGATGCAAAAAGACTTCCATTTTTTATTGCAATTTGGGAGCAACGCTGAATGTTTTAGATTCAAAAGCAAACCACATGGTTGGGTCTATTTTCCTATAATCACAGCTTCTATGTCCTTTATATCATTAACTAAACTGGGGTTTGCTGGGATAGTAATGGGGTGCAAAACATACTGCCCACAAAGAGACTCTTTGGTGGTTTGAAATCCACAGAGAGTGATTGAGAGCCACCGAAAGAAGTGGGGAAAAGCTTAAGGCAGACAAATACATCTAAGTTCCATGTCTCAGTTGGCTCCACCGCTTGCTCACAAGCCATAAGGATTCCAAGGAGGACAATGAGAAATAGTAGTTCAGGACTGCGCTAAGACTGCTTGCTGATACTGATACCAGCTTTCAACAGGAGAAATCCATGGAGAAATATAAATGGTCTAACAAAGAACAAATGTAGAATGAAATCATCATCTGGTGTAAATTGGAGTATTCCTGATGAAATAGAAGTATATACATGGCTATGCCTTGGAAAATATCTGAAGTGGAAACGTAGCCTCAAACAAGGAGCTAGAAGCCCTGAGGTAAAGTGATCATTTGCTGAAGAGATTTACAGCAGGAAAAGATATTCTGTTTTAATCTACTACAAAGATCCAGTTAAATCATTTTTCAGCAACAATTCAGCTTGATAATTATCATGTTGTGCTTCGCACATGCCTACATGAAAAATAAAATAAAAGCTAATTTTAGAGTCCTCAATCAAGCCCGTAGTTAGTTCTAAATCTTGATGAGCAGCTCCAGTTATTATCTTCTATTTTTAAAATATTTTGATTGATTTTCCTATTCGAAAGAACTAAACTGTAAATCATTTCTGCTGGTTTCAAAGCTTTTTCTTTTAATCAGTATGAAATAAATGAGCACTGACACAAAGACAGAAAAAAAATCACTGAGTAAACCTAAGTTCTCCCTGTTACTGGAATTTTCTGTCTGGAGAAAGCACTCCCTGTTGTCAAATTGCTCAATATGAATCTTCTTCTTCAATAAGGCTTCTTCTCCACTGCTGTTCATTCGTATTCTTTTTGGCTATTGTATCTGTCACAGTAACAGCTAACAGCCTTGGTCAACAAGGCATACAGAGTGGGTCCCAAAGCTTATTTATACATGCACGAAGGCCTCTCGTGGCCAACAAATAGGCATAAGTCTGCAAAGCACAGAACAGTCCTCTGTGGTACCGAGCATCCTGGCAGAATCGGTCTCGTCCACTGCAGTAGATACATGACTGCTGTGTGCTGCCGAGAATACGCACAATGAACACTGACCCCACTCACAGGCAAGGAAAAACATGGCACTAAATGGTTTTCTACTCATTACTGAAATCATCATTTGGTATTACAAGTCCCATGTGAAAACCAGGTAGTGAAGAGTGTGTTCAGGGTCTTAGAGGCCACAACCACACGCAGGGTGGGAGACACAGACATGTCCTCAGTACAAAATGTGTTGGTGCTCCCCAGCTGGGCGAGCAGAGAGGCACTCACCTTCACCTGCTGCAGTCTCTCCTCCTCACCCTACCATTTTGAAGGGACAACAAATGTGGAAGGAAGACAGGCAACTCCAGAAGGAGCTCAGCGCCTGAAGCTACATGGAAGCTCCTGATCCCAAACAGGAGGGGTTCTGAGGATATTCCCCTCTCAGTATCAGTGACATTTCCCTGCAGACTAGCTCAACTGGCTGATTCTTTCAGATGCCATTAGCAGCTGTTTAATCCTTCCTAGGCTTTGCACGGGCCACACAGGCATCTGTCTGCCAGGTGATGACTGTTCACTTCAACTGGAGTCTCTGTCATCATTTACTAGTACAGCTCCTGCCCATTGCTCTTTTGCTATTCTGGCCAATATAACAAAAAGTTGCTTGTAAGAGAAAGGTGAAGATTACTAAGCCATCCTTAATGCTAACGTCTTCATGGAGAGTTCTGGAAGTTTTGCCTGTCACCTTGCAATCAGACACTTACTGAAAGAGTGAAGAGCGCTTTTTTGCTCCCTCCACTGTGGTACATACTATCCTGGTAGAATGTAAAGCTTCCAGTGACAGGGGCCAGAGGAAAAAAACCACATAACTCACTGAGCACTGGGTTTTCCCCTGTCCCATCTCACCCATCTGCCATGGCAGGGGCAGTGCCCTAGCCACACACTTTTCCCATGGGATGGGGGCTCTCATGGCCTTAGGACACCACAGGATGATAGATGTGGGCTCTGTATTTTGTAGCAAGTCCTGAAGGCACAGAAAGGGTAAAGCATTCATTACTTTTTAGCCGCCTATCATCATTAGAAAGCCTAAGTGTCCCTAAAGTATTTGGGACAGGGAGGAAGGAACCACAAAACCACCCACAAAACCCAAAAAGCCAAAACACTGAAGTCAGTTTTCATGTAATTTTGAGATTTTCGTTTGGGCTATCTCAATTTGTAAACCTCCAATTTTTTTAAAAAAGTAACAAGAACTCCACTTTCCCTTTTCACTGTCAGCTGCATGCCTGACATGTTAAATATTATTTGCTTTTTGGCTTTCTACTTTGCCTAGTTTATCCCAACCTACGAAACCTCAAGGACATAAAGCATTATAAAAATAAACAGCACCACTAGCAAAACTGTCATTCTCAAGAAGAACATTTGCCTCATTAAACTGCAGAATTTCCAAAACCAATGCAATGCATTTTTACAAAGAGCAGGAACTTCTCTGTTAATGAAAAGGGATACGGAGAACCTTCTCTCCTAGATCATTAATGCCAGTCAACCTGCCAAGAGTTTACAACAGAGACAATGAGGAAAGACATGACCTCTTCTCAGGAAAATCTGATCAGGAAAATCTGAACACTCTGGGACACTGGTTCTGGGACACTCACACCTCCTGCAGCAGATCCGCTCATGCACTGTGGGAACTTCAAACTGTGTGACTGGCAAGGTCACACTAAGGGTGACAGGGCTTTGCAGGACTGATCACAGGATTAGAGGTACATTAAAATTTCCATATTTTGGACCATTACTTGCCCTTGGTCTCAGCATTTGGGGGGTCCAGTGAACAAGACGACTAGATAAAACTTGTAGGAAAAAAGAAGCTAGACTTGCCTTCTCTTTTTCCAGTTAAACTGTACGCCCCAAATTGACAGTGAAGTCCTTAAAATGAAAGAGCAGCTGGATCTGATTCTGGAACAATCCTTATATCCAGCAGCATGCTATCACCTTGCCTGTATGTAGGAGGCAGACCAAAAAACCCAGACAGATCTTGGTATGAAACGCAAGGGGGAAGAGCTGGCTGGCTCACTTCAACGGATGGAAAGCCATCTGAGGAAACAGTTTCTTTTCTCTGGAGTTCTGTGTGGCTTTACAATCTGTTAGCATGCCTGCATGTGCCAAAATGCTCTGTTAATGTTACTCCAAACAGGATACACATTGCCTGAAATATTAAGCCTCACCCAAGATCACCATCTTACGTGCTTGTGCTACAGCCAGAGAGGAAGAGAACAATGCTCTTCAGGTAGCAGCACCCAAAATGAACTCATCGGGCTGACTGTAACAAATAAACATGCTCAACAAGGATTGGCTCCTGCCATTAAAATTGCAGGCATGCTCTGGGTTCATCCTTAACTGCCTGTTGCTTCCTGATGATTCCTTGTGCAAGACAAGCTCCAATCTGTGTTGCAGCATGAATCATAATTCACTGTGCAGTTTATCCTCTGAGGCGTGTGGGTTTTTTTTTTTTGTTTTTGTTTTTGTTTTTGTTTTTTTAATTCCACGCATGCTTGCTCTTACCCTCTTCTAGCTGTTTAGGGCTTTTCATTCTTTAGGGTTAAAAATGAAGGTCTGGACTCACAAACTCATTACAGTCATTATTAGAACAACAGCAAGAAATGAAATACAGCTTACTTTACCTATTCAGAGATTTGAATTAATTTTGCTTCCTTCATAAGATTAGCTGATCAAAGGGCCAAGCATCAGTCATTGAAAAATACCTTAATTTGCAATAATGAGAAAAATATAATAAGCTGCATAAGCTGTGTGTTGAAGTTCCCTAGGAACAGGAACATATGGCATTTTGTCCCTACCAAAATGCTGAACACTGATGTCTACCCAAAGCAGGCTGACGAGCCATGTATTTTTCCCCACATACAACAGATCACCTCCTGGAATCACAAAGTTACTTGAGAAGCCACTGTCAATTAACAGTTATATCCAAGAGTGTCAGACCCTTGACCTGGAGCATCAAATAACATGAAGACGACACGTCTGTGTCAAGATTCTTTCACGGTAACAGAAGGACATCCTGCAGTTATTTTATTTATTTTCCTCTTAACAAGTAGGGCACCAGCCCCTGCTGAAGTTTCTGATGTTCCTACATGTTGTAGACTGGCTAAAGATTAGGTTTCAGCTCCTATTGCCTGCACAATCTGTTCCTGTCACTGCTGGCTCTGCCTCCACCTCCTCTCTCGCTCTAACTGCAGCCTCTTGCACTCCGACTGCACAGACTCAGCTTTCTCACCCATGTGTATTTTCCCACTCCCTTTTCTAGAAACTGGGAGGGTGATGTTGAACCATACTACCCTTTGGCTCTGAAGCAAGAATTACCCTCTTCAGTGGCTTACAACGACTCTGACTTTGGCACTGGCAGTCTGACTCCCATGTGAACTTTCACTTGTTATCTTCTGTATCTTTCCTGTTCCCTCAATGTGCTGTGTGAGGAACATGAAAGAGGTACTTACCTCCACCTGTGGGCAATCATGTAGCTTTCTGGGCAAGACTGAGGATACCAGAAGTCTATCCAAAGCTATGAGCTAAATGCTGAGGGCCTGCATTTTCCAGGATGCATAGACTTCCTCTCTTGGTCCTTTCACTATCCCCACATTTTACCACATCCCAAGGAAGTAAATTCCTGCTAATTCAAAGGTATCCATGTGACACTTATGTGCCTGCCCCATCCTTCCCCTTATTCGGTGACAGAAATGGAGCTTTTGGCCACCTTGCCTCCTTCACATGGAAATGTTTCCCTGCTGAGTTGGTGCACGAAGAGAAGTGCATATTCCTGCAGCTCTGTCCCTTCAAAGCCAGCACAGAGGTGCTTTGGGCTTTAAGACAGGTTTTCCCAGGGAAATTGATGGGCTTGCGAGAGATGATTCCAGAACTATTCAAGCAGGGTAAAAATGCAGAGAAAAAATAGCAAAGAGAAGAAAGCAACTTCGCTGGACCTGCAAGCTATGCACCCATGACTGTAATTAAAAGCAGCAGGTGACTCCTTCTACCCACTGACTTCTAACGGCATCTATCACCAAAACCACATGCAGCCCAGTAGACTCGGAGCAGGGCTTGCAGCCCAGACGGCTGCTTTGCTCCAAGCCTCAGGTAAGTGCCAAACCCATGTTTGACTTAGCCCTGTAGGTTTATGTTGAACATCTCCAAAGAGGAACATGGTTAATGAGGAAAAAAAGGAAAAGTGCCAAAAAAATGCTGAAAATGGAAATGAGAACAAGCACAAAATATGAGAAGCAGAGGTAGAATAGGACAGAAAGAAATGGATAGGAAGGAGATAACAGCCGATACGCCTGAACAGAGCGCCAACAGGCATAGGAGGGATGGCATCTGCTAACTGGGAAGAGCAGGACTTGCTGCCCTGCTAAGTGGAAGGGGGTAGCTGGAATTCACATCCTGGTGGTGGTGGAGGAACCCACCTGCAGCTCAATTTTCAAGTGAGTGCAGGGCTCTTTGTTCCCTGCACACTGGTAATATCACCACATACCCTTCCCTGCCCAATGTCTGCTTAGCCTCACCACCTCTAGGCCACAATCTATCAACGTGACACAGGGTCAGGTCGTATAGCTCTCTACAATTGACAAGCTCCATTCAGCTGCACAAATTGTGCTCAGGATTTGGACTTTATGTGTGTATGTTCCAGCAAACCAATTCCCTGTCCTGCTCTGAGGATTAGGGTTTATATGGTCAGCATCTGGGACTACATGGAGCAGAAAGAAAACCATCACCAATTGCAAGAAATTATGAGAAAAAGTGCTAAACCATGATCAAGGGTCTGAAAGAAGGGCAGAACATGCCTGCTAATAGAGGAATAGTTACAAAGACATTAGGCTCCTGCTCTGGACATTTTACATTTTGCATAGTTGGTGAAAATCCTGCCTTTCAAGGAACAGTAAATATTTACCTGAATATTCTCAAGTTTGGCCATTTTTGTACACTGCTCTGTAGTGTGCATGTGATGATAGTCTCAATCTACAGAAATAAACCCTAAAATTTCTTATTAAGTATTACAGTATGGTGAAGTGCACAGAAGGGAGGTAATAAATATACTGTACCTATGGGGAGTAAAAGCAGAAACCAGGAAAAGCAATGGGAAAGAAAAGATAGCTCCAAAGACTTCAGTTTTGAAAGCTTCCTTGCTCCCCCTCTGCCTCTGAGATGCTGGGATTTGTTTGGATATTTCTCTGTGTCGCAGCAAGCTCAGCTAAAGTAGATCCTATGCATTTCCGTCCATATGTTACTCCTGATCCCTAGACAGTTTTTCAGCAAGACACACAGTTCACTAACAAACTTGGTACTGCCAGGGCATTTGCAAACCTATCCACAGCTGTATAACAAATAACTATTCTGCTTCCAGAAAGGCCAAACAAGCCTGTGATTGCAATTGTTATGCAATTACTATGATTGCAGCTTTGCTGGACATTTTGCTGAAACGTCTCTGATAATCAGCGAGGAACAGAACTGAGTTTTCACAAGTGCCAATATCATCCATTTAGGACTTACAGTCTGTCTTTATCAACAAGGCAGGTAGCGCTCTGTGCTCACATTCTGTCACCTGTGGTATTTATTTATTCCCAGTCTGAACCAGAAAGACAAATTTGTTCCAACAATGCTGTAGAGCAACCAAATCTTCAAGGAAGAAATAGCCTGGCTGTAGGCCAGACTCTTCTAATTAGCCTATACAGAGCACACACTAAAAAAGCCACCTAATTAGACAAGCGGCCAAACTAAATCTCACACTGCTCAACACTACACAAGAACTCCATCTTCTCATCTTACACTCAGCACATTCATAAGAGGCAAAATACGTTCCATTTCAAAATACAAGTGGAAAATGTCTGTGAAGGAGAGTAGATCTTTGAAAGATGTGTGTAAAACAAGAAGAGAGAGCGATGGGTTTGTCACATCCTTGGGAGACTCTCTTTAGCAAGCGCTTTGCAAAATGTCTCTGTAATGTTTGGCTGCTATTGCACTCTGGGGGCAGGAGGGGGAATAGAAAACGTCAAGGCTTTGCTGACGGTCCACCTGCTTCTTTTTAGGTACTGCTGCCTAGGGCTCTGGGCAGCTAATTACTCCATACAGTCAGAGCCAGTTGTTGCCTGTTTCATGGTTTTCTCCTTGATGGCTGGTGATTTGTACCTGTCAACAAAATGGCATGAGCAGGTGCAGCCACGGTGGGTGCCAAACTGGACCTGGAACTGTGACAATGATTCCAGCAGCTCATTTCATGGACTCTATGGTCTCGTTTTTCCTGATCAGCTTCAGCCCATGCTTTTACTCACTGCTCTGAAAATGCGCCCTGTTCCCAACCTTAGCAAATCTCTGCTGTTATGAAAGCTTTTACAGACTGAGTCTGAGAAATACCTCTCTTCCTTAACCATAAATAACCCTCTTATTTTGGTTCCGTAGTCTTCAACAGTGGAAGAACTACACAATTACATCAACTATTGTGATGGATACTTCCATCGTGGGCATCAGTGAAAACTTTAGGATTAAAGATGAAACACTTACTTATTTTCACTTGAAATTCAAGCCAAAATTTCAATTGAGGTTTCAAATGCTTAAAGGATAATGGTCAAATACACCACTAGCGCTTCTTACCATCACTGCAGATGTCCACATGGTGTTAAAAACATGATGTAGGAAAGGAGACATATAGTAGCATTTGTATATAGTTTTCAAATATCTATTGAAATATACATTATGAAAAGTCCACCAAAAAATCATGTAATGAGTTTTCTCATTTTCACAAATGCTCATGATCTGGATATTGACTCTTTTTCTCTTCCTATTTTATTCTAGTTTGAGCCTTTGCAAATATTTTTTTTGACACTGCCATTGCTATCCTGTTATTAGAACCTTGAAAAAACACCAGAACAAAGCAAGCTGAAATTCCAGACTAGTAGCTCGACTGCAGGAGATAAGTCTTTAAGTGAACATTAATTATTTGGCAACTTGCAACAAAATTTATAAAGAATGTGAAAACACCATACTAGAGATTATAATTGCTCAAGGTTTTATGGTTACATACTGCAAAGAATCCCTATGAAAGACTGAAATTGTCCTAAATCTTGCAGCCATCTATCAGCTTCATTCAGCCAGCCCCCTAACTCTTGTCTTTTTTCTTCCAGATGTCCCTGTGTAATGAGGGCAGAGTCATCCTCTTCACTGCTCTTCTATAACCCTATTTTTCCTGATAGGTAAGAGAAAGGAGCTGTGTCTGGCCCTGCCTCATCAGTAGAGACATAAGACTGGCAAAGGACTGCCTGAATTGGAAGTCCAAGCACTGCAGCCAGTCTTTAAGTGCTCTGAAGGAAACTGGCGACGGTTAACATCAGTAGTGCTCTCTCTCCTACTTGTCAGCTTCCCCTCCTTTGATACTTTCATACTTCTCAAGCCCAGCTTGCTAGTTTGCAAGAGCTGTTCCTTTTCACAAAATCCACCCCTTCAGAGAACAGGTACCTGCCACTACACAAACTCCATCATGTCTCAGAATATTCTGCTGTGTCTTTCCAGTCTATTCCTCAGTGTCATTGCTCCCTACAGCACTGAAAATCTGGCACCCATGAGAAGTGATGCAAATGCCTCTTGCACCAGGATGAATTTCACCCAAACTAAGGAGAATTTGTGTGCTGTAACTACTTGAATTATTATTTTCAGAAGTTTTGAGAGATCAGAAGAGCCACTGAGAGCAATGCAAAGCAGGAGCCTTGAGGTTTCTTACTTCTCTAGCGGTATGTTACACATCAGCAGCACGCCACAGGGATACAACAAAGTTCACAATGCTAAAGAAAATGCCAACTACAAAAAGCCTCTGCCATTATTAGGCTCTTAAACTCCCCAAATTTGTCTATTTGTATTCCTTTATTATTGCACTTTAATATTTGCCTCTGTTCATACTCTAAAGCCTCTTAGAAACACAGACTCTATTTATTTATTTATTTTAACACATTGTCAAGCTCCAGGGTAGCTGTGAAGAAGTAAATTTGGCTATTGCCAAATACGGATGGAATTGTCTCAAAATCTGAAGGTTGGGTGTTTTTTTTTTCCCTGGAAGAACTTAATAATATAGCTAGTAGTGTCATCCAGGATGACAAACTAAGAAGTGTAACAACAGCAACCTAATTTCGTAGGTTAGAGGATTCAAGACAAGCATTTCAGGCCATTAAGAGATTACTGCTCAGAGAGGGAGACCTGTCCTGCACTCTGCTGTGTTTTAGCTGATTCCTTCTCACTTGAAGTGTTCCAGGATGGGAGATCTGGTAGGGCACTAGCTCTTTGACTGCAGAAATTACTACAAAATCTCTACATCAATAGATGTTGTGCTTGGACCAAATTGAATCGTAACCATAAACTTAAAATTAGACATTGTTTGCAGGTTTAAACAGCTGGATAGTTTATTCTCTAAAACTTTCTGCAACTTCATGTGTAGGCTTCCAGTTTGCCATTTCTAGCTCTAGTGACTTCACTGGATCTACTTTAACTCATTCCATGAGAAAAGCTGTTGCAGAGATACCAGCCTGCACCCCCCGTAAATCTGCAACCGGCTTCACTTAAATGCCTCAAACACATAAGCATTGTGCCTATTTTTCAAGCATCACCAACTGAATCTCAGGAAACCCTTGCCCTTCATTCTCAGGGTGTTTCTGAAGCACAGTGCTACAAGAAAATTCCACTGTTTCTCAGACTTGCTGCCCAATCTAGACAAATTGTTTACCTATTGGCAGGCTTGGGAGGGCAGCTATTTTCTTAGCTAGGATACAGATATATGGCACCCGTTTAGAATAAGATGCCATCAGAATAAAATCATGATTATTTTCCTTGTAATAGTGTGTATTTTTAGCTGGTATAAAACAACAGGATACCTTCAGGATTCATCACAGGCTTATTTAGAAGGCATTTTCACTGAACTTTGATTCTTTTTCAAGAGGCTCCCCTATGAATGCTGCATGAGAGCTAGAAGAGGAAGGCAAGGCTGATACGGCTCCTTTTTCTCTGCCTAGCACAGAATCTCTAATCACATTTTTTTCAAACATCTGTGGGTGAGTTTAGTGTAACTAAAAAAGCAATGCTAAAGAAAACAGCCATAACCAAAAGTGTGTGGGATATGTCTGTGTAAGGTACTGTTGCGTTCAGCCTTATCCAATTTACTCATCACAATTCTTGATTTCTGCTGCCTAGTCAGAATTCAATGGCTTGCCTTTCTAAAGCTCTCAAGACAATCATACTGAAGTATCCTGTCTTACTGTTGATTATCCTTTGACTGCTGGTATACAGCTGCTCTATGTCAACTTTAAGAATTTACTGTTTGAAGTCAGATCGGGGGTATTTATTCTGGGCTTTGGGTTTGCTGTTGTTGTTTTCTGCGTTTGCTCAGCTTCTGTCACTGGTGTGTTCCAGTCCCTGACTGATGCTCTACGGTACAATCACTGTAATCACTAGACATGAACAGCTTCTCTGTCCATAAGCCACTCCCATCCTGAAGACAAAGACTGTAGTAGAGAAATTCAAGGGTCTTGCCTCATGTCCTACTTAGTGCCATTAAAATATAAATGTTTCTGACTCCTATAGTTCAGCATTCCAACCTCTGCTCAAGTGAGACATGTTGATTAGATCTATTTGTATAATAGCTTCTTAATTTCAAATGATCTTAATTCAGCACTCTCGACCTGCTTACGTGTTTCATTTAGATACCCTCCGAGTAAAGTGTTTCTTTACATGGCACTCTGAGGGCTGGGACGCAAACAGAGACAGCCCTAGAAGAAAATCAGTATGTGACAGAAAGAATACAACTAGCAGTGGCAAAATAAAAAGGGAAAAGAAATAACCAACAGTCAACGTCAAAATGCATTACAACCTACATTCCTGCCATCACCTTGACCCACTGGCTCATACATTTGTATCTTTTTCATGTGTAGCTTTTGGAAGACAAACTGTTAGGACAATAGGTCTATTTCACTTCCATATGCTTGGAAAACTGTAAGCCCATGATGGGTGCCATGGCATTTTAAAATTAATAAAACTAAATATATTTGGCCGAGTTAAGGCAGCTATCCAACTTTGTATACAAATTAACTTTTTAAAAAACTTTCTTTGAATGACTGATCTGCAAATACCATAGCTGTAGACCTGAAAGTTGAAACTTCAATAAAGGGCTGACAGAGTGTCAAGTGCTGCACTTTTTCCAAGCTAGAACATTGAGCTGTCAACAGAAAGGGTAATCTCAGTTTTAGAAAAGATCCTCAGCGTCACGGCTTTCTCTGCAAATGAGTTCTCTCAAGGAGAGTGTAAGAGCCAGTCTAGGTTGTGAGGTTTTCTCTACATTACATTTTGAGTTGTTGTAAATCATTAACTGTCCCTGAAATGTTGCTACAGTTGCTAGGCAGAGGCAGTTAATTTATAAAACATCCATGTTGCCAGGAAATCTAGATTTAGATGTTTAGAAGAAAACCATTTAAAGCAAAGAGGGTGGGATGTAAAAAGAAAGGAGAAAATCTAAAATATACTTAACACTATGTCTTTCTCCCCAAAAATCATTATGCCTAGTGAATTTTTGAGGATCTTTATAATATCACATATGGTATGTACTTAATTGGAGGCAGCTGAACCGACAAGAAGAATATTTCAAAGCTGCTGGGTATTCTGATTTGAGAGCAGTAGATGGGTTTTTTTCATTTAATAGATAATTTTTATTTCTTTCCATGTCATATTTTTGCATCCAATTTATTCTACTTTTTATTTTTCTATTTAGCAATGATCCTGGCTAGCTGATTTCTTTCGCAATGTGCCATGTTCTGCATACGCTAGCAGCTGATGCTTTACAGCATCCACTTGCCTTGCACCTTGAAAAATGGCAGTTCTGAAAAATTGTAGCCTCCTTTTACCAGGCTGCTGGATTACAGGTATATCACTCGGAATACACCACTAAGATACGGAAAGCAGAGAATTAGACTAAGAATTTGAGTGAGAAGCTGCCCTAACTTTAGAGGAGAAAAGCCAGTTTCCCTGGCTCCATGCTGCTAAGTCTTTGCTTCTCATTTCTTTTGTTCGACAAATTCTATCTGATTTATTTTCCTCCCCGCCTTTCTTCTACAATTGTTAAGAGTGCAATGTGCAGCCAAAATTAAACTTCAGGACTCAGAAATTAGATGTCTCTCTCAATATGCCATCTTTTTCACTTCCCAGCTTTTCACACTGCACCATTACAATTGCATGCTTGACAGCTTTTTCATTTTCATTTCATTTTACTGGATGTGTTCTTAAAAGAAAAATAATTATTTTATGTCAAATATAATTGGAAGGGGGAAGGTCTCCAACAATACCCTCCACCCTTCCCAAGTACAGAAAAAATGTATTTATAAATATGCCTTTAATTACTTTTCCCCGAGAAAGCATTATTCTTTAATTCTCCAATGACTGATGACAAAGTATTCCCTAAGTCCTTTCCCTGTGACTTTTATCTGACTACAAAGTCAGATGGCTAGATCTTTACTGTGCTTCCATGGTGGTATGTGCAGGTCTTCGCAAATAGCACTAGTCGGCATTATTTTAACCTCATGATTTAGAAATGGCCTCTCAGTTCCCTGAGCTGAGACGATTTTGAAGCACCAACATTCTGGAGGACTTCTCATGCTTCCTATGGTTGCAGCGATAACTGGGAGATAGAAGTTGCTTAAAATAGTTTTAAAATAATTAAAGGATTGTTTAACTTATATTAAGGTCAATTCCAATTCACTCACTGCAGATTTTATATGTCAACACCTCTCCTCCCATATGAACTGACAAACAGATGAACATAACTGGAATAGAAATACAGAAAGACTTCAGATGTGTTGATCTGTTTATCCAATATGTTACATGCCTTCTGCATCACCAGTCTGATACACAGCAACTCAGATCTGTTTCATATTTGCTCTATACTTTTTATATGTAGCGATTGTAACCCTAAAACCAGTCTCCTGAAAAACTCCTTTTTCTGGACAAACTTACAGATATAAAAAAAATAGGTCGAAATCTGAAATATTTCAGCACAGAATCAAAATATTTTGGTTTGGGAAAGCTGCATTTGAGATGCTGCACACCTGCCAGAGACATTCTGTCCACCAGGCTGGGTGGTCTCCCTCCTCACATCACACACTTGCAATACACAGGGGCCATCCTTTCTCATGGGATTAAGTGATGTGCTATGACAACTCCTATCCATGGGTCATAATGAAAACTAGATTGAGGTTGAAGGAAAATGCTTCTAGATGCAGAGAACTGGTTTGGTTTTTATTCCCTGCTATTGTTTCTCCTTTAAAAAAAATAAAATTATATAAAACAAGTTAACAGATTTTTATTTCCTTTTCTTCTTCTGTGGGAGGCAAGAAAATACATTGCAAACAAATGTTTCATTAGAAGACTTTCCCCACTGTCCCACCTACCCTCCATTCTCAATTAATTTGGCACATTCAAATTAGTACTCTTCATATTATCAGGTATTTTCTAAGAGCCATTTTTACTCCTTTCATCTTCTTCTCCTCAGGAGCAAAGACTGTTGAACTCCTATTAAACATTATTTCTGGCTGGAAAATAGAAAGTAAGGTTGATTTTCATTCTAGCTGGGCAAAATCTTTTAATTTGCAAAACCTCCCAAGCTACTCTAATCAATTAAAGAATACATTTATATTTTGTTTTGATCATCAACTAATTTTGATTCTTCCAGTTTGTTGATTAAGGTCTGATTAAGTATTTGCCTGTGACAACATCCAGCCTTTAAGTGGTGTCATATTGTGAAGAATCCATTCAAAATACTTAATTTCTAACTTGACATGACACTCAGTTTGAAAACGATAGTGTAAAGAACAGTAAGGGACAAGAGTGACCAACAGCTAGCAAACAAATCCTATTCACAACCAAAAACATATTTACATGTACTGTGAATGTTTCTAGAAAGAATAAACCCAAAGCTACAAGTACTTCTCTATGGTAAACCTGGGGGTCCAGCTGAGGGATTAGTGAATGAAGAAATAAGCAACTGTGTAGGATACTAACAGGCAAAAGCTCCACAGAAAATCTGCACAGGGTACCATACCTTTTCTGTACTACAGACCAAAACAGATTTCTTCAAACAGCAGCACTGTTAAGAAATTGCTCGCTGAACTCGCACTTTAGTTAGCTATATTTTCATCAAAGAACATTCTGATTAAGCAAGCTTATCTCTATAAAAGGGCTGTATTTTAAAGGAAGACAAATTAGTTTGGATAACACAAGGACTGATCCATGCCTTGCCCTATAGCATGAATGAAACATTAAACACTCTAGTTTTTTCATTTTTTTCCTCTGCCTTAATCCCATCTCCCTTTAGTTGCTCCCCTGCTCTATGACCTCCTTTTTGCCTTCACTCTCTGCATTTCTTTTTTCTCACCAGAAAAGGAATTGGAAGGATGGGAGCATGAGACATGTCTGATGGATAGATGCAGAGAACCGACACAGAATGCTGCTCTCAAATAGCAGGGACACCCTAGCAAGAAAATCTGGAAATGCCTCAGGAAGAAGAGTCGATGATTGTCAAAATCATCAGACTGCAATGAATTCTTGGTACACTCTTTGATCACAGGAATATATACACCCAGTCCCCAACACATCCCAACTGACTTCCCTTTCCTGCCTCTTCTTCAGTTTTCAGGTTTTTTGTTTCTTCTTTAACTATAGCTGTCAATTCACTCACAATCAAAGACAGGTCATACCTACAGCTACACAGAACATCATTGTGCTGTTGGGTAGAAGCAGTTTGCCTTTTTGCCTTTCCTTATCACTTTCCAGCAAGTAAGAAAAATAGTTTTCTATCAACTAAAAAAACCAACAGTCTTCATGTAACAATCATGATGACAAGAAAGTGTTCCAGACCTTATCTAATGGGCATTTTCCTCATTTCTTTAAATGAGAAATAAAGCTTTACTTAAAAATACTTACTGGGTTGATGACCCAAGTTGAAACCATTCATCAGAATAAATATAACTCACAGGGGAAAAAGTGACAGTAAAATATAGACGTGAACAAACTTAAGCAAAGTAACTGACGAGCAGTCATAACCAAGAGAGATTATTCCTACTATAGATATAAATCTGAACCATACCTTCCTAGGGACTGTTGCTCCCTAAGCTTTCATAATAATGTGATTCTATTTTGTTTAAGCAAACCATCATTTCCCATGATACTCATGCTAACCAAGTTAATGGGACAAACTGTCGGTGCCAATGGGCAATGCTGCTGGAACTAGAATGGAAACTGTAAATCACATGAAGAAATAATTTTACAAAGAACAGTACTGAGCACTCTTGAATCCATGGTTTAAGTCACAATGTGCAAATTAGATGCAGACAGGACCAAACTTCCAACTTTAGCAGATCACCATAGCTTCCTCCATGCTAGAACAGGGTTGGATCCCCAGAGTTCACAGAGGACAACGTGAAGTGCATCTGTTTTTATTTTATGCAACACAGGACAGAATGAATGACATAACTGGAATGAGCACTGGGTTCCACACAGACGTCCCTTTATTTGATAGAATTGAAAGAACTTATGCCTCTTATTAAAGGAAAAAATGATCATACAATGAATTATTTTGCAATTTATAAGGCAACAGTGTATAGTGGTTTGTTTGTTTTATATATATATATATATAAGGCAACAGTAGAAGGCAACAGAGCCATGCCTTTCTCTGAAACTACACAACACATTCAACTTTTGGATCAGGAAATTTTCAGTCATTTCCATTCTTTCATGCTTGAAGGTAACAACACATGCTGTGATGCTGGCGTACTCCACAGTCATTAGCCCCTGATCTGATTAGGGCAAATTGAATCACCAAACCAAAGGATTGTCCACTAAAGGAAGCACAGGACTTCTTTTACCAGAGAAAGCTACAGAACAGCTGATGATAAGGGAAGACGGGTATTTTTGTGGAGGGTACAGGGTAAGAAACTTATTCTTTGCTGACGTAAAATAGGCCTTTGAACATTTCTGATTAGCTGTATCTTCCCACTGCACAACAGTAATATCAAAAAACAGCAATGCAAACAAAAATCAGCTGGGGTCATAGGAGTAGTCTGACACACCCAATGTATCCTTATCTCCTCCATAGGATAGCGAAAATTCCTAGGACTATCTCTTTGGCCTCATATTTTCCCCCTAATCCATCATTTGTGAAGAAATTTAAGCCCAACACTTATTTAAAGCGTCCACTGTTTTGAGCTGGCAATAGGACCCCTGAATTTACCTCTCTCTCTCTGCTGTGCTTACTAACATTCTGAGTTGCTTCACAATTAACAACTACTGCAGGAGATTTGTTGGGAAACAGAAAAACGTGTAAATATATTAGTTTTATAAATAGCAAGATAAAATAGAAACAGCAATAGATTATGGTTTTGTCATATTAATGGAAAGTGAAAAAAATTCTTAACTCAAGGTTTTCCGTTTTTTTTTTTTCCTAAAAAAACCCCCAACTCTCACAGATGTGCAAAATATTTACATTTGTCCCTACAAATAGTTTGATAATAGAAAGCCATAATTCTTCTCTTGTTGACTGTCTGGAGAAGAGGTCTGGTCTATTAAACAAGTGTTCTTGCTTGAAATACTACCGATGATATATTGACCCAGGCAAGCTTTAACAAATCCATCCATATTACATGCAACCAAAATTCCCATCTACTCAGGCAGTGAGCAAAAAACAAACCACATGTACGCTCTCTAAGATGATGCCTCCCTGGTATTGTGACGTTAAGATGCATTATTCATTGTATGCTCCAGATGCCACCATGATAATTTCAGTCATGCCCATGTAATAGAGCTCTACATACATATACTTCCTACTGGTGTTAACACTGCCGATACTATAAGCATTCCCTGTGTCGGATGCATCTCAAATCCCTAGTATGGATCTGTAAGCATCTTGCCTACAGTTAGACTATTTCAAAGGAGAAAAGTATTTTTTCTAGGGCATCCTAGTTGTGACTACCACCCATCCCTACCATGGCTACCAAACAGCTAATTCAAGACAGACTGAATGAAAGGGAAGAGAATCAAGAGCTGTAAGTCATGCAAGGCAATAAAATTATTTTCCCATTCAGAGCTGTTGCTAAACTTTAAACTGCTATTTAGTAATCCAAGAGAGACTGAACTGCATTTTCCACCACTGCTTGGATTGCCCAGTCTTTTACAGTAAAAAACTTGGCTTTCAGGAAACTCTGCCTTCTGCAACTAAACCATTTTGCTATAAAGGCTGTCTAGAGACTATTACACAAGCTCAGGTAACAATGACAGATTTCAGTCTACTGCGGTTAAAATGTTTCACTTCAAACATGTTTTTAGACAGAATGCCAATACCTGTCATAATCAACTTCAAGCTCGTGCTGAGTAGCCTTCTTGTCTTAGCTAGTCCTCCTGAGGACTAAGTTAGACAGTTCTCACAAGAAAGATTTTCCATTTAAATGTATCAGCCCTTCAAATTTTAAGTAGTAGCTGCTATATGAGAGAATAGAGGTAGTAAGCAAGTAAGTTTGGTGGATGTATTCACACCACTGAAGGCACACGGTGCTTGCTTACTCGTTAGTTTGAAGCTGTGTATTTGAAAAGCAACAAAGCCTAAACCATCAGTCCAATTATATGTTCACGAACAATGTTCAGTCCAAACAAGATACGGCACACTGAATAATCAATTCTATTTGCCAGTCTTGATGCTGGCAAACTTACATTTTCTTATATTCTTCTATAACTCATATTTTAGTTTACATTATATATATATATTTCACAGGCCAGGCAAGAATTCTAAATTGTACTGGCATTGCTTAAAGTTTAACTCACTGCAAAAGAGCAAGACCTGTTAGCATCTTCTCAATTATAAGTATTTTGCCTACAAGATGACATTATAAATTGAATAGGCTGGAGCTAGGAGTTTTTTATCTTTACAAGTCAAATAAAAGAATAAACATTCATGGAAGTATGTTTTCTTTTATCCTGAGGCCATTTAAATAGGGAACATCCAATAGAACAATCAGGGAAGTCTTCACTTCCAAAAGACAGAGCTTTGAGGAAAACATATGATGGATTTAATAATGGGAAGCTGTCTAGCTGATCTCAAGTTATACTGTAGAGATTATCCTCTTTTTAGAGCTATCCAGGGCAAGGCACCATAAAATGCCTCCACAAGCCTAGTTCTGTGATGTGGATTTTGACAGAGATGCTGTTCATAGTCATGAAAGTAAAAGCTCCATAAAATCTGAAGGAAGCAGAGTGTAAATTAAACCTAAACAGGCTCCAGCATAGTAAACCCAAGAACATTTCTTAAAAACAAATTTTCTTTTCAATTCCCTCCAATAGTTTGTACTTGCATTTTACTATACAATTTTGCTGATCAAGCACTCTTAAAATATGCCAGTTGAACAGAGCAGGTTCCTATCTTCTAAAGATGAAACAGAATATAAATGGGAGATGACTAACCATCAGTTACTCGTCTTTGCTGTAATTATAGTATTTGGCCAGTAGCTTTTATTGAAGTAGGTTAGAATTTATTGCTCATCTGAGACAACTACTTCTTTTACATGAACTTTCTGAGGCTGCATCGGCCATCTCAAAGGCATTAGTAAATTAATACATCCATATACAGAGCATTACGGTTTCTCAGGTGCCCATTGAAAAATATAAAGATATTGAAAACCAGGCAATTCACAGAATTGTTTATACGAAACCCATGCTTTTAACTCAGTATAATATAGTAAACTGGTTCTAGCTTAATGTTTTGCAAAGAAGCTTGTCCACAATTCCATCACTGAAGTGACTTTAAATGTTGTAAAGAAAAAAGAAGCAAATAGATTAAAGAGGAAAAGGTCAGATGCTGTCACTGTGAGATAGAAATATAGCAGTATTATTAATAAACAGTGATAATTCCAAGAATTACATAAGGACAGCAAAAGCTGAATCCCAGCCAGTGGAGAAAACAAAATTAATATCTTAGTTTACCAGTATGCCTTGCATGATTTCACTAGAATTGTACTTAACTGCTATAGAAGTTGCCGCTAGGCAAACAGCAGCTGCCAAGTCTACTAGTTGAAAGACCATGGTTTCATGGCTGGTAAAAGTTAATTTGAAGAGCTGACAAAGGACTTCCACAGAACAGTTTAAGATGGTGCAGAACAAGAGCCTGCAAAAGTAATATTACGAAGTCTCATCGCTAAATCACCCTGTACTGCCCTGAAATGTGCAAAAGGCTTTCAAACGCTAAAGCTAGTTCTTTCCTAAGTACAAATAGAAAGGCAAACTTTTAAAATTAAAAACAAGCAATAAACATCAGAGCACTTAATGAAGATCTTACCATGTTTTTGGTAGATAAATCCTCTGAGGCCTGGTTTAAATCCAACTTGGTCAGTTTCTGGGTTTCGGCAGACTCTACGGTCCCCTCCGTGCACCACGGAAAGTCTCTCTGCCACCTTGCACTTTTGGCAGGTTTTCTGTCCCTGTTTCCTCTCAGCAGTCTCCCCTGTGACACAAACACTCCTGTTGCTGGGCCTGTCTGCCCTTCTGCTCTGGACGCTGCTCTCACAATGGTATGTTCAATAGCTCCAAGGGCAGAAGAGTCTCCCTTCCTCTTCAACAAGTCTCTCTCCTCACAGTTATTTCCTTTCTGAAGAACATAACATATAAATAAATAAAATACATATTGAGCACCATGATATGGAAGAAATTGTTAGATATAAATACATTTTTCCTTTTCTTTTCCTACATTTCCTTTTATCTCAGAGGTTCTTTAAAATTTCTAAATAATTTAATTGATTTGTGACATTTAAAATTAATTAAATAAATAGAACTCATTAAAAAAATATTTAACAACCCTGTCTTTGAGGCAGTAGTGTCACAACACAACTGTTCTCAGGATATAGGGAAGGCACTGCTCATGGGAGGAGGTACTATATTATTAGAGCAACTGGTATAGTTGGAAAGAATGATCCACTTTCCCTGTAGCTTATTACTTCTCAGGTGGAAGAAGGTCTTTAAACCCTTATCTCCTTTCTCATTCTTTTCTTCCTTATTTCCAGTTTTTAGGCTGTCATTTTAATGTACTTTTCCCTCCTCTCCCTAAAAACAGGGCTACTGGCCTGAAGCCTCCAAAATATTATCTTATAATAATCTAACAATTAAATAAACTACCAGATTTAGAGTGCATTTACTTTAACCCCTTACTTTTAGAACATCTCTAAGACTTACATCATTACCTCCAGAGGTCCCTTCCAACCTCAACTATTTTATGACTCTATGGTTGAAACTTAAAATCTTTACAATTCAAGAATCAAGACATTCTTTCTGCTGAGAAAACAATGAATGCTAGCAGATCTAAGCAATTCATTGGTTTTGCCATTTCTGTTTAGGGCTGTGAACACTGTTGTTGAGGGAATTCACCAGAATGGGAAGAAGCGAAGCCTGGCAATCCGAAAGGAAAAGTCAGTTAATCATCTTGCTTTTACATTCAGTCCTTTGGGTTATCCATTTTTTTTCTCCTTTTGAAATCAAAGCATCTCAGAGAAATTCATTTTAGTAGGGGTGGCTGGCAGAAAGGATGGCTCAATTGAATTTAGCTGAGAAATCATGCACTGGATTTCAGTGCAAACAAACTTTATTGATGGAAACTTATTTGTGGATCACCGAAAATATGTAACGACCAGAATAAGAGTATTTGGGACCGCGGCCATCTTGCTGCCTACTGCTGGTTCAGTCCTCTGAGTAGATTGCTGAACAACTGCTGTTCACAGCAAACACTGAAAACAACTTCTCAGCTTTGGTATATACTCAGCAAGCTCATAACCTCTAGCACAGGGCATGCAATGAGAATTGGTTATGCATCAGGGATTTTGATGAGGGAAAATGCAGCGCCTCTTCTCTTTTTTTTTTCCGGATTAAACTGAAAAAACAGAGCTTTTCTATTGTTGTTTGTTTTTCTCTTAGAGGAGTCATTAAAACTGATTGCTCTGGCTGATTTACAGGAACTCAGGTTAAAACAATAAAGACCTAAAATGCTTACTGAGAGGATAATGCAATTTGCTTTGCTAGTTATATCATTGCAGGTGGGCACAGCTCTAAGTCTGAACATTCCCACAGAAAATATCCTCAAAGCATCATGTTAATAGGCAACAGAAAGCAGTCAGAACAGTTTTCACGGAAAGGATAATTCCTGGTGGCAGAATATTTGCTATTGAAATGAACTAAATTAACTTTTAAAATTAATACTGTGTGACTTATGCAGATTCTATGGACTAACTAACCCCTTCACCTCCAGTTAAAAATTGTTTGCTACTTACAGAAAGAACAAACTAGATTAACCCTCTAACACCACCAGGTAATTTTATTACTTGTATGTCATCAGATATAAAAGAAGGAAACTGTATGACCTGAGATGAGAATTTCTATCCCATTCGTCAACTGAATACAAATGTGCATAATTCCAAATCTTTTCAAATTGACCATACTTTATTGTAAATCAACACCATGCACATGTCTCCAACGAATACTCTAAAAAACCCCTTGTTTTAAAGCCAATGATCTAGCAATCAGCATGTATCCACTGCAAGTGCCTGATGGGAAGGTGGCAGAGAATACTTGACCTGCTTGACTAGAGCTGTGTGGCATGTGAGAAAATTTTTGATTACAGCTGTATTTTCAACACCTGAATATCCCCTTCACATATGCCTTGGCGAATATGACTCACTGCTTTCAAACACAGCAATCCCCTCTTGCCCTTTGGGATTAGCTAGCCTGGTGGAAATGCGGAGGCTGGTCTTACACAGGCCTCCTTTTCCTTATTACCTTGCACCAACCACTTTCCCAAGGTGTGTTACATAGGAAGTATTGCTGTGTACATTTTGGTATCTTGGGTTCAGTTTCCCTGGAGTCCAGTCCTGACTAGTGTTGTATGGGTTTTCTTTACCTTGAGCACGTGACTACACATGGCTGACAGGATGCACACAAATTACTTACCCTTAGTACTTTTGGAACCCTCCGTTACTGCCATAATACGGAAGCTAAACTTGGATAAGTGAATCACCCTGTACTAAACTGGAATATGAATGGCACCCTGCTGAGGATCCTTGGTGTAGTCTTTCCCCTTTCGCTAGGTTGTTATTGCTAAATCCTAGAAAGGGGTAAGAAAGGCTCAAATGGATCACCTGGTGCATCCAGCTGCCCCAAATCAACTAAAGCATTTCTGCCAGATGGCTCTGTAACCACTCTTTAAAACCTCCAGTGAGCAAGCTTCCCCAGCCTCTACATACAATCTATTCTAGTCCTTAATTATCTTTGTCATTGGAGCACTCTTTCTACAAAGTTCCTCCTAAATCTGCTTCTGCTCCAGTTTAAGTGTATTACATTTTATCTCACAACTTGAACATAAGAACACTTTATTCCCCTTCCTCTTTGGAGAAACCTTTAAAATATTTAAAGCCTCCTGCATGTCTCAGCTGTCTTTTCTTTGGGCTAAAATCCAGTTCCTTCCATTTTTCCTCACAGGCCAGTAGAGTTTCAGACAAAGTGGATAAGAGGACAAGACAGAGAATATGAGGTCACGTTCCCCACCACTACCTGGAATTTCAGTCTGAGGAAGTTAAAGCAGAGTTAAAGGAGAGTCAAGACACTTTCCGTACAGAATTTGAATTATACTCACAGCTGAAAGCTTCCTCTATTCTGGCACTTTCAGGAGTCTTATCAAACAAACCAGCCACCCCACAGCAAAGTAGCGAAGACAGAGTTCAGAAAGGCTACAGGCAGCTAAGACTACCTCTGAAATAAACTATGGAAAAGTAGCAGGAAAAGTTTTTTCTTGCTTATTCTAATCAACCTCAAAGATTTACACTTACATAGTAGCAAACTTTTCTATTTGGAGAGTTTCTTCTTATAAATGGAAGGTATTTCCAAAGTCACCTGGGCTGACAATCTCAGCAATCATTGGGTCCACCTGAGGTCTTTCTCAGTGCGTAGGAGAGTGTTAACACTTTCTCTGCCACTTGCTGAGTAGATGCTTCAGGTACCTTGCACCAGCACACCTGGTGCTTTTAAAGTGATCCTTGGCATTCCTGTTTGCTTTAAAACTCATCCTGGGCATTCCTGATTGAGAAGGTAGCATAAAATACCGAGTATTTGCCAGTAAACACAAGAATACAGAATACCAGTTTTTCAGAATAGGAGAAACCTTTTTAATCCATTTTAATATGAAAGCTAACTGCATTACTAGATTTTTTGTTCATTTACTTTGCATGTGTTAGGACTTTTACTGACAAATTCAGTATTTCCTACAGTACCTGTCTCAGAAAGGAAAGCGCAGAGAGCAGAGCCATACCTCTGAAGGTAACGCAGAGGCAGTTTGTTTAGCACTATGGTGCATCAGCATGACTTTGGACTGCATTCCTACTCATGGAGAGCTGTATAAGGCACACACAAATGGAGAATCCAGTTCCTCAATAAGTTAATAGTTAAGAAAACAATCTCAGAATTAACCCTGCAATTGGATGTACACAGGCAGGCCTCTTATGTTTCTTTCCTCTGGGTCCTGAGGAGACCATTATCATAATGTGTTCAAAATAATCTAGAAGAAAAAGCAGAGCTTCACAACATCTGATAGAGATTAGAAAAGTGTGGTTGTATTTACAGATAAAACAAGTAAGAAAATCCATAGGTATTCGGATAGGTACTAAATTATAAAAAAAAATAATAATCAAATGCACCCTATTTTTCCCTCTATAAATTGACAACAGGATAATTTCTATAGACTTTTTATAAATTTACTGTACAAGGTAAAGTTAGAAGATAATTTTTAATGGATGTAAAACAGTGAACATGCAGGAGAGCAGCTAAGCCTCACAAGGACCTTTCTGATAAATGAGCTTGCTTTAATTATATAGATGAGAAGTCAGCAAATGGTATTTCATATCCAGCCTTTGTGAAAAAAAATAATGCAGTGTACAGTCTTAAGTACTAGAATTGTAGTATTAAAGGAAACATATTCATCCTTCCAGCCCAAGTCTGCTTACTCCGATTTTTTAATGTATGACAAAAAATACTGATTTGTGGTAGTTGGTGAAACTAGAAAAGAGTAAGAAAACCCAGCTTTTAAACCACAGGTCTCCAAACTATGTACTAGATCTCTATCGCAGCTATCCAGCTGGGGTTACACGGGATCTCTACTCCAGCTAGAGGAGAGGACTCTTGAGGTAGAGAGCAAACAAACAATTTATCTAAGGTCACACAGAAGCAGGACAGAGCCATGACGCCTAAGTTTCAAGCCTGTGCTCCTTTGACTACTAATATCAGTAGTGTTAGCATATAATATTGGTAGCAGTTACATCAATGTGGTCTTCTCTAGTATCAGTACAGGCAATTCACATGATCTGGAAAAAGCAAGCAAATAAATTTATGTCATCAGTATATGTAATAGAGAGAGTAAATAAAACAGCTGTAAAATAAGCAGGAAACAGAACCCTACATTCCACATTGGTCTTATGTGTTTTGCTTTACAGCCAGTATTCAATTCAGTGTTATGAAATTTAAGGTATATTACTTTTAAGCCATAGATATCTGTCAAAGTGAATCCTTGAGTGACCCTTGATGGATGACTTGACAGACAGTTGGCATTTCAGGACAGCTGTGCAGCACTTTCAGGCTGCACACGAAGAAAAAAAAGGAAAAAAGAAAGTAATTATGATCACCAAAGACACAAAGCTCCTTCTGCTTCCATCCATATTCTATGAGCACTCACCCTTCACCTTCCGCATTATTAGCCATGTATTTAACAACGGAATAAAAACTAACAGAGAAGTCAGCCATCTAGGACGGACTGGAAATGTCAGGTTGAAATCACAGGTTGCAGCGTGAAAATATAAAAGAACCCATGGCCTTTACAATTTTTTGGTCTGATTTGTGAATGAAGTCTGGATACCTATGGGAAACATTTGTTCTCCAAATGGCTTTGGGTAGCAAAAGTCTAAATAAATACATAAGCAAGCCCTTTCCCTCTTAAAAATTTGGTAGTTGCATTCACATTATAATTGCTAAGTGATATTTGTGTTCAAAACAACACATTAATCATAAGAGACATGACCTTTAGAAAGATAACATTCTTGCTCTTTTTTCTGGTTTGTTGTTAGCTTGGGACAAGGTACTGCATAAGTTAAGGCAGGTCACACAATACAGATGGAAGAAAAGATAGACTCATTTAAATCATGCCTGCTATAATTTTATGTAAGAAAAAATATAGTTATAGGAAACTGTTTCCGCAAGGTTCAGCAGAGCATTGCTTAGTGATCTCGTTTTAATTACTAGATAACATTTTCACACACTGATTTCACATCTAATGAATATAATCTTTCTAATAAATAGGACTGATGTCAGAAGGAAGGCACAAACTCCAGCTGAGGTTAGAATACCTGAAATGGGAAAAAAAAAAGCATAAAAATAAAAACAAGAATAACTTCCAATCCAGGTTCTATTTTTTCCACTGTTGTTTGAAGTATTTTACCTGGAGAAAAGAGAAGCAGCCTAAGCTGGAAAGACCTCATCATTCAATATATCTACAGAAAGTTTTTTCTGTTTTATTCCCTTTGAAAATCTACATTGTAGAGGTCATTTCAATGAAAGTCATAATGAAAATGGCTGAAGAAAATATGCACTTTCTTACACTTGTGCACATGCATGAACATATCTATAATTCATTAAAACTTGTGAGAGAAGGGATCAGAAAGGGAAAAAATCAAAGTTTATCCTTATCAATCATGCAAGCTTTTTGGTGTGAAGGGGCTTGTATTGGTACCCTGGATTTGCAAATCCCATCCCCGGTAATATAATTATGTGACCTGTCGGAAATGAAATTGCATGTCATGAAATACTGCACAAGCCCATAAATAATTAGTGTTTCCATTTTCCAAAGCAAATTGATAAAACTGGTATTTGGCTTAGTTCTTTCGGTCCCAGAAGCTCTGTCAAACTTGTGATGTTAATTCGATCTTCCACAGTTGGAATGATAAAAACAGAAATTTTCAAACTGAATCCCCTTGCCAGCATGAAGGGCAGGTTAGATTTAGAGGAGTTACAGGAGGTTCAGAGTCAACACAAATGCCTTTTAGAGTACAGCACGTATTGTGAGGATTTATTTTTTTAATATATTCAAACTAGACATTCTTCTGTCTAATTCACTGAGAGGAAAGACACCATCTGGTTGTGTGGAATACGGGATGGGACTTGCTGCCCATATATTTGAGCAATCCCAAGTCAGGTGTCATTTGCACCAAACGCATTCTGTATTTTTGTGATACTAATACACCCTTCCAGAGAAACCCCAACTGAGTACAAACCTCACCGACCAACTGATTCTGAAAGCAGATCTTGTCCTTGCATTTGAAAACTATAATTCTATGGCAGATACTCATCGGTGCATCTTAGTCATAACATCAGCCTAGATTAAGGTCAGACATTTCTGAAAAGAAATGTGAATTCACTTCATAAGAATTAAAAATAAAAGCAAACCTAAGCAGTTGAAGATAAGAATTTAGGGAGCATTCAGCAAATACTACTTTACAATACATGGAGGAATGTTAAGTGACTCTTCTGATCCTTAAAGCTTGAGATCCTAGCAAGACTGCTAATAAAGTCAGCCGAGCAAGACTGGCTGCTTGCTAGAAACATGACAGTTTAAAACCAAGGCAACTGTCAATTTTGGCCCAACATCTGTTTCTGGAGAATGACATATAAATCAGGAATAGAACTGCTCAAAAATCAAAACCATCCTTCAGGGAGTATCATATTCATTCAGATGGAAGAAATGCGTCTTGGCTTATTTCAGTCTTGTTTGCTAGTAAAGCAATTCAAAAATCATCCAGATTAAACCTTTATCAATTTGAGCTATCTACGTTTCTATTAGTACCCCAAATCATTTTGAGACACAGACAAATGAGAACTATATGGCAACTATAATTTGATTTTGTACATTGGCAAAGTTTGCAGGTGCTTCCAAAGAAGCTCGAGGACAAATGTAATCGGATGTGCAGGATTTGGACACGAAGAGGCTTGCTGTTTGGTCACAATCACACGCCTGGGCTGGAATAAGAGACCCAAAGCGGATAAATAAGAGCCCTCAACTGCAAAAAGACTGTGATTATGAGGCAACAAAGTGCAGCCTGGAGTGTCTCATTACGATTACAAAATTAACCTGTGGCATCATAAAAAAAAAAAAAAAATGACCTTTCCAAAGTCCACAATAAAATCCAAACATTTATAGCTGTCCACATAGGGATACACTAGCAGGTCAGGCAGATTCATCCAGTACCACAAACATGCCCAATATCCCCACAGAAGAAAGAAAGAAGAAAAGATTAAAGCGAATGTATGGTGCAGAGCAAAGAGGAGGAACTTTATTCTGCTCCTGATATTTTGAATAGTGTCAGTATTGGTGGAGGCTGAGCAGGTGTGGCAGGGTGTAATTCCCATTGTAAGTAAAGGAGGGACTATCTTTAGATGTTTCAGACTCTTTGCAGCTGTTAGCACAGCTGGCCTATTGGCTAATGTCTCCATCTTATTTTCTCTTTCATGAGTTTGCTACACTAGTGGTCCAACTGGAGTCTTCGCTAAGCAACACCCTCTTTGCAAAGTAAAGCTGCTCAGGAATTTGCTGATGACATGGTATAAAGTTCATGGCCTAGGATTTTCTCATCATAATAACATGTGTGAATCAGAATATTACAGCAGCAAAGGTGTAAAATTTTTCAGCTAGCAACAAGATGACACGTGGCCAGCCTGAGGCATGCTGCTTGGATAGCAATGGCCTGTTGGACCACGTGGACTGGGAAGCAGTACTGCTTGGCAATACCACCACTCACCTACCCCATATCAGGGGCAGCATAGCGTGTATCCCAGGTGGGGATGTGACCAGTGCCGTGAGTGAACAAGCATGGGAGGTAATGGGGACTCCAGATCTTCATCTATCAGAGCTCTGACATCCACCACTGGATGGTTGCTGTTGCCATGATGCAACATGGCAAGGAGCTAGAAGGAATAGCAACACTTAAGTTCTGATGACACTTTCAAGGACTCAACATTTTACATGTGAGTCAGACCCCAAGACAGAGTTGCATCCAAACTCCTTGGCCAAAATCAGCCTAAGCTTTTAGATTTTCTAGCTCTTTGTGGGTTAAACGCATGTTAGAAATCTCTGAGGGACTCTTGTCTTTTTTTGGAGTAGTTTTTATTAGCTATTAGCTTACACCATTTGCTTCATTTCAGAATTAACTGAATGTAATATTGAAAAGTAATGTTAAAACACACCACCAAAACTTAGGCAAAAAAAATCTTCATGAGCTCAATCACATGAGCTGACTGCTCCCCAGCTTGATCAGTAATATTTATAAGACTCCACAAAAGAGATTTACTCATGTTGCCCATAAAATTCTGTAATAAGTTTTTAACATCTATTTGTCATTTATTAACTCCTAAATTACCATTTGCAAGTGGCCCCCTAATAGAAATTATCTAAATTAATGATTTTATTTCTGGCCTTTTGTGAGTTATTTGAACGACTCCACAAATAAAAAACTCATTAGGTGATGTGTTTCTTAAAATAAATGGAGTGAAATTTACTGCATTCATCTGCAAAAGTAACTGAAGCTGTGCCTCCCCTCCTATTCCAACAGTATTACAGCAGTGCTACATTGTCTCTGGACAGCAAAGTAGGACTTTGTGTCATGACAGTCTTTATATAAAAACTTATCTGATTTAATCTCTCCTTTAGTTGCTAATTAGTCCCCCTGGTCCAACTGTAAGATGAATGTGAGCATGTGCACAGGCTACAAAGGAGACTCTTATTCTTGGTGGGCTTTGACATCCTGGAAAGTTGCAGAGCTCTCTGTCTGGGATCTATTTCTCCCAAGGGCTTCTTGGTTTTCTCAGTGTCCAGCCAGAATGATGATACAGTTTAGAGGGAGTTAGGAAAAGAAAAGTCTTGAAAAATTACTCCTGATGCAGAGGAGCTCAATTTAGGTATAACAGAGAATGCAGGATACCTCAAGTTCAGCATATGATGCCAGATGATTTTCATCAGTTGCCAACACTTCTCTCAGCATGTCATTGCAGCCAGTCTGCAAATGAAGGTGTAAGACTGCAGATTTATAGAGAATAGCTTTTAAATAGTTCCCGAGAAGACTCTGGCACCACTGGTCATACTGTCATATGCTCACTGTGCACAATGTGGGGTGGGTGCTATTTAACATTTCCTGTATTTGTGCATGAGGCACTGTAAGGGTTACAGCAATATTTGCAACCCACTTTTAATAGTCAGCCTCTGCCCAGGAACAGGAACTTCAACTCATTTGGCTGCTAGGTCCAACCAACAGTTCCTCCCCAGTGTGCCATCAGCTTGCCTTTTCCAGTCCAACTAGGAAGTGTTGGCACAGCTGGCTGACTTCAGGCACTCCACATGCTCTTCCAGAAAGGAATCTGAAGACACTTTTTAAGGCTATGAAGTTCAATTCATACTATGGTGTCTTTGGGAGGATATTTCTTCTAAAACACTCAGCCACAAATGGAAAAAAATAAATTTTTGATAGCATGTTAAACTTGCGTGGTGAGGAAAACACATGAGATTTTACCACAGAAATTCATTTGGACATTTACATGTAAACGCATGTTCATGTGTGTTTCCGTGAATGCAGTTTTCAATATGCTGGACCAGTTTCTCAGCTGGTACAAATGAGTATAGTCCCAGTCTTTCAGTGTCCATATAGGTACTTCAGTGGAACAATACCATCTTACGTCAGCTGAGATTTGTTCCCTGGATTAGGCTCAAACGTGTCTCAAAACTCACAGTGAAATTTATTAAATGTGGCTGAACTTGCCTTCATTTTGAGTTGCAGGTAAATGCTTCACATTTCAATGCAAATGCGTGATTCAGCTGAGGTTCATTTGAAATGTATGCACACAGACTGAATATTTCTTTCAAATACTCAAACCAGATATAATTTCAGCTTCAAGTTTCATTGTAAACATTTCACGCAACTCAAATTCAAATCAATTTGCAAATTTGGGTAACATTAACCTGTAATTTCAGCAAAGCAAACTCCAGAAATTGTGCCTAGTTCTGTCACCTAGCTCTCTGGTTTCGATTTCTTAAAATATACAAAAGGCAACCCTCAAATTAGCATCTGACAACACTCTCAAGTATGCTAATTGTGATTTAGACCCTCATTCCCCATTTGGAAATAAATCAAACCACTCTTAAAAATAACACAATATGAAAAAAAAATAAATCAAAGACTTATGTTTCATCACTACACTTTTAGATTCTGTATGATTATAAGTGCTTTGTGGAACACGTTTTAAAGGAAGCAAGAACTGTTCTTATACATGTATCAGATTAAAGAGTATATTTTGTTTTGTTGGCCTGAAATAGGATGCTGCTTTTTTGCTCTTCTGAATTACTTTTTCAGTATAGTATATAGACTTATGGCATAGAAGTAAGTGAAAGAGCATTTCTACACAGTGCTGCTAAATTTTATAGAGGTGCAAAGACAAGGTCTACCAGTTTCTACTCTGATTCTCTATATATGATAAATGATTATAACAAATCATTATAACATATCATTAAGAACAGGAAACATGAAACAATACAATCCTGCATTATTGAGCTTAGGTATTTTTAGTAAATTCTTGAGTGTTAAGGAGCTGGCAGTATCATGCTACGCAGTTTGAAAGGTCAACCAGTTACTAGACTCAAAAAAGAAAGTATCAGGATTGCTGAGAAAAGAACAGTGATTCAGACATTCAGAGAAGTGAGGGGAAAAAAAAAAAAGAGCAAAAGAAATTAAAAAATACAAGCACGCATTCTCATCAGACAAGATAGTATACTACTTGGTTTCCCTCTAATATACTATTTTAAGTTTGAAACTTTAGATCTTTTTATTTTTCTTCCATGTGGCAGATGAAAATGCCAAAAACCTAATATTTCCTCTCTCCTGTAAACCGAATAAAGATTTTTATTATATTTCACTGAAGTCAAGTAACAAAATAAGACACAGTCCTTTGTTCCTGGAAGACATGTAGTTAGTTATATCAATATGCTATTATTAATAAACAGCGTCAAACAAGTTTAAATGTTCCACACAACACTCAAGTGAGTATTTATACGAGAAATTGCTGTTTGGCAAGAGGTAAAAATAAACTGCCAATGCAATGTACAGTAGTGCAGCGTGTAGAGGCTGATCCCGTAGGAAACTCCAGAATGGTGTGGCACGTCTCTTAGGAAAAGGGTTTCTGCAAGATTGCCTTCCCTTGGGAAGCAATGCCAGCTCACCCCCTGTCGAGATCCTTAGCTTCAGCTCATTCAATGGCATGGGCTCAGCAATCTAAATCTGTTCCACAGCTCCAAGGTGGAGGATGTAGAAGTAACCAAGCCTACTAGGGATGGGTATTACAGGTAATAATACATTTCTTCACCACATATTCATCTGCATGGGAATCAGAGCTTTCCTGGGGACGTTTCAGAACAGGGGATGAAACGTAAAAGAAATCCAAAACTTCAATACAAACTTTATTACCTTTAATGCTCAGGAAAAGGGGATTTTAACCTTACTTTTCTAATAGAATATATGCTTAAAGAAAGAAGAAACCCTGGAATCTACTAAAACAAAGCTGACCTCATCTACCTGCATGCAGAAAAACAAGTGAACAAAGCAGAAACAGCAGACTGTTAGTGACTGTACCTGGTGTTCTTCAGTAGATGTATCACAGTGTTGATTGCAGTATTTACATGACTATGTAGGTTACACTGGACTAAAATAGAATTGCTCACGTAAGGAGGAGAATTCATATCCTGCGAAAGGTGACACAGAAACCTCTGCCTGTGATTTACTCATTTGTAATGTCAAGTAAGGTCAGCTAAGCAGCAAACAGGTACCTGATAGTAATTATGTCTTTCTGTTAGAAATACACAAAGAAATTTCCAGTTACGAGAGAGGAAGCATAATTGTTTAGGTTCACAGAAATTGTGGATGAATATGGCCAGTACACAACCATGATCACACGATTAAAAATGCTTCTCCAAACATTTCTGCAGCTATACAGACCACATGAATATGTATAAATTGGGAACACAGACAGTATTGCCCTCCGTCTAACTTGCACACTTGATTAACCCAGAAGAGTTCACAAATATGTCCCATCATTATTCCTCTCTGTCTGCCTTAACAACTGGCTTTTTAAAAAAATACAATGCGGAAAAAAAGCCCCAGACAAACAGGAAATATTGTGGCTATGCCTTCTAAAGCCTATGCTGCTACTGTCTGCTGACAGCATAATGCAGACCAGATTTCCTTGCAATATCTGAACCTTAGCTGGCTATCTTGATAATTAGCCACCAGGAATGCCATGCAGGGTATCTGAAGGTTGGTTCTGATGGAGTTCTGTGATGGAGCCATTTGGAAGATGGGCAAGAAGCTGAGAAAGTTGTGCTGCAGCCACAACAAAAGCTGTTCTATTTCATAGCTCTTCTACCTTTTTAGAGACTTGCTATGAGTTAAAAGAGCATGAAGAGCATGGTGTGAAGTTCAACAACAGTTCAGATATAGCAGCAATGATCTATATGCACCACAACACCTAACTCATCCTTTTAGTGCTGTTACTGGCTTTCAAAAGGAGTGATGAGATACCCTTGGTTCCAAACACTGAAAAGCAGTATAAAACCCAGCATGCCATGAGAACCAAAGCACCCTCAAGGGGATCAGCAGATCTAAATGAGATTTTAATGTTAATAAGTGCTGACTGACCTTTTTCATTAACTAGCTCACATGTCTCCAGCAGACAATGGAATATTCATGGTGCGCTAGCATTAGTTTAAGTGGACAAACTCATCCTTTCAAAAGAATTAACAGTCCCCCTTTAAAAATGCAACTGGTTTCCAGAAATACAATTTTCAAGAATGTTTTTGAGGTCTCTATCAGCCCAGATCTGAACAGTACCACTGCAAAAACATTATACTTATGTGGAATTAAAAAAACATGGGACTTGAGTAGAACTGGACGGAATTACCACCTGACTGAGACTCTAGCTGTGACTGAGAGGTTGTTTCCATCAGAAATATTTAGAGCTCTGTTAAGTGGTTCTGACAGTAATCTGGGACTCTGGAGACTGAGGCTCAGTCTCCTGCTTTGTAGCACATAACCAGTGAAGTTTGACGAGGTGACTTCATTCATCTGTGCCTAAACTTCCAACCTGTAAATTGGGAGTATTGTTCATTACTTCTCAGGATGAAATCAAGATAAATACATTAGGCAATTTATTCCATATGCACCAGGACAAATAAAGCCTCTGTGTTTTCCCCCATTCCCTCACCTGCTACAGGAAATCCAGCTTTTTCGTGCATCTCCATGACATCTGTGCTAGACAAAACCCAGCATGTGTAATACCTAGTTGAAATAACAGTTGGCCAGCCAGTGCCTCCTTCCTGATGGGCACACCAGCTGCTTCCAAACAGCATGTACAACAGCTCAATTCTGCCAACTTGACCCTTAGTAAACAATGATTTATGTTTTTCTACTGTATCCAGCTTCCATTTCCCACAAAACCTGTAAGAACATAAATATGCCTACAACTTCTGACCTCTACCAACTGTCTTGTGAGTTCAAAAGTTCCTGGGAAGCAACTGTCTACAGTTCATGTCATTATTTTTTTTTTAAAAAAATCAGCTTAAAGATGAATGGGAATTGCTTTAGGAGGGTGTAATTACATTAACAGAAGACATATGGGGTTTTTTTAATTGTGGGGATTTGTCATCTTATGCAATGGCAGGGGGATTTCTGAGCTATGTTCCTCAAACTGATCAAGTTGTCGTCAATTAAATAATTACAATCTGCACTGATTTTACTATTAAGCTATGGAAGTAATGCATATTTGAAATCCTAGGCCAGAAATTTTATTCCAATAATGCTACAGTAGTTTACCTCATGCAAGATAAAGAAAACAAAAAGTTTAGGAAACAGAAAAGACACAGTGACATGAAGACCAGACGTACCACATTCAACTACCATAGATCTGTCTTACCCAGTTTGAGCCCTTTACAACACAAGCATCACTCTACTGGAGCCAAACTACAGATTAACATTTCTTCTGATTTATTAACTTTCAGTGTAGTTGCAAACAGAACAGTCTCTGATGCCCTCATGGTCTAACCCATTCTTGCAAAAAATGAAAAGCTGGATCCTGGATTTTTCAAGCACAGGGGTTTGAAATATCAGGCCTAAGTGTAAGTAGCACTAAGACTCCAAGATGCATATTCAACTCAGCAGTCAACCTTTGAGAATTCAGATTTATCACAGAATCATAGAATCATTTAGGTCGGAAAAGATCTTTAAGATCGAGTCCAGCCATAAACCTAAACACTGCCAAGTCCACCATTAAACCATGTCCCTAAGCGCCATGTCTACACGTGGGTTTAATATGTTTTAAGATCTTATATCACAAAGTTTTTAGTTAATCAAAGTACAAGATTCCCACCCTGATGTTATTATCCTTTGAAGCTAATATAAGCAAAAGCTCAACTTAAATATTACCTCAAAATATTACCACGTAAATCAGCAGCAAAAGAATTAATTTAATATCTGCTGAATCTGCAGAGTGGGCAGGTTAGTAACAAACAGCTAAGAAAAGAGGGATACAAAAGGAGAATGAAAGAGAAGGCTGTGCTGCTTATGAGGCACATGCTTTGAAAAGGTAGAGCATTATCCACTTCGAGCATCGGGATGTCTTCTGATCATTCTGGCCTGAGATCACAGTGGAAGAAAAATGGTTTCCCAGTCAGGTAGAATATTTCCCTTGTGGACTCAGTCTGATATATCCCATTCACTTGCACATTTCATGATTTTTGGTTCTTTTGTGGCCATAAGGGAGGCCATACCTAGAAACTGAAGGAATCTAAAGATCTCATGAACTTACACAATTTTTATATGTGCAAGACCTTTTCTTCTTTTCTAAGAAAACATAATTCCAGCCTGTTTACTTGTGACAACGTTGACCTTGGCACCCCAGGTTGAATTTCTGTAAACTTCCTTTACACATACATGCAGACAGAGGGCATATGGCTCATATCAAAAAGATTTATTTTTTCATGGCTTGTGGGTGTGGGAAACTGCCTCCAGAGCACTGGCAAAGAAAGCACTGGGACCCTGCATGAAGACTCGCAGTGGGAATTCAATTCAAGCATGTGTTCTTAAGCAAGCAATAGTTTCCCTATTATTGTCATTCCACACCTTTTTTTTGGTACACTGCAAGACAAAAAACAAAATCTGAAACTGGTTTTAATTGCATGACATAAAATATGTACATTGTTACTTAATTCATTTAAATACAACTGTCAGCTCTCCTGTTCTTACTCTTTGTGAGATCCTGAAAGGCAAAATAAAAAGACTGCAACAGACTGAAATAAAGTTCAGCATATCTTTATTATACCACTCTGCTTTTACACTGCTCTTTCATGCAAAATATCCCTTAAGGATGTTTACAGATGTTATCTGCCACTCAGTCAATACTAAAAACACTGCCTGCGTATAATCATATTCTGACCATTGGCTTAGCTGCTAGCAGTAATCTAAAGTGAATAAAGGAATTCATCATTTTCAATACAAAGTCAGGTTTTCAGATAGCACTGAGCAACTGATTTAAATAGGACAGGTATAGGACCCTATATGAGAGATCACGCAGAAACTACAAAAGCCGCGACTGGTAGAACGGAATATTTGGTTGCTGGAAATGCTTGGCTTTTTCACAGAATCACAGGATGGCTGAGGTTGGCAGGGACCTGTGGAAATCATCTAGGCTAACCTCCCCCCACTTAAAGCAAGGTCTCCTACAGCAAGTTGTTCAAGACTGTGTCCAGTCAGGTTTCGAGTATCTCCAAGGATGGAGACTCTACAAATTGGGCAACCTGTTCTAGTGTTTGATCATCCCTAGACCTGAAAGTTTTTTCTTAGTTTAAACAGAATTTCCTGTAGTCGAGTATCTGTATCCTGAGATCAGAATCATGTCACTGTGAATCTTGTCATCTTATGTCCTAAAAAGCCTTCTTTTAAGGAGGTAATTACAGAAGTCTGTTAAGACACAGGCAACATTTGCAACATAACGATACAAGACAACTGACATCTTGGGATCACTAGCATTAGAGCACCAATTTTCTGAGATATACTTTGCTGAATGTTTTTAGTGGGTTGACACAACAACCGCAGAAGATAAGCTGATTTGGTTCGTGGTATGTAGCATTCCCCAGCGTAGGAAGGCAGCTTCTGTTTCAAGGGATAAAGAGAAATTGCTGGCAGAAGCAAATTAGGTACGATTATTGTCTAAGTTTGTCTAGTACATAACAAAAGCCACAAGGCCTTTAACCATATACAACTGTACTCGTGCAGCTCTGTGAAAAGTCATGCAATAAGTGAGAAATGGCATGACTTAGATGCACTAGAAAACAATTATTTCATTTTATAAAGATGCTTCACTTAGGGGTCTTCACTTTAAATTTTAAATCAATTGTACTCCTTGCTGAAAAATACATCGGAAATCAACTGCTCTTTGAAAAACAGCAATGAATTTCTCAGGGGTAAAGAAAGACAAATAATTGACTCTATAAGAGACCTTGGATCTTAATGTGAAGTTAGTTGGAAAACAATGTTCTCAAAAAAGAATAATTGTGCCAGTCCTGTGAAACAATTATGCAGGTGCTTCACTTTATTCATATCAAGTCCACGGATGACAACCTTTTTCCTGATCTAACTATTCAGAAGTGTTTACAGGCTGTCTCAGTCCCTACATACTGTCATAACCCAACAAAACAGTATGTCTGCACACTCAAAAGAAAGAACAGATTGCTTTTTGTCATCCTTGCATGATACAGAGTCATCATTTAAATAACTTGACTGTATATTTATCATATTTTTCCTCCATGAACACCATAATCAAGAATATTAAATGGTCCAGTGCCAAGACAAGTCTGCCTTCAGTAATATGCACTTTCCCATAAAATGATAGGAGATGCACCTGGGCATTGGAAACCCAAGAACTTTGAAATGGCTTGGGAGGAGGCCAGATATCATGTAACTATTTAAACCTCTGTGGCCTATTCAGACTCTCTATTGATCCTGAAAACTCTATTGAACCTTGAAACGTCTTTGAGACATTAAACTCTGAAACATCTTTTACGTGCTTGGAAAAAACATAACACCATGAACTTTACTGAAATTCAAGTAATTTATCATTACCATGCCATCATCAAGAATTTTATCTAGAAGCAATAATTATTTTTCTTTGCTTAACATTTCTCTCATTTTCCCTTCTCTTCACTGAGGTACTCAGAATATTTTAAGTCGTATCACCTCACGCATTCTCCCATGCGTCCCCCTCCTCCATTTTTTAAATATGCGAGACAGTTGTATTTTAATAACTCTTTTAATTTTTATAAGTAATCTCATTATTGTGATCTTTCTCATAGTAGTTTACTGTTGCTAAACTCCTTCCATTTTGGTGTTTATATCTTTCTGATAAAGCAATACCCTGAACAAAATGCAATTTTCCAGAGACTGCCATATTGGAGTCCAGTCAACATAAATGATTAATTCCTATTTCATAATGCATGCATCAACAGTACTACTCAAAATCTTTCTGGCCATTTGTGCTTCTTTGTTTCAACTTTCAGTCCACCCTCCCTTATCTAATAACTCTCCATCTGCACAACTGGTTTACAGGTTTCTCCACTGTAAGTGTTGATTATTTGGATTATTTTCCCCAAGACTGTTTTGCTTCATTTTTCTGAGTTGAAAATCACTTTATTGCATCCTAACCTTTCTATCACCTTTCTAACATCTTTAATCACATCTTCTAAAAATCAACAGGAGCTTTTCTGTAAACTCTATAGGTGTTGGTTCTGGTTTAATTCCATTCGCACTGTTTCCTCATGCTACCATGCATGATCAATAGCACCAGTCAATTGTATGATCACTAATTATATCTACTGTGGAACTGTCATGTCGATAATTGTTCTCCAGCCCAGTGGTCTCCAAACTGTTTTTGATCACACACTGCTATCAGTAAAAAATTTGAGTATGCAATCCCCTATATATATATTTATAAATAATATACATGTACTACTGTACTAATATATTATTTACATTATAAAAACATATACAAAAATGGAAATTAAAAGTGCATGGGATAAAGATGAAATAAGCACTATTTTAAAAAATATTTTATTAATGCTACAAAAAATATTTTCTTCCCAACACCCAATGGGTGGTTGTGTGTGCACCCCACTTTGGAGACCACTGCTCTAGCCCTTGTCAAGGATACATTTCCATGTATCTCTCCTGAGAACCAAGGAAAACATGCTCAAAATCTCCTCTGTTTAAAAAATTTTAAAAGTTTGTGACAATCTGAGGGGAAAAAAAGACCATTGCTCAATCTAGCCTTATTTACCTAGTAATACTACAGGATTGCTATCTCTTTTTTTATCCTTACATTCTTCCTCTTCTACACAGTTGAAAAGAGGTCTTTCTCTATATTTCCCCATGCTGACTTGAATGAAGTGGGATGTCAAATGACATTTTTCTTGTTCTTTTCAGTATGTAACCTCGATTATTTAAAAATGAAGAAATGATGGTTTAGGTGAAGATGAATCATCACTGCTAATAGAAAAAATTAGGTGCTGTATTCAGGAAACTTCTCTTATAATCATGTTTCCTACCAATAAGGCCACAATAATTCAAACTCCAACATATGAGAAACTTTGGTATATTTCATTTTTCTATAGCAGTTCCCATTTCAGAGAGGTTCTTTTTTAAAAGATTTGTTCTTTTTTTTTTTTTTTTATTCTGACATAGGCCAGGACTGTTAAAGAAGAATAACAACAAAATAACCTCTCCGCAGTCAACACGATCAACGCTGTATCTAAAAATACTATAAACTGATTCTAGACTTTCAACCAGCTTAAGCATTAACATTCTTTGATTACAGACAGTATTTTGTTTTCAGAGTCAATGCTAATTTTGCATGAAATGCTGTTCACAGATCACCACTGACATCATACCAGAACTTAGAGCTAAGTCACTGATGCTTTATACTTCATCCTAAACACTCCCAGTCCATGGCATTTTGTAGGAAATACACATTGTAGCTACTAAACACAGGTGGCTTCCAGAAGGAGGACAGCTTCCCTGCTTAGTGTATTTACTGAATATCATTATACATTTATATCCCGTTTTGGTTTAAATATTAACTTTTGATTGCTACAATTAATGTACAGCTAAATTCATACAGGTCTACCTTCTGTAGGAAAAAAATCAAACAACAACAACACAACTATCAACAACAAACCAAAAAAGGTATCCTGGAAACTCAGGCAATAGACAAACACAGTCCATATCATAAAATAAAGGGAAAGAGTAGTGCTTTAATTGAACCAGTATTACAAATATTTTGTGGTGTATTTCCTTATAAAGATAATACCTGTCAGGCATCCACAAATTTTTCCATGCTTTTCAATGCTTAAAGGAAAGGAGGCACAAAATATGTTTTGTTCACCTGTTCTCCATGAGACTTTATTTTTTTCTTTTGATAGACAAACAATCTGAGTAAGGCTTTTGATCTTTCTCAGTTTGGCTGCCATTGCAAATGCCCTTCTGTGCTCCTGATAGCCTTCAACTCATTTCTCTGGGTTAGGTAAATATTGCTCTTGAAGCTGTCTCATAAAGCTGTACACTTTTTTGTGTGTCTCCCTGTATATACCTTTTATTGCCCATTGTGCCTATCATACTAAGGAACTCATTCCTGTGGGCTCACTCCAGGATATAAATCCAGAGAAGACCAGAAAATTACATTTGGGGCTATTGTCTGTATAGGCTGGTCTACTTCCAGGACAGGAACCATTTTCTAAAGAATGGAGGAGCAATTCAGCTCAAGGCTTGACCAATATAAATAAACAGGGATAATGATGGCCCCTGCAAAGCTAAAGTGTTGGTAAACTCAGTTACTTTCAACCCTTTGTTGAGATACCTTCCCTCAACTATCAGCATGGAACCATGCAGCTAAAATTCAATTCCTTTTCAACTTAGACAAGCTTCAAATCTATTTTTAAAGTGGGTGAAGTGTATGTCTGTAATTGGTGCTGGTACCGATGATGAACAAACCTTGAGCCTATTCTGATTTGAACATCAATAGAAATATAATGCTAGCACAGACAGACCCCAAAATCTTTGTAGGTGTTAGTGCCTGAGCCAGTACAAGTGCCTTGGTCTGGCAGATTCCAGGCTGAATTTGTAGGATCTGTAGTATACAAGCAGAGCTGACCTGGTATCTATTGAGACTATAAATGCAGGGTGCCATTTTTAGATAATCACTTTTCAGAGCAACTTCCCCGACTAAGCAGTAGAAGAAAATGGGGGGGGGGGGAGGGGAACCATCTCACAGTGAAGCTTTGTGTCAAGTCTTGACAAATGCTGCCTCTTCTGTGCCACTGCTACATTTCAACCAGACTCCTGCTATTTCGACATCATATTAACACAGAAGAAAAGCTTTATTCCATTAACAGTGACACTAGCCCAAATACAGCTTAGTGGCCAGCACGCCTGAATCCTCACCAAAGGCATCTTCCTTGACTGGTCTATAGTAAACAGCAAAATCAGGTACCATGGAAAATTCACACCCAAGAAAAATTCCATGTTGTGCAACAATATATATACTTTAAAATGCATTCGGTTTTATTTGGACCATTGACTCCATTCTAGAAAGCAGATGATGAATTCTTTCCATTATACTCAAGTCCAGAACAATTCTGCTTATAATCACATAAAGGTATTTCATTATTCTTGAATGCCTTTCCGTAGTCAAAATGAATAATAATGTTCCAATCATGTTTTCTAAGCAAACAAGAGTTAACTGCAGCACAGTTTCTACCTCATACTAGAAAACACATTTTCACCTCAAAATTAATTTAAACTCTTAAAAAACCCCTTATTCTAGGACTATGCTTTCAAACTTAAGGCATTCCTTGATCAAGACACTTGCAGCAACAAGCGATAAACATTTTCCCTTGTACAGCTGAGAAAGCTCTGGTTCTTTTTCTCTCAGTATATGAGTTCATAATAATGAAACCACTGCACACAACTTAACATGATATTTCTCAAACATGTTTTACAGGGAATTTAATTTGCAGGCTGGAGATCTGTAAAGATCATGGATGCACAAAATATCAGACAAGTGGGTTATTAAGGGCTGATGTGAAGATCAAAAGCCTCCAGTGATATTTGGGTCAGGCAACCGTGAGAGCCTTTTCCTTACCTGCAAAAACATTTTGGGGCCTTGATCAGATTTACTCAGACAGAATGCCACAGCAAAACCCAAAAGCACAATTGCTTAATGCCTCCCTCCTGTCTTAGCAACCTTGAAAACAGACACTGTCATTGTCATGATTGTGTGCACATCTGAAACGTTAGGGTAACCTCGGACAGGATATTCACAGATAAAATACCTAGGCTGGGTGTATGAAACAAGGTTACTGCTTTCCAGAGAAATCAATGGGAATTTTGCCACTGAGTTCAGCAGAAGCAGGATTTCATCCAAAGCACATAATTACACGCCTATCAACACGTAACCTCTGGACGGCTTTTGTCTGAGGGAGTTAGGAGCTCTGGCAGCAGGCCAGCTGGAGGTGCTCTGCTGCCTGGAATGACATTAGCTGGTTGCTCCACTAAGCATATGCACAATCTCTCCGTTAGGTGTCCTACAAATGATTCATTTATTGCTAGCTGGAGGGCAGGCTTCCCTCATAACATTTTTTAAGAACTATTCTAATTGAGAATAAAAGGTGTTGATAAGATCGCTAATAATTTGTAGCCAATTTCTCAGATAAATCTGCTCACAGAATTTCACTGTGTGCTTGGGAACGCACCTCACGACACCTCAAGCTCCACAACAATGAACACAAACCCAAAACCGATGATGGAGAAATACCACTGGCAAATCTACAAACTCATCTGTCTACATTCATGCATCAATCACAAGTGTGGTATAAATATTCTGAGCATAAATCTGTCACCACAATTTCTAGATGATTCATTTCTTTTTGATGGGCTGAACCACAATTCTGGCATTGAACAGCCCTGAACTTTAAGATATTAAAAATTCACATCAATATTTTTATAATATGAGCTGCTAATTTTGCTTGAGCTGCAAATCTATGCTTTGGGGCATTAGCTATATTCTGAATACCTGCCAATGTCTAATTTCCTTTCTTTCTTCCTATGAATGAATATTTAGGTTGCCCTAAGGCAGTCCTTGGACTGTGGATGCTGCTTTGTTATCTGTTAGTAAAAGAAAGCTCCTAACTACAGAGAACAGTGGAGGAAAGGATTTTCCATCAGGAACAAACATGAACTTCTGCCAGTAGGAAATGTTTGCTTATATGGCTCAAAAGGTAAAAAATACTTCATTTTTCATAAGTCACCAATTATTTTTATGACAATGAGCAGGGGTAGGTGGAAGCTAGTTCTAAATGTAAATGAAAATTTCATATACAAAAAGCATTATTGAAATAAGTCCACATTCTGAAAGTGGACTGAGCTTGGACATATCTACCTACTAATTCTCTCTCCCTTTTTCTGTTAAATGCAGTTTTCAGAGGTAAGACTCTCTACTTGCATACACTACAAAAACTTGGAATGCTTTTATCACAGTACCCAGGAAAACAAAGAAATACATATTTTACTAAAAAAGTAGATATCAGTCCAAATATTTCATCCTTGCCTGAGTGATGAGTGGGAGTCATGGATTTCTGTGAAATGCTTTTTGAAGTGTATACTCAAAAGCAATTATGTTTTTTGGAAAACAAATTAAATGCCATCACTCAGGATAAGAACCAAAAACGAAGAAGTGAAAAGGTGGGGAGAGGGGGTTCATCTGTCTCAAATACTACTAGAAAATCCTCTGGCAATGCAAATCAGATGAGGGACATGGCTTCCAGTGAAACTATGCTCTATACGCTGTCTGCAAATGTGGCCATACAGACTTCGTTATTCTTTTTGCTTTTAATTCATTTGGCTGTAGGAGCTTACTCACCTTCAGTTTTCTTGGCGGGTAAGTGGATGCTTATTGCAGTTTTAAAAGTTGTTCCAGCTAGTAAAAGCTTTTCTCTTATTAATTAAGATCTCTTCTTTTATTAAGTAACTAAGCCCTCAGATGCAGGTTAAAGGAAGGAGTACAGCTAATGTTGAAATAAGTAGCATCAGCCACAGAAGTTTGAAGGGATGATCACTTCTGCTGCCCAGAAACATTGGTTGACCTCTTTTCAGATCACTAAATTCCAGATACCCTGCTTGGTATTTAAACTCCAGACTACCATCAGCAGGAGGGAGGTGTGAAAAGCTAAAAACCTCAGGCTTTCTTGGAGATGAAGATTCCAGCCTTTCCACAAAAGCACAAGATGCAGTGAAACTAGCTGGGACTGTGCTTCATTTACAGAACTCTGGCACCAATGAATCTCCGCCACTCTCCAGAACATCAAAAATGCTCCAGAACATCAAAAATGCTCTTTGCACCTGAGACGCACCATTGTTTTGTGTTCACGTAGATGTCATGGTTTGCATGAGAGACTCAGAACTAAAGGAAAATTATGAATAATTTATCCTTCAAATTGAGCTTAGCTTCTCCAAGTTAGATACCAGATACATCTGAGGAAAACTGTAGTTTGCCTGATGACATAAACCATATTGCCAAAATCCTTAACCTCACTAGATCCCTTCATTCAAACTAACAAATGCACCCTCACTATCTACATTTGAATTTTGTAATTACCTCCAGTTTTTTAAAAGCTCTTTCTTGCTACAGTGAGTATTAAAAGCTGGATCCTAAAAAAAAAGTATATGGGAGGTAATGTATATTGAAGCATTAAAGGAGGCAGGGGTAGGACTGTTCATTAAATTTCCTCTATACCTCTTGAACATCCCTGACAAGGAAAGTCTGGTCCTCTCAGGAGATATGTAGGTACTTCAGCACATCAGACCTACATCTTCCATTTAATGAACATTTACTTCCTTCTAAATGTCCCTCTTGGAGGGAATAACCAGAAAAAAATGTCACAGAAGATAACATCCCTCATGGACATGAGACAATAAAACCATCATTAGGTGCAGGTGGCAAATCATTCAGAACATCACAGCAGCACTTCATGTACTTCTGTGAAACAGTTACCAAGTATCCCCAAAGTCAGCAACTGTTCAGTGTGCAATGATGGATTAGTTTTTCACATTATTTTTAAAAAATTGCTGGCTTGAAAGAAAATGGGAAAAAGATTAGGCAGCCTCCAATTCTGTTCTGTTATCAGACCATTTCATTTCTTTGCTTCCATTTCCTTACAAAGAGTTAATTACCCCAAAAGGCTGGATTTGGAATTATAATAGACAGATATTCACTTAAAATGTGAAGCGCCACCTGAATGCTCAGTAGCACCCCTAATATTAGCCACAGATGAGCTCTACACTACAGTTGGTGGCCCTGGTAAACTGTTAGTAATAGGTATCCGCCTTTCTGAAGCAGTTACAGTTGAGTCAGTTTTACCAAGTATTCAGACAGTAGCCTCTGAATTGAAAAGTTCTGCACATCTCAGAATGAGAAACGAAGCTAAGTTTTTGTGTCTGCTTCCAAATCTAGTGGTATCCTAATGGGAGGCTTGTCAGAAAAGCTGATTAGGATAAATGCCCATAAATCATTACTAACCTGGTTGAATTAGCTTTTCCCTGGAAGCTTGTAAAAAGACAGAATGTTATCTGCTTCTCGGAGAGCCAGCCTAGGAGGCATATGATATTGGCATTATAAATCTGTGCTGAAGCATGAGAAAGAATAATGACAGTAGGATAATTATGACCATAAAATTAGAAATGCAACCTCTCCTCCCTCCTCACCGTAAGAGAAATAGTTGACTTTTCCTGTTACATTTATCAAAGACTTTAAATAGTACACCTGATAATATACCACTTAGCAAGAATTCAATGGATGAGCAGATCAAGGTAACTATGTCTTTAAGGGAAAAAAAAAGTTGGTTGTGAAATAGTTATTGCCGGTTTGACACAGATACTTATTTAATTGCTGTTACTTGCAAGTTGTAGGTAAGAACAGGAAAAGGCTAGGAGGTATTTAGGATGATATGCATCCCCAAGTGCTAAAGGTGCTGGCTGATGTCATTACAAGGACACTTTCAATTATCTTTGAAAGGTCATGGTGATCAGAGGAGGCTCCTCAGGACAGGAAGAAATCAAATGTCACTACTATCTTCAAGGAGGAGGATCTAGGGAACTACAGGGTGGTCAACTTCACCTCAGTCCTTGAGATGGAGATGCAGGGAATAGTCCTGGAAACTATTTCCAAACATATTAAGACCAAGAAAATGATTTGGAGTAGTCAGCGTGGATTTCTGAAGGCGAAACATAATGGTTGATTAAAGTGAAAGTCTTCTACAATGAGATTATTGGCTCAGCAGCTGATGTTGTCTATCTGGACTCTAGGAAGGTTACAGTCATGCTTTTCATAACATTCTCATCAACAAACTCATGAAGTACGGACTAGATAAATAGGCAGAGGGATGGATTAAAGGTGGCTGAACTGCCAGGCTCAAAGGTGACACAAACTCCAACTGATGGCCAGTCACTAGTGGTGTGCCCCAGGGGTCAACACCAGAGCTAATGCTGTTTTAACATTTTCACTAAAGACGATAAGACAGAGTATATCCTCAGAAGGTTTACAGATGATACAAAACTGGAAGGAGTGGGTGATAGAGCAATGGTTGTGTTGCCTTTCAGAAGGACACTGATAAGCCAGAGAACTGGAAAAATAGGAATGTCATGAAATTCAACAAAGGGAAATGCAGAGTCCTGTACCTCTGCTTTGAGCAGAGGGGTTGGAGTAGGCAAGCTCAGAGGTGCCTTCCGACCTCAATCTCAGCTATTCTGAGATTCTGTATTTAGCAGACAGCGGGAGATGGATGAAGGAGAGAATGGGATAGACTCTGTGACCCCACCTTTGTGAATAATTCCACTGATATCAATGAGGATGCTTGAAATGAGTGGTGCTGCTCAGGATAAGTAAGAGTGGCTCTATTGTTTCAAGAACTATAGTCAAGCATCCTTAAGCTTTTTAAGTTACCAGCAGCAGAAAGTAGTTAAAAGATGGGTGTGTTCAGATAATTTTTTAAAAAAACCAAACCCAACACAATGGTACTGTTCAGATCACTCACTTTGCCAAACATGTTGTGCCCAAAAGCCACAGTATGTTGCAAATCATGGAGCTAAAATTTTATCTGAGATATTAACTCTTGGAAAATGGTTAGACTAACAATTTCTCTTCGTCTCTCAGTAGTTAGAATGAAAGCAACAAGTAATGTTCGTTTACTTAACGACTCAGAAACAATTTTTTGCTCACATACTTTACATGGAATCTGTAGTCTTCCCTAAAGGCAGGCAACATATAAAATGTCAACAGGAGAGATCAGACAAATAGCCACCCCTCTGAGTCCACACCTGAACTGATAAATTAACAAGAAAAGCAAGGTAGCTTGCATCTTTCAGGCTGCCGTAGGAAAAAAAAAAAAAAAAGGGACAAAAAAGGAAATACTCTACATCAAAAAAGAAAAAAAAAAAGCCAACCTAGCATTATTTGTAGTAGACAAGCCAAATCTACAAGAAAATACAATTAAACCACACAACTAAAAGTAGGTGCCTTCAGAGTAATCACAAAGGTACATCACCTGTTCTCTGTCTCAAAGAATGCTGTCACCCTTAATAGCCAATCTTACTCTGAACAAGTATTAACAGGGTGAGATTAACAGAAATGAGTTTAACATGGAACATGCTCCTGTTACACATCACAGCTTTTTTTGGCGGTTGTTCTAAAAGGGTTGTCAGAAGGGAAGGACAAGGGAAGGTTACAAAGTGATCTCTACTTTGTCAGGCAGAGAACGTGATTTGCGCACAGGTCATTCAAGAAAGAGAAGTCATAAAGATGCAATTGAAGCACTTTGATATTTGTCAGTAAAAGACTACTCACAGCAGTGCAGGAACAATTAGAACAGAGTTGCATGGATGGATTTGCTAAATCCTTGAGCCATTCTCAGTGGCATGAGGCCAGTCGTTATCTCCGGATAGCAAGTACTAATTTTCAAAGTGAAATGCATTTTTTATTTGTAAAAAGATACCAAATCACCTGCTGGAAAGACAAATTCTGGAAGAAGCCAAGAATCCCTGGTGAGGAACTGAGTAATGCAGTTTGAAAATACTGGAGTCTGAGCAGAGCTATGACGACTCTATCTACCCCTTCCAAAGTCAGTAGCAAAATTCATGCCAACTTCAGTGGCAAGAGGCGTTGGTCTCCACAAGCCACAGAAGACAGTGAAGCGTAAGCCATGAAGGAGCTTTTAACAAACTATTCCACTAGTATTAGGTTTTTTTATCCTTCCATTCGCCCTCATTTAAAGCTCATCAAACCATCATAAATCCAAGGTGTTAAAGATGCTATACAATTCTGAAATTTGTCAAATTCTGAATCAACAGAACTAAAAGGGTTTTATTCTAAAAATATTACCAAGATATTTTCTGTAAATATATGGTCAAGAACAGAGGTACTATAGGAAGACAGAAAGTGACTCAAAAAATGTAATAGCTTATTAGAAACTAAAATACAATAAAAGTATAATATTTAATCTTAAGTACAGCAGATGTTTTAAGTAAATTTTCTTCCCATTTGATCAAAAGCATCTATAGAAAAAGACTTCTGATAAAACCCAAAATAGCCAATTATAACATCTAAGCTGCATCCATTTTGTTCAATATCACAGCTTTTTAAAAGCTCTCCATAGCCTAGGTCTAGATTACATTTGAAATGTAAAGTTTTTTGATTAAAGCATGTGATTGTTAACCTCCCACTGCTATCGGTGAGCATTCATCTAATTTAGGATGCCAAAAGAAAGGGAGCTGCTGATGCCTCTCAAAATCTGTGGAAAACTGCACCTTTTTGGTTTGATTTTTTTTTTTTTTTTAAAGCATAAAATGGTTATGTTATATTACAAAAGCCAGGAGTTCTCGTATTGTTTGTTTCTAACAGGGTTATGTGTAGCTGAATAGTCCTTAAATGTCCAAGCTAAATTTAGGGTTCTATTCGTCACAGTGCTCCATGCTTCTCATGACAGACACTCCCTTACCCTTAAACTTTCTTTATACAATTAAGCAGGGGAGATAAAGGATAAAAGACTGCAGCTACATTTATAAATGATAAGTGAAATAAAAAGAGAAAAAGCTCATTTTTTCTATTAGAAAAGGTAAGGAGTCCCTGGAAAACAGAGGGGTAGGCTTTCCTTGTGGTTAACTCCCTTAAATCTCATTGTAAAACGCAGGCGTAATATTTTGCCCAGGTTATGCAGAAGCCCATGTCCAAACCAAACCTTGCTCAAGGGCAGAGCCAAGACCACTTTAACATCTTCATTGCATAAACCTCATCTGCGTAAAAATTCTTTGCAACTATTTTCTGCTGGAATGTTACAGGCTAAAAACGAGAAGGCAAGTTATAGGGTTATATTATTTCAGCTTCTCCCCTTCAGCAGTTCTCCAGCTATCAATAACATCACCAAAACACTGCTATAAGAGATGCTACAAAGCACTAGCAACACCTCAGATTTTTAGCAACATTAAGTGACTTTTATTTAAAAAAAAAAAAAAAAAAAAAAGACTAACACTGATGGTATTTCAGGAAAAGTGAGGTACAGATCTAACTCAAAGAGCTGCCCAGTATTACCTTCCCTATTATGAGCTTGAACAAATCCTTTCATTCTGCATTGTCTACTTTTCTTTGTCTACTTAATTGAGGTAACCAGCACACCCTTCTTCCAGCCTTCATCTATCCGCTGTACTTTGCAAGTAATGTCTTTGGGCCAGAAATACTCTCTAACAATGGAACAGCAGAGAGCAAGCATAGCAGCAACCTAATCTCCTCTGCAGCTTGAAGGCACTGCTGCAGAAATCATGAAAGTGTGTGCACAACCCCTCTCAGCCGCAGAACACCTCCCAAACACTGGTTTCTCTTCACTGGTCAAGGACCATATTCGTTATCTTTCGCCCTCATGCTTTCTATTGAACATGCTGGGTTTGTTGTTCATTGTGCAAAACACAGCATAAGTGAAGAACACTACATACGAAATTCACATGGTTTAAATAATAGGTGGATCCCACAAGACTGTTTCAGAACCTACAAGAAGTATTGTGTAAACCGACAGCTGCACGTTAAGAGAGCTCATGAATAGATGGAGTGTAACTGAACCATGGAATGGACAACGATACACACAGCCATCTGAGTCAAGTATCTCCTTCACACCAAAACTGACACTTAGCTATACAGTTAATTAAAAGATAGAGAAAAGCTAAAGCAGCTCTCTACATCCTAGAAAGAAGACAGTCTTCAGCTGGTTCACTGGGTCTTTCATTTGTTTTGTTTTGTTTTTTAAACAGCTAATTCCCAGCGACATCTTAGTTGCAGATAGCTTACATAAGTGAGTTCAAAATACCTACTTCCAAGCGTATTTTTTATAAAGCACTTTTGGGAAAAGGGAGTCTTTGGGAAGGGGAGCTATCAGGGTGGAACAGTTGCCAGAAGACAGTAGTTTGTCCTCGAAGGAGACGTGATGGAGCTATTTAATACCCTTGTACTCTAAAGCAATGCTATTCAGCTGTATCTTAGGATATATAGATAGAGGTATAGTGATATAATGTTGATTATTCGTACCACAAAGTAAAACCTCAGAAGATTAAGGATAATTTGTTAGCCCTGATAAATTATTTAGTCCAGAACACCTCAGATTTGCTGGCATGATGTCAGATAGCGTTTATTTGCATGAGGTTTTGAGAAACATGAATTTTGGGTGTATATAGCACAGTCTTTTACTTTTGTCTTGTTATCTGGTTTAATTTAATTAATTAGTCTTGCATATCAGTGATATGTCCTATATTTATTCCTGTTACAAATGTAAGTCACTATCTAACGTACAGACAACGTAAAATGTGCAAATCTAAACATTTTGACTCATTCATTAGCTTCTGGCTTTAATAATCTGCTATTGCTTTATTCCAGATAAGATTGCTCAGCAACATATACGTTTAGAAACTAAGTGGCATGAAGGGGTCATAAAATTGCCTTCATTTGCTCAACACGTTCTCCTTAGCCCAGGAAATTCCCTCTGCAAATACATCTATATGAAGGTATGCCCTTATCTCTACTCCACTCTCCTCTCAGTGCAGGGATGGTACCTGTATGAGGGGCGTACCAGGCTGGGGAGGTGGCACAGCTCTTCCTAGAGTAATTGCCCCATGACATAAAACCAATTAGTAATACTAAACCAATGTTAGAACATAAAGTCAATTGGGCCTTTAGCCTTTAGGGCCCTTCAATGAATAAACGTACATCGCCATTATTTTTTTGGTCCCGGCTGCATCCTAACTTGTTCAGATCATCCAGTATCTTCTAAACGCTAAAGGAGCACAGGCACATACGTGCGTGTGGTAAATTAAATAGCCAGTCAGGAGCTGAGAACAGTGTATAAAATAAAGAAACCTGAATACATATCTGTAGTTATTTCAAACAAGCATTTAAAGGTGGAAAGTAAGCAAGAAAATTAGATCATTAGGGATTAAGTAGACATATGCCATTATTCAAAGCAGATTAATTAATCTGAGTTAATTTTGGCTACCCAGTGGATATCTCCTATTTTACCTCTCACATTCTGAAAACATCAGGTATACTGCTATTTGGGTGGACAGATTTTTCTACCTTACTTTCAGCGCAAATCTTAGTGTTTAAAATGTACATTCCCTACACTACACTTCCTATAAGAAACTCTGCCCTTTGCACTAGCAGTTTATTTGTTTTCCTCACAATTTAAACATCACTTGACTCTGTTGTCTGGTATTGCACAAGGGACTGCATTAGGCCAGCATGCTTTATCTCAAAGCGTTTAATGCTACGCTGGCATATTTCTGGCGGAAGGTGTTAGATATCCATTTAATAAATATTTTAGGAACCCAGGAAGTGTACCACTGCTGCTTCATAGCCTGATAATTTCCTTTCTTAACACACTGTTAGGAAACCATAACATCCATTCCTTTCAGCCAGTCTTCTCCAGTCATAGAACAACTCCAATGGCACTGAATTTTAATTTCATCAGAGATGGAAGTGTACCTCAGAGACTAAAAACTGCTGAGGGTAGCAGAGCAAATTTATCATCAAAAGCACTTTTAGCATGTGATGCCAGGCAAACTTTGTGTTAGCCACGTGGCTGCTGGAGCAATGCAGCTTGTTTTATTAATAGTATGCATTCAAGAATCAACATGTCAGCATTCTTCTCTTTCTTTTTAGTTCTCCAGACTTCAGGGGAGCCTTACATCAATCTGAAAGTGGGGTTTTCTCAGTGATAAAACCTTAGCAGCACATAATATCCTTTGACAGTAGTACAGTACAGCTGGAGCAAAGCTATAGGAGACACTCCTACTCTGACTTAAAACTTCAATATGCCATGTTAGCAAGAAATACCAAGTAGATACAGCACAATAGTAGTGATATTCGCAGGGACTACAGAAGTAACAGAAGCAGATGTCCATAAATCCTTCAGGCAGTGTCTATATCCCAAGCCTGCTCGTTCACAGACTATAGCAGAAAATGTAGTTGTAGCCTCTGAACATGTTATTCACCAAGCTAAGTTTGCTCAGCTGTAGTCATTGGTAGTTATTTCTGTTACAAATTATTTGTCACGGTCTCTAAATTGACTCACTGTCATAGTGGCAAGATATTGTGAAGCTAATCATCAACTTAAGTTATACACTAGAACTCTGCTTGCACATACTTCGCTGTTTGCCCTGTGTACTTGAAAAACCTCAGGTGAGCTTAATCTGTTGCATATGGTTCAGCAAGACAAGCTTAATACACCAACTGGTACTGTGGAAACTACCAATGTTTATGATAAGAATGGCTGCTGACAGAAATTACTTCTTTCCCTCTGTGAAAGCCAGCACCAGCCTCTACAGGTACTTTTACTAGAACTGAGCACGTTCGTGAACACATGAAGCCTCCCAAACATGACTTTACTCTATTAGTATTGGTGGCAGCAGGAATCCCTCATGCCCTGGGCAGATGCCTCTGAGCAGTTCATAATCGGTGACCCTGTGGGTGCCCCAAAGTGCTACGTAATTTTCCATACAAAATGTAATTAACCAATTTCTTCAAAAAACCCCTCGATACGCAGGTGAAATAACTTGTTCTCTGTGCCAAGAGACAATTTTCCCCTGTGAGAGAATGTATATACAACTTCAAATTGTCTTCCTGGAAGACATCTACATTGGCCACTTTTTGACATCTAGTGTTTAAACTCAGTCCATATATTGTCCCACTGATCAGTGTAACAAGTAACGTATGGAGCTGGATGCACTTGCCAGGCCATCCAGCAATTTGATGAGGCCATAGGGAAATACTTGCAAAGATGGAAAAACATGAAAATGCAATATGTTGATGCTATGGAACAGAAAAAAATATGTTGCATGTCTAAATTTTGGCAAGCCTAGCATTTTACTGCATTATGGCTGCTTTTATCCTAGAGAAAACATGTCAACATTGAAAATGAGGCCTTGATAAATATGAGTCCAAAGTGTTTCAGTGATATAAATTTTAAACAGCAACTTCTAATTATGCCAAATTGACACAATATTAAAAAAACCCCTATATTACACCAAAGAAAGTACCTTTGTATGTGGAACGAGGGCTATCGTTCATGAATATGGACTTGAACTGCCTTTTATGCTTCATCAACATATTTAAAAAGGCAAGATTTTCACTGCCTATTTCATTGCAAATGTAATGTATCCATTTTATCTTTTCATCTGTTAAAAATCATCTAAGGAAGAAATACAGACATCTAGCTAGGGAGCACCAGGCATGTAGTTATTGGTCCTTCTACACCAAAACCAGTGATTCTGGGAACACACAGCTGAAACTTCCTTTGCCATTAGGATTGCAATGGCCTTCAATAGCACTGCTGGCATGAAGCTCTAAACTTTTAAACCTTCCAAATATTGGCCTGTACAATGTACCATGACATTGATTCTGCTTTGTTGTTCTTCCTGCCAGCTTTTGAATACGTTTCTTATTCTGCTGCTGGCAAAAGTAGAAAGAAAAAAATAAAATATAAAAAAAAAAGTAAAGCCTCAGACTACTTATATAAGCAAAAAATTGCCACAGGACTTTGCAGATGTGCTGAATCCACTACCTTTCATTTACGGTTCAGCATCAAGTAAGGTTACTCAAGCATTACTAATGGTCCTATTGAAGGCAAAGACAACAATGTAAATGCAGTAGTGACTTCAAAGACAAGACTGAGTAACTATCCAGTCTAAAATCTGACCCTGCTCTTTCCTCCATCTCACTATGTTGTGGAGGAAAGAAGATTTTTTTTTTCCAGTCTGAGATCCTTTGTAGATAACACATTGCCCTCCTCATCCTTCCCCAAAAAACGTTTTTCCTCTATTTTGTTTTTTAAGGGGAAGACTTTCTAGATCTGAGGGTGCATCTATTGGCAATCTCACCCTTTGATTGATCAGGTGAGAAAGACACCTACTGATCACAGGAAAGTAGACTCAAACAGATGTTGCAAAGATGTCCTGTGACTTGCATTACTGTACAGTGACTTCCCTTTGCAAACACTTTGAAGTGCAGCAGCAAGCACTAGTCACAATGGAGGAAATATCATGCTCTCCAATGAAAAGCTACCAATATAAAACTAATTCATGAGAAGAAATCAGCACAACAATACACAGTTTACATGTACACATGCCCCCACCTATGATCATGGACTGACTTTAAGTTCAATGCTCTCAATCTTGCTTTAAGCTAACTTTTTTTAGAAAGTCATTTCTTTCTTGTGATATCTCAGAAAAATACACTCTTGCAGTTCCTCCCTTCTCACCACCAATAAATAGTATGCTAGCATGAAGTTTTTATCAAAATAAATCAGAAATCTGTTTTCCTCCTTTACCTCAAACAACTGACTTCACATTACTAGGAAAATGACTCTCCCTGAAACTGGCCAGTCTGTCATTCAAGCAGCTGCCTCCCTAAGCAAGAGCTGCTTTGACTCCAGGCAATAATGGTGGCACATAAGTTCAAAAATCTTGTATGATTTTGATAGTTTTTCTTCATGTTTCAACTGCCTTGAAAAAGTGATAAGCAAACGCCAGTCTTTTACCTATTTAACATTCCTTTTCACTGTTTCTCTATATAAACTGGGTTTATACCAACCCCTGTACGAATTACCAAGTGGTCACAACAGTTGTAACAGGAGCAAGAGACTTTCTGTCATCTCTGTGCACAAAGAAGTCAGGTTACTCCTGTGCTTTACTGAACCAGTTCTGTAGCAAAACACATGTGGCACTGAGCATGCATTTATTAGCGCTTGTACATTAAACAGACTTTCATATGCCTTAGTCACAATCTGTGTTTTTGTGAACTCCCTCATCACGGATCTCAACAGTTCTCAGGGTCTAATAAGTGCCTGGACTACAAAAAAAGATCAGAACTTTTTGTCACAGATTTACATCCTGGTGTTCAGTTTCTTTGTTCCAGTTTGAGACCTGGCACGCTCTTCATGTTGCTACTAGCATTATGGCTGTATTCGGAAATGTCCATAGCTCTATAATCCTATTATACAGCTAATTTCACAGGGCTAAAATGCAGGATCAGCCAGTACCTCATATGTTTTCCACTTGAAGAAATTTTACAAGCACAGTTAAGAAAATGGGAATGGGAGTCCCAAAATGGCATGAGACTCTGATTCATTAGGATATCAAACCCATGCAAATGATTTTCTATTCAGAGTATGTACTGAATACATACTCCTTTATTTCAGCAGAACATCACATTGTTATTGACTAGTTTTAATTTCTAGTTTTTCTTTCATGTTAAGTCACTGTACAAAAAAACTGTACAAAAGCAGGTTCTTTGCCCCAGAGGTCTTGCCAGACTGGAAAAAGTCATTGCAAATTCAGACTTTCATTATAAATGATCATAACATTAGGTACTACTGTTTCCCTAGGGACATGCAAACAGAAACCTCAACTGCTGTTAGCAGTGTCACTGCATCATTCCGAACTAAAAGTGCTACACTAGCCCTGCATGGCTACCACAGTCCATATTCACACAAAACCAGTTACAGAATGCAAATGTCCTGTGTATTAGCATCACACACTCACCCTACAGAACACTCAAATGTGTTCTCCTTCCCCCAGACAATGCAAGGAAATTAGAAAGTACAGCTTCCAAATAAAGCTTATTTGTCTTTAAAAATAAGAGGGTAATTACAGAAGCTACCAAAAAGCAGCAAGGAATCATGGATGCTATATATGGTGGGAAGCCTTTTCTCCTTTGATAAATCTCTCTCCCACTGGAACAAGGCTGTAATCCAGACTGCTAAAATACTTGAGCAAAATGACACCTGCTGTTTTCCATACAGCTCCACAGGAACAAGCATTAATCTAACTCACACCAAGTCCTACTGTGGTCACAGACATGACAGCATTTGTAAGCCACACAAATCGCTAGAGAGCTCAGTGGTACATTACGTTAAACTCTGGAAGCGTTTGTTCAAGTCCTAATTTTGACAAAATTCAAGTTCTCATTGCCATACAAAGTCCTGTCCAGACTGGCACAAAAATCCATTATAAGCTTAGTTTAAGAAATGCAGGGATGTTACAGACTTGCATAGAAGTCTGTGCAAATTCTGTGGCCTAAAGTAAATTGGGACCTGTTACTTACAACCATGGTCATTTCTGCACTAAAAAGGATCAGTGAAAACATTGATCAATGAATGCCCAGCAACCAGTGAAAGGAAGGATGCAACAACATTATTTTGTTTTATTTATATACTGGGTTAAACCATTCCTCAAAGATTTCACCCACTTTAATCCCCCAATTTACAGACATTGCCTGAACTTTTAGCTTCAATCCACACTCAGTATTAGAAAATATTTCCATAGAAATAAAGAAATAGGAGGCTGGAATTACAGCTTGAGCCTGCCTTTTCTCAGTGGTCTTTGCCTGATTGAGAAGCATGGATTGTTAAGAAGATTCATTATGCCCTAACTATACAGTCCCATTGATGTATTACCTGCCTCCCTAATCCTAATGAGGCAAAATATTTGGCTTTGATGCTTACTTTTCTGTTTGTGGAAGCTGTCCTTCATTTTTGGTTTGTTTTGGGTTTTTTGTTTGTTTGTTTTTTTCCTGTGAGACTCTGTTTGTTTTGACAATAATGACTGTAAATCTACACCTCTGAACAACATAGCACTCAGATCTGTGTCTCTCACATGAGATTTCATCAACAGCATCTTGCCTTTTGTCAATGCCTGAACTAGTGTTCCTTCCTCAGTATCTCATCACACTGTACTTCACAGCTATCCTAGTCTGGCCTGACAAAGAATAGGGAGTGAAAATTATAAAGGAATTGCTCCTTCTGGACAGGATGTGAATTTTGTTCTAAATGCAGTAACTTGTCATGCATTGATCAAAACCCAGGTGTCACATCAAGCCATTAATTTCAAAAGACAATTCGGCTTAAGAACCGAGGATATAACAGTTTTTGATAGCTCTGCCACAACCCCCACTCTAAAATAAATCCTTTAAAACTGAAGCTACCACTCAGCCTCAGCTTTTCAATTACGCTTATTCACAACCTCTTTGGCTTAAGTGACTTTCTATAGAAAAACTTGTCAATTATAAAATTGTCTATTTCACAAACTTCCAATTACCTTCCATAATAAAACTACACAGAAATTAATATCAGACATTGCTCTGGGTATATACAACCACACTGATATGGGCAGAGAGCACGCAGAGCAGGAGGAGATCTTGTATTTGGCTTTATTTTCTGTGATGTAGCTTATGGACGGACTCTGCTCACAGACAGCAGTGCTGTTTTCAGATCTTCATCTGAGCAGTAAGATTCAATCAGTGGTTTGACAGCTCTCCCATACAGCCATATGTTAGTTTTATTCTGGGATAGACAAAGACTCTCTGTTTAAGCCTTAGGCATCCATGAACACAAAACAGATGCATGAAGCTGCATCAGACACAAAGTCTGGCTGGAGAACAGCTTCCAAATGGCAGCGGAAGCACCACCTCACAGTGTAAATTCACTGTACAAAATGAAAAGACAGGTTAAGTAAGACAGCAGAGAACCAAAAGAGAAAATCTGGTTATTTGTGGGACTTGCAGTAAAGTGGAAAGTATTTTTCCATCAGATTACCACTTTGATTCCAGTCCTTAAGAACTCAATTTTTATACAACTAGTATGAGTTCCCATAATGAAGACACTGTGAGAGACAAACCATTCAAAAACCCCAAGGGAGTCTGTGACTACTGACTATTAACTAGTAGGCTGTATATTTCTGAACTAAAATTCCTCTGTACTGAAGTTTTGAGCCAATACGCAGATGCTGTCAGTGGGGATTCTTAGCAGTGATTACAGGAGTTTGGATCCCAACCAGAGAAGCCACAATAGGACAGGACTTTCCCCCAGAGGGCTGGTCTGAAAATCTTTTCTTTTTAATCTGCCAGTAGCTGGTCATTGGGAGACTAAATAAACCCAGCAGTTGTTTGCTACTGCTTTTGATGGACACACAAGTACAAGATGCATTACCCATCATGCCAATTCCATCTGTGCTCCGCAGTTTGGCAAAGTCAACTAGTAATTTCTCATCCTTCCAAAAAGAGGTGGCAAAAACGATATGGTGATTCACACAAAGTAAGAGGTGCAGATATTATCAACTAGCAATGGGAAATTTTAATAAGTGCATTTTATGTAACCTACTATGCTGCTAGAGGAGATATCTCTCAGTTCTCACCTTCCTTCTATGAAGCTCAACAAATATTAAGACCAAATATGGTTAAAAACCTGTCTGTAAGTCAGACAATTTTTCAATTATAAACCAATGTTCTATTTGAATCACTTCATCAGACTCAATTATCAATTCTCACAGCTGCTAACAAATCTCTGATTTAATAGTGGCAAATGATAGAACTAGTATGATACCATATTCTTTCTTGTACTGAAAATGGATGGAAACGGTATTTGAGGGAATTAGATTATAGATCTACAAACAAGCAATGAAAAGCTCATTGTACAGCAATTCTTACAAGCACTAAACCATTTTCTGATGTGGTTCATTTTCTAAGCTGTACATTGTCATGATCGTGGAGTCTGCTCCTATGGTAGGTATATCCAGTCAACTCAGGGCTGAAGCAACTGTTATTTACATTTCTTTATGAAAATGTTCTGAAATAATGAGTATCAGAACACCTAAAGCCACTCAAAAGCCAGCAATCAACACAGTCTACTACTGTGTCTCCAACAGGCTGGTATCAGAACTGTCGGGTCTCAAAAATCTGAGGTAGGCAACTGCAGCTTAGGCAGTTTCTTTCCAACATCCCAACTAAAGATTATCCTGTTCCCTAAGGCACACAAAAAATATATCTGCCTTTCAAATTTCAACAGCTTCATTAAGCAACCTCACTGGCTGAAGAAAGCTGCAAAGGGCATAACCCAGATCGTGCTGTTAAATCCTGAAGTCTCTGGTGAAACCCACTGCAGTTTATTCCAATTCCTTTTGGATATCATCTTATGATAATATAATGAACGTACACAAAGGGATGAAGTACTTTGAAGAGCTCAGATACAAGCCTGACCCTAAGGAAAAACAATTATCTGAATCATGGCCTAAATACTAACACATACAAGAAGTTCAACACACCAATTTTTGCTCTTATTTATGCAATCAGGTAGAAAATTATCTTTCGTGAGACTGCAGAGTTTTCCCCCAGGTGCTCTTTCAGCACTTTTTTTCTCCTTGAAAAAGCTCATAGAAAAGGTCTAACACAAAATTACCAAGATTCTGATTATGAAAATATGGTGTGTGGGAGCAAGAGCATGCTCTGTTTTTAAACAGAGCTCAGTTTGCTTGTTTTGTACCTAGAGGGGAATAAAAATGAAAGCAAGTAAACAAACAAAAAATTAAAAGAATTTTTTTTTCTTTTTTTCATAATTTCCTTTTAGCCAAGCTGATGAGATGAGTCCAGCCAGGCTCTCTGCAACCACCTTTTCTCATCCATGTTTCTTGTGGGAATACTGATCAAGCAGGAGAGGCTTTGAACTTATGCATCCACCTTCATCTAAAGCTTCCACTGTGGTTTTTAAAGAATACAAAACACACATACATTTAAAAGAAATTATTTTAAAAAGGGAAAAGAAAAGGCTACAATAAATCTACTTTTCTTTTACCTCCTTGTGGAAACAGCAACGTTTCTCCATTTAAGTAAAAAGCAATCTATACCTGAAGGATCTTCTTCACTGACTCTTGGGATGAAAGAATTTAAACTGATTTGAGAAAAGACAAGGAGCATCGAGATGTGAAGAAAATAGAAACAACAGAAGAAATAATGTTTCCTACCGAAAGTACTGCTCATTTTAGAGAGGAAAAAATGTGCAACATAAAAATCAAAAGGAGGTATCTAACATCACAGCTAGGGGAAATCACTAAGCCTAGAGAACTGCTTCCATGCCATGGAAGCTCTTGTGCAAACTGCCAGCTGGACTGTTCTGGGTGGCAGGCCACATTCAGTATACGAAAGATAACTGTACTCATATGATGTCGGGAATTACAAGTTGTATCTCTCTGACAAAAACTACTAGATGAAGTCAAATATTTTTCTGTCCCTCTGAATATTCAGGCAGTATTCAAGTTACTCCCAAGTTATACAAGAGCGGCAATGATGAGAACGCAACCTAAAAACATTATATGACTTGAACCAGGTAGTCTGATCACTGCAGCTAACACGGGTCACCACGCAGACTAAAATGTAAAGCTTCACTCCTTGACTTTATGAACACAGATTGATGTCAGAGAACAGCAGACTGCTGTGCTGGAGAACATTAAAGAGAAAAACACATGCAGAAATATAGATACTATATGTATATAAGAAACCTGAGATTAATACGAATTTAGTTGACAATGTTATTGATAAATCGCTGAATTCTGAATCATGAACTAAGGACCAGCATTAATAAGTGTTCACGTTCATAAATAAAAAGGAAAATTTGTTATGAACCCTTTTGTATGCGTTGGTATTTTGTGAAAATAATAATCAACCAGGAAATAACACTGTGAGAACAGCCTTGCAAGGTGAACCTTATGTTTTTCAATTTGATTTGGTTTTGTTTACAAAAGTTACCCAGAAATAATACGGAAAACAAGTTTTGACAAGATTTTCTGATTTACCAGGCGCTGGACTTTGGGTTTTTATTTCTTGATTTCCATCTAGATATTAAATAATATTAGTGGGTATGAAGAACTTCTGAAAACGAAATTAGCTGAAAGCAGGAAAGCCTTAGGAAAGTAGCATGAAGATTAATAAATCTAAAAAGATTGTTTTCACTAGTGGAAAATACTGGTTTAATAATGACAATTTGTTTCTCTTTATTAAAGGGTTAGTTGGAACCATGGCATGTTTGCCACAGGCTCTGCTCTCTGCTTACTAAACACTGGATGCTCTAATGGCAAGCTGAGAACTGGAACTTGAAAGACCTTTATTATTGTAATTCTGTCTTTACTTCCAAAGTCCTGAATGACTTCAGGCAAGTTTTTTCATCTTTTTAGGCCTCAGTTTCCCCCATCTGCAAATGAGAATAATGATATCTATTCTCTTTGCCAAGCACATCCAGATCACTTAGTTTTTCAGGTGACATTTCATTAAGTATTATTACCAGTACTCTCAGTTTCCAATATACCTAAGCCAAAAAGAGAGGTTGAGGTGACATTTCAGTAGCAAACTCATTTTATAACAAATTTTGCTAAAACATTTAATCTGACATAAGTACATGACATAGATGAGAGCATGTGGTGGAACAAATTGATAGCAAATATACAGACTAGAAATTATATTTGGACTAATCAGTATCCATTTTTATATTTACTTTCTGCAAACTTTTCAATGACTGCATTTTACTAGTTCAAATATATATGAAAAGTGAATTTGAAATTCATATGTCCAACTATTCACTCAGAGTATCAAATTGTATAATGAATTGAAAAAGATTCCCATTCTAGGAAACTGATGTAAGACACACAACCAGAGGTAAGAAACTTGGGGTAAGAAGATACAGATAAGTAATTCCATAAGGAAAAAAAAAGGTCAATATTAGGGCATCGGTTTAGGAAAGAAAGGAGGCTATTAATTATTTACCATTCCAATGTAAATGCAGTAATAGAGAAAACTGATAATGAGAAATCCACACATGGGAAAATCCAATCACACACAAAAAGAGACAGAAATTAACCATATAAATTATTCACTGGAAAGTTGTGGCTAAACTATTATATGACACGTATTTTTCACTGTTCTGAAAAAACACAACTTAATATTCTATGAAAAAAAGTTAATTTCCCACACCTGTGTTAATTATGTGTATATCCCAATTAATTAAATTAATAAATTACATTCCTTTTGGATAAACCATCCAAGATGACAGTCCCAAATCAGTTTAGAAGAAAGAGCATCCCCTTTGCTCTACTTATAGTGTCATTAGTATTATTTAATTTATAAATTATATGTTGTTTGCATAATTACTGTGATTTTTTTATTAAATAAACCTATACAGGAAAAAAAGAAAGTTATTTTAATACCTTTTCCTCCACTAACTATTTGGAGTTAGAAATAAAAGCAGTGAGGCGGTTAATCAATATCTGGGGTTTTGGAATGCTGGACAACGGGGAAAGAGGGAAGGAACGAAAGTTTTGTTGGGAAGAGACAATCCGTTGCTCATTACACCATGTTGGTTACACTTTGGGCCACTATAGACTGCCAGTTTTGGGGGAAATCATTTGTGGATTGTGTCCAGAAATGTGTGATATGTGGATGTTATGTGGTGCTGAGACACTGGCCCAGGTTGCCCAGAGAAGATGTGGATGCCCCACCCCCGGAAGTGCTCAAGGCCAGGCTGGATGGGGCTTTAAGCAGCCTGATGTAGTGGGAGGTGTCCCGGCCCATGGCAGGGGGGTTGGAACTAGATGATCTTTAAGGTCCCTTCCAACTCAAACCATTCTATGGTTATGCATTACTGGTACAGCATACATGTCTTCTGTTGCACAGAAAAGGCCAAAAGGAGCCCCTTGGATCACAGAGCTCATGCTCTTGTCTTATGGAAAACACTGTTATAGGATGGCTGGGTTTCTATCAGGGACTGGGGTTAGGATAGGAAAAGAGACATTTGTTAACATCAGCAACATGTACAGAAGTTTTGTAGTGAAATCAGCATCCAGCGTAGCCTGTGCTAGTACAGCAAGAAAGATGATCTCATTCCAACCTCCACAGTGCAGCTCTCCACTCTACTTTTTCTTTGGCCTTTATGGGTCACTTGCCCTATGGGTGCTCCTTGCTCCCACCCTCTAGTGAAGTACTCCTCACAGCTATAGCTCTAAAACAATTACTCAGTTCAGAAGAATAAGCGCCATTTCGTCATGAGACAGCATTGTATTAAACCACACAAGCATCCTGAAGTCACATTACATGTTTGTATTTTAATAACTTACATGTCTGTGCTACACTCCTACAGTAGAGCCTTAGGGCAGCTCCAAGCAAGTTGAAAAAAACCTCCTGTGCCGGACTGTACCCAGGCTCATTAACCTTGCTTCTGAGCAGGGTTAATTAGATCAGACTAGGCCTCAAGCTAACACAGTGACTATTCTGCATTGTGCCATTTCCACATGCCCTTGTGATTCAGCTGCATCAGCAAGTGTGGGAATGCAATTTCATAAGGTTCCAAATGTGATTAATTTTGCCTCATAGGATCATTCTTTCTTCCCACTGACAGGATAACTAGATGACACTTCTAGGTCTAGTCTTCTGATCCTCCGCCTGACTTCTGACTGGCTTAAGGTAGATTACTCTTTCCCTATTCTCATAGTAGACAAAGGAGGAAAAAAAAACCTACTACAATATTCATATGTATTCTCAGATCTTTCCATAGTGCTAACAATGTGTCAGGCAAAAAGGACAGTGTCCTGCTCAGTACTAACTAGTGTGAGAGTGCTGAGGAGGAAGCAATAAAGTTATAAAGGTTTCTGTACTGTTCAGTACAGTGCAAATCAGAGATTTGTAAGCTAGCATTTAATGCAATCCAATTCGTGAACCATAAACAACTAGATCAACTGTCTCAGGCACATTATGGAGCTGATGCAACAGTTCTTGTAAATCTGAACTGGTTGTATCTGAAACTACACCTTATGAGAGATGAGGTTGCTTGCGCCTTATTCCCACCTAACACAGTACTGCACTGCACCACTGAGGGGTACACACAGACTTCCTTAGTTCATCTTCAGTTACTTGCAGGACATCAGATTTGTGCAGCTGCCTTGGGACAACATATGCACATACATATTCATCAGATATCAAGTGTAATAAGTTGCAGTGATGTGATAAAATACATTATAATTCCTTTTTAATAATTGAATTATTAATCCCATCTTCTCCAAAGTTGCTATTACTTTCCAGGCTTCTAAACACCACAAAAAATTACAAACAGCTGTTTCTTACCCCAAACTATTCAAAGTCAAGAACAATAATATTCAACTCCTGTTTCAGTGACACCCTTGTCTTATGACCCTCCAGTATTAAAGCAATCAAGCAAGTTTAAACGGTCCAAGTACTACTGACTTTAATGCAGTAATTGATTTATACAGGGTACTTTCATGTTCTGGCTCTTCCCCTTGGACGCTGATATGCATATTTACTGTGGACCAGTATAAGGCAGTGAGGAAAACTGGTTGGAAAATATCTGAAAAGTCAATCTTTCAATTTAAGATTATTATTTTTTAAAATCATTAGTTTTCTCAATGGATTTCAGGTCCCATAGTTCACTTTATACATACTACTGTTTCCCATTGAGCAGCCAGCTCTGTCAGGTTGCTCCCAACAGGATGACAACAACTCAGCCTTATCTTCTGAGAGGAGAGGAAGAGCTGGTTGCACAGCTATTGTTAGAAAGGAGAGTGCATGAAATGTTACACGAATCCACATGGCAGCTGCGGGGGGATACAGAAGCCCTTGGAATAAGAAAAGTGCCTCTTCAGGTTAGTAATTTTGTTACATTCAAGCCAAGAGAATTATTTAATATGAGAGAGTTAATTACCAGTAGCCAGGCAATTCGAACCTTGGAGAGTGGATTAAATCCATTCCGGTCATAGACACTTGCTACTGTTATCTGAGGAAATTACAATAACAGTTGCAGTTTTTCTTCTCCACTGTAATCAAAAGACGGAATTTTACTTTCTTTTTTTCTTCCACAAGGATCTCTCAGCTTGGAAAGAAAATTTAATTGTTGCACTTTCATAGACAACATTCAGATCTTTTTAATCTTTATTCTGTGAGTAAATTTTCCTGCAGCAAATTTCCCCATAATTACAGTTCTGATTAAAGTGAGCATTTCCATAGTTTTGATGGCTTTGTAAATCACAGTTACTGGCTGCTTCTCTTATGGTGAACAGGAACTCGCTTTGTAATGAAGTTTTACTATGCAAAGTGGCTGAGCAATAATGTAATTAACATTTACTTCAAGTTATCTCTCATGCTTTAAATACACATATCCATTCCCTCCTTGTATGCCAGATATTGAACAATGATCATTACAAATTCCCACATGAAAAAGAACCAGGTAATAACTTGCCCCTTGTTTTCACACTGTACTTGAAAGATGTGAAATTTGAAGCTACTAAGTAATACACTGATAAAAACGTGAGCTAAGAACCTCAAACCCAACCAGAAGTTATTGCTTTTTGAAGGAGAGTTGAGAGAGGATGAATAGATTACTTTTATTTTATTCTCATATAAACCCTGCATTTGCACATCTGCTAATTTGTAACCAGGTGACCTTAATGGATCCACTTTACCTATTTTAGAATATTAGAACTACCATCAATTTGGAACTTAGAAATTCTCTTTGAAATTGTTGCATAGACACAATTTACAGAAATAACATACAATCAGATGGAATTGAGGGGTGTAGGCAACAGAATTTTAAGTGGAAAAATACCAATAAGCAAATAGTAAAATTCTCTGGGATGCTATGAAAGTTCATTGCCATAGGCACAACACAGTAACCCTAGTGAAACTTCCCTCATTTCTTCCTGAGTAAAATTCTGTAGAGCCTACAGAACAACCTAAGCATTGACTAAAGTAAAGCAAATAACCAGAGGAACAAATCAAAAGAGAAAGTGATGAATTGTCCGTGTATTGACACCTGAAGTGGAGAACAGTAACCTTCCAGGAAATTACTTGGCTCATTATAAGACTAGCTGGGCAAAATTGCAAGGCATGTGGTAGAGGTCAAACTAAATAATCTAATACTTCCCTTTTGAATTTAAAAAAAATAATCTGTCAGGGTAATAATCCTTGTGCAGGTCTGAAACCCAAGGAAATTGGTATTAAATATTGTGCAAAGAGAATTTATTGTGAATATAAACTGCTACTTTTTTGGGGATTGGATCTGCAGAAAATGAAGATCGAAATATGTACCCCGAGATACAGAGACCAAATGTTGCTCTGAATCAAAGCCAAAAGCAGGTCATACATGGCAGCAGGGCACTATGGGGACGACTTCTAAAACCTCTTAGCAATAGATCTGGACACGTCAAAACACAAAAAAACAGATTTAGGGAGAAACTCATCATCAAGATTATTACAGAAACATTAATTAACATTTAATAACAGAAAAGAAAATTAATTATTTCAGTACCCGAGTGTGACTTGAACTCCTGAAAATTCCAGTCACATAGACAGGTTCTCTACAATTATTATTTAATCGTGTTAGCAACCATTAACCTCATATTAGATTCTGTTATCCTGATAGCTGATATCCAATAACAGACACTACTAAAAAAACAAGTTTTGAAAAAACAGCTCCAGTGACGATTAAAATCAATGTGCTGTATGCCACAAAATACAAACCACAAAACTAGTTTCATAAGACATGCCAAAACACTGTAAATAATTGCAAATACATCTGAAAATAGAAATTATTATTGAAGCACAAAATCACTGTAAACTTCATATATTCAAGTATTAATATTTCCAATTTGTATATAAAATTACCACACCAATGACCTTTAGCCATATCAAATCCAGAAAGTAATAGCTTTAAAGTGCAATGTCTGTTTCTGCTTCTAGAAGTGCTATGGTGGCCATGCGAATGCTCTATTCTTACCATTCTGCAACTGAGATGTTTGGCTGGGAAGGAAATCAAACAGTCATCTGGCACTAAAGTATGTTTACCACATAATTTGCCTACTCAGTCTTTAAAAAACAACAGTGATGGAAATTTCCCAACCTCCTTAGCCATTGGTGCACATTAAAGATCTTTTACAATTCAAGTCGATTGCTTCCTTGACCTTCTGGGGCAACCTTTTGGGCCTTTGAAGAATGTTGTTATGGCATTCCTCAAGTGTTTTCTTCAACTAACTAATTATATCCAACTCATTAAAACTTTTCCTCAGAACTCGCATGTCTTGGACCATTCTTATTGCTCTCCTCTAGCCTCACTCTACTGGGTCCAAAATTCTCAAAGTGTGGTGCTCAAAGCCAGACATAGTACACGAGTGGAGATATTCTTAGAGGTGAGTGACATGCAATGGATTTCTTTGCATATCTCAGACTTGCTTTTAATAGTGCACAACATTTTATATCCCACAATATTTAAAGTCATTTGGTAACAATACAAGGCCATTGACTTGCATTCAGTTTAGAAACCACCAGCTCCTAGTCCACAGAGTTTCTGCCTGGCCCATTCCCTGCCCTGTGTTTGGGCAGATGGATCCTCTTATTGAAGTACTGCAGTTTGCATTCAGCCTTTTTCAATCCTTTTTATTTTAGGTGATTACATCAATTGACCAAGATTATCTTGTATGTTTTTAGAGGGCTCAAGGCCTTTCCCTAGAGCTTATTACCATTTGCAGATGTATTAAGTGCACTCTTTATTTCATTATCTATTATATTAATAAAACCCACAAAATCATACCAGACTCAGGATGCAGAAGGAAATATAAAACATTTCTCTTCCTACCTGTATATGTTGATGCTGTAAGCTAACATCTGTCACAGAGTTAGAAAACATAATGGAAACACAGGAAAATGTAAAGCTAATTTAATCTTCCAAAAAGCAAAAATACACAACAGCTGCTGGAAAGTACAAATGAGTCAGTCTTCCAGATAATAGGACCATTGCTTTTAAATAATTATTAATCTTGCCTCAATTACACAGCATGTGATTCAACCCCTGCATTGCTATTAACTCCACATGTTCTTTCATACAGAACAGTATAGGATTTATGGTGCCAGATCTTTCCCTTAAGATTATTTGGGAAGTGCTCCCTGACCACTAATCAAAAATGTCTGATGTTTTTCTTTTGACAGTCAAACATTAGAGGCTGATGTTGCCCACAAAATCATCCAGCATACATCTGCACTCTCTTTAAAAGCTGAAAAATGAAGAGGTTGGAGCACAGAACTTGTCTATCATTAAATATATCTATTTTGCAGAAATGGAGAGCAGGGAGAACAAACTATTCCACACCTTTCAAGGGAGAAGACACGGGGAAGGAAAAACGAGGAATCTTCCACTGCCTGTTCTTTCGACAAAAGATCATTGCACATATGTATGTATGGATTTAATTTTCAAAGCAGGCCCTTTTCATAGACAGCAAATAGCATATTTGGAAGTTCTGACTATCGACTCACAATGCGTTAGCATTGACTCTCAGCTCATGAGTCTAGCACAGTGCTAAAGTTAAGCCAGACACCTGGAAATTTCAAGCAGCTGCCACAGGTCTCTCTCCTGACTGCAAAAACTTGGTGCATACCCAGTACTGGCACCTGAATTCAAGGCGGATCCATTCTGCTTAGGCCTTTTCTAGTAGCTGCTACACAACTTCTGACGTGATCCACTGGAGCTTGGAAAAGGCCTGAGTAACATTGAATCAGGAAAACTTCCTAAATCCCAATAGCACTACATATTCCAGAAACACATTATTGCCTTTATAGCGACTGTTTTGTACTGGGAGCACCACTTAAAAGTCCCTGGTTTATTCTGGGACTCTCAAGACCTGTGTGCCAACCAAACACATCTGTCAATTGACTGCCTAGACCCAAGCCACACGCTTGCAGACGGCCTACTTGTTACTTGTGCCAGAAACAGTGGGCTACATTGTCATTTCAGCATTTTTCCACATGCAGGATGAAGACTGTCACTTGGTGGCTGGTGTCACCAACACATCGGAACATAGACAGTCACCTCTCCTACTGCTCCCTTACATGTAGATGTGACCAAAGTGCCCTGCTCCCAGCCCTGGGTGCACTGGGGCAGGTGGCCATTAGCCGTGGGCAAGCTGGTAACATACCTGCTTCTGCTTTACAGGGGTGCCAGCCACCCAGGAGAGGGGTCGGACCCGCTGCAGCTGTGGGACTGGGACCCCCATCTGGAGACACTGCCAGCCTTGTGTGTGTGCTCGGAGCTCAAGGTACAGTTAATGTGTTACACGATCTGCAGGGGCTCTGGGTGGAAATGAAGTTTAGATTGTACCAACAACGTGGCCGTGCCACTGTCTAGACGAGGATCCCTTGAACCCTGTCGACCCATGGCACTGGGTGGCAGAAGCAGGGCCATGCCTGCAGTGAGAGCCCACTTCCACCACCGTTGCTTCCTGGGGTGCCATTTGGATACCCCTCACTGCTGCTCCCCTCTGGATTCGGTTAACAACTTACTCTATTTGTAAGAGTAAACCAGTGAAACAGTCCCATGACTACTTGGTTGGTTACCACACATTCCTTCTCAGGTGACATGTTAAATGAAGGTGCTTTTGCAGCCCTTGGGAGTCCTTTTGCAAATCCGACTTCCAGTGCAGAAGCTGCTCAGTCCTATACTCTCAAGGTTTGTTCAGCAGCACTACCAAATACCTCCTGAGACTGCAGTCCCCAGTAGGCTGGCTTCAGATTTTCTGAGAATCCTTTCTTGATACCTCCATTAGCAGTACTGCCCTCCACTCCCCCAAACCCCACATGCTTGATTAAAAAAAATACAACTTCGATATACAACAGTCAAGAAATGGGTTGGCTGAATGACAGATGAAGGCTTGGAACAGCCACATCAGTTCCTCTCAAACTAATCTCCCACTCACTTCCCAGTTTATTGCCACACCCTTCCCTAATCATCCTCCAGTAATAAATGAAATTATATTGTTAGTGACAAAATACACCCCAAACTCTCGCTCCTTTTGTTTTGTTACTGCTTCTTGTGCTTTGTTGGTGCCGCAGAAGTACAGAAGTTCATTTACTCATGATCTACCCATTTCAGGTCCCTGGTGTCAGTGGGGTACTTGAAACCCACAGCTATCGGGTAAACCATTAAGGTAGTCAGGGAAAGGCAAGCTCACAGAAAAACAAAAAAATGCAAGAACACAGAAAAAGCAGAAGAAAATATGTACAGATTACATAGGATGCTGGAGTTGCAATGAGCTGGGCAAGCAGAGATGACAAGAACACATAGGTGAGAGAAGGCAGACAGATGTGGGACAAATTGTACAGTTTAGCAGAAGAACAGAGAGACGGAAATAAGTAGAGATGAATGCACATAACAAGAGACAGTAAATGCAAAACCAAAATAGACAGCAGCAATTGCTATAGCCTAAAATGCTGTCATTAGTCCCAGCCAGGAAGCACTAACAGCAAAAAGGATAGATTCAGACAAAAGATAAAATCAACCAAACTAGGAAGAATCAACCAAAAAACCCCACCAAAAACCAGCGAGCAATATAAAATCACTTAGGAGCCTATTGATGCCATTTTTAGGTAGTCATTTGCTAAAAAGAGAATACAGAAAGAAGACGTGCAGTATTTCTGGAGAACAGATCTGGCTCAGCCTGCCTAAGCTTCTGAATCTGCCGTGCAACACAACCATCTGAGTTGCACTGCAATTGCCCACAGCCACATAGGGATTATGCAGTAGTTAACGCACACTGCTACAGCACCGAGAAATTCCCCTCCTAATTAAAACCTTAGAGAACTATATGGAACAATATCAGCATCTCAATTTTAGTATTAAGTAGAAAAATCCTGCATTGAAAAGCTTCCTTATGTCACCAGAGCAACAAATCATGCAAGTTGCTGTAAAAAATCCATGAGCTCTCGTTCAAAGCAAAATCTCAAGTAATTCAGTTCTGAACAGAAAGTATCAGTCATTCTACTTGTTGGTCCAAAACTAGGCCAAGTTAAGAGTTCAGAGCAGTTCCTTCACTTCCAGACAAAGATTCTTCCTGAAGGAGAATATTTAATGCAGACTGTGAAGTGCTTGATTTTTATCAGGAGGTTTAGGAATTTGGCTGCAACAGTTTGCTATAAGAAGCCTTTGAACGGCACTATGGAAAGCTATCTCACAGCCTTAAAGGAGCACTTAGCCTTTCCCTGAGAAGGTCCTTTAAAATGAAAAACTGCTGCCTGAAGACTGATTAAATGATGACTTAATTAGATAGGGGAGATCTACTGACAGTATCTGACAGGACTGGGAAAAAGTTGTGTGCCTTTAAAGAATTTGAAAAAATGAAATCTCTTGTGTTTCTGAGATCTGACAGACAACACATCTATGGCAGGAAATGGTATAAGTGCAGGCTTCAATTATTTATGGTTTTTAGGACAGCTTTAGAGAATAAGGTGTTTCAGACTACAGTGAAATTCACACCTTCTACCTGTAATAATTAAATGAAAAATAACCTCCAAATAAATACAGTTTCATATTAGTTTAGACTTCTAAAAAAATTTTTTAAAAAATCAAAATGTGAAAAACTACTACTGCATTCAAATTGCACATCCTGTTTTCATCCAAATCAATGGCCTGGATGCGCTCCTCTGGCTTAGTATGCAGAAGGGGTAGGCTCTCTTATGCACTCTAAAATCTTTCCAAATCTTCTCAGGTTAAGATTCAGGGTTTCAGCCTGCTCTTCTATTCTCATCAGGATAAAACAGAAGGAAGAGTACAATCCTTTCAACGTGTATCATTTGAAAAAGGAAAAAAAAAAATGTTGGAAAAAGTAAGAGTATTTTTGAAAAGGTAATAATGTAAAAAAACCCCAACAACAAAACAATAAATGAACGACAAAACAACAAACGAATGACAAAACAACCCTTGGACTCCTCTACTCATGAATTATATACTACACATGTTGTAGAAATACTGCTATGCACGACCTTGCAAACAACGGCCAGAACACTTCTCAGAGTGTCAAATGTTTGTTGACAAATCAAAAACAACAACAAATACATGGCCAATTTCCAGGGCAAAAGGAATAAGCACTTTTGAAGGTATATGTACAATATCATATGGGGAGCACAAGAAGCATAGTTAGGAAACGCCAACTTCAGCTCTCGGCTATTAAGCTGCCAGTTTACAGTCCTCCTGCAACAGGGATGTACTAGACTGGAACATACAGGCTGCGAGTTCCCCGTTACGGATAACCCAGCAGGGCATCACAGGAACATTAGTAAAGCAGAGCTTTCGAAAACACAAATGGTCAGCCTGTAATAGCTTTCTAGAGCATCCTGAGAGGCAAGCGCAACTGCCTTGCAGCTCCTTTGCTTTCAGCTGTCCAGGAGGACAGCGTGCTCCCTTAGAACGAGCTCAGATTCCTCTAGGATAGGGCATCCTGAGCTACCAGTAAGCTCCTTGAATAACTCTTCTTAATCTTTGCTCAAGTGGTTTTGCCAACTCAGTTGCTGCTTTGGATGGTTCAGAGAAGAAGGATGAATGTCCCAACCTGTGGCACAGTGACAGAGGACAGAAACCCTGCCATTGCCAGTAGCCTTCCAGGTTAGGTGACGGACGGAACTGGGGGACACATTTGCTAGTTAGAGCAGAGAGAAGACCAGAACAAGCAAGCTCCTTTGTATGCTATTCTGTACCACTCCATTCTCACAAGTAACCAGAGAGAGGGAAATTGAGGAAAACGCATTTACCATTATTTTTCTGGAAAGATAGATGCCCACTAGCAATGTTCATAACTTCAAAGGCCTTTGGAGCACCCCTATACCACAAACAGCTTATGTTCACAGGACTGTGGGGACATGTGCTGAGATGTTCCATTAATCTACGTACAATATCCTATACAATATTACTAACTCAGAAAAAGCATTATACATTTTTAGTTTTCTGTTTTGAACTGGTCTATTTGGAGCTGTAGATACTTTAATTTTAAATTAAAGTATCTACAGCTTCTCTTCTAACTGAAAATAATAGAAATCCTATGCAGTATTCTACATTGTAAATTAATGTGAAACAAAATGAAACAAAAGAAACTCAAAAAACTTCTTTGAAAAGAAGCTTCATCCTTTCTGGTCCTTCTTTTTAAGAGACATTGAATAAAAACATAATTATTGCCCAACTGTTTAAAATTTGCGTCATCTCCTGAAAAAATTCTCCATGCCACGCTCAGTTCCATTTGGCACAATGGAAGTGCAGAAGAAAAAGAGACCTCATTAAATGCACCCCCTGGTTTAGGCAGATGGGAGAGTGCTTAATACCATTCTAGTCCTGATCTCGCTTGTTCCTGCAGAACAGATGCAATATGTAATTTACCATAGATGATGACATTTGAGATAATTCAAAAAACACTGATAAGATGAAATTATATCAAGCTAGATACAGCCATCTGTCATGGTTTCAAGGATTCACCTGATAGTCACTTATCTCATGATTTGAGCTTCAGGATACAGAGGAATTTGTACTTATACATTTGAAAGAGTGACACATAAAACTGTATTTCTTAGGGATCCACAAATGTGTTTTGTTCTGTTGTTGGAAGAGAGCTATAGCCATTTACACAAGTCTAGACACTCAGAGAGGCTGGAAATCTGTCTTTTGCTGTAAAGGAGATCTACTGTGTTATTTATAACTCATACTAGAATAGTGTCCAAGTGCCCAAGGAAAGAGACAGCAACTATACGAACTTAATCTACCACCAATCAACCAAAAAATGGTATGACAGGAACTTCACTTGGCCTGAGACTGTATTTATAGCAATATCCCCCAAAAGAACAAAGGAGTTTTAAACTGAAAGACAGTTTTATATCAGGAACTACAATAGATAACTTGTAAAAAAGAACAGCAAACCCTCAGACGTCAGTCAGTGAGACAAAAAAATAAAAGGACAATAGGAACTTATTTCCTACCCAACCATTGTATCCTTACAAGGCAGGATCTTTCTTCTCCCTAGACTTTTTGGGTGGGTGGCAACAAAGTCCATACAGTTTCCTGATTCTCTTTCTTCCCATCTCTATTACGAAACATTAAAGCAAATGAGCAAAACATTAACACACGCATGAAAAAGAAATGTTGTCCAGTACGGGTAGGAAATAAGGTTGCTATTACCCTCATCTTACAATATTTCAAAAATAGATGCAGACATTCAGACTGACCTGCCCATCATTACAGAGAAAACCTATGACTGAATAAAAACTTGAGCCCAGCTTCCCGGCCCAGCAAGCCTTATGCTTATAGCATTATGCTATATAACAGGCTTCTGAATAAGAGCATCTGGCATCCTTTTTCCTTGATATGCTTTTATTGTCAATAGACAAAACAAGGAGGGATACTACATGGTGTCAAATGCCATTATTCAGAGCTTCTTAATATGTATTATACATGAAAGTCCAATATGACTAATTCTGTACTTGGCGTATTGTTTTTCCTTTATGGCCATTGCAAACTCTTCGCTCAATGTAATAATAAATGAGGCAGTCCTGAACACAAAAGGGTTCCTCCCTGGGACACCAAACTGATAGGAATTGTCTTGTGACACAAAATGCTTGAACAGAAATATTCGATGAGCAAAATAAATGTTTAAGTAGAGAAAATGTGGATCTGCCGGCTGACAGATCTGCAAAGAATCCCTTTGGTCCAGTACATCCTCCTTTGCACTCAGCAACTTCCACTGCAGGGGGGTTGCCAGATTGCCAGGACTGCAGCAAAGCCTAGGTAGTCCATTCTGAGTTTCATCAATACAATTTCCAATACGGAAATACAGAATACAGTTAAAAAGGATATATTATCAGTACTGAATGATCATGCCCAGTTTTCTGTATTTATACTTCTGCAAAGTAGTTGAAAAATTGAACCTTACAAAATGCATCATAGCTGCAAAATGAGAGTTTTGTCTTTTCTCCTTATCAAAAGTTACAGGATGATGAATTTTCACATTTTCTAGTTACTTGTATGTGGAGAAGATATCCGACTCCAGGAGCTAGCAGACAGAAAAGGATAACAAGATGCAATGGCTGGAATGTAGTGCAAGAAATAGTGAACAATACTAAGAGGATTTTTTTTTTTTTTTCCCCAGGAGGTAATGGAATTACCAACTGGAATTACTCATCAAAGGGTGTAGAGGATTCCCAATGAATCAACAGCCTTTAAACTGAGAATTTACATTTCTCTAAAACCCTTCTCTGGTTTTTCCTTTGGGCTCAAATGTGGAGCTGGATGGGAAAATCAACTGTTAATCACAGGGCTTGCTCTACTTAGTTCCTCAGAAGCATACTCTTATGTTATCTTAAAAAAATGTTCAGTGGTTATGAAATTACCAACTGAAATTAATAAATTGTTAAGGTGATCTGCCTGAAGTGTACTTATACTGTCAACAGAAATGAGGGCTGAAATGCATCATTTTATCCCTCTGCTAAATTCCTTAGGTAACTTCAGTGCAAGCAGAGCTACTCTCCTTCTGCAGCAACTCTGCACACCGTGAGATTTGGGGGATGTACACAGAAATGACACCAAGAACTGCTAGCAGAAGCACTCCAGCTCATTTGTTCCTTCAGGAATAAAGCAAACAATGTTTTTAAAACAGAGCTTTAACTTCATCGTAGATAATGAATACTTACACTGCTCAATTTTAATTTTGCATCAGTTCAGCGCGTATTAAAACTGGTACATTCACAGACCTAAAATCCAAAGGCATCGTTATGTAAAACGTCCATACCTAGTATCTCAACACTGACCTTCATTACAGGGAGCAAGCAAACACTGAATGACATTCATTCCTTTATATGGGGGTCTCAGTTTCAGACCTGATAACAATTAGAAGCATGTGCACAACCTATCAGTTTTGCCCAACACAGTTTGTGATGTCAAGGTGGCTGACATCATTAAACATGACCCAGCCTCAAAGTCAGGCAGTCTGAAATGTTTGCTTTTTGGTGCATGAAATGATTCTGCAGCACAGGCCAGCCCAGACAGCATCACACAGCTTTTTTTTTTTCCTTATTTGCACTTGTAATTTGGGGGAAAAAAAGAAAAAATAAATTAAAAAAGTAGCTTTTAAAATAAACAGGTAGCTAATCTAAGGAAGACTAAAAGATGCCTACTGTTGAATGTGCTGGCCCCAACATCCCTTAATTTAACCTCCAGGACAATAAAGGTGTAAAATACGATTTACCTTCACTTCAACAATTGTTGTGAGACAATCTTTAGTGAGATTAAGAAGAACAGAATGTTAATCAGGAATTGCATTTTTTTTTATGAAATATCGTGGAACTGCGAATATCATTGACTAAAACCACTAAAGGAACTCTACTGATGATACAGGAATTCCAGTACTGCCACCACGATTCCTGCTCTCTGACACTGGCAGTGTGTCAAAGTACATCGGTAAGCTCCCAAATTCCACTTGCAATCAGGGGAAGGCACTTCAGTCTATGCAGCCTGTCCTTTGCTACGTGACCATCCCAAACTCGAGGGAAAATAGAAATAAACTCCTGTCACTTGTGGGACATGCTGCTGTCTTCCATTCCAGCTCCATGTGCCCTTTTATGGACCTCAATGTGCTCAGATAGGCCAGGCACTTTCTTGCTTTTGACTGCGAGTAGTCCATCAGCCCCCGAAATTCTGTTAAGTTCTATTTTGACTTGGTAAGCCTAAAATGCTTCTTATTTTCGAAACCCAAGCAAACATTCAAAGATTAGCTAAACTTCTTTGCTAATATTTTTTGCCTATGAAATTAATCTGATTATTGAGGCAACAAGTTTTTCTTGAAATATCAGGAACCTAAAATCTTGTTATGAATTTTTACAAGGAAGAAATCTCAATAGCAATCTTTATATAGATTCAGCGGTCTTTGCTGTTGATAGATAGTACTAAATAGATGCCATGACACTGCTTCAAGACCTTCAAATACTTCATTAAATGACCAAGAGAAACAAGAAAATATAAACTTCTAGTTTGTTATGGCTGCAGTCACTCACTCTCATTTATTATTATAATGCTGCATGAATGCAGAAAAAGTCAGCCTACCCCTGGCTTATTTCTGAACCACTGGGGCAGGGACTATCTTGTACACACAATTCAGTCAAACAGCCCTGCTCTTTGATGAGTTTCAGCACACAGAGAAGTTCCCAGTTGCACAGTACTTTCAGAAATACAGTTTCAGTGTACTTCAGTGCTTTTTCAAGTCTACAATAAAAAATGTCTTCCCATCATGCACAAGATCACCGCACTTTCTTTCATACCTCCCTTTTGTACTCTTGAGTATCCAATACTAGCACTGTTTTATCACTTTTGGAATAAGTCCTTTAAGAACTTATAAATGAGCACTTGAAGAATTCATGTATTCATCTGCCCATTTAATTATATCTCCAAGCTAAAAAGGCTGCCTGTGTAGACATACATTTTGCAATACTGTTATATAAATGTTTAAATAGCTGCTGCAGTTCAAAGATGCTTGCAACAATTTCAATCCATAGTTTCAGAGTCAAACAGGAACAGCACCTTCACACATTTTAGAATATTCTGGATAGTAAGCAGGATCTTTCACATACGGTTTGTGTATGCAACTTTTATTTCAGTCTTCACTGAGTAGGAGAAGCATTTTAAGACGTCAGATTCTAATTAAAAAGTAAAATGTACCTTCCTCTGTATTCAGTTCCTGGCAGATGTCACAAGATTAAGTGGACCAGGATAGTATTTCAGTTTCAGACAATTACAACATTTTTCCTTAGTGCTTTTCCTAAACATCTGCTATCCAGTCTAGGGTAAGGCAAAGCATTTAAGGGTATATCACAGTACAACACAAACTCAACACCAAGGCTTGAGACAAAATTGCCAAACTCAAACATCTCTAAAGTTGGACAATGGATTTAGTTCAGGGCATCTCTCTTTCAATTTTAAAATCTAAATTATAGTTTTCAAGTGCTTAACTAGAGCAGTATGCTGAAAGTTGCCTACATATGATAATTTTAAAATAAAAGTACAGTATTGACTAGGAGTCTTAGTGACTTGAAAAGTTTCTCAGTATCATCGGTACTGACTAGCCTTAAAGGAAGTTCTTATACACCATTTAAGTCACAGTTGAAATAACTTCTGGAAGAAGTTGTAAACCATTTTTCAAAGCTTTGATGGATTAGGAGTCTAATACTGAGCATATACAACCACATATACTTTGCACCTTACCTTTACTACTAGGATTGCTACTTAAAACATGTAAGATTGCTTAGCAGTCTCCAAAGTAAACTCTCAGAACTCAATATAGAATAAAAACAAGTGGGCTGCAGTTTTGATTTTACACCATTCTTTCCATTCCTGTGAGAATTATATAGCATTTAACATACATATAGTATAGTGCGTTGTTGTGGTTTAATGCCAGCCAGCTCCTAGGACCACACAGCTGCTCGCTCAATTCTTCCACCCAAGAAAGGTAGGGAGAAGAGGAAGAAAAGGAGGAAAAAGGAACAAAAAAAAAATCCTCATGGGCTGAGATAAAGGCAGTTTAATAGAAAAATAACGGAAAAGGAAAATAACAACAATAATAAAAGAATATACAAGACAAAGTAATACAACACAAGTCACTCTCACCACCTGGTGAATTGGTTGACCAGCCTGACCTGAGAAGTAATCACAGATATCCTGACCCCAGCCAACCGCCATTTATATACTGAGCATGATGGTATGGAATATTCCATTGGCCAGCTTGTTCTGTCTATGCTCCCTCTCCTATGAGAAGCTGAAAAAAGTCCTTGACTAATATAAACATTACATAGTAACGACTAAAACAATATGCATTACTGACATTCCTTTCATACTGGAACTGAAACACAGCAGCCACTAGAAAGAAAATGAACCCTGTCCCAACTGAAACCAAGACACAATGCATAAGACATTACCTTCTCTCATTTCCTCAGACCTTCTTTGCAGGCTTCTCTCTCAGCTGGGGCCAATCAGACTTCAATGCAGCAACATATTTTATACTGGCTAAAGGTCTGGCTTTCAGCCTCCTTCCTAAATCTATCACGCATTGCTTTTTTTTCCGCTGGTGGTTGGTACTCCTTCCAATTTTGGTCAAAATACATTTTTTAAACATTTTTTGTCTTTTTGAATAAGTTTTACATCCTGTACCTACATGGACATCTACGCTATTCCACTCCCTTCAGGATTGCTTAGCCCAAGGCAACACATAAGCCTGAACAAAAAGTACAGCCGCCTAAGGTACCAAGCCACAGGCAGAGACAGAACAACCAGCATTTTACCTCCACTGCTGAGGGAGAATAGCAGAGTGCTTGGGACACAACAGAAGAATTGCTGAGTGTAGAATAAACTTCCCCAAACCAGCAATTACACACTCTCTCCCCCACTCCCTGTCCTCCAGACCCTAGCTCAACAGGCATGGGAGAGGAGACAAGTGTAAGGCTCCTCAGGACAGGAAGCCTCAGGCTGACTCGAGCTCAGCTGCAGCTCCCTGGCCTCTAACAAGTGATAAACAGAACACCCCAGAGCAACTCAGTCTCCTCATGCACTGGCAATCCCTAGTTAATGGATGCAAGCAGTAAAGGAAACATGTTGTAAGCACTAAAATCAGCTTATGAGATTCTGACTACCTGCCGGGAACTGGCCTAACAAAGGACGTGACACTCGAGCATAATCACTTTTCACAGAAGTAATGGCTGGCTTCCAGGCCGCATATCCATAGCACAGCTGCTTCTCAGCTCACTTGCTTTTCTACAGATGTTTCCACAAAGGATGCTGGAATTAGAATGAAACATTAGTGACCTTTCTTCCTATTGCTTTTGCTAGCATTACCTGTCAGTTAATCTGCTTTCATTTCCAGTTTTCCTACACGTACCTTTCTAGTATCAGGTGCTATGAACTGTGGTTTCTGCTCCAACTGCTGAATACACAACTGGTATTTTGGGTTCCTTTCTGTCCTGAGGGTTGTAGTGTCATAATTAAGTTCAGCACAAGGTGATGGGAAAATAGTTTCCATGCAAGTAATCATGCATTTCCTAACTGAAAAGAGCTACAGGCACTCCAAATCAATTTCCTTACATCTCTAATTCAAATCAGTTGGCATGTGAATTGTTATCACATAAAGTAGACAACGTACGTTGCCTGGATAAGATCTTTTTTTCTTCTTTTCTGAAAAGCTGGCATTACATGTTTCTGCTGTCTCTGCTTAGTAACATACTGGATGAACTTCAAACAACACAGCTAAGTAGGAATTTCACTAAAATGCACCCTGGCTTATTCTGATCCCAAGACTCCCAATGGTAATGGAAAGTTTCAAACTAATATCAAATTATTGTAGTTACTGAAGAATAAAACCATTGCCCCAACTCTACAAAAGATGCATTTGTAGCAGAACCAGGGTTCTCTTATGCCATGCAGAGGAGTTATGGGATCAATAGCATCATGCAAGGCAGAAGAGACTCACTGTTGGGAATTTATCTGATGTGGCCTCCAGCTATTGCGTCTCAGGGGCTACACCAAGCCCTGCAACTTTGATTGCTGTATTAGCAATACATTGCAACAATATCACTGCATTTTCTAATCCCCCCTGGAGCCTCACCCTGAGCCAAAGAAACTCTCTTTCCTGTACAGTTACCTACATTTAAACGAATTAATTGCAGACAGATTTTCCCAAGCACAGCATTTCTTGGTATGACAAAGGACCAGAACTTTATTATAATTTTGTGTTGACAAGTGTTCTTCCATTTTTGAGCAACAAGGACAATTAGTCCTCTGAAAAGTGCTACTCCTCCAGATGATGTAGGACATTTTGATTCTCTGGAAGATACTAGTGCAAGTTACAATGCGGCATTTCAACAAAGCACATAGTATTTAACAGAGGAGAAATCAAGCGAGGCACCTTCCCAATCCATTTATCAAAGCACATGCAATTCCCATTTCATGACAGATGAAGCAATAAATATTGAGGTAAAAAATTCATCTGTATCCAGTGCATTTTAATAAACAAAATGTAACAAAATACCATGGCAATTATGTGGAGTTCTGACAACTATTTTTTGTTGTTGTTTTTCACCATTTCATTTCCTCAGCTGAATTCTAAAGAGAGCCTTGGAAATCACAAACTTGTGTTAATAATTCGCACAGCCACAATTCTAAGGTTTCCTTTCAGGACATTTAATAACATGCTGCAGGAAAGCAAACGTTTGCCATAACGACAGACACTTGAAGACACGCTGGCCTGCTTGCTTGAGCAGGGAGGCAGAGATCCAGGTTAAGGCCAGGTTGTTTCTTGCCTTAAAAGGCAGTGATCCAGGGTGTTCAGCTTGGGCTCACAGTAAACAAACCCTCAAAGTGACAAAAAAAACCACTTGGTAACATTTTCTGAAAGCTACAGTTCTCAGAGATAGGCAGTTGTAATATAAATCAGGCTCAGCAAGAAAACTTCATGTACGTGTGTCCATAACAGCATCTCCATATTCATTCTGAAGGAAAGGCCTGGCAGGTCAGGCTGTGTTACACTGAGACCTTTGAGCCTGTATCTACTGTTTCAGAATTTCCCCATCTATTTACAAGCATTTTGTTAAGTGTTCCACATTTTAAAGGGCATGAGGGTTAACTGCCAGTGAGAATAGAAAGACTGTGCAACTACAAAAGGCATAAGTGCATGTATATACCAGCCTAAGGAAGTGGAAGTCAAAAAGAAAAAAAAAAAGCTGTTCTGAGATGCATTTTTGAGCAATTGTGTCTGATCTAGTTTTACACATTAGCAGGGAACACAGAAGAGGAGCATTAATTTATGAAGAGACTTTGCTAGCTAACCCTGGGCAGGGAGGAAAGGTACATTTTAACTGTAGTTTGGACCTAAGGAGGAGCTTTTGTGGTGACTGCGGGTGGCACACAACAGCTATGATGTGTAGGAAAAATATATCAAACTGTTCCTTCAGACACTGATGACCCAGTCATCAGTTATAAAATAATCATAGAATCATAGAATGGTTAGAGTTGGAAGGGATCTTAAATATCATCTAGTTTAAACCCCCCTGACACAGTGGCTTCTCATCCACCAACATCCCCAACTCCTCCTCAGGGTTGCTCTCAATCCATTCTCCACCCAGTCTGTACTTCAGCTTGGGATTACCCCAACCCACATGCAGGACCCTGCACTTGGCTTGGTTGAACTTCATGAGGCTTGCACGGGCACACCTCTCAAGACTGTTCAGATCCCTCCAGATGGCAGCCCTTCCCTTCAGTGTGTCAACTGCATCACACAGCTTGGTGTCACCGGCAAACTTGCTGAGGGTGCACTCAATCCCACTGTCCCTGTCACCAACAAAGATGTTAAACAGTGCCAGTCCCAATACCGACCCCTGAGGAACGCCACTCGTCACTGTTTGCCACTTGGACATTGAGCCACTGACTGCAACTCTTTGAGTGTTGCCATCCAGCCAATTCCTTATCCACCGAGTAGTCCAGCCGTCAAATCCATGTCTCTCCAATTTAGAGACAAGGATGTTGTGTGGGACAGCGACAAGTCCTGGTAGATGATGTCAATTGCTCTTCCCTCATCCACCAACGCTGTAACACTGATGGCTGTCATCAATCATCTCCTAATTTTCCATTTGCCTTAGCAGAGTTTCCGTGATCTGTAAGCATTCATAACCTATAAGCATACAGGGACAACTGAGTCTTCAGTCTTAATGTAATTTGTTTTATCCTGCACTCAAGGCCTAATTTTGTTAGGACATGATCAAAGGCCCGTTCCAAAGTCTGTCATAACTGCTGGGGATCTTTTCAGTGACACCAAAGGGCCTTGAATTTGGCCTTCAGTGAAAAAGTTTAAACTTCCTAAAACAACACTGGTGTTATTCCCAGGGACTTCCAGGTGAGGAAATCCATGTTGCATAAATTCTTTCTCAGTCTCCTCTGAGATGACTTGTACAGAAATGGAAGATAATAACACATTTTCAATGAAGGCAAGATTCCTGTTGCCTCTACAAACTTTTAGCCAGAGGCAGTGTAAAAGGGGAGGGACGAGGTCAAAGAAGCAGATTTTCTTTTGATAGGGGAATCAGATAAGAGAAAACAGTCCCACTATTAGATGTGAATGCAAAAGTCTGCTATCTGTAGACCAAGTGGCACAAATATCGAAGAGGAAGTAAGTACCTTGGGATTTTTCTTTATCTTAAAAATTACTTTGTACAACATTATTATCAGATTTTCTTTCTATAAGCATAAGAAACAATAGCAACAAAGGTTAGCACCATCCCCATATAAATTTCAAGAGCTTAAGAAAAAGTTTTGAAGAGGGGTTAACTACTGAAATGAAATGCTGTCTTTCTAGATGGACAATGTTAGCTGCATTCCCCAATTAAACAAATAGTTCTCGCCCCATTAACCAGCAGAGAAACTGCTACTCAGGCAAGTAAAATCACACTGTTAAGGCAAGTAAGGACAACCTCCATTAGTTCAGTTTTTCTCTAGGACAATGTAGTGTTTCTCTCCGCAAATATCAAGGCAGCTCCTTTCACAAAATGTCTAAACGTTTATCAGTTCAGAATTACAAACCCAGTTATTTATGGAAACATCCTGCACAAAAAGAACTGTTGCTAACAGACTTGGATTGTGATCTAGCAGCTTGTAATTATCATTTTCGTTAGACCTTCCTCCACCAGAGGAATGATTCCCTTGAAGGTCCTTCCAAACTAGAAGTCCTCATTAGAAAGGAGAAAATACATATTAAGCCATAAATAGATAGACTTAAAAAGCTACGACTGCACCCTTTAATCTTGTAAATAAGAAAGTAAAAATAGGGAATTGTTTGGTTTTGTTATTGACTGCTTATTTCAGAGATATTCAGAATAATCTCATAGAAAATTCATAACCTATTTCTATTCTATATTGCTTAATGTGGACCTATTTCCATGTTTTTAATCATTTGTGTTTACCCAAGTGCTCTCCTCCTTTCCTCAGGTTTTTTGGTGTTTAGTGAGCATTTTTTCCCCTCATAATAGAGAAAGGCTGAAGATGTCAGTTTTAATATTTGTACTGGAGTGGACCATTTTGATAGTACTTTGGCTTAAGCATATTTTTTGAAGCACGTTCAATATCAGCAACAAACTCCCTGTCATCCTCTCCTGCTCCCTGTTCCAGAGATTCTGGGTCATTCTGCCTCTGAGTCCTGTCTCTTCATTTAATCTTTCCTTTGTTTTCCCTTTCCTTGTGTGCTTCCCTCTATTCACTTTTTCTCCTCATTACGTCTCTTCCTTCTGCCTAAAACTTGTTCAGACACCCTAGAACTGTGACTGTGGCAAACAGATGGCTGGAGCTTAACATGTGGTCATAAAGAAGTAGGTTCATTCTCCATTTTTGTGCCAGGCCTAATTCTCTGATCTCCACACAGCACACAAGTTAGCTAGCTCCTGCACTCGGGAGCAAATCCTTGCTGAAGATACCCAGGGCAGAATAAAAGATGTTTAGCACCAGAGACCCACACACTGCAGACAGTGTGGAAAAAAAAGGCAGGTCCTACCCTGTGGCTCAAGAACCAGGACTTGTAGACTGTATAAACTATGTACACATAACCTATAGTCTCCCTTCTATAATTTTCCTCTTTGTGTTTTGGATTTTCCCTGCAATCTCTTCCAGAACAAACCCTGCAATTTTGGAATGAATTAATTTAATAAATAAATAACAAATAAATTGGGGGGTAAAGGAGGAGGCAAGTGGTTATCTTGGCCAGCTGTTATTTTTTTCTTAGCAAAGAATCTTTTGCAATGAGTAGAAACCCATGTAACACTGCACCGATATGAAACAGTTCTTTATTGGGAGTTGCTCTGAAAAGCTGACATGCAGACTTCAGCTACGTTTAGAGATGGTTAATCCAAATCATTTAGTCTCTTATGTTTATGCATCTATAGCTTTTATTCCTTGCAAAATAATTTATATGGCATTATTTTGTGGTAAAACTGAAAAGAGACAGACTGAAAGTTGAAGCCACCACCTGTTGATTACTAAAAGAAACATCAAGGAAATTCCAAAACTAAGAGTCTAAAAAAATGGGAGATAATACATGTAAATGTATGGCTGTCCATCTTTCTCACTACCTCCCCCCCTGCCCAGTAGTGATTATGTTGTCTGCACAAAGAGGAATTAAAACACCTTTACTGTAGAGTTCCTTACTACACATGTTTTTATTACGACCAGTCAGAAAGTATGCTGCTCAGTAAAATGCTGACTCACATGCTGTTCTACAAAAAGACGGGTAAGTACAGGGACTATTCTGCAAACATCAAGGACAGACTAGGACAGATGGGGAATAGGACAGGCAGACAGACCAGTGCCAGAGAAGCATTCAATTACTGACTTTGAAGGAAAGATTTTTTTTCTAGCAGAACATAAAAATTCAGGAGGAGTCATACAAATTATCTCTTACAAGGTGATGAGGCAGCAAAAATAAATGTGTAAGTGCTGGAAAGTAGCTCTTCACAAAAAAAAAAAAAAAAAAAAAAAGAAGAAGGAGGCAAAACCAGCAACCAAAACCCCAACCAAACCACCAAAAAACCAAAGAAAAGACCTCAACCCACACTTACAGAAATGACAGTGACCCCATGAGGGTCACTGCAAAGAGAAAGAGGCAGTAGAAAAGCATGTGCTTTAAGGCTTTCATGAATAGGCTTTGGTCTCTGTTGACATGGACTCGTTTGACCTCTGCATAACTAAAAGGAAATAAAATTTTTACAGGGTTAACACTGCATGTAAAATAGTCTGTAATTTCTGCCCAGCTGTATTATACCTGAAACTAAAGCCACAGTTTATAGAGAAGGCAGAGTTAATAGGGATGAGCTATTTGAGTGTTGCTATAGGAGCTTATTTCACTCGCTTTTCTGACATAATGCACATGTAGACCCGTCTAGTTAATAGCAGAGGTGAGCGTGTGTGTGTGTAGTTCTTTACTGATAATTGGAGTACAAGGGCTACTAATTACAGTGAACTTGGTGGCATATATAGAGTAACAGAAACACAGCATGGACCTAATCACTTCTTCCATTCAACTGTGAAATATTTAATCCACTATCCAACTGCGGATATAGGGAAGGAACTAGGCTGCATTTTAAGATTTGATGGAAATTCCATAGAGGAAGCCCCCAAAGCAATGAAACAGACAAATCTACATTTGTTCAGCTTCCTCTTTTCCAGCATATTCTCATTAAGTTGTTACCAACAGCTTTTCATTTTAAAACACTGTCTACAAGTAACCATATTTATTTAGATAAAAAATAATCAAGAAATTAGAAAATGGGCTTTAAAAGGCTTTAAAAGGAAGGAATTGTTTTAGACTTATGCATGTATTCATTGTAGCCAAAGCACATCTATGTATTGGCTTGTGCTAATTTAACACAGTTGCTATATGTGCATAAATGAAATAACAGTTAATGATGATACAGCTTTCTTCTTCTTCTGCATGTGGGCTATTTATCTTAGTGTGAGTGAGCCTAGCTTTATTGCTATGCGCTCATTTTGTATTTTGAGCAGCACATACTAAATATATTTATGCAGCCTTTGGCTTATTTTTAGGTAGAAAATAATTAAAATATAAATGTGTGAAGCATCTTTCAGCTGATTGTAAGCAGAATTGCTCAGCATACAATGCTCACAAATAGGAAACAACCAAAGAAAATGCGTTTTGCTCTAGAGGTTTTTAAGTCCACCTGCTTCAAAACAAGCACATCTAGGCTTCAAAATCCACTCTGTGTTAATCCCCTGTAGCTTCGTAATGTATTTTTTCCACTGGCAAGTGACTGGTACCACCTTTATTTCAAACTAACAGAAGCAGAGATGTCAAGGTCATGCTTTTCCAGTCTGCTGAAGCAATCTAATACTGTGACTATCTAGGCCAGCTGCCAGCAGAACTGGACTTTAAATATCTTATAAGAGCATCACTGCATATCTAGTTTAATTCTGCCCTGCAATTTAAAAGTCTAATGCAGCCAAGTACATGAAAGAATTTCTCATTCAATCAGCCTCACCTTGTTCATATACAGAAAAGCATCACATTGCTTTAAAGAGATACAGGAAATAAGGCCAATGACAAAGGGCTTTTATGCCTTTTGAAAAGGGGAAAATGGAGCAGTAATGGATCTTGAATGGCATGGTTGATATATTACAGAGCTGAAATAATAAGCAAGAAAGAAAGAGTCTTCTGGAACGCAGTCTCCCTGTCTGAAGAACGAGACCTGACCTGCAAGTGAGCATTTTACATTGTTTATGTCTGAAGATGATACAGAGGAAAGAACAAACAAAAAAGCAAAATCTATTTAGGTATTTTACTGCTTTAAACACTACCAGTAGTGGCAATATGCCTGTCAATAGATTGACCTTGATATACCTGCTGGGTACCCAAGTAAGTTCAGGACATTCCACAGCTCAGCTGAAGAGCTTTTCAAAAGTACAGCAAAATAAGTGGACAGAGAACAAGAACACCCTCATGTAGTCCATTACCATCTTCTTTCAGCTTGATTACCCTCACAGCTTATATTAATCACATTGCCTACAGTCATTGTGAAATGAGCAATTAGGTTATGAAAATAAACATTCAAGTGATGGCTTAGCTCAATTAGTCTTTAGTTTTCCCAGACACAGTACCACTTAGGGTCACGAATTAATTGTCTGTTGCTTTCCTCCCAGGAGCTCACCTCAGCTGAAGAATTTCATGGCACTAAAATATGTATCCGAGAGACTGTAAGAGTCTTTGTGGCCATATATAACTTAAAGGAAATAAAAAACCAGCTGTACAGACTAACTCTAATTCCCAGTGGAAAAAATACCAACGTTAAAACTGACAGAAGATCCACATCTTTGACTATTTCAGCAAAGGAACCCTAATTCTGTGCTATAGCATTGTAAGCATTCACAATGTTTTTCCTATAAGCAATAGGTACTGAAAGAGCAGCACCTGCTGTGTCACTACACATCTTAAATAAAAGGATGAAAGACCAAAAAAGCAGTGGAGGCTATTGTCATTGTAGGCTGAGTGTTTAATGGATTAAGAAAGTCTTTATATGTTGCTTAAAGCGCACTGCGGTTTGCATCAACTGGAAGGTTATTTCATACATAGAGCATAGAGCCATGTAAATGCAGGCAGAAAGCGTGGACAAATGAAACAAAGATGATACAGAAATGGGGATGAGAAATATCAGTGGCAAGGGTAGTACAAGGAAGTACAGGTGTGACTGTGCATTTAAGCGGAAAAAGAGTTGGAGAACTTTTTTCCAAGGTTTGAATTTGAAAAAGAATAAGAATGAAGTACCAGTGAGCAAGTACAAGAAATAGGGATAAAGAATAAGGACTGTAGCAAATGCCGATCACTAAAACTACAAATGAAACATTCCTCCAGAAACTGTCATTCCAGAACATATTTGACAAATCTTGACAGTACTGTATGGAGAAGATCCAGTTTATTGTCAGCTCAGAGCGCTATATTCTCTCTACAAATCTCTGTGTGTGTGTGACAGAGACAGACAGACAGAGAATGCCCAACACTGCAGACAACTGGCAAAGAATCCAAGTTAACATTAATCCGCTCTCTCAGTAAATTAACTCTTATCTTTGCTTAAGCTTAATGAGGTTACCTAACACAATCAGCAGATGATGGAACATAGCAATGACAGATTTCTAGAACCATGTCCATCCAGCACCATAGAGACGCCACTGCTGACTTCTCAGTAACACATAGACTGTTCTGCAAAACTGCATGAGCAACATTATGGAAATATAAATGTCACAGGTAGAGATATATTGTATCAATTTGCTGGGTCAGCAGTAACAGGGATTTTAAAGATCTCAGTTAAAAAAACGAATGTTCCTGGGGGGAGAATAGAGTTAATTCACAGGGTTTCTATTGACATAAAAATGAGACCTTTCTGGGTGTAGCCAGAGTCTCTCTAACAATGGTATTCTGCTATTGATTGTCTCCCTTCTCAAATGCATGCTTTGAATAGAGTTCATTCCAAATTAACATTTAGGATCTCGAGGAAGGAAAAATTAAGCCAATAAAATTCAAGTATAGTAAAACAATTAAAAATATGAAGATCAGTTCAGTAGCAGAAACTCAGCTCTAATGGTAGTCAGGAGAACGCACACAATTGTATTAGTGGTTGAAGTTAAAATGCTTTAAACAATTACCAGTATTTGTTTGCATGAAACATCGATATTATTATCCAAAACAAGCTGTAACGCAATTTCTCATAAAGTTTCTTAGCTGACATCAAAGATTGAAAGCTCAAAAGTACTACTTTTCAAAGAGCAAAGTAGTTTCTACATTTCAAGATCCTCGAAGAGGAGAGTTCCACTTGATTCAGAAAGACTTGCCAGTGTTCCACTTTATGTAATATTGCCTCTCTGCTGTGAATTTTAAGAATACTGTCTATTACTGAACTCCTCTCCTGTTGTCATCCCCCAATGGAAAACCTCTGCCATTAGAAGATTTTATGGAAATAGTGCTTCCCACTCACTTTGTTCATACGATCTAAATATGTAATTGTGATATAGAAAGAAATAAGGAAAGCTACAGTGCAAAGCCAAAACTCTTAGGCATTAATTGATGCCAGGAATGGCATTCCTCACAGTTACACTTGTCTGTACCTTATAGTGAATCCTGAATTCCATGATAGTACTAAGATCTCCATCTAGAATAATGCCATCAACATGCATGGGAGTTTCCTGAAGATACCTTTTCTGGAGGTTTCCCTCTACACAGAACCTGAACACAAGAGCAGTCCTCTTCACTGCCAAGATGTAACTTGACTCCAAGCCACTGAGGACCTCATTAGACATATCTTTTGCAACCAACACTAGCCTTCCCAAAGTAGTCCCCAAGTGCTGACCTTTTGAGAATTCTGATGAAATCCTCATCAATAAAGAATGGAAGCCTCTTATCTGTTCACCAATCTCATCAAGGTAGTAATTGGAAATTCTTGAATCTCAGACTTTTTTATTAACTAAATTACAAATTAATTGCAACTTCACTACCTTGTGATTGAAATTTCTCTACAGCATTGGTGGCAGTAAAGAAAGAGTTTCAATATGTAAAGTTTTCAGTGCAGTGGTTGAACACTATTTAGCTATCTGTAACTTGACTAGTCAGCTGGAACCTTCAAGCTTCAGATGTACACACCAGAAAGCTAATCCCAGCTACCTATCTGCCTCATTTTCCATGAATCCCGAGTTAACTCTTTTCATTCTCCACCATTTTTGCAGGCTATTTTTCTCCCCAATCTAAAGCAAAACCCAAAGAAATCCGGTTAAAACAATCCACACCACTTATTAAATTGTGAATGTTTTGCTTATCAAACCTCCACAGTCACACTGAAGTCTTGCAGATGTTCCAATCATACTGAAACTAGGAATACAGCATACTCCTTTTTAATTGAAATCAGTCTATTAAAAGAAGTTGCACTCAGAGATTAAAAAGCCTATCTGGAAACATAGGTGGCATCAGTGGTGCATACTGTCTCCTAAGCTGTTAAATTTATTTATCAGGAGCCAAGTCATTTGATTTCAGCAATACAAATTTCACACTGCGTGAGAAAAGCAGTTTTAGAATTAAAACTGGTTTAGAGGAATGCAAAGATTATAGAAAACTCACATATGGAGGCTTACAAAGGATCAGAATTTTACACTGGGATTAACATTACTTCTCCCACAGGTTTGTTCCCTGGAAATGTTGCTATAATATAGAGTAGCTGCATGTCAAATCATAGTCTCAATCCAACCTTCAGGCATCATAACCTGAACATTTGTATTTTTACATAGAAACCTCAGAGCTGTGGAGAAAAAAAAAACAAGTGAGATTTGGGCAGAATTTGACTTAGAAATTAATTCAGAGCATATCATCTACTTATAATTTTCTCAAGGACAATGAATGTCCCCGACATGAGTAGGGTTAACTGAATCTGACCTTACAAAATAGTTTTGTCAGAAGAGAATATATAGCTTTGGCTGCTGTTTCGTACAAGTTCAGTGCTAATGCACAGTTCTAACAGAGAACATCCTTAACATTATTGAAACTATTATTGTCACGGGCACAGAAAATTCTAAAAGTCACATGGTTTTCATGACTCTTCAGAAGACACTTTAAAAGGCACTTTGTTTACTGGGACAGAACAACGCACTATAAAAACATCCTTTTAAAAATCTCAGGGTAAGCTTGAAACCATATTTCCCATCTGTAATCACATACAACCACATCTGATAGTGGTGTTCAAGCATGTTTCTTTGCCTAAAAGCCCTTCATCTGCAATGGTTTTCAGACACAAAACCCCAACTTCGAAAAGGTTGTAGAAGAGGTAAGATCGATGAAACCCGTATTTTGACAAATGGTTCTGTGAAGGTTTTGTAATAAAAACACTGCTATTGGAGGAAGTATATATGTGCTTAATTATTTTCTTTTCAAATTACATAATTACATAGCTTTTAAGTTTTGTGGGGATAAGTACAGATTAACAGAGGAAGAGAAAAAAATTGCAGTGGTCAGTGCTTTTTTTCCCCCCTGGCTTTCATGTGTTTCAATGGCTGTGTATGAACTGAGCATTGTATCACAAACAAAAGTACAGCAGAATGTAAGGATGTGTCAGTTCATGCTTCATTTGCCACTCTGGGCTCTGTTTTTTCTCATAGTAACACTCCTTTTCAGCCAGCAAATGAGGTAGGCAGAGCTCATGTGTGTGATGGAAACGTTACCACCTTCAAAATCCCAAGCTGTGTTTTATGAAATGCAGAACAAGATACACTCGATTGTACCAGAGCAAAGGCATATAGAAAAAGAATCTCAGTGTTTGCTATTGTGGGGAATCTCTTTCCTCACTTACTGGGCACCACTTATCTTTATCATGATGGTACCAAACTGAGAGAGGAAGTGGACCCTTTGGAAGGGAGAGCCACCCTGCAGGAAGACCTGGATAGGCTGGAAGAGTGGGCTAACAAGAACTTTATGAAGTTCAACAAGGACAAGTGCAAGGTCTTGCACCTGGGAAAACATAATCCAGGAGTGCAGCACAGACTAGGGTCTACCTGGCTGGGGAACAGCTCTGTGGAAGGGGACTTGGGGGTCCTGGTGGACAAGCAGCTCAATATGAGTGAACAGTGTGCTTTTGTGGCAGAGAAAGGCAACAGGATGCTGGGTTGCATCTACAAGGGCATCACCAGCAGAGATAAAGAAGTCATTATCCCACTCTACTCAGCACTTGTCAGGCCACACCTGGAATACTGTGTTCAGTTTTGGTCCCTGCTATGCAAAAAACCCATGAACAGGCTGGAGAAGGTCCAGAGAAGAGCCACAAAGATGATCAAAGGACTAGGAAGCCTGCTGTGTGAGGAAATGCTGAGAGAACTGGGTTTGTTCAGCCTTGAGAAAAGACCTTATCACCGTGTTCCAGTTTTTAAAGGGTGCCTGCAGAGAAGATGGAGACTCCCTTTTTACAAGGAGTCACATGGAAAAGACAAGGGTAACGGGTACAAGTTAACCCTGGGAACATTCCGACTGGACTGTAGAGGAAAATGTTTCACAATGAGAACAATCAGCCATTGGAATAATCTCCCCAGGGAAGTGGTGGGTTCCCCAATATTGGACACTTTTAAGATTCAGCTGGACAGGGTGCTGGGCCATCAGGGCGTATCTAGACTGTGCTTTTGCCAAGAAAGTGTGGACCAGATGATCCTTGAGATACTTTCCAACCTGGTACTCTATGATTCAATCAAGAGCGGCAGGGATGCTAGAAATCTAGGATGCTTCTCTAGAGTGAAAGTACTAATGCCGATTTAAAAAACAGTACTTATCTACAGGATGGCAGGTACTGTCGAGTTCAAGTCATGGAGGAATCGCATGAAGTGCAGGCTCCAGAAAAAGCCACCAAAACAGAACAGAGTAACTGTCTTGTCTGAAAAGAGTGGTAATAGAAATTTCTCAAGTCATCTGTGAACTTATAAACATACATGCATATTTCTTTACTGTATGAGAAACTGAAAAAAAAAGAGCTGAAATAATTCAGGGTGATTAACTGGAACAAACTCTGCAGCACAGTATTTTGAGCAGTAAGCCTGCAGCCAGCTCTGCTCTCTCCAAATTCCCCAAACTGGAGATTCAGTCAAACCAAAACCTCAGATTTAAATAACCTGACCTCTGAAGCAGTTTACCCTTTTCTTTCAAATCCACTGCTTCCATGAGGCTGTATCTGAATGAATAAAATAAACAGGATCTATGGGGAAACAGAAACATTCTAGCTTTTTGATTAGTATTAAGCATGTGGGCATTACTCACAAGAGAGCCTCACAATTACAGCTAGAGAAAGCCAGCTAGTCTGACAATTTCTCCCAGACATAGTTATATAAATGAACACCCAAAAAGTCATTCTGCAGGGTTGATTAATGCATGTTTATTGCAAACATGTACTGCCATTTCAAGATACTGCTAATTACAGGCGTAACATTAGATCTGTTCAAAGGAGGGAGAGTACAATGTAATTGCTCTCATTCAAGGAGACTGTTATTTACATGTCACCAAGTTTGCATTATTGTTGTACTACCTTAGGCAAACAACACAAAACTACTGGCTATTTTACTACAACTTTTTCACCTTCCCTTTCCCATATGCCGCAATTAAAAAAAAACTATTAAAAAAATGCTTCCATTGTCAGTTCATGGTAGTACAGTTTTGCCAGTGTAATGCCAGTTCAGGGCAAAAGGATGCAGATGCAATGAAACAAGTACATTGCTACGAAAAGCTTACTAGACAAACATAAAAATAAAGATGGCCTCATGTGCATAAACCCAAATGAGTTCAATTTACTTAGGGTTTTGTGGCTTTTTTTAAGTGGAAAAAGACCAATTTCATCAGATGCAACTATGGTCAGATACACATTGGTCATCCCTGACAGGGTATTTTTAGAACAAAAGCATGTGTCAGCTCAAAAGCATGTGTCTTTAGTTAGTGGGGCAATTTGTAGCAGGAGAGGAGTGTATTCTTCATGTGGAACAAAATTAAAGAGGAAGACAGAAAAAAAGTTCTGTTTTCTCTTAAACTTGCATTTCTCCCAGCTTCTCTCTGCCATTGTCCCATTCCCAGTTTAAGCGCACCAGTTTTCTGCTCTTCCTTTATGCAGATGGGTTGCCTCATCCAACACATACTGCCTGCCATCCGACTACACAAGAAGGCTAGATTACTATCGCTGCCATTCAGCTGCCCCTCTGTCCCAGTGCCTGGCCCAAGCAGCCCTGGCTGGCAGGACCAGCACTTACAGAGACATTCAAAAAAACCCCAGCAGCCCCACACAAAAGGACACATCCTCAGAGAATTCAGCAAATTCTGACAAGCCCCTGCTGAGTGTATGGAAAATGATGTTTTTCAGCTTTGTCATCAGGCCAAGTGCAGGCATAGCCATGATAGAAGATTAGCCTCCTGCCAAATTTTTAGTCTCTGTTTCAAAACACTAGGAATTTTTAATTAAATGGTTGTAAGAAATTATATAGCACAACAACGTATTTCACCCTATCTTATTTAAGCAATACGGTTGAGTAGGTTTTATTTACATTAAGCTAGAAATTTAAGCTGAGAAATATGCCTAACAGAAGTTGTCAACCTGTGTGCTGGAAGTCTGCAACACGACTAAACCCATCATCTCATAAGGGGAATTACTTAGGAGCCGCAAGTACCAGGAAATTCTACCAGATTTCCTTATAAATATTTTGTGTTAGGAAACACAGTAGGAATGTAGGAATGTCAGTCACTCACAACCAACTATATATATTGTAGGTGACAGAAATAATCCATATTTTGTCAAAGCTGATCCTTCAGTTTTAGCAAACAGCATTAGAACATTCAACAAGTAAGACACCACAGTCCAGTATCCCAGACCAGAATAGTTAAATGTATAATCTCTCAGCAACAAATAAGGTCAAGAGGCTGCTTTAAATTTAATTATTTTCTTACAGTTTTGAAAAATTTCATCACAAAACTAGATCTGTATTAATGATCTATATTAATTATTCCCTTTTATATTAAAAATGATATTTTTCTTTGCAAAGAGGTACAATGTTCTGGCTTAAATTAGATTTTCCTAAAAAAAATTATTACAGTTCAATACTGTATTTTCATAATAAGTAGGAACACAGGGTATCTTTCTATATTTACAGCTGTCTGTTGGTGGATAAGAGATCAAGTAAAAAAAAAAGTAAGCAGAAATATACCCTTCTTTTACTGTTCATTCTCTGAAATCCCGGGCTATAAAAATATCCAATTTATAGTATTTAATTATTTCCCCTCCCAAATTTTAAACTTTTGAATCATTAACCTCCTCCCTCCTCTGTAGCCCCCTCAATATATAACTGCTATTTTTGTTAATAAGAGTTAGAAGCCAGTTCTGCAAGGAGTCAGGCCCATTATCTCCAGCAGCCTTAGGTGCAGGCATTTCTGCTGGCCGGTTATTCCAGTCCACAACAGCATTGCACAAGCTGGAATCCAGAGTAGGCCCAGGTTACTGTAAGTGACAGGATATATGATTCAATGGGACACTCGTTTGAGCTAATAAGTCTATTCTGGTTCTGCATATGTTAATTTAAATAACAGCCCACAGAGTCTTAAAGCCTGCTATGCTTTACCACCTAAGTGATTTTATCGATTCTGTGAGTAATTCCGTTCTCTTTTTAAAACTCCAATTATTATCAGGCATCTGTCTGTCATCCTTTTCCTGGCCTCGTTTTAGTCCATCTTGTAGTAACAGATAATATTTCCCCCAAACCTGTGGAGTTCTTGGTTAGACAGTGTTTTTAAGAAAATAATATGCCATGGCAATTTTGCTGGATCTTTTCCCAGAATACATGTTCACTATACTGGTTGGATGACACTTTGAAGAAACCGATCTAAAACAACATGATCTCCAAAGAAACTGGTCATAATGTTCATAATTTACAGAACAAGTAGCACTCACGAGTCTGTAAAAAGAAGTCTATGTAATCAAAGTGGACCAGATGCTAGAGTACTTCATCAGTTGATTCTTTAAGATTCTTTTCACCATTCCCTGGGTTTATCCCCACACAAGTGTCAAGATCATTACTTCGAAGTCTAGTGCAGAGACTAGAAATGCAGCGATAGAGAAATCCCTTCTAGATATAGCCCAGATTCAAGCTGGCCAGTGGCAGGACTTACCTTCCCCACAAGAGTGACTGACTGAGCATGAGAGAAAAAGATGGATCGTTCTCTCTACAGTGTGCGTAGCTTTTGGCCAACATTGCTATTTATGACTCCAGTTTTCTAATCTAGGGAAGCACAATTTAATTCACAAAGGCCAAACAGCCTCTGGGTGGCAATCACATGCCATCTTCTACATGAACGGATGACTTAAAAGGCAAGTTTCCTGTTCCATGGTTCATTGTTTGCGCATGAAAGTTCTTTCAATGCCAAGACTTGGATGCAAATCTTCTGAGATCTAAGTCAATGAAGTATTAAACTAGGTTACTGAAACATTTTAAAAAACAACTTCGTACAAATATTAAGCAGACTCTGAGTGTTCTGGATTGAATTTTCTAAGTATAAATGCCTTGACCAGTTTTGAGTTTGTCTCAAAAGCTGATAGTTCAGAAACAAATTGGTATAAATTTGATTATAAACAGATATTTGTTTCTTTTTCATAAGATGCTCTATGAAGCCAAACATGCTTGTCATGCCCTGCCAGGTCACATGGAATAGCAGAACCCACCTTATATATCCTGAACACTTGCTAGCATAACCTGCACATTTCACTAAACTAACTATCTCCCTTTATTTGCACACAATATCTGGATTTCTGCTTACTGCAGTAGTAAAGGTAAATCTAAGTACTTCTGCTTACAGAATTTTTCACTGAGGAAAACTATATTGAGCTCACAAGGGCCATTTAGTGGCATTCACACATTTGCAGGAAGACCACTTGATGAGACCCATTGGTTACTGGATGTCCTACCATACACACGGTAGTTTGCTGACAACGTCCCTTGAAGTGCTTTGTCCATAAATTTCTACAATTGCCCTGTATTTAGGTCAGCATAAATAAATAAAATCATGAGAAATTTCCAAACTGTTTATGGTGATATTGCTGACAAATCCCTCCCACTGGCAAATAAGGACAAGAAGACAGGTGGGCTACTGACTGCACAATGTCTTCAAGGAGCTGGCATCAGATTTTTATGTATTGCACACAAAACCTGAAGCAAATTGCATTGCAGTCTTAACTGCTGGGTAATGTCAATGAGGTTATTCCAGATGGGAAAGTTGCACCCAACAGGTGCTTAGTGCTATGGCATCACTGCCCCAATAGTCACTTCCACTTCTGAAAAGCATGCTTGTCTTCTCTTGCAAATAGCCCCATTTAAGCATAAATGACTGGCATAGTAACCCCAGCCCTAACCTATTAGGGGAGAGGAGAATAAGCTTTGACTTGTACTGATTGAACTATGCCAAGTTTAATAAGACTTATAATAGAAATGACTGCGATGAATTCACATATATGTAAACTGATATTCCCTCTTGTGGCTGACAGTAGAACAGCTGGACTTTTCCTTTTTTTCAAGGGTGCACCGTAATATCCTGGAATTGTATAAGAACACATTCTCTGTTCCCATTTTGCTACAATATTTCACAATTTTCGCTTTCTCTCCTGCTGCTACCCATTGTGGTGAGTGGGACTTATCTGGCAAGAATAGAAAACAAAAGAGAAAGTAGATTTGCCTACTTCTTATTTTCTAATAGAGTAAATAATATTGTTAGCAAAAGTGATGCTTTCCCTAAAATCCAGGTGTTTTATTCTTTATAGCCTTTGACACAGCAACAAAAACTCCACCATAAAAATAAGACATCTTTAGCTACTGTCTTTCTCATTGTGTGCCATAAGCTTTCAATAAATGAGGTGGATGGACTTTTTACTTTTCACAAAACAGATTAATAATAATCTTTACGGCAAAGCTTTAAGAGCTGCAGTGACACAAAGGAGTCCCTTCACTGGACACTGCAATGCCAACGCAGTGGAACTCATGACTTTTGAGACAAAAGAGTACAGCAACAATATAGGACAGATCAAATAATACATATCCAAGTTCATAAAGCAAAGATTAATTTCACTGTAGCAGTTGTATCAATTTGGTCATGGAAATTAGCCTAGCAACTGCTTATTTTTACAGGCAGGTAAAAGTACTTTTCAAAGGTTTCTTACGAGATGGTGCTCTCAATGAGCAATTTCATTGGATTCCATATATGTAAGTTTATACATAAATACACTGATGCATAAAAATTTGTGATACTAAGAAGTATTAAGTAAGAAGTATTAAGAAGTATCTGATCACTCTGATTTTAAATCAGAACATGAATGAAAACTAGAGAAATGGGAACCCAAATTTTTCCAGTGTGAATGTTGGGTGTCCCTCCAACTTAGCAGTCAATCCAAATGACCAAGCTGAGTGAGTGGCCTTAGGGATGGATCTTGGGCAACTTCTCTACAAATCTGATTGCAGATTCTGGTCCTTAGAGTCCATATAATGCAGTCTTGTGTGGATAAACTTCAGGCACACCTTAGCCTGAATCTGTTTTGTATTCTCCTTAGTGTAATTGCAAAGAACTAAATTATCAAAAGCATGGTGTCACTGAACACACAAACTTACAAACCAGACTTCCTAGAAATGAAGGATGATACGACAGTCAAGGTATTCCCTTAGCTTTCAGGGGCCAAGGATCATATCTGCTCTTCTGCAGACTTAGGAAATCACTCACCTTTTTTATGCCTTAGGACACTGTCTGTAGACTGCAAAAACCTGAGTGATAAGATGACAAATACACTTGAAGATTGAGGTGTTCAGGTAATTGGGGCGTCTGAACAGATCTTTAGAAAAATCATATACTCCACTGCCTGGTGCAGTAGGAGAACGAATGGGGGACTCCACAGTTTGACCCATGGCAAGATATTTTTTGTTGATTTTAGATATACTGTACTTGTAAACTTTAAGATCAATTTAATCATACAAAGAACTTTCCCACCTTCCATGTTTATGTTATATTAACCATATATATTGAAGTGCAATCCTTCATAATGTCAAGACTACATTGAACTGCTGGAGAGCTAAAAGGCAACAAAACAAAATCTCAGAAGAACATTTGTTTTGCACAAGTAATTTGTTCAGCGTCGTATTAATATATTGAGAGCTCTTCTCAGCAACATAAAGCTCTGCCTTTTGGAGACCACATGATACTGCAAGAAAATGCTAGGAGAAAATTCTAAGAGTTATCATAAATAAAGCACTTGTCATATTACCCATAAGCACAGAGGTCTTTCTACTTTGCTATGCTCCAGTAATGGGCATAATGGTTTTATTTGCATAAAACCCAGATCCTATTATACTGTAGCTGCTTCTTCTTAGAGCTCTTAAAATTACACCAGCTTCCTGAACTATCATGTTTGGGGCTGTTTAAAAAAAATCTACACGAACATTTGTTATGTTTTTATGAAGTGAATTATTTGCATAATGCATTTAGACTGGGAACAAAAAATATTTAGAGTAAAAGACATTTCTGCCTGCAGAATTGAACGCATTGGAGTGTCTAATCAAGAACAGAAATGCATTTCTGCTGCTGTTTAACAGACATTACCAACAGGCCCTACAGATACCATGGTTCCCTAAATGATGGATAGTGTAAAACGTGTCATCTTCATAAGGTTATGCTCAGGAAAGTGATTGTTTGGAAAAAAAAATATCTTTTTTTCCTGAGGGAGATTTTCATGTGGTCTTATTATTAGGAGAAGAAACAAAATGATCCTTGTTATTTCCTTAATTCTTCTACTCACAGTGCACTCCAGCCAAGTAGCACTGTGGAACCCAGCTGAGCAATAGCAGGAGCTGAGGCTGCTGCAATATCCTCTGTAAGGCCCACACTACTACACTTTAAGAATATAGGAAGTATGTTATTTACTGTCAAATCCCAAAGCACACACTATGTTTGTATAGCATAAAGCATTAGAGCCTATATATCATACTTCAACTTAAGATACTTTGAGAAGTCCCCCCTCATCTTGTCTCAAGAGACACATCTGATACAGTAAGTAGTCCATGAAATCACTATCACCCTTTTAAACACTCGAATATGTTTGCAGCAGTTTTTCCCAACTGTAGTCCCTTCTTAGACTTTTCTAGAATGGTTGAAGAGTTGAAATTACAATTAGCTATATTCATTTTGAACTGTGTACCTCCTCAGCTGATAGAATAATCCTTCACAGAGCAAGAAAATAACTGGAGAGAGTCTGTTGATGGTAACTCCTGCACAGCTGCCATCCTAGACTAGCAGAGCAGATATTTGGCCAGAGGTTTCTCATTCCCTTGTGGATCTACTGCTGCAGAAAGGGAAAAAAGAAACAACACTGGAGCCACTAAAATTTGGTGAAATGTTAGGTTTCACTATCTCACTCTGACAGGGGTAAAGTGGAAGAAGATGAAAGCATATTGATGGGTGTAAAGACACAGAATGTATCACTGTTCTCTTCAGCTGGTCAGCAGCTTGCTCAGCAAAGAGCCTGTCCCACAGCATACTAATTTTTTTCATTTTTATAAAAATTTGTAGAAAGCAGTAGACACACCATGCTTTTTATATCATGCTATTGAACTTCACGAACATTTATTGTTGACTGTCACAGCAAGAGCTAAAGCTAGATCTGCCCCGTGAAAGCACTGAAGCAAACCCAAAATACAGCTAAACAGTGGCAGAGATACAAGGACACCACAGCTTGCATTGACTAGAGGTAACAGAATAAATGGCTGTATTTCAAAGCCAGTGCAGTTTACTGATTGGTCTTAAAATCTCAAGGCTCTTTCAGAGCCTGTGTGAAGTTATTTCAACAAGTTTAGGGCTCTTTTCCAAGTAAGATATTAAAATCACAAAAAGGCTAAGAACTGCTATCGCAGTAGGCACTGACATCTTGTCAAGAGCTTTGACCAGTCAGAACAAGAACAGAGAATGAATTTCTTTCTCACCCCTGCAGACAGACTGTCACAGGGTGAGGGAGAGATTGGCCTAGAGAAGCATTTCTTCTGAGAGTGGATTGAGGGTCAGAGTCGCTATCACAGCTGAGACGGCAGGGATACACAAGACAAAACAGAGGAAAACAATCAGAATGATTTTCCGCTCCTCACAAAAAACCCCTCCCAACAATGTCAGCTTGCTGGCTCGCTGGTATCTTCTTACCCAAAAGCCAAAGTATAATTCTACTGGGTGAGGCATGGGCAGCAGTGCGGTAGAGTTCACCACTTTATGCGTAAGCAGCTGTATTCGTAACAGGTTTTCCCACCAGGAATTCAGTAGAAGTCATTATCTCACGCAACTGTGGTGGAACCTCTGCATCATGATAAAAACAAGACCAAAAACCCATCCCTGAGCATCCATACTCACTCTTAGCTCCTGCTGATTGCTGAGCTGCCTGCCTTCCCTTCCCTCTACCTTCCTCCCCAGTTGCATTAAATGGTGGCAAATTTGCAGTTCAATTTCCAATCCCCTTTTCGTACATTGTAAAATCCTAAGGATGGAATATTGTCAGCCTTAACACTTTTATTATTTGTTATTCATTATTTAAAAGGTACAGTTTTGTTATAACCAAGCAGCGAGCATTGGTCCAGCCCCACAAACCTCACAGACTCACATCCCGATCCCACTGTTTAGAAGCAGAAAGACAGCCCTAGATCTCACAAAGCAGGGAGACTACATAGTTCAGTTTGCAGGACTGAAACACTCAGACACAAAAAGTTTTAACAAGTACAAGCACAGCACTGTTTAGGCTTTTTTTTAAATTCATACTTTCACAACACTTTCACGATTAATAGCCCAATTCCTAAATCTCACCAAAACTCATAGAGGCTTATGAAATATAAACAACTTACAAATCAAATGAAAACATTAGGTGTTATGAAAAACAGCTATCTATATATTTTTTAATTATCAAAGCCATTTTAAATTAACACACTGCTGTTTAGGCTTCCAAGATACTTAAGAGGAAGTTGCTACTCATTTCCAGATTCTGCATTAAAATTCTTAGGGTTTTAGTCTACATTTTCACTTTTCGTTGAAGTGCACAGTATCAGAGTTATATCACATAATTGTAGGCTGCGAAACACCTTTTAGCACAGTTCTGCTTTATGTATTTGCTATGTGACAATGGAGATAGGCTTTGCTGGTTTAATGAGTCTTTCACTTTTAATGACTGGGAATGTTATAGTTAAGTACTGCCAGCTTACTGTTTTCTCGAGCTCGTCAGCTTCAGATTTTTCCTCTTTAAATTTTTAAAACTTGGATGTGAAAGTATTTTATAAAATGCTGGCTCAATACCACCAAATGTAATCACATAGATTAAAAAAAATTAAATGCAAAGTCATTTCCTTTGTCATTTTAAGAAAAAGGTTGAAGTTTTATGCAAACTCACTCCAACATACGTGCCCTTGAAAAAATTTCATGTGTCAACCTTGATTTTCATGATGCCTGTCAGGTTTATATTATGTTTGCATGGGACTGAGGTTTTTTTTAGTTTGGTAACAATGTTACTTCTCATTCAAATGTGATCCTAATATATGTTTAATCCCCAAATCCAGTTCTTCAGCCTAGCAAACATCATTACTGTCTGAGATTGGGTTCAAGCTAGCATATACTGAGGCACGTGTTCAGCTCAGAAACAGCAACACACAGCAGAAAATAGCAGGGAACAACTTCTTAAAATGCCTTTCAGCTGTTGTAATAGCAAGTGCTTCTCATCTATGCCTGGGCAACAACAAATTTGGGCAGTCAAACCAACTGGTGACAGCTAGGAAAGTTTGCATGAAGGATGCTAAACACTGAAAGCTTAACTGTAAGATAGAAAAGAATAAGTCTCACTGAATGCAGGAGGCTAACCCAGGAATATGGTAGCAGTCTTGTTAATGGGAAGGGTCTGGCTACATCAGCAACAAATGCTTAGTGATACTCCACAAGGGTCGTTTAAATGGCAGCCTGTCCTCCTCTTCATTTGGCTAAAGCTTTTTCTCTAGGATAATTTCTGACCTTTCCAGTTTCACTTTGGAGTCAGGCTGGGCAAAACTGTGTCTTGAAAATGGTGCAAGATAGCAATTCCTTTAATCATCACTTTCCAAAATATAGCTGGTAATGCTGAAAACCAGTGCTGTGCAAATCAATTGCAGACCTTTAGTAAGAAAGTAGGAATCACCTCTCAGCAAGAGGCATGAATAAATTTCTAGCTAAATACTACTGCATCTTGCTTGCATGAGTATCTAGAAAACCAAAGAAAACACATTTCCATTCTTCTTATACATAGGTAGAAGTTTTTATGACCCTTAAAAATGCCTCAGAAGAAAAAGCTTCTCTTTCATTGGTACCTGAATCTCCAAATAAATCTACAGTACCCACAGCCAGCTGCTGTGAATGGACCTTCCAATGCCAGATTCATCTAACCTGTAGGACTAAAAGTACTGCAGGGCACAGCAAGAAAATGATGCTTCTTTCAGTCTGAGGAAATCCTGGAAATAGGAAGGTATCCAAATGGTAGAAAGAATGGTTTGTAGTCCAAGCAAGCATAGGAAAGTACCTTGAATAATATAAGTCAAATGTATTTAAGGATAAAAACAAAAGCCAACAGCTTACAGCGATCAGAGATCCTGTTTGCCACGAGTACAGATATCAATGAAAAAAGCTCAAGATACAAACCCTTTCCAGCTTTGTCGTGGAGGTGCCAGCTGACCACTTAAGTGAAGCAGAACACAGAAAGCTTATGGTCATGCTTTTAGGTGCTCTCTAATGAAGAGGGAAGGGAACATATTTGCTGTGAGCAAGGAAAGAATGGAGACTAGATGTTGCATGAAATAAAGTAAAATAAAACATTCTCTTGTCAGTCAGAAACATTCATTTTAGTTTGCAAAAATGCTTTCCCCAATGAAAGGCTGTCTCATAATACAATCTCTTGTTTAGGGTATTGTGTTACTGACATGCAAGAGAAGAGACAAGTAAGAATATACACCATGTGTTGTGATAACCATGTTGCCTATGATTTTTTTTTTTTTAAATAAATAGCCTTCAACATCCACAGTGAGATACTGTTTACAGTTATGAAAAATTTTGCTCTACATTTTTAGGTCTAAAAATCTCTTTTCGTTTAGGCCTAGAAATCTTTCTTTTCTGTTCCAAAATGGGAAGGTACTGAATTCCTGTCTGCTAAATTAGAAACCCTAGTCACAGCTGAGTACTGAGAAATATTTAATACTGTATCCTGCAGGGTACTGTACATTCATCTCAACCTCATCACATAGACAGAAAGTGTTTTGCGTACCAAAATCTCTATGTTTGCATCAATTGATGCCAGGAAAAGCTGTGGGGCACCATTCGGGAGCATTGTAACCACCCAGGAAGGAATGTAATTACGGAGCAGCAACACAAGCCTGATTTACACTCCATACTCTCCTACAATATATTGATCACATGTTCAGTTTTGTCATGCTAAAATATAAACACACAGCTCAAAGGATTCAGATTTTTACAGTTTTGATGGTACGCAAAACCAGCACTGGAAACTTGACTGGCAGATGCAGACACCAGTAGGAAGCCTGCTTTTCACAGTTCACAAAGGAGAGTTAGAAGCTGCATAAATAAGATAAAAACAACGAAGTCACCATGAATATTGTAATTTCTGTGATACTGTAGTTGCATAATTAAGCACAGAAGCATGTGGAATCCTTCCCTTTAAGGACTATTTTTAACTGTGCCCAAAAACATCAGCTGCAGGTTGAGAAATAACAAGACAAACTTCACAATATTATATGCTTCTTTTGAAAACCACGTCTATAGTTTGTTAAAAAAAAAGGTAGAGGAAAATGAAGCTTTGAGTAGAAGATATTTAAACAGGACAGAGTCATTATAGTAGTTGTTTGGACAATAATAAAAAACTGATAATGCTTAAAATATAAGCAAAAGAAAATGTTTATCTTTGCAATGAGAGAAAGTATTTCCACAGACCACACACAAGCTTATCAAGAAAGCAAGCAACTAAAACATTGGTCAAAAATACTTTTAAGAAGTATTTCAAAAGGTTTCACTACAAGTGACTAGAAATGCACATAGGATATTTGACTCATGAGGAAGGGTCAGAATAAGCCTTTAAGAAAATAACCTTAAATAATAAAAAACGTTCAAAGACAATCCAAAATACTGGACAATAGTGTGGAAGATGGAAAAAAGGTTCTGGCTCCAAGTCATTGCTCATTAGTGCTGTGAACTTAAACCAGTTCTGCAGGAGACTCAGTACTCTGCTGCTGCACGGAAGTGGTTAGGCAGCAGTAACAGGGACACAGGACTTCACCCTGAGAAGTACATCAAGGGATGTACTAGTAGTATGAGAAGCAAATGAATCCTCCCTTTTGAACCATCAATTGCCTTGCCCTTATTTAAATGGGTTTTGCATCTTCTATGTTACAAAGTATGACAACTTCTGGATACACAGTGAACAGCAGAAATATTTTTATGACAAATTTGGAGAACAGAATCTACTGGAACTTTAAAGAAAATAAAACTCTTAACACTAAATTTAATTACAACATGGGTTTTCAGCAATATACATATGCTTTGCAGGTATTATTTTACCTACCAGTGCATTATTGTTAATTCTCATGAGATAAAATAGTTCAGATTACCAGTCTAAGCCCTGACAAAAGAGTTTAATTCTCATTAATGACTTCCCCACTTCCCCTCCCCCTCCCCCCCCAAAGACATGTTGATATCTAATACATTTTTTCACCACCCCTAACTATTATGATCCTATCTGTCCATCTTGTTAGTATCACAAGATGAACTTCTCATTAATTTCTCTTTTCACAGCACCTGATGAAAAAGCAAAAAACCCCAGGCATCCCCCACCCCTTTGGAGACACCAGGCACCCAAAGAAGCACACAATTAACAAAAAAATTGTGGAAACAAAAAGTAACATTTAGCCCACCTATGATGGAGCCCTACTGAAGACTAAGATTTGTCTGAGTTTTGAATTAATTAGTTGTGCTGATAGAAAAATGTATTTTAAAAATAAACAAAAGATATTGTCCCAAAGAAAGCCACAAAATTTACTGCTGAACAATAAAGAGAGATGGAGATATTGCAGATGGGCTCAAGTTCATTGTAAATTTAAAGCAATGGCTGCTAAGGATAAGATGTTCGTTAACTCTGATGACATTGACCATTGCTGTGGAAGTTCCAGACAGAGCAAGTCATTTGTATTGAATTATTTTTCTATTCATAGTTGACCTTCAGCAGTTTAAAATATTCTAAAATGTCATAATTTAATTATTTGCAGAACCATTCCTACAAATAATCTTTCATGATGGGATTAATGATCAACCCATCATCTTGAGTATATAAAGCAAAAATCAAGGATTGTCATTTAGCTTGGACTGTGCATTGTATTATTTTTAAAATTTATAATTTAAATAATAAAATTATTATTTATAATTTAAATAATAAATTTAAAATTTAAATTTGTAATTTATTTACTCTTCTGATTAAATACTCATCTGTATAAATTCATAATATGATTTTGGCAAATATTCTCCTTGTACATACACCTCATGGTCTGTACAGATGTTTTTCATACACTAAAATATTCATAGAAAGTAAACATAAGAATGGTCTGAACTATAAATGTAAAGCTTTTTTTTTTTTTTTTAAATATTCTTTTATTCCAGTGACTGTGCATTAAAAACTTTGAGTTATGTGCTTAGATTTATACTTTCCCAGAAAAGGCCAATGCCACATCATGACAGCACAGCAGCTCTGTCATGACAGTGTGGTATATTCCGTACCATATCACAAAAGCCCATCCTTCTAGGTGGGGCCATACTGTTTTATCTGGGACATAATATGTAGTTTTGCAGTGACTGTTATAGGTGACAACTACATGAGAAAGGGTCGAAGCCAATAACTATTCAAAAGACATAGTGAAACAAGGTTTGTTTCTAGTAAGAAGTCAAAGCAGATAGTATTTGATCTTTTCAGATATCTAGCAGAGAATGAGATGTTCTGATTATTAGCATGAGATGATTGTGCCTTTCAACATGGTCACTGTGCAAAATACACAGATCCAATTTCCCTTTTTTTTTTTTACCTCCCATAGTGACAAACTTTGTTATAGCTATAGGCATCTATAATACCCTTTTAAAATTTACAGACTTGTTCTATACCTAGGAAAAAGAATTACAGGCCTAAATACTGTTCCCTACATTGTGTGATAGTTTACTTTGCCCTGAAAATTTCCTTACCACCAATCACATCATAGCTGCATCTGCTGAGCATTCACCCTCATATCATGTGCAAAGAGACTGTCAGCTTCCCATCACTATGGATATAGATACGTAGATAGAAAGACTGTAATCCTCCATAATGAAAATTGCATTTGATTTTTCCAATAGATCTAGGAGAATCTTTGTGTCAGTGCTGTGACTGAAAGCCACGCCAATGTAAGTCTGGCAATCCCACCACAGATTTTATTGCGTTCTTACCCAAATCAAAAGAATTAGCCTTAAAATATCTCAGGTCAGATATTTATTAGGACAAGAAAAAAATTTCAAATATAGCTAAGCAGAACCAGCCCTCCAGGCTATTGTCACAGCACTCATCAGATAGATGCTGTTGTTGCACCTTATCTGGGGAATATGGGATGCATCATTTTTTGGACCAGCAAGGAACACTCTGGAACCTTTTTTCTTACACCTGTTTCACACAGGGGCCTTTGCTCACCTGCTGCAGCTCATTCTACCACGTCTCACTAAAGCTGGTACTGAGTCCCTGCAGATACTAAAGATACACTTCCATATAAATTAGGATGTCAGGTAAACACCTAGAAGCACACAGTGCTCTCAGAAATCAGCAAGGGTTTAAGATGAAGTTGGTATACAAATGAAAATACAGACAGACTTTTTAAAAACAATCCCCCCTACCTCTTACACCTTAGACTTTAGGTGATTTTTCTTCCTTGCTCGCTGCTAAGCCTATCTGCTTATATATGCAATCTTTTTTTCATCCTGTTTAAGAGATCCTCTGTTCCTGCTGCAATCATTTCCATGGCAACTAATTTTCAAGTCACAAATAGAAAGCAATGCAGGTTCAAGAGGTGAAAATCAGAGGCAGACTGAGAAAAAGTTTTAAGAAGCTAGAATCATATCTCCATGCGCTAGCAAAACCGAGAAAAAAGAAAGCAACAAATTTCATCAGTTTAAATAAAGCATTTGTTATAACATCAATTAAATTTGCTGTAATAAGATAAGTGTTTTTGTCACCTAAAGTGTGCTATCAGTAGTGTGACTACAATGTAAGATGTAAACTTGGCAATGCCTGAACGTGAAACATTTGGGCACAAACAGGGTAGCAAGGAGGGCAGCTTTCATGCAGGGGTTCAAAAGCGGATGAGGTCCCAGCAGAGAGCTGAGCCTGACCATCTGGTCCTGCTGTGATGACTAGACAAGGTGGTGCTAGTGCTTCTCATGGTACCTTAGCAAACATTTAGTCTTTTTCTCTGGTCACCAAAAAAGTATCCAGGAATAACAACCTTTCCGTTGCTGAACCCTGGATGCCTAGAAGCGTAATACACTGTAGTAACAGCAGCCTCATTTCTAAAGAAAAACTATTTTCCTAATGGTTACACTTGAGCAGCCTCAGTACAGGGCAGTGATCACAGAGCTTTCCCCACTGCAGGTGTAATTGTTCAGAGAAATTGTTCCCTTAAAAACCAACAATGCCGAAGAAATCAGAATGACCTACCCAAAATCCCTGGAGACAGTAGTAGTCTGAGTAGACAAAGTCCCTGAGCAACCTGCTCTAACTGGACCTGTGCTGAGCAGAAGATTGGATTGCAGCCCTCTGGAGGTCTCTCCCACAACACACAATTTTGTGATTCTATGAATTTCAGTGTATTGGTGTCTCATTGAGCACAAATCCTATTTGTACACTGAGATGCAAGGCCAAAACATAAGATACAGAGCTGAAACTCTGCATTGCCACAGTGCTACATCAGTACAGCAACTATAAAACACGTGTTCAGTAGCAACTTCTGTTCTAGAAGCGATGACATCAGTTCTGTTATGTGATCTATGTTGGCATTTCCCTACCTTAAGGAAATCATACATTATTTCACTTTGGGTCTATATTGAACCACGGCCACTTTATTATGCATTAGGTATTTGCTTCATTTTTTTTTTTCTAGAGAGAAAGCCAGGAAGCTGCCTGAGACCACATCTCCAGGGTAATAACATGTTTCTGAGAAATTTATCATGTTCAGACATTTGTGTCCTCTGTTACATAACGAAAATGAACTTACAGAAACAGATCATCAGCAAACCCGAAACTTGTAGCTGGAACAAAATGGCATGTTGTTGTTGACCTCAAGGATTGCTGATGTAGCAAACAGGAATATATGTTTGATGGAAGAACAAGGATTTTCAAATTTAAAGATTTTACTGCAAATCAGAAATAACAGTCATGAAGAATTTTAACGGTCCATAAGAAAATTTCCTTTGCATTTTTTCCTGTGCAGTAGGCAGCTCAAATGATTGCCCAGTGCCTTAACATGCTTAAGTCACTCCTACTGCATTAAGCTGACATATTTAATTATCAATGGAACTCTCTTCTGGCATACAGTCTAATTAGGCACTTGTGGGCCTCTTACTACAAGATTATTATTTTAAATCACAGAATCACTCCGGAAAAAGCTTAGGGAGAAAAAGAGATTCTGACTGACCAGAATCTATGTGAGAGAGAACTAAATCCTGAATTAGTCATATAAACCTAATTTCTAACATTCAACACTTCATAAATTTATTATGAGATCAGTATTCACTTACCACAAACCAGAAGAGTCAATTCAAGAAAAATATTAGAGCTGCAGGGGAAGGAAAGCTGGAAAACACAAGCTATTGCAATAGTCTTTCTTTTCATTTATGATTGCTCACAGAAAGCAGAGGAAGATTGTCATCCGGAACTCAGGCTTTTCATGCTAAATCTGCACATTCGTTCAATGGGATAATATGCCAAGAGGAAAAATGTTAACCCGGATGGGTTGGGCAGGGGAGAAGCGGTGGTCAGGAAGGCAGAATGCTTCTAGGCAAACAAGGTCTGAAAGGTCCATGGAGCTCATGGTAGCATACAGTCCCTGTAAGGACTGTGCTTCAGACCTCTTAAAAATAAACCAAAACACCCTGCAAAAACCCGATTCAAATAATCCCCTAAACTAACACCCAAACCCACAAAAAACCCCCGAAAAGATCAAAACAACAAAACAAAATTAGACTGCTTCAATCCACTCAGATAAGGTAATCTCTTGCAAGTATAAAAGTCAGAAGCCAGCATAATGATCCACATCCGAATCTAGTATTTAATCTCCTGAGAAGTCAAGGTGATTTCTACAGTAAAAGCAATGGTTTGGCCATTAAGTCACAGAAGCTGTAAGACTGAAATATGCTCTGAGACAGAAGCCTTCTCAACTGTCACTGCCAAAGTGTTTCCCTCTACTTCCCTTTCTGTGTGTCTTTCTTCATGAACCTGTCACAGGAGAAATCTCCTAGTCTGCAACGACATTAAGACACAACATCTGACTGAGCACATCATCTAAGTGAATCCATTTAACTCCAAATTTAACAGCTCTCTTAAATGCACAAAGACAAATCTAATAAAAGGCTGAATAGAGGTTAATTGAGATTTAGTGAGGGCAGGTTTGGCAACTCAAATTTGAAAAACGCCTAGAGGAAGATATTAACTTTTCATTTTGTCTCAAACAAAGGAGACTAATTTTCATTGTGGCATACAGAAGAGTATGCAGGCACAAAATAAAGCAGTGTAAACATATAGACACATCACAACTATTTAAAGCATAACTACACGTAAACTTTGGAGTAAAGGAACTGGCACCATAGGAAGTGCAGGCGCTGCACACCTTTAGATATAATACCAATTAAAGTCTAGGAAGAAAGCGAAAAACAAGTCTAGCAGCAAACTGATTCACTCAGTACTGAGAAACTGGATGGAAAGTCTTTAATCTCCAAATAGCTGTGACCAAAACTCATTATGTGATGACAATCCTTAGTGACAAAAACACATTATGTGAAGACAGAAAAATCTTAGTCTTGATCTTACTAGAGAAAGCGCCAGATCAGAGAGAGCATCAAAAGCAGCACCTTAAAATGTCTCACTCCCAAAGTTTGAGCAGAAATAAATTGGCAAAGCATTTAGAAGAACTACTTTTAAAATCTATTTTGATATCAAGATTATTGAACCTAAGCATTTCTCTAAAGTAATTAAAAGCAAAATTAATAGCACATTAAAAAAAAGCATTTAAACTTGGGTTGTTGAAACATTGTTGAATATTCCTGAAGCATCTGCAGGAAAATAAAGTGCTAAAATCTGCTGCAAGTGGTAAAAATTTAAACCAAGAAAAGAGGTTAATCTGCAAATCTGGCTGTCAGTATCACCTGAAAACCTAGTTGTTAAATTACTTATTTTTCAAATAAGTTGGGTGTTTTTCTCATTGGTCTTTAGTTGTTTGGGTTTTTTGTTTGGCTTTTTATTTTGGGGGTTTTTTGTTGTTGTTTTGTGGGGCTTTTTTGTTTGTTTGTTTTGGGGTGGTTTTTTTGCATTGTGGGAAAATCAGAAACCAAAAAATTTTCTTGCATTCAAATACCAGACCCAGTAATGGGTAACTGGCTTGCATCTGCTGCAAAGGGCCATGCTGTAGACCAAAAACTCGTGTGTGCAGCAATGTGCCACCATTGTAGTTTTATGGTGGAGAAAACTCACTGTGGAGTCTACTTTAATGATTGTCTTGTCATCATTGAAATTCTCTTCCTGGACTAGCTCATTTAAGTCAATAAAGACATAAATAATTATTAATTCATAACTGTCTGTTATGGAAACCACCTACATAAAATTAAATTCCAATAATAATTTTAATATTAACTCGGCACTGAGTTTCAGGAGACCAAAAAAAATGTAGCTATCGAAACAGATTTCTCCAACGCTTTGAACACGGACTTTTGCCACTGACCTCATATCAGGAAAGTTTCAAAGCCTTGTTTTGACTGCGGGGCTGACTATATTGTCATTCATAGGCTTCATACATCTCAAAAGCTGACGCTGAAAGTAAAATTCTGGGCACAATCTAGCTTTACTTTTCTGTTTATGCACTCTTCTCTGCTTTGCAAGAAAAGGTTCAAGTGCCTTCTGGTGGTTGGAGTAAGTGGATGGTTGTATGAAAGGCAGAGTGAAAGGATGTATGTAAAATGTTTCTAATAGTGTCCAGGGAGCAGCATTAACTAATCTGGCTACTTGTACCTTGGCATCTTCTGCTTAACAAATGTCAGCTTAAAGAAATGCTTGCCAAATCTATATTCTATTTTAATATGGAATATTAATATGTAGCAAGCCCCCTTCAAGAAGTAGAAGCCTCAGAAATTCTTAAAAGATTATGACAACTTTTAAAAGAATATCAAAACCAAATCCATTGATTTAAAATATTCAGCATATTACAATATCTAAATGCTGTTTAGATTATTTCTTGCTAGCTAATAGAAAGGAAAAATGAGAATAGTTTAACAAGCTACATTCAATTATTCTTCCTCTGACCATGAAACTCAAAACACTACTTTTCTATCAGTCACCTACAATGCACAAAAGATTGAAATATTGCTTTGGTTTGGTTTATTTTAAAAGAAAGTTACACCAAATCCTCTAATTATTTTCAGTTTGAAACAACCTGATTTTGATAAGCCTGTCCCTCAGTAGCAGATAGAGTCCCTGCCCTACCTTCTCATCACATTGTCTAACTGGGAAAAAAATTTGATTGAAAGAATAGCGACCAAAGACGACCTTCACAGCTGTCTTTCCTTTCAGCATCTTCCTGAATAAAAGCAAGCATGCATATTCTCTCACACATACATGTGTACCCCTTGCAGGGCATCCTTTCATACTCTAGAAGGTTGCTAAGACCCTCCCCTTCCAACTAGATTATGCTGATAACTTTGATTTTACATTACTTTCTACAGGGTCAAATTCCATTTCAAGGTACCTGCTCTGGGCAATCCTCCTTGCTTTTGAGACTAAATAAATAATACTGACCTTATATTGACAGCCGGTTTTTGTGATCTGCCTTTTTCATTTTAATTAGTTGCCCTGTTTCTAGTGGTTGCTGTGTTTTCAGATTTGGTATGAAAGGAATGTCAGTAATGCATATTGTTTTAGTTGTTGCTATGTTATGTTTGTACTAATCAAGGACTTTTTTCAGCTTCCCACAGAAGATGAGAAGGAGCATAGACAGAACATCGCATTAGCCAATGGAATATTCCATACCGTAGACATCATGTTTGGTATATAAATAGGGTTTGGCCAGGGTGGGGGGGGAATCCATGATCTCTGCTCAGGTCAGGCTGGGCAACGAATTCACCAGCCAGTGAGAGTGACTTGTGTCTTGTATATTCCTTTACCATTATTATCATTTTTCTTTTCTGTTATTGCTCTATTACACTGTCTTTATACCAACCCATGACGTGTTTTTTTTTTTTCTCTTTCCCCTCCTTTTATCTGTCTGCTTACCCTTCCAAGGGAGGGAAAGGAGGGGTGAGAGAGAGGCTGCGTGGTCCTAGTTGCTGGCTGGGGTTAAACCACAATATTAGTAAATTTGTATACGGGCAGTCTATGCCAGCCTTAGTTCTCCATACTTTTTTTCTTTAGTTCACAGTATATGTTCTGTGCAGAGAACTTGAGCAATACAGGTGGGAAGGTAGCACACACTGAGCTATTCAGAGTGCAGACAGATGTGTAGGCCTCATTAGTATTGCTTTTAATACCATATATTTTTTCTAATGACTATGACATTTAACAAGATATGGGAAACAGTTTGGTTGGTGCACAGCCTCTAACTGCACATCAATATTCTGCTGGTTGGGAGACCTTGGTTTAACTTCCAACACCTTGTTCACCTCCTTTGGGTCATTATAACCCATACACTGAATCAAACGCACAAAAGCCCTAGAGTCATAACCACACTTTGCTTTTTCTTGTTGTTGTGCCCATGACCCCAACAGCAGAGAGAATAACCTGTGGTACAAACATCTATTATGTGTATTCTGTGTGCTTAAAATAGCCTCTCGACCAGCCAATAAATCATACTTGACACAGAGGAGAAATAAAATGTAGAGGAAATGTATAGAAATATCACACCTTCCTCTTTAGAGGCAGACAATGAGCTAGATTCAGTTTGATACTTCCACACAGGGCAATTAATATGTAAAACCAGAGTAGCTGAGCCAAGCAAAAGGTCAGATGTCCTTGGAAAGAAGTTGATGATGAAAGAGGATGAAAAGGTAAAAAAGGAAGCCAGGTGAAAGTCATCAAAATGTCACTGGGAAGCAGAATGCAACGTGTGCAAGTATAACCCTGATGGCAGGCACAATGCAGCCCAGTACACAAGGGAGGGGGTGATCCTGGCACTGCATTCTGAGACCCGCTGTGGCAAAAATAGATTTGCTTAAATGTATAATCTGCGAGGGAAATAAAAAACAGTTTAAGCCCACTGGTAGTGTTCTTAAGATGTTGTAGTCCCATAAAATAGGTTAGCACAGCAATATAATCTCACATCCTGTCCTTTGATGGGAGAGACTGTTTCATTCCTTCCTTCCCCAGGGAGGATGCAACAATTAAGATCTCACAATAGACAAAGTTCTTAAATAAATGCCTTAATTGCATTGCAGAATAAATATCATCATGTCAGGAGTCAGTGGACAGTCTTATGAGCCTTGTGAGACCTTAATATGGTCTGTCTGGAGAGCAACATTTATCATTGACCATTTGTTGACAGTTTCTCTGAAAAAGCTGTTGCGAAAAGGCATTTTTTAGCAACTTTATAGCTTGGTAACCCAACTACCTGCTGACCTGCAGAGTCTTGAGATCTTCTACAACTTGGATGGGCATTGACATTGGCACTGGAAGAAAGGTGGTATTTCCTAGGAGGTAAGTGATAAGATGGTACTCCTGTGAAGTGAGAGGGAACAAATAGAAAAGCCTTAAGCTCCTAAAAAAGACATGAAAAGCTCATCAGAAGAATTATGGGAAGAGCTAAAAGAGGCCAAAGGAGTATAAACTGTCTTCTCAGAAAGTATGAAAGCAAGGCTTGGAGGCTTTTCAGAAAATTGAGCTATGATCTGTGAATGAAGACTAAACTCGGTCAATTGGAGAAAAAAAAAAAAAAAAAAAAAAGGATGGGGGGTAGGGTGACAAACCAAAAGTCTTGTGGATAAACAGCTACAAACAAGCAAAACTGAATTTGTGAAGCAGGTATGAGACTGATTTACCTTTTAATGGAAACTGAGTTTACAAGACGACCAAGGTATCTTCCACTCCAAATTGGGTGACAATCCAATAAACAGATATGCATGTGGCATTTATAGCTCCATGTATACTTACAATGCAAGACAAAAAGATATTTCAGCTGAGGTAAAACAATAGTTACAACACAATACATACAAATAAATATAAAAATAAGTAAAGACTCAAGAACATGTATCACTGTCAACCTAGATAAAAAACACTCCTGAAATATGAAAAATACACATACAATTTATTTTAGATATTTCCAATGAATTTATTTTTCTATATTTATTTTTACATTTATTTATATGCCTACCAGCATAGTGGTTGCTCTACTATATTGTCTTCTCTACTGGGGTACACACTCCCATATTTGGTTTACCTGAACAGCTGTAGTTAGGATACTTCACCTTCCTCTAACGTAAAGGCTAAAAAAAATAAAACACCACCCTTTTAATCTAAAGACAATATACTGCTAAAAATTCCTCAAAATATAAACATGAATCAAATTTTTATTTTTGCAGACTAGCAAGCAGGGATTTTTCCACTAGGATTATTTGTTATGCACTTCTGTTAGCCCTTCTATGCTGTAATCCCAAGCAGTATCCTAACTACTTCCTCATGCAAGATCCCTGATTAGTAATCTGGAAGACACCAATAACTTCTGCAGAATTTTTAAATCATTCTCTAGACCTTACAATGGGGGAGTCTGTCTCAAGTTGATTCTACAGACTCTTTAGTGCAGTCACCTTGGAGATCTGGTTTTGTTGGTTTTTTTGCTTTGGTGGGGTTTTTCTTGCTCTTTTTGAGGGGCTGGGTGGGTTTGGTTTAATTGTGGGGTTTTTTGTTTGTTTATTGGACTTGGGGTTTTTTTTTGGGTTTTTTTTTTTTTTTTACTTCTTACATCAAGATGATTTCCCCATGAGCCCGCTGACATACAAGCCCAATATAAAGCAATTTAGGCTGGAATTACATTCCAAATACAGTAATTTTTGTTAAGGTGATGTTTCTTTCCTGACAAACAGGTATACCTGTTTGTCTCCAGATGTACAGCATTTGTCATCAACTAGGTAACTCCATGTTGCCCTTGGTGTATAGCTTGCAAATATATCCGGGAAGTCTTTTGCCCAGCACAAGCAAATGAGAAAAGTTTCTCCCTGTTTTGCTGGACGTGATATTCAGGAGCAGCAGCCAGACGCCTGCACCTTGCTAGAGAAGGTGGCAAGCTACAATAAGACCTTGGATGTCAATTGTGGATCTCTCCCTTAGCTTATTAGAGTGATATCTGTTCTTGTTTGGCATCTGATGCCATTTTGTTGCTATCCATCAGGAGGGGTTTTGAGTGGCAAAGGAGAAGACTGGTTTATCGCTTTGTATGAACACTGGCCTTTAGTCATAAAGTCAACTAACATATCCACCCAAAAAAGTCCAGCCTCCTTAATGGATCAAGTAATGTAATTGACAGAGAGTTTACAAACAACAGAAGACACATTTTTAGGCACTGTGCTGAATCTTAACTAGACTGCTACAGTAATATTTTTATGCCAAGTCCCTTATTAGACAGTGCTTCAATGCCCTTAAATTAAGGAAGCACCTTACTGCTTACTATTGTTGCAACTCAGCCAGATAAGCACCTAAGAGTTAAGTATAATCCTAGCAATAAGCACTGGCTGCATAGAATGGCTATTCACAAGCACACCCTATATAGGTATTAGTTACCTCCTGTCCATCAGCTCCACATTTGGTTCAGGACCACATCACTGTGATCCCTCTGATTTTAATTGAAGGATGTTTGCTGCTTTTAGAGATGACCTTCCCCAGTACACTCTCCAACAGCAACAGTCACAAGCAATTTTCTTTGCCAGAATGTGTTACTAGCTGCAAAATCCTAACAGAAAGAATATCTGCCATACTCTCTAATTCTCCAGATGTGTAAAACTTGGTATATGTTTCCTCTCCAGCGTTCAGGTTCCCAACGTGCATTCTCTAAACTGAGTAACCATCTATTTTACACCTTGATTAAAAAACAAGGAATGTGACATACAAGTTCCCTTCAGGGCTGCATCCACCAGGTGTTTCAAGGCCACTGGAAGGAGTAAGGTGGCAGCCCAACCATTTTAACCTACATTTCTTCCTTGCTCCACAGCAACTGGGCAGCGGTAACAGTCTGCCACAGTGACTGCTGCTTCCCACGCACTGTAAGGGCTCCCTTTCCTCCCTTCCTGTTCCTAGCTAACATTTCACAGAATAATAGTAATATAGGGATACAGAGATACCTCAAGGACTCCTGAGGCAGGATCATAAGAAAAATAAAAACCACCCCTTAACTGTAGGTACAAATGAGTCTTTTCATACAAAAGAGACTAGCAACACAGATTATATCTCAACCAGATGGCTATGGAACAAGGAGAACCGGGGGAGAAAAGGACATGTGATGTCAAACAGCATTGCCACTCTGAAGTTCCTTCTCCTTTCTGACTTTTCTGTCTATTTTTAAATACATATTTTTATTAGCTAGTAAGGTCATGGTACAGCTCACATAAAACTTGTATAACTTGCAAACAAGGACACAGCGCCTGCTGCTTTACACAAACTGAAGGTTAATTTGGACTGAGGTGAAGCAATGTGACATTGCTAATATGGAGTTTTGGGGTATTTTTCAATTTTATTCTTAAGTGCACATGCAAAGAGACCCCACAAAAATTACATTAACAGCGCTGCCAGTATGAGAAATTTTATACAGAATGTCATGATAACCTGAGGATCCAGCTGACTGCTGAAACGATGGCAGCTTGCCAAGATGAAAACCACCATATAAATCACAATTTCAACACCAGGTACTATTTGGTCATTTAGTTATACTATTTCCTGTTATTTACCTTATATGAGCAATGGAACACTTGGGAAGGGCCTACTGAGTGACTTCCAAGGTAGAATTGCAAAGCAGAAATAACAGAAAGACGACAGCAACAACCACTATTGACTTCCCCCTCCTGCCCTCACAAATTCATAAGGGTCAATACTTTGTTTAATAGGGTTTGCTTTAACAAACAAATCTACAAGCAGACATAAAAGACGAGGAAAAAATCTTGTTTAAGGATCAATGGCCTGTATTCCTGATTCTCAAAGGAAAATATTTGGATATAATCCAGTAATCAAAAGAGCAAACAAAGACATATGCCACAGTAAAGTAAGAGGGAAAACAAAGCATTTGAAGAGAAGTGATATGTTGTAGGTATATTGCACTTTTAGTTCACTCTTTTTTTTTTTACCTCTCATCTACCCGCTGACAAATGTTTGATATAAATGGCAAAATATATGCTTCACTAAGACAATTCTTTTCTGTTGGCTTTTCCATCAGTAGCGTCTATATGATTCATGTTAAGTTCAGATTTACAGTAACACTGAGAAGGATCCATGGGAAAATTTTACCCATTATATTAATTGATCAGGTCAAAGTATTAAAACAATCTTTTCAGAGTGCTTCAGGGAGATGGTAGGAAATGCACTTTTGGTCATTAGACTAGCATTTACAGTGCTGAATCAGTTACACCATCAGATTTCTGATTTCCTGCTGCTACAGAAGCCATCCTGAAAACTAAATTTGTATACTGTTAAAGAAGGGACAAAGTAATACAGTTTTATAATTAATATTTTTCCCCAGAAATCCAGATTAGAATTCAACCATTCTATACTCCTGTCACCTTTGCTACCTTAACTCAGTCTAGCGTAATAACAACATATGCATTTAAAGTGGTATCTGTCAACTCTCATCTCTCAAAAGTGGAAGAACTTGTTGGTTTACTGCAGCCTCACCTCAAATCAAGGATACGATGTCCTTCTAGGGGACAGAGTATAGGCATTATATAACTTCAGCTTGAAGGCTTCCTCATCCCTAATCCTTTTACTGTAAAACAGAGTCAATGAAAAGAAAAGAGCTGAGCTGAAAACATTTGTGAGGTCTGGAAGCAGCTAAGAGTGCTTCTAGATCATGAATATGTCGTCAGTGACTGAAGCGAACTTCTAACGCAGTAATGTTTAAGGTTTGGAGTCCACCGGAGCAGCACTCTGCAAATATAGCAAGACAGGAAAAGACAGTCCTCAATCTGGAGGCCTTACAGTTTGAACTGAAAAAGGTGAAATTACTAGCCATAGGTCACACAGGCAGTCAATGTTGAAATCCAGATTAAAATTCAGTGCTCTCAGTCAGTGCCCAGTTTAGTCTACCACTTCATCAGAAAGACACAGAAGACTGCTCTACCAAAATCTGTGCAGTGGGACTGTCTGATTCAACACAGAAGCCTTTGCTTTGAGGATAATTGCAGAATTGCTTTGTTTTGTCTTCCTATGTAAATCTGCCATATGGGCCTCAGCTACAGTAATGAGAGAAAAAGTTGAGGAGTTTGATAATTCTTGGTTTTAGAAAAAGATTATGGTCTGGCAGCTGGCAAGTATGAAGCAGAAAAATTCAATCTACCATGCCCAGCTGCACTGTGGAAGTAGGATGAGCCAAAACAGACTCTCTGCAGACAGGGAAAGCTTGCTCAAGAATTGTGAAAAGTGCTCAGGTACAGAATGTCACATAAGATTAAAGAAAAGGGACAGAAAAATTAGAGAGGTCTTCTTTTTAAAAAGGTGGAAGCAGGTTGAGACATGAAAAGCGCAATAATGGCTCATGTAAAGAAAATGTGAGGACATAAAAGAAGATTATCTTGGTAAGGAAATTATCTCTTTGTATGACTATGGATAGTCATTAGAAATTCATTAGAGTGTGAGACAGAGTACACTGCATAGCTTTACTGTCTAAGCAATCTTCATAATTGCACACGCTGTACAGTGCTCACAGTGCAACTCTTTTTGAGTAGTGATATCTAAGAGTTTCAGCCAGGTAGAGTTCTAGAAAGGAAGCCATACCTTTTGATCCTCAAAAAACTGCATTTTGCAAGAGAAGACACAACAAATCAGCAAACTAAAGACAAGAGGCCTAGTTAAAGGACACAAAATCGAGATGGGAAGGCATACAAGACTTGGGATGATGACCATGTTGAGATTGTACTTTTTTTATATGTACATGAAAATATAAATATATGTATATACACCTATATATTATATAAAAATGTATTTTTATATAAACAAACTTATACATACATATACTAACTGAACTGGTGTTTCACCTTATTCTGGACCCATATAATGGCCATGATGCTTGTATCCTAAGTTACAGTACACTGCAACCAGTAAAATTACATTCTCATCCTGTAAATAATTAGCCAAGGCTAAATTAGACCATAGAACACAAACAGGGAACAAAAACACAGTGCCTCACAAACAACGGCTTTTTGATCGGTTGCCAAGACATTCAGTCATAGAAAATGAGAGTTCTTGACCCATTGCCAACCCAGTTGTTAATTTATCATTACAACAGAGAAAGGGTTTCTACTACACATAGGGCATGGTGCACAGCAAGTATCAATATTCATATAAAATGAGGTAGCTAGCTTAGTGGCAAGGACTTTTTCTCAACATATCACAAATTGTAAAAGAATCCAAATTAAACTTTGTGTTTTCACCAAATGTTGTACACTTCTTCATTTCTTAACTGTTAACTGGGATTCTGTGTTCTACTCCCTGTTTTTATTATAGGGAGTAAGATACCATTCAATGTCATACATTGTTTCGGCAGTAGGTACTATGCTTTCCGAGTTCCAGACAGACAAAATGAAAGACACAACTGGGCCTCATGCTACTGGAAAACCTTTTGACTTGATAGCTGTTAGTGCCACTTTAAACAAACAAATATTTTACTTAGAATTAATTTCAATTCATAATTAAATGATTGCTACAAGAGGAAGCAATGAAGTACCTCTGAAAAGGCCGCTATGATGATATTTGTGCTTAAGCTCAGGTAAGATTGATCGTTAAATTTCCAAATTAATTCCGCCACCCAGAAATGGGTTGATAAAAACCTATAATTTTTGCTTACTGAAAAAGAAGCCAATCCATCAACTGGTATGAAGTCACTACATTACTAGTCTGAACTAATATGCTTATTTGTATTTATATACATTTGCATTGTATCTATGCATATCACTGTTGTGATGCAACTATACAGGCTCCACCTGAAAATATCACTACTACTGTTTAAGTACTGGTGTCTCCCTATAAATTATGACCCTTTAGTGGGAGATATTTCCCCAGTAAAGCCAGTTCATGGCTTCAGTTGTATGGCAGGCTAAGCAGCATTATATCAATTAACTTTAAACAAAGGCCTATAAAGAGACGATACAATATTCTGTCCAAACCAACATGATGTAAGCTACCTGTTTTAATCTCTGAGCAAGCTGGAATTCAAACTATTCAGGCAATCTACCAGAGCCTTGGTCAAGCCCCATGTTGGGTGCAAATAAATCTGTCATGGTTTGGGCCGGACTGGCCACTGAAACAAACGACAGATGCTCTTTCCCACTTCTCTCTCCAAGGGGAAGAGGGAGAGAGAGACAGAAGCTTATGAGTTTAGGAAAAAAATAAGCTACTTTAATGAAAATATTAATAAATTAATAAAATAGTAAAAAAGAAAATAATTAAATATATACAATATATAACAAAACTGTATCAAGCTCCCAGGACGATGAGTGACAATTGTGTCACTGACAGGCATGGGGAAAGTCCCAGACTGGACTCAGCAACAGACGGGAGCTGGATTCCAGATCTTGATTCAGGAACCCATAGATTGGGATCAAAGGCAGATGAACAGACAGAGTCCTCCTTGGATGCCGGCCATTGAAGAAGGAAAGAGGGCTGACCCTTTGATCCCTCAGCTTTTATACTGAGCATGATGCAGATGGAATGGAATACCCTGTTGGTCAATTTTGGGTCATCTGTCCTGTCCGCTCCTCCCTGTAGGTGCGACCCCTCTACACTTCTGCACTTCTGACCCTCCAATGGGACAAATAACAATGTTAGCTGACCTTGGTTGTTATAGCAATAAGTATAAGCAAGAGCCTCTCTGCATACCATTCCTTGGCATAAATTACAAATAATCAGGTCTTACCATTCTGAGAACAAACAGCGTCTCCACAATATGCTGCTAATTTCAGAGAGTTCAGTTAGTTAGAAGAGGCTTAGCTAAAAAGTAAAATTACTGAACAGAAAATTAGTTCTGTTTTACCTCAAACCAGGACAATAGGTTTTCAGAGCAAGCAAGTTCATAACTTCAAGAAGAGGGGTGTGTATACAGACATATGCATATGAACATGCTAATAAATATTCAAACACATACAGATGTATACAAAGGCATATCGCATATACACACACACAGATGACAAGAAGGATTGGGAAGATGTAAGAGAGACCCCTTTTTCACTGATTATTATTTTTCTTTTTAAATAGACTATTTTTTGTGTTCTTTTTAAAAAGGCATTGCAATAGTCATTAATGCGTTTTGAACTAATTCCTGCTGACAGAATTTGATCCTCTTTTCTTTTTCTCATATAAGTCATTCCTGAAACATCATTTCTGATAGTGTACTTTGCTGACTTTCTCACTTCGAGTGTTATTAGCAAGAGCTGTTCACTTATGATCCAAACTGTTATCTGTTTGCCCAAATGGAAAATGGAATTTTAGGCTATAGAAATTTAAGGCAAGAATGTATTCTGGCCTCAAGCAACCACAGACATATGAAAAATCCATTGCATAGATTTAGAAAAATCAGTCCTCAGCTATGTTGCAGATACAGGGCCCAGGAACTCCTGTGCTTTGCACAACTCAAAAGGTTAGGCAAAAAGCAATTCCTTTTCATTGCCCTGAATGAAAGAAGCTGTACCTCCTTCAAGATTTCAGTAAATTCCTGATCCCTTAAAAGAATTGGTAATTTGGTTGAAATAAAGAAATTTTCCTCCCTGCTGCTCTTTTGGAAATAGTACGGTTGACTATTGCCCCCTGCTTAAGACAGGGACTACAGAATAAGCCTTGCCCTGAAACGAACAGTGTTCTTAAACGTATCTCCTACCTATGAAGGTACATAGGTTACAAAAAACCCTAAACGAGTAATACACCCGTAAATTAACACAAATGTGTCTCTTAACTCTACAGACATCTCACTACACTGACAAAATGAGCTGAAAACTTTCTTTGATGAAATTATCAGTAATTGCTCTATCTGCTGCTCTTTGTGGATGAGTTTCATTTTGTTGTAGAATAATACATTAAATTTACAGGAGGGAAGTGTTGGTTCATTAAAAGGCTAAGGAGTGACAATACTGAGTTGGAGCTTCTTCCAAAATCACATTTGTGTGTCTCTTAAACTGATCTAAAAAAAATACTGTTGTCAAAGCAAAATAGCAATCATTATAAAGAACAACAAACAAGAGGAAATTCTAAGATTTCTAACAACTTCCAGAAGTGCAAGAACATTCTTTGTCTCCTGAACATTGGCCTGGGAAGGATCTCTGCCTGTGCTTAGTTGTTATTGAGTTTCAATTGCTTTGCTTGCAAATAAAGCCCTGACAGAAGAGAAGAATATTCAGTATTGAAGATGCACTTTGTGGAATTTACAAATTGATTTTCCCTAATGGATCTCTATTTATTCAATATAATGTAGAGGAGAGAAAAGCCATAGTTTGTAAACTTTTTTAAAACTCATATAAAGGAATTTCTCAAGTGAGCTTGCTCAATTAAGTCTCTGAGGACTAAGCTTTCTCATTGTAGGAATTGTATTGTTTTGTGGGAAGCATCCAGGTGCAGGCAGAAAGAATGCAAAATCAGTTCTGAGGGAACACCTGAAATGCAAGTTTCTGGTTATGTTACAGTACTCCAGCTCCACAGATATGCCATCTTCTCTATTGTTTCCAGGCTGGAATGATATTAAGTGAGAGGAATCGCATTACTCAGAGTCCTTTCTACATATTATTTTCTGGAAGCATTAATAGCCATTTCTCTGCAGGTTTGTTTCACTCCCCCTACTCAACATCAGAAAGCTTCATGGCAAAAGGGTAGCCTGCTTACATTTGTAATTCATTCAACCACCTCTTTTCTGCTCTGTTAGTTGTCAGACTATAGCAACAACAACAAAGAAATGTGACATTCCTTCAAGTTTGCTCTGTGGCTGCAGCCCACTGGGTTCTCTAGGCCTGTTCCCTCTCGTGTGCCATGCTGCGGTACACATGAAGCAAACAATATATTTCCCTAGAAGTAAATGCTCAGTAAATTTCCCAGTGTTACACTGGGAAACTGTGGTTTTCTCAACAATAAGGTAGCATATGCTGTTCTTTGTAAACACGTTACAAGACAGTCTCAGGACTTGGATTTTGGGATAGAGACTATTTCTTATACAATTATAGCACTTCACTAAGTTCAGTCACAAAAAGATTTTTGAGTCCATGTAGTATTACATCAGTCTTTACTCCCCAAAACTTTTATTGTTGCGCTTGCTTCTAAAAAATAGACAAGCTTCTGCCTTTTTGCAGTAGTGTAAAGCTTTCAAGAATCTAGTGACTTCATTCACTTTCAGGAGAGTTGCCAAACACCTGTATTTTCTCTAGAAAACAGTGGGAGCTGCAGAAAAGGAGTTTGTCTTCTGAAAAAAATTGGCCTCTGCACAATGCAATGGCTGCTCCAGTAATGCCAAGTGACCCTAAACTGGAATGAATTAGGTGCTCAGAATCTCCTCTATGCAGGTGGATCAGCAGGAGGCAAAGAAGCCCTCCAGCAGTTCTTGTACTATCATTTCACCCCATTAGTTACAGCTACTAACACATTTCAGCTTCCAGTTCTACAAATCATATTCAAGCCCAACATGTAAATGAAAGTGTTTGTTTAAGCGCCTTTCTACAAAGATGAAATTAAAAATTCTCCATAAAAAAAAATTACAAAGCCTCTAATCCTCACCACTAACCTAAGGTTAGTATAAAAGCTTAGTTAAACACATGCAGTAATTTTCTTAATCAGCCAGCACTTCAGAAAGACAGATGCTTCTGTTTATGTTGGTCTATTATCAAGTTCTTTGGTGTCTGAATAATTCTTACGCCTATCCTGAAACTTCATTAACATAAATTTCTTCTGTATTATTCTGCCTTCCGTGACAGATAGTACAAGTATTTTTATTCGGTTGGTTTGCTTATCCTTCTTGGCCTTGAGAATCACAGTATTTTGTGCATTTCCTGTGTCTTTTATCCAACTGTAGTGGTCGAAAATTAGGAATAATTACACCACGTGTGTGAAAATCAAAAGCTATATAAGAACTAATTCTACAGTCTTGAAACTCCTGCAGGAAACCCATTGCTGTAACTGGCTTTTATTCAAAAAATGCTGTCTGTTAGTCAGAGCTTTCTAGAGAGATTCATGCAAACTGAATGTAAACCACAGATTCACAGACTGGTTGATGTCAGAAGAGGCCTCTGGAGGTCATCTGGTTCAACACTCCATTCAAGCAGGACCACCTAAAGCTGGCTGTGCAGGACCATGTTCAGATGGCTTTTGAGTATTTCCAAGCATGGAAATCCCACCGCCTCTCTGGAGAATCAGTGCCAGCGCTCAGTCACCCTCACAGTAAAGTGTTCCCTGATGTTCAGACAAAACTTCTGTGCCCATTCTCTCTGGTCCTGTCACTGGGCACCATGGAAAAGGGTCTGCACCTTCCCTTCAGGTATTTATATACACTGAGATTCCCCTCTAAGCCTTCTCTTCTCCAGGCACAATATCCTTAAGAAAAGAGAGAAAGAAGCCAGATCTTGTTCCACACTGTGTCAATTCCATAGGTATTAGTCCTTCATATTAACTTTCTTGTGTGTCTGCTACACTAATTAATTACCCCAAATCTCTATTATTGGTTGACTGAAAGATTGGGGACTCAATTGCCATATTTTTATTTGCATCTCTGTTAACGTTGCTGGGCACCAGATAGACCAAGGTACCATAGCATTGGCTTCATGCAGACATTAAAAAGGCTTTCCTTGATGTCCTTAAGTGCATTTCATCAAAAGTTTTTGATGGTCATGATGATACTAAACAAGATTTTAGAAACTTCCATGGTGATAGAGATGATTTATTTTCAGACTATGCTCTCTTGAGCAAGAAGATGCTGAATGCCACCCTTTCCATCTTTTATGGAGAGTTTTTCTATATTGTTCTAGTACAAGTCTAAATAAACTCAAAAGCTTCATTAAGAAAAAAGTTTTAATCTTGAGGAAAAGTTTTTTTTCTGTTTTCCACATCCCCTGTTGTTTTTGGTTTTATTTCACTTATTAAATATACAAGTCACTCGTAAGTAAAGCAGTAAATCAGGAGAGATGTGCAAAATTTAGCTAAGTCTAGATTTAGATGAAGTACTCTGTTCTACTTCCAGTTTGGACCCCAACAACCCTCTTATTAGTATACCAGCTCACAGTACATCCATTTTAGTAAAAATCTCATTGGGCATCCAGCTGGCAAGCAAATTCTTTCCCTTTCTATTGAGTGGTTATTTAAGAAATACAAATGACAGCAGAACTCCAATCCATTTCTGTCTATTCTTTGAATCATGAGTAGAGTTAAATAAGTATAAATACTGCTGCATATATGCAGACTATGCTGCATATAAGCAAGATTACACAATGCAAAGCTGATATCAGCTTTCCTTGGCCAATATTTCTGAAGTGCTTCAAAACAATTAAGCCTAGAGAACAGCTTTCCAAGCATCCTGAAGTCAAGCACTTTTTAAAATTTTTTTTTACTAATAGATTATCAAAAACCAAAACACGAGCTTTAGCTCATCAAACTAGCTACTAGCAATATTAATCTGGTATCTAAAGAGCTTGGAAGTCTTGTTGCACTAGCAGGCTTATGTCACAATTAACAGATAAAGCAAGAACTACTTACTACAGCTATTGCTATTTACTATGAGCAAGTGGGTATTCTGTGGCCAAAACATAACTGAATCAACCTGTTTTCCCCTTCATCTTTCAATGAACTCTGGATACACCCATCACTAGCCTACTTCACAGCCCACACTGTACACAGTTCTATTCCACAAGATAAAAAAAAGATTATTGAGATAATTAAGCTTATGGTATGTTAAATAGATTAGTTGCATTCTTATAGAAGCTAATACAAACTTATGTGTCTATCAAGAGTCATTATAACATCATAATACATAACACACATTTCTATATTCACAATATAGAGTACATTCTTAAATCTTCTTGTTTAAAACATGAAAACACGTAAGGCATTGTTACATGGCTCACCATCCTTCACTGTACTGTACAGTACAGAAACTATAAGAGAAGCAAATTCCTCCCAGCTCTCAGCTTTAAAAACTAATTCACATTAAAATACGACACTGACTAGTAGTGGAATAAGCCATGTGAAACTAACTGCTCTAGCCAAATTTGACAGACAGCTTCAATCAGCCTACTTATCCTGCATGTGGAAGGTGTAATCCAGACTGCTGCCAACTGCTTCCCTAAAAGGTCTTCCTCCTCATTCTCTACATCAGCATTGCTAAGGCAACAAACCATTCAGTAAAAGTCCACTGTGAAACAACATGCTGGAGACAGATAAGGATACGGGAAATGCATTTCTTGCCTGTATTTATATTGCTCTGCTCCTTCCCACAATCCCAGTAGTGCAGGATAACTGCTGTTGTAGTTCTGAAGCTCAGGCAGAAGTGCAGAGTAACTGCCACATGACTTGTGGGTCACCAGCACAATTCTACCCCAGCTTGCACCAGCTAACCAGAAGAAGAGGTGGCACAGATGCACTCCGCCTGGGAACATACATAGCACTGTGCTTGATTAAATGGACCATGCTCCATCACCCTATTGACACCTCAGCTATACAAAACACAAAGAATGCTAAGAACTTTCCTTTTGGAAAGCTATTAAGAATGTTATATATTTGTTCCACTGCATGCAAATTGTTAAGGAAACCTGTTTTACTGGTTTTCTCTTGATATCCCATTGTATGTCTTCCAGGCATAGATTTTCACCCTTTGATTTTCATTTTTTGGGTGCTTTCATCCTTGGCTTAAATATATCATACATAGCTTCAGATTTTCAGCCAAGACTGAAAAATATAGTTAATATTTTATCAGCAGCAATGCGATCAGCATGTATCATTCTAGAGGATTAATGGAGCTATGGCAAAGAAAGCTACTACAGGCTTTTATGCCAACTACCTTAAGAGCCCTTGTCATTCAGGTGTTCTAGAATTACAGATGCAAGTGCTTTAGGTTGCATTAATGTAACACTACTCTTCAGTAGTGTTACCCTACCCCACACACCATTAACTACACCACGCTGTAGAATCCTTTTGCCTTCCTCTATTTGTTTATACTGTAAACTGTATTTTTCCTGCAGACCAAGATTTCTTGCCTAGATGAACCCTCTATACTAGGCCTTATCAAGAATGTTCACTACCCCATAAAGCTATTCTTTTAAAAGTGAATGGAACAAAGTCATCTATGTCTATAGTCCTGCTCTTTTCTGCAGGGTTGTATAAAGAAAAGTGTAAGCACCCCCACTACCTCAAACCAAACCCCTTTCTCCCACACACCTTGATTTAATTCCAGAGGCCTGAGCTTGATTAGGTCAACAAGACCCAGATGCAGTTGCTCTACCTCTACTAATCATATTGAAACCTCTGCAGGTATAACAGAAGCCACAAATCCTCTGGGCTTGGCACCTCCAAGACAACAGTAAAGGAACAACAGGTCCTGGAGAAACAAGTAACCTTTCCACTTGTGGCAAACTGCTTCATGAATTCTCTATAGTACCTGGCATGATCAATTGTGTTGAGATCGCAATTCAATGAGATCCTAAGCTGCCGGTTTGTGGTTAACCAGTTAATTCACAGAGAAGGACACTTCTATGTCTTAATTAATATACACTAATAAATATGCATCAAGAAAGCTTTATGCACTTATCCAGTGAACAGGCCTATTAGTGAAAATCTCTGGAAGCAAAGCAAGCATAAAACCAGAATGTGAGTAGCCAAACTAGTTTGTACATTAAAATATCCATATTTTTATCTTGCAGTCAGGCAACTGTAATTCCTATGGGTTAGGTCTCAACTTTTTATTCCAACTTGCTTTAGGGCACTTGTGCCTAACACAGGGCTGCTTGTGTTAAAGATCTGTTGTTGGATCCTCCTATAGTTGATGATCTGATAAGACCAGTGACCTGGTCTCTTCTCCTTTGCTCTGGCTTTACCTATTTCACCGTGCCTCAGCAGGGTGAAACCACACAGGGGCCTGTATTTGCCAAGATCAGCAAGGCTTCTCCTCCTAATCAAAAGGAAGTCTATTTATGCCAGTAAGGGAGATGTCACCAGTCCCATAATGACCCTAAGAAACATAAAAGCCTTAAGTTTGTATTTTTAGCTGTATTTTTTACTGTATCACAGGATGTTTTCTGCCAAGATTTTTCCTTTGCTGGAAAAAAACCCCAACAAAACAACCAAAACTAAAAATCTCCCAGCATATAAGCTGTATACTGTATAAACTGTAATGCATGTAAATGTATGCTACAGTACAACAGAGATCAAAGGTTGGTGCAAGGAAGTCTGACAGAGCCTGTCTGGAGTTCATTTCAGTGCTCAGAGTTACTCAGAGAAAGCCTAGACACTTTACAGTAACACCCTTCCATTTTCAGAATACTACTTTAAATGCCTTTATTATTCTCACTCCAACCACTCTCTGCCATGTTGCCTGCAACTGTCTTCCCTCAAACACATGTACACATGACATATATAGAGCTGTCAAAGATTTAAGCACCAGTGAACCATGACATCCTATCATGACTATCACTGTGACATACTGGGGGACATCTATCTAACCTAACTCAAAGCAGTGTAGATCCTATGGCAGAGCTCATCACTGCAGAATCCACTTGCGGTTAATGAGAAGAAACAGGCGTTTTCATGTGACTCACTAAGGATTTCAGGATGGTAAGTTACATATCCTAAAATCACCTATTTCTCTCCCCTCACTATACAAATTGTAAACTTTCCAGGACAGACGCCATCTCTCTCTGTTGTCCTTTGTACCACGCCAGGCACAACAGGGCTTTCTGACATGGTGGTAACAAACAATAACGATGCACAGTGTCAGCTACAGTAACAAGTAAGCAGCAACTAGCCATACTAACAACCTGGATAAGAATATCACTAAATGAGAAGACCACTTCTTTTGTGGCAATGAGTCAAAACTAACAGGGTGTTCCCTGCTGAACTTTTATTAAAAGATCAAACCATGCTGAAAGACACCATGCTAGTCAGCCAATAATTCCTCCAAATGTACTTTGTTTATTACCCTTGACTTCACAGGGATGCACGGCTAGTCCCAGTTCCTTATATTAACTGGACTATTTCCATTTTTGACTTACAAGTGTTAAACTTTTTTTTTTTCTCTTTGCAATCTGGCTTGAAACAATTTTCATAAAGTGCTGCCACACTTGCCTTAATCTTTGAGGGAACTGTGAAGTCTCCCTTGTTTTTCTTTGTATGCACAGTGCAGCTCTGGAGCTTTCTATCTCCTTTAACACTCTCACTAAGATTTCTACCATTTTATTTCTTCAATCATAATCTTTTTGTTCTCAAAGTAGGGATTCAGCTTTTTTCCCCGAGTAATTTTTGACTGTTTGTATTAATCTTTTTTCTGTTTCAGAATTTTCTTCCCTTAAACACAAAGGAACCTTAAAAGCACAGCTTTACTGACTTTATAGTATTTTATTTTGTATCATATTCCTCTTTTTTTCTTGACAGATTTGTTTTGTTTTAGAGAAATCTCTCTTCAAAAAATTTCTTTTCCCCTAGCATTACAAAGTCTTCAGTGGTTACAAACAAGCTGATGCATTTAAAGAATTGAGATTTTTTAAAGAAATGTAACAATTCATTCCGATACCATTTATCATCATCTTCCATTGATGAAACATTTAAGGGCTCTAATATACAGCTTCATATGCAATAATCTGTAAAATCATCAAAATGGTGTATGTTTGCTTAATGCCACTGAAATAAAGCTGCACCATTTTATACCAGTAAAAGCCCAAGACTTAAATTTTTACAGTGAAGATTGCTGATCAACAGTTGTTGGAATGAAAAATTCTCTGCATCAGTGCTACACAGTATCAGAAGATAATCAGCAACTCTAAAGCAATGTAAAAAGGAGAACCTAAAGTAACTGTCAGGGCCTTGCCTTTTTTTTCATTATTCATGCCAATTTCAAAGGGTAGAGTCTAAAAAAATACCTAAATATTATCAATCTAAAAACGTCTCAAGTACCCTGTTTCAGCTCTTTCCCTTTTTTCATGAAGGCAATATCCCATACTTTTTCAAAATATATCCAGGGAAATCACATAACGTAGCTAATTTTCTGAGGCACACATTTGGTGGATGCACCTTGTCATAATCCCAGAGATTTTACGTGATTGGTCCTCAAGAAAACTCTTCTCTCTGATAAATTCTCACTGTTGGCAAACCAGTGGCCTTTTCCTAGCTCAGTTCTGAGGTTTCATCTTGTTCCTTTTAATACTGTTGAAAATAAAAGCCAACATTGTTTTGTTGGGAATTTGATGTTTTCTGTATTACACAGAGGGAAACCTTTGTACTAAACCAAGTTTCCCAAGAAGGTAAATCACCATTCTCCATTCAAATGGATCTTGCATTTACAAATATCTGTATATTTTAATGCAGTCATTAGACATGTGATGCATAGAGAGGTTTTGTTTTGTTTTGTTCAGGGGGGATGGGAGGGTGGTGTATGTTAAACAGCAGGTAGTTTTCCCTGCAGTCTCAAATGCCAATGGTTTGATTTTTAGTTCTCTTAAATAACCATAAAACTTTGTTGTGTTTCCCCTACGGGAATATATACTGCCAAGAGTCCCAACAGTATTATCTCCCCCTTCTCTTCCTCACTTGTAAAGTTTCCACCAGTTTCCTAACTGCACCACATCCTATAGTACAGTAGAGAAGCTCTCTCTCTGCTCTCTTAATTTCATGTCAGGCTTGTCACCAACAGCTTCATGTTATTCTTTCTATTCGTTCCAAGACATTAATCACAGCCAGGACTCTCTGCTGTCACGTCACTGGATTCCCACGCGCTCTTAACCTTCTCACCTGGACTGAGCACACACACAATAGATTCTTGACCAAACTGTTGAACAAACACATTAAGTTTTTCCTGACTTTAGGTTAATGTTGACCACAACACTTACATAATAACTTTTGCCTACACCCGTGCATTGTGGACCATAACAAATGTATGTAATGTCACACCGGAATGTACAACAGACATTTGGGTCAGGTTTGCAACGCCAAAGGACAAGAAAACTGTTAGGAGAGGACAGACGATTCAAGCATTTCTCATTGTATCTAGTCTACCTGCTTGCCTTGCCTCTTATAACCGTATTTGCATCTATCTTCCAGGCAGTAATCTTTCAGTCAAGGAATACCAGGCTGAGCCTGTTTTGTATACGGCTGCAGTTAGAGGGCTGAGTAATGAATCAAATCAAAAACTATACATCAAGATGTATCTGGCACATTCATAGCCTGTGACTGACAGCAAAGCAGGGAGAACTCCTGCAGAGATACACTATACCTATCAAATTCTGCTGTATCATGTAACTTCTGTACTGCATTTTTGCCTTCACCTGACGCTAAAGGAACAGTTTCATGCATCTTTTTCTTGGCAGCAGCAATAGCTTAAGAATTGCCCTTTCCCCTTACCCCTAGCTATTCATTCCCCCTCCCTGGACCATTTCTGCTTTTGGATTTTTTTAACCTGGATGATTTTAGGGATGTAACTGACAAAATGAAAAACAAACAGCTGCAGTGGCATGGTTGAAGGAGCTCTGAATGGTGGTGCAGGAGTGCAGTGAGACCTCAGACTGATGGAAAGTAGGTGGTTCTTTTACTTAACTTTACTATCAGAGCAAACATAACACTAAAACACATGCCTCAAAACTCCAAGAAGGGCCAATGGAAGATAACACAGCGTGACTAAGCTGAAAGGATCTCTGGAACATACAAGGAGGGATACAGGGCAAAGAGGACAGAAAAGATGCAGCCAAGCTGCCCTTGGTAACTTTCACCTACCAAAGCAAGACAACAAAGTCGGGCAGGAAGGTTTCTCAGGCTCCTGAAAGGACCAAGTGCAGGTTAATAGGGAATGACAGTTCAGTTTCAGTAGAAATATCGGTGGATTTCAAGTTGGCATCATTCCACACTTGAAGATAAACTGTGTAAATTATTCCATTACAGGTTCAGTTACACACTCCTCCCCTAAACTTCTTAGGAAGTGGGAGGGGTAAAAATATTTAATCACAGAATGACCTGAACATGCTGCACATACCAAGTCCCACTCTCCTCCTTTCTGATCTGATAAGGACTTAGGACTCTTTGAAATTCTGATGAATTTTAAATCCACTAAAAGTTTTTGGCAAGCTTTAAGACTGACCAACACCTTTGCCTAAATTAAGACAACAGGTTTTGCATACTTTACTATGTTATTAGAGCAAAATTTTACATCCTCTGTTCCTATAGTCCATGCAATCTTTTCATTAATTCTTGGCAAATTATTTTCTACTCACTATCATGTCAGTCTTCCCAGCTAGCCCAGTACTGCTGCGGTTCTGATTACCCTACATTTGTTTTATGCTATCAAAACTGAGATCACTGGCGGTACTTTAATTTTCACAGCTTACACAGAAGAAAATGAAGCTCCAGGACTAGCTGACAGAAGTCTATTCAACTCCATATGAAGTATTACTTCATTTAAGAAGTACTCTTCCTTTGTGGATATTACTTCCACAAAGGTTTAAACACAGATGAGCCTGAAACTACAAAGTGATAATTTCCAGGTCACGTCAAAGATCTTGTAAAACATGCAAAACAGGTTTTCTTCAGAGAGATGGTTCTTGCCCCACCAGTGAGGACCTCAAGGCCAAAATACCTGTCTTTGATTTTCAGTTCAGATAAACTTTTGTTTTATCTCATCTTGCTTTTAATTACTAAGAATAAAACCAGAAACCCTAATGATTGGAAGTTGTTTTGGTTTTGTTGGACTTGATCAGATGTGAAGGTTTTCTGTAAAGACCATTTTCATTTGAATTATGAGGATGATCCAACAGGTCTCTCACAATATATATGACATACCTACTCCAAACCATTTCAGGGCCAAAAAGACAAGGCTGTTTTTTCTAATAGGTCTAATCTAGAGTATACAAAGGTATACTCTAGATTTTAAAGATATCACAGAATTGTAGGGGTTGGAAGGGACCTTCGGAGATCATCTAGTCCAACCCCCCTGCCAAAGCATGTTCACCCAGAGCAAGCTGAACAGGAACACATCCAGGCAGGTTTTGAGTATCTCCAGAGAAGGAGACTCCACAACCTCTTTGGGCAGCCTGTTCCAGTGCTCTGTCACACTCAAAGTAAAGAAGTTTTTCCACATGTTCAGATGGAACTTCCTGTGTTCCCACTTGCGTCCATTGCCCCTTGTCCTGTCACCGGGCACCACGGAGAAGAGCCCGACTCCATCCCCTTGACATTCACCCTTTAGATATTTATAAGCATTGATAAGATCCCTTCTCGGTCTTCTCCAGGCTAAACAGACCCAGGTCTCCCAGCCTTTCCCCATAAGAGAGGTGCTCCATTCCCTTGATCATTTTTGTAGTCCTCCACTGGACTCTTTCCAGTAGCACCCTGTCCTTCTTGAACTGGGGGGCCCAGAACTGGACACAGTACTCCAGATGCAGCCTCAACAGGAGGAGGATAACCTCGCTTGACTTGCTGGCCACGCTCTTTTTAATGCGCCCCAGGAGCCCATTGTCTTTCTCAGCCACAAGGGCACATTGCTGGATCATGGTCAACTTGTCCACCAGGAATCAAAGGTCTCTCTCTACAGAGCTGCTTTCCAGCAGGTCAGCCCCCAACCTGTACCAGTATATGGGATTACTCCTCCCTAGGTGCAGGGCCCTACACCTGCACTTGTTGAAATTCATCAGGTTAATGTACCCACGTTGTTGAAAGATGGCAACTTTCCTAACTTTAAGCATCAGACTTAAATACCCAAGTTGCTAAAAAAAAATTGATGGAGCTTCAAAAAGACAAGTGACAGTATGATAAATTAGGAACTTGTCTCTTTTTGTTAAGTAAATAGAAAATGCAGATCTCTAACTTAACTAAATTTGAAGTTAACTAAATCTGAAGTTAAAATCTGCCCAAGTTCCAAGTACAGGAATGACTTTTGAGGGCTAGATGAAGAGCGATAGGAAGGTTTAATTTGACTTTAATCTTATTCTGATTTCATCCCCCATTCAGCAGATGTGCTCCTGATCAACTGCACAGTAAGGGTTGCCTACTGTCTTCTTGACATGAAGATCCAGTTGGATTTTGAATTAAAAAGACTATCTCATCCCTTCATTCCTTTTTCTTTACTCATTACCTCAGGACCTAAACCATCACCAAGTGAGCTGTGGTCAGAAGAAACAATAAGAAAACCCATTCACTCTCTACAAGAGCCTTAGCAATCAGGCTGACCCTTTGAAATATATTTCCCAGAACAGCTTTTTCTTTTATCTTATGTACAGTTGTATTTCTTGGGAGTTCAAATACAAGAGGTTATGTTTAGCCAGGGGGGTGAAATGACACAACCTCAAAAGCATCCACAGTCTAGTTGGTATTCTTAGACTGAAAGCTCTAATGCTTACTGTGTGGATAAGTATAAAATTAGCATAACATTCTCCAGATCATTTTTTACATACTTTTATGTTAAACCCCTTATAGAAAGATAGGAGTAGAAATAGGTTTTTATACCTCAAGTTATTTAAATGCTAAAATAACCTTGTTTATTTCCAAGATCTTTAAAAGGATTATAGCTGTGTCTGGGGGAGGGAAAACCTTGTTCTTATTGATGTCTACAGTCCCTGCAATTGAAAAAAAAAAAAAAAAAATCACTGAGCCTCATGAATAGCAAAGTTTTCCTGTGATCTCCCTGAAAAGAGTTTAAATGAAAGTAACCTTTTGCCTGTTCTGATGCACACAGTTGATCTGGCAAAGCATGAGTTAATAGAACAGAAGTCTTAAAAACACGTCTCATTCTTGGTCTCATAGCTGATCATTGCAGATGACAAATGACCAGTGCCAGGTTCAACCATAGTTTCTGTGGTTTCAACACAGGATGTTGAATCTAGCATGTTTCCATGCTACCTTGCAACATCCTCTTTTTCTGCACAGGCCAAGTACCACACTCCTCTGAAAGCAATCTGATATACCTTTACTTTACTTAGAATATTTTTTTAATGCAATTTAAAAGAACAAATCCCTCCAAGGTGCCTCATTCAGTAGTTTATTACCACAAACTTCAGATTCAATCTCTTATATCATCACATTCACAGGGTATAAGAAAGGAGGCTGAGAATTTGAGTTTCAGAGGCTGAATTAGTCTATATTCAATTTTCTTTCAGTAAGACTTCTCTAGAGAAACCAGCCATCTTGTGAGGGCAAAGGAGAGAAAGGCAGGCAACGTGAGATGCACATAACTCACTGGTACAAAAAAATTCAAGGACCTTAATGTCCATTTTAGTGTCCCCTGAAAATGCTAAATGATTGTGCTGATACTCAGCACTGGGCTTCTGATACCCGAAGTTAAGTTCCAGCCAGCCACATTGTCTGCCAAATACAGCACTGGGATATGAAACATGGTCAGAGGCCAGGTATGTTGTCACACTGCATCTTCCTCTGATGGTACTACTGTCAGAACATGTGGTTAGCCATCTGGAGCCGGATGACTTGATCCAGGAGCTTGTTATTAGTTTTTAACTAGCTAGATCAAACATGTTCAGAAAATGACACTCTGAGCTAAACAGCACATAAATGAGAGTGGTTACAAGACCAGAAATGTCGGGGAGGGGAATCTTGTTCAGACCAAATACTCCTCCAGTTGTCCAACTTCTACCCAGCCAACTTCCCTACATAAACACTAAGTACAAAGCTAGTATTACCAGCTGTTCCAGTAAGGGTTCTAGCATCCTTCTGTCTTCATGGAGGAACAATCCAGCTGTTAGCATACGTCAGCAACTTGAGTGCACATAAAGGCTCTGCAAGCTTTCCCTCAGAGGGGTTTAGCTACCTCTGTTCAAGGTCACCTTTGCTATGGCACCAGTTATGTAACCTTGGATCAGACTGCTGTGAAAGCCACTAAGTTCTGAGAAAGAGCTGTGCAAGAAGTAGTTGTGAGAAGTCCTGTCCATGAGGGTCTCATCCCTTTGACTCATAGTCATGTCAGTTAAGGAAGAACTTTCAGACACACATGTACCTGGATCCAAGTCACCTGCTTCAGGATGAAGTTAATTATATGAGACTCGAATAAGACCTTGTGTGGTGTACCTCTATTTTTAGCAGTTCTTTTTCTTCCTTTTAAAAATTCCATTCACTGTCACAAAGTTTCACACATTTTGCCATTCCATGGTGCTTTTTATAATGCCAAAGCACTGTACATAGAACTAGCTGCTTTGCAACCAGAAAGGTCAACTAAGGACTGCAATCCCAAAAGCTGGTTCATTTTATTTCTTCAAAAGGTAACTCATCTGATTGGAAAATATGCTTCGTAAAGTTATTCTTAACAGACCGCCTATAATATATTCTTCATGAATTAATATTAACTGTTTCTCTGAGTTGCACCAGGCATTAGACAAGCTGTTTTCCTTCTATCCTGATTCAAACGGACTAGGGAAAGCTGTGATTTACAGTGTTCAGCTGCACGGAAACCAATACTCTGAAGCATTTACCCACCCACACTATTACTGCTAATATTTGTTTGTATTGCAAAAGTAAAACAAACAAATACTGTCCTCAGTGCAAGTTGCCCTGCTGTTCCCTTCTGTCCCTCTCAACTCTGGACACTACTGTCCTCAAACTTGCTTTGCAGAGCTGCTGCCATTTTCGACCTCATTATACTTGCTGCGTGTGGCAGCACCATTATGGGAAAATAACTAATAGGAGCAGCAGAGTCACGGAGCTTACCTCCCTGAGCTCCCATAGAAACTATAAGCAACTGCAGTAAAGAACAAAAGTCCAGACATGCAGCAACATCCTGGTGCTAGGTTCTGTACAAACATAAGCCAGGGAAGAATAATTTTCACAGCAAGAGTTATGAGTAGGCTGAAGAGTGAAATTATCCCTAGATTACATGAAAGAGTGAAGACTTCACTATTCATATCTGAAGTCAAGACCTTCATGAAAACATGAACTGCAAGAGAAGTTCTCATCATACTTTCTGTTGTGAGGAAAGTATTCAGCAAAACTGGGAGCCAGTGTAAGATTACTAAACCTCTTTACATCAGATTTCAGGTAGGTGAAGTGTGAAGATTCAATAATACCCTTTCCTATACAATATTTGTTTTTTTAAACAAGTGGCTCTGACATTTTACCTTAGAGGCATGAAATTGCATGCATTAAACTACATGATGTAGAGGATTGAATTTGCCAAGGTTTTCCATTATTTTTGCCACTTTGTCAGCCATACTCTTTTGATATACTACATCTTTAAGCGTTCATGAAAATAACTTGTCACATGAATTCTCCCTTTGCATCTAGTGTGTGTGTGTGAAAGTATTTAATATGAAAGGAAAGGAAATCATGTTTTGACTCTAGGTGTAACACTCCTGTTTTGCCAAACAGCTTTCACGAAGATGTTTAAACACATATCAGAAACTTTAAAAATTATTTCAGTCATGAACAGCTTCCACATTATACTCATGCATACAAATTTTATAGAACTTGTGTGATCTGACTGCAGAATACATTTTTGATTAATCAGAACTAAGGTTTTAATAACGAAACAGCAGGTGGGGTAACCACAAAATTAAAACTCTTAACAGCCTCAGAGTAATACAGTCATAAATATAAGAGAGTTCAAAACACTTCGTTTGCATTTGTGAAAAACATCTTTAACAGCTTACTCTGTTCCCAGAAGAGGGCAATGTTTCTGTAGGTTGATAAATACCTCTCAGGTTCTAGCTGTATTTCTGTATTTCACACTTTTCGGGGGAGGCACATACTGTCTCCCATGACAAAGGCTTACCTTTCCCATTGGAAGTAGCTGCTGCTCTTCTAGAAGCAATTTCTCCTAGGAGGAAACCATCTCCTACAGAAGTGGGAGGATCTTGTTCAGAGACTGCACACGCACTTTGATCAGCTGTTAAACATCAGGTATTTCCCATTTGAGGAGAATATCTGTAAGAAAATGGTAAAAAAGGCTTGGCATGATCTTGCCATTTGAATGACCACCTTTTGTTCCCATGAACATTTGAGCCAGTTCTGTCCTTTCAATTAGTAGCAGGTTGGGGTTTTTTCCTGACTTTTTTCCCCCCCCTTTTTTTTTTTTTAAAGCAAACCTTTCTGTGCATTTTAAGGGTATAAAAAAAATTAAAATCCAGTTTGCAAATCCATTCTCACTGTAATTTATACTACTGAGGCTTAAACTGACAGTAGATTGGCATTGTAGGACAGTAGTTGAAGCTGATTAAGTTGAGGGCTCAAAAGCTATGCTAATGAGAACAGAATCAGTCTAGGTATTGCAGCAAAGTTGCAGATGTTTTGAAAACAGTGACCCACTTTTCCAAGCTGAAGGGAAGCTTCTGCTTCAAACAGAGGTTGCAGAAGTGTCTCCAGGCCTAAACTGCTGCATCACACATGCAGGGACTATGATTTATCCCTAGAATTTGTTCTCTTCTACCTTTTCTTCATTATATATAATGCCAGCTCTGGGTTTTTGTGTTCTGTTTAATACTTTTTCTTTTATATAGAAATACCTACTACCTATATACACACACATATAAATACCTACTTCTGAGGTATCTCCTCATGAAATATCCAACTTTTTGTGGAAATTATTATCCAAAACTAAAATAACCTATGGACTATTATTTGTATCCATAGAAGGATTGAAGTTTACATATATCAACTCCTCTTTGCTTTCAACCTTGTGTATTCAGGAAAATACACAAAAGCCCTTGCTTTTGTCAGCAAATTTCTTACACCACTGACTTTTACATAAAAGTTAGAAAGCTAGAACATTAGACAGATACATTTCTTTCAAAAACAAGAAAAGACATAATCTATTTCCTAAAAAAAAGCTGAGTGGTAAGAGGGAATCGTACCAAAGCAGAGACAATAAATGCATAATGGAAAAGGTAGGCAGGATGAAGTCACATACTGAAGAGTCACAAGATTATGGATAGGCTGCTCTTCATAACTATTTAAAACTGGGACTGAAGCTATCATGGATCAGCTGCTCCATGAACAGCATAACAGCAGAGGGAGAGATCAGTTCTTCAGAATAGCTCAAATACTCCTTCCATGATCCACCAAAAAAGAAAACCAAAATGAAAACAAAAACCAAGATAAGCCCAAGGGGGAAAAAAATTAAACCAGAGGGAGCTTCAAGAGAAAGGACCACAATAATTGCTCTCAAAGAAAACACAGAAGCAATACAACCCACAAACCTTCAGGAATCAAAGGCTAATGATTAAACATATTTATATGGTTCGAACCCCATGAAGTTGATGATGAATGATGGAGAGTTTGTCAAGGGCCTGTCCTGAACAATGGAAAAGCATAGGAGCAGTTGTCATGACAGGATATTCCTGTCATGGTATGAGAAGGTTTCTACAATTGGTAGACAATGAGTATCTAAGGATTTTCTCTTATAAGAAGGAAAGGGGTTGAATTCTTGGCAGAGTTACCCTAAAATATTCTTAAGAATTGGAGAGGCTATGTGTATGATTGACAAGGCCATAAAACAAAAACAGGCCATCTCTTCTTTTCAGACACAATCACTGCATTGACCCTAACATCCTGCTGTAGGTGGACATCAATTGTGTTTAGAGCACGTGTCTACAACGTCCCATCAGCATCCTGGTTTGTCTGCCCTCTGCCATTTCATCCCATGACTACTAGTTTAATGAGATTAAACAGAACACTTCAACCTGCATCATACCAGTACATTGACCAACTGCAATTGCCCTGCTAAATCAGATCCAAATCTATACAACCCAGAATCTTAATACAAGAGAAAACACTAATAAATTATGTTAAGATGACAACAAATAACCAGGCAAGGCAGGGATAGCTAATAAAGCTTTGACTACTTTTGTTTAATCACAAAGCTCCTGCACAAGACAATCTAAGAATACTCCCTAAAGATGCATAGGCATAGGTAGGTAGTTAACACCCACAGTACCAGTAGGTGGCATTGAAAAGTATGTATTGTTTAGACTTCACTGAAGACCAGTATATTGTGTATCTATTTTCCATGCAATGCAAGTGACTTCTAAACCACAGATGTTTATCTCACTTTTCTCATAAACTGGAAACAAATGTGGTTTAAAATAATGTAACGTAAAACTAGGTTCAGACAGCAAATATCTTCAAGTGGAACTCAAAGGCAGTGAAGGAACAGCTTGTGGTTTGTCAACAGCACAATGCAAAATATAATCTGCCAACAGAGATGGAGAACAGAAACACATTCAATTTTCCCATTTCATTCATTTTTAAAGACCAAGTTGTAACATCTGAACAATTTAAAAGGTGCTATATAAAGAGAGGAATGGATCCAAATCACCGTCCAAGTAGGAAAGTTTACTTCATTTTGAAGAATTCTGTTTAGTTCTAATGAGTTTTGGATGTGGAAATGGGAGAATTGACTGCCAGATTGAATTTATTTCACACTATCTGAACTCTTTTCCCCAGAGGGCCACAGGATTCTGACTAAAAGTGGATAGAGTAATAAGAAGTGGAAAGGGTCTGATCTGTCCATTTTATCATGTTAATTCAGTGTAACCATTCTGTTTTACTGTGAGTGAACCAAGATCAGGATTCTGAAATTTTTTTGGTTAAAAACACTTACGAAAAAACTACACAAAACCAGTGTGTATATTCATTCATAAAATAACCCAAATAGAAGGTGCTTGAAGGTACAACCCAAGGAATATCCATGTAATCCATCATTCAGCCTTTATCACCTCACTGATGCACTCTCAATATTGCTGTATTCTTGGCCTTTCCAAAGCTGCTAATAACCTCAATGTTATTGATTAAAAGGAAGAGGTAACTGCAAAACAGAGAAAACAGGATGAAAACACCAACTCATTTCACACAGATTATCCAGCTGCCGATGGCTGCTAATCAATTCTGGTTATGCAAGAGCCACTGAGAACAAATCTAAAGTCCCCCTTGGATTTGTGTTACTGAATAGTCCCTTAGAAGTTCACCTTCAGTAGAAAAGTCAGTTTGCTTAAGTGTTTTATATCCTTTCCAAAGTAACAATCAACCTTGACCTAACTTGGAAAGCTTCCAGCCAGACCTTTCAGAAGGTACAAAAAAAATACAAAGAGCAGCAGTGCAAAAGGGGCTTCTGATTCAAAGAAAAGCATGAACATATACCAGAGAAGACTACAAAACTGCAAGCAAGCGCTGCAATAATTTTTGCCTCTTTACAGAAAGAAAGCGCTCTGACATTGAATGACAAAATTACCTGTTTAAAATAACATAGGGAATCTATTCTAGATCTGAAAATGAAATTCAGACCTCAAGGCCAGCCCTAAATCAAAACTTCTGTTGTTTCATATTCAGCATCTTGCAGGACTGCACATTTCCAATTCTTCCAGTTTCCATATGAAAACAGTGATGTAGCTTAGAGTAAATTTTTTAACAACTTATGTGGTATCAGAAGCAACTGTCAATACAGTTCCTTATATCTAGATGCATAAATCCACATGAAATGCACAGAATACTCATGTCACTACACTTTTCAATAACAAATGTGTCCTTCTGATCTCTATGGAATAAAAGGTATTTGTCAAAATTACTTAATACACACCTCTCACACAGTGCTGTGGTGTTTCTGTGAAGACTGGCAGGTTTACATGTCCAAGTGCTATTCTGGCAGGGTACTTAGTCAGTTGTAGCTGGACCACAAGCCCAGAGAAAACAGCTAGAGCATTCAAAAAATACTGCACCTAACGTATCACATTCTACTTGTTCAAAGAGAGGGGAAGATAAAGGGAATTATATCTATTTCCCCATAAGTAACTATTGCAGTAAGTGTTCCAATGCAACATGAGTGTAAAGATCAAAAGAGAAAATTGACTCAAGACTAACAGCATTTCAATATTGAGCATCGTCAAACCACAGCTTTCCAGGCAGGTTCACACTTTATCCTCTGGCTTGACTAGATCTGGCAAGACAACTTGCAACGAAGTAGGTAAGAAAAAAAATGTGCCTGTGACCCTTGAGACCAGTAGGTGTCATTTTGTAAGCAGAAGGGCTTCCATGTATATCACATTACACATGCTGTAAGAAGTCCTCTATATCCTGCAGCTGAATAGTCAAGCCTAATAACACATTTGACCTTTACAAATATACAAACAGGAGGCAGAAGAGATTATTTTAATCAGATCTGAATGCACATGAGGGCAACATGCAATCATATGGATTATGCAATTATGCTTCTATCTAACATTTCAGCGGAAACCAACTTAGGGAACTAAGAAAGATTCCTGTTGCAATTGCTACAAAGCACAATAGCACTCAGATTATAATTTAAAATACATTTTATGAAATACACATACACTTCCATTGACCAATCAAAAACCCACGAACCCAAACACGTGTGACTGACGTTTAGACATATGACAGTGCACGTCCCACTGCTGTGTTTCAAACAGAACTTCACAAGCTCACTGATCTCTTCGCTGCACAGATTGGATATGTTTGCAATCATTTTTGCTGCAAGATTCCTCCCCACCTCCGGACAGGGTGGGGAGCAAGAGCTCAAAAAGATGGTATAGAAAAAAAAAAAAATACACATTCTCATTCCAGTGCAGTAACACAAAGAGCACAGAAAAACCTGCTTCTTATGCTAGCTCTACCATCACAAACCATAATCCTCTACCCCTTGTGAAAGCCTCCACATACATATGTTAGGAATCGGAACAGATGACTATTGGATATGCCTTAGGGTGTTTTGTGCATGAAGGGCAACACTAAATACAGGGCAAGCTCAATGAAAAGAAAGATGGCAATGCCTTTCCACAAACAGCCAGTGAAATAAATGATTGAACCAGACAACAAGCCTGTAGATTCCATGGCCTTCAACAGAATTATAATGAACGATTAACAGCAGCAAGTAGTTCCAAAGGGGATAGAGAAAATTATGAAAATAACAGAGCAGTAACTAATCCAAGAACAAAACAGCAAAAAAAGGTCTAGATTCTAGTCTTCATGCTGATCTCTTGGCTGTGGTGGAAACGACCAAAATCCCTGTCAGGGCAGGGCTGTCAAGGCAGCCAGTTTATGGGCTGGCAGGTCAGATAAGAGAAGTAAACTTTAACTACGCTGCTTGAGGCTTTTACTTTCCTATTTTAGCCAGAACCCTTATAAGGACATACCTACATAAAATCTTCCACCACTGTTCCTAGAGTACAAGACATACCTACCAGATTTTGTCTATGGCTATCCTAAAGCGCAATATTCCCACAGGATCACTTAAGTTAGCATAAGACATACATTAGGTGTTGCTCCTGACCACACATGCTCAATTTACTGATTTGTTTGTGCTTTTGATCAAGCTAAACCTAAGTTCTCTTCTGACCCTTGCCTCATTTCCAATCCTTTTTAATGATCCAGTAGAACAAGGCACAGTAAAAATGTTGTTTCTCACTCAGAAATTAAATTGTTTTCTACAGCAACACTACAGAAATGTTGCTAATATTCTGGGAGGCAGGAATTAGCAATTAAATACATTTTTATAAAAACTGCCATTTTGTTAGATGAAAATGTGGCTGGTAGGATAAGGAAGACATAATTACAACTACAGGTTAGGGGAAATATACCTCAAACAGCTATTTGGTGAGGGGGTTTGTTTGGGTTTTGTTTTAAGCCTTCTCTATTGAAACATCTACTTAATTCAATAAAGGAAGAGGACATCTATCAGCTATTCACAATAGATACCCTACACATTGGGTCTGAAATAAAACAAAAGGGTTTAAAAGGATAAAAAGGAGACTTACATTACTCAGGGAAAAAGCCGCTGATGGATAACTGTTATTGAACCAGAAAGAAATAATGAGGCCATTGTTGGCAAGTGAAAAAGATGGAGTTAAGAATGATCATTTAGAAGACGGTGACACATGGCGTGGGGATCCTTCCATTTTTTCTCTGAGAACACAAAAGACATAATAAACAAGAAAGGAGGAACTCAAGTATGTGAATCTAAGAAGAAACATGAAGTAAATTGCAACCTGCAAGACCTGGTCTAATCAGGAAACTGACAGAACTACTTAACTTTCAGAATAAAGTCTATAGAAAGGATGGATTCTTATATACAGAAAAGGGTGTAGAAATCCATTCTGGAAGGAGGAGCAGCCCAAGGCAGAAGAAAGGAAAGATGTATGTATGCATGCTGACTGCAGCAACACTGCCAATTTGTACTGAATTGAAAGATATATGGTTGAAATATTATGGGAAATTGCAGTAGAGCTCCAGGGCAAGATAAGAAGTCAGACCTGGAAATCTTCAGGACGGGATAGGAAAGGAAAAAGCTAGAACAGTGAAGGGTTTGTATGATGTACATGCTAGATGGGATAAAAATTGCAGAATGATATTGAAAGGAAGCATTTTTCCTGCGATGCTGTAAGACTGTGTTCACAGCCACTTCCTGCTTGACATTAAGAAACAAACAGAAATCATGTGCTTCGCAAAATAGCGGGTAGCTGATCAAAACGTGATGAAAGCTAACAGGGTTTGAAGACATATTTACAGGCATATATAAAATTGAGAGATCTGCCTGAATCAAATTCCTTTTAGAAAAAATGCTGAGAATACATTTACATTTCAAGCAATTCATCACTCAGGAGTGAAACAAAAGACAGCAAGCCCAGTGCAACCTCAGGAAAGAGGAGTTGCAGGGACTTTCTAGCTCTCAAGAAAAAAAAAAACAAAAAAAAACCCAAATAAACCACATTCTGTCTGTTTTGTCACTCTTTACTGGGAGAAGGGACCTCAGACACTGGAAATGCCAACGGCAAAGACATGTGATACCACAGAACAGTAATGCTACTGTGTATGAATGGGGGAGCAAGGTGGTGGTGGTAGGGGGTTGTGTTTGCAAAGATGAGATTTATTCTTTCTGCAAAAGGACCAATTCTAATTCTGAATTAACTCACTCTGAGACCAGAAATGTTAGTAACCAGACAACTAGGTGGTACAACCTCTATTAGCAGAGCCCAATTAATATTTTGCCACTTCTCCTAGATTTATCTAAAGCCACTGACAAGTTATTTGAGGATGCCACAGTTATTTCAGAAGTCAGGCTAATATTTTATTACTGAGTAGTTTGTCAAGCCTTCCCAGCTTGTTACTTCCCCCCTGCCTTCAACACATTCAGCCAAAAGAGGACAGCCTGGTAATAGTCAGGGCAAGTGCCAAAGATAAAACCTTCTACATTTCATTTGATCTATTTCACATATGAATTTTCCAATTCATATGTGATAACAAGATTTAGAATATCTAATTTTCAGTTACTGACAAAAACATACAGTAGCCCATTAAGATAGTCTTATTACTGTGGTAATATATTGCAATTATAACTTTGGACTTTGCTATTAAGCAACAGCAACGTCAAATAAATATTTTAATTTAATAAAAATAGCATATACTTATTTTCCTCTCAAATCAAGAAATATAAAGTCTTTTCACATTAAATGTTTCCCCTTCATATGTTACAAAAAAAATTTTGACTTACTTCTTTCCTGCCTGCCTTTCTGCAAAGCTATTTAAAAATCTGTAATCTGTGATCAGCATTCATTCTGGTTATATTCTTATGTCACAGTTTAAAAAAAAAAGCAAGCCCTCAGTCTGGAGCAGTCTACCTACCAAGATGCCTTGGAATCATGAGTCTTAAAAAGCCTGCAAATTTCACCTACCGAGGAGTGATGAGCATGGGTGCCAGAAACCTCTAGTTTGTCAGGCTCTCTATGGCTTGTCAACCTGCCAGGCAGCTTGCCAAAGGCTGAGGCAGGAGAGCCAGCAAGAAACCCAGCAGGAATCTGTCAGAGCCCTACCTCAGCTTTGCTGAAATGAAAATGGTCTGCGCAAAATGTTCCGATTTCAGCAAACCAGCAAGTTCCAATGAAGCTGCACACTGATTTGTTGCTTTGAAAGAACAGACTACCACTGAGGTGGTCCTTTCCCATATTCCTATGAAGAAAATGTTTTACAAGATCTTTCCTGGTCAGCCTTACTCAAACTAAGCCACAGATGCATCTTCTTCTCCAGGTCACCTTCATATAAGGAAACTCACATTGTATAAACAGATTCAACTCCTGCGTAAGACAGACATCCTTTTCCTCGCTCACATTTTCCATACAAGAGGGCATATTTATTTTGGTGCTAAACTGTTCTTTCAGTCTGGGTCAGTGGTATTTCACACCACCAGTGAACCAGACTCGTAGCTTTTCTGCCAGCCTTCTCTAGTACTGTCGTTTGGGTTCCTGTCCACACTCTACTCTTTGGTGGGAACGAACTTGAGTACCAAAAGAAAAAAACAGCAGAAAACCAGAACCAATTAGCTGGAAAACAAGTAGGGCTTTGATTTAATTCCTTTCCTGCCCAGCCCTTCTTTGCCTTCCGAGTTGCTATTAACTGGTTCATTTCAGCTGTAAAGGTTTTTTAACCAGAAGGGAAGGAAAGTTGTGAATGAACAGTGGAAATGCATGCTGAGGGCCAAAGAAGGGTCCTGATCCTCGGCTTATCCAGATAGTCAGCTTTGTTACTGAGAACAGTTCTTGTTCAACAAGAGTATAAAACAGAAGACTGGAGGGATGGTAAGGCAATACAGAAATAAAGCTTTCAAATGTGCCTTTAAACTCAATGTTTTCTTAATCCCAAAGGTCCATGATATAACTTTAAGAGTTTCCAGATTATTATTTTTTTCCCCACACACCTTAATCTTGAGGATTGCTAAAACCTTTGAAATATAACCAGAGTTGTCAGGTATTACATTAGCCTCCAGAGCTAGGACAAGGCACTACAGGAAAAAATACTAGCACTATCAAATCAGAAACAGCCATTGTGGTAACATTAATTATTCTAAACTGATTGTCTTTCTTAGGGCACCAATGTTCCATTAAACACTTTCACCTTGGCCAAAGACTCAGTAAGTATGTCACCAAGACATTTTGAAGATCAGCATAAATAGTGAAAGGTCAAACACTTCTCTGAAGTCTACCCAAGTAACTCTGAAACTATTGAGACTGCAGAATTTGGTCCTATAAAAGGGCTGGTTACTCATATGATGAATGTGTTAAACTCACTGTGCAACACCAGTGATTGCTCAACGTTGGTCTAAGCCAACAGGTGGAACACAACTGAACAGCACACCCTTATGATGGAAAGCAGCTCAGAGGAGATGGGCAAAAATAATGAGCTCAGGAAATAATGTAAAGAATGATCACCAGTAATCATAAAGCAAGCTAAAATTATCTCAACACAAGGAGGGCTAGGGGTAACCTTTGTTTTTAGGTATACTGTTGTACACCAGTAAGCCAACAAGGTTGTATAAAAAGCCTTTCCAGAGACAGTTAGTGGGGAGGGGGAAGTGTATACATGGTTCAGTCCAATATAAATTCTAAAAACTGGACAACTGATAAAACAAACTTTGAAGACAGCAACAGGCTCGAGCTGGCTCACATATTCAACCCACATATTCCTTCCCAGTGAACATGGACACTCAGTATCATGACAGTGAGCACACAGGGACTGGTCTTGTGGCATTATGTTTATGCGACAATTTCAGTGTATTGTTGTATCACTGCGCTAAATCAAAATCCCATGGAATGCCAAATATATCAAATAAGTAAACTTTATAATTAAACATTAAACTATCAAACAGTATTGGACTCTGATAGGTCCCCCTTGCTTTCTCTTCCACAGAAGAAAGCTAGAAGGAAAAAAGAACAGTAATATGACAGAGCAACAATCAGGTGCTTGGCTTTTAACTGAGTTCCAGTATTAGGCCTTCATATGAAAATAACAGTGAGAGATTCTGGCTGAACTGACTTCCTGCCAGCCCTGGACTAAAAGCATCAGACATATCGATGAACATGCACTAACAACACTTTACTTCATATACTTGCAAAAAGACCAACTCAACTCAGCCACTATAAGAAATCCCCACATGTTCTTATTTTTGCTATTTAAGATTAATCTGATAGTATCAAACTGAAATTGCTATATGTTAAAATTATCAGTCCTTTCTTCTATATTCTATATTTCACTTGGACCTTTGGTATTGCAGGGAAAGAGGATTTGGGATGTTTAAAATCCTTGTCTTGATTAAAATCATTAACAGGATTACTTCAGTTTAGTTGTGCATTCTATGTACAGAAAAACTGCAAGACAAATACTTGATCTTGTCACATCTAGAAAGATGTTTGTATTATAAAAGGGATTTTAATGAAACTGAACACAGGCAAAAACTGTAGAAAACTGGCTTCTTTCAAATAACAGAGAGCCTTGTGTTTGAGAAAAAGGATGTGAAGCTGACAAATAAAAGCTAACTGTATTTTATAAAGAGGCTGCAATGGTGTAAAAGCTTGTTCTCTACTTCTGACCTGACTAAGCATGTTAAATCTCACAGAAATTTGATCAAATTTACTGTTTCAGAATTGAAGAGGCAAACATAAAAGACCTTCTCATTTTATGGTACATTTTTCCATAAGAAACAAGTTCATTGTACTATATTCAAATATTATATTATGAAAGTTAAAGATATACTTGCCTTCCTAGAATGTACGGTCCATTATTAGAGTCAGTTTCAAATATACTGAATTTGAAAGAGTGTCACAAGCAAAAATTGCTCACCTAATGCCTGCCTATATCTGTTATACCTTCAAGCTGTGCTGTGAGGCAAGGCCTACAGTCATAGAATCATACAGTCATTTAGGTTGGAAAAGGCCTTTAAGATCATCGAGTCCAAACATACACATAGAATCACACACAGAATATTTTTGGTTAGATGGGACCTTTGAGATCATCGAGTCCAACCAACAAACAACAACAACAACAACAACAAAATATCCCAGAACACCAAACACCAGAACAAATGCCCACAACCACACACCACCCCACCCATAAACAGACACAACCCAACAATCTCGGGCACTAGAGCATGCCCTGAAGTGCCATGTCTACACGTTTCTTAAATACCTCCAGGGATGGCGACTCCACCACCTCCCTGGGCAGGCTGTTCCAGTGCCTGACCACTCTCCTAGTAAAGTAATTCTTCCTAATATCTAATCTAAACCTCCCCTGCCGCAACTTCAGACCATTTCCTCTGGTCCTGCCATAATTCCCTTGGGAGAAGAGGCCAACACCCACCTCACTACAACCTCCTTTCAGGTAGTTGTAGAGGGCAATGAGGTCCCCCCCTCAGCCTCCTCTTCTCCAAACTAAACATGCCCAACATAAACCTAACACTGTCAAAACCACCACTAAACAATGTCCCCCAGCACCACATCTACAGAATCTTTTAAATACCTCTAGGGATGGTGGTTCAACCACTGCCCTGGGAAGCCTGTTCCAGTGCTTGACAACCTTTTTGGTGAAGAAATTTTTCCTAGTATCGAATCTAAACCTCCCCTGGTGCAACTTGAGGCCATTTCCTCTTGTCCTATAACCCGTTAGTCAGGAGAAGGGACCAACAGCCACCTGGCTACAGCCTCCTTTCAGGTAGTTGTAGAGAGTTATAAGGTCTCCCCTCAGCCTTCTTTTCTCCAGACTAAACAATACAAATATAATCCTCCATGCTAATCAGGTTATAATGCTTCCAGTAGTGCAGCAGACAATCAATTTGGATGTTTTCATATACATATTCTGCCATGTTTCTTGTTTTGCGGGATTACACAGAGCCAATTTAAGCATCTGCTTCCATGGTACAGCTACACCATAGCCTTCCACAGAACACCCATCATGAATATACCTAAAACACCTGAGTTTTTTAAAAAGTCATTTTCAGAACCCCAACTTAAGGGAGTCAAGCTCAGTGCTATGTTTGCATCTTTGGGAGAAACTCACTTGAGTGTGAACTGCTTTCCAGCTGGTACCAGAAGAGTGCCTTGCTCACACCCTCTTATACCATGCAAAAAGATGATCTTTCATCTGTATCATTCCTTCCTTGCAAAAGAAGAGATGAAACACCAGAGATACAGTATTCCTATTTCAAGGGAACCAATACACATTCATTTTTTACTGACGTGATTCATATCAGATCTAAATGCACTGCAGGAATTTGATGAACAGAATGCTAAGTAGTTGAAGAGTAACTTGCTGGTGAGTATCACATTTAATCTCATTTCCTTTAAAATCTTGCATAACTGCAGCATTCTTACATCATTTGGCAATAGCTTAGGTCAAGGCCTCATAGCCTAAGATGAGGGCGCTCTCAACATTCAGGTTTTCATGGTCTGGCTTTCATGGCAAACTTCATCCCTGCCCATTGTTGTGGATTTGCACATATGGATATAGTGGTGATGGGGTAGGAGGTTGCTCAGCTTTTCCTGAATAAACAGTACTCTACAGAGCTTCCATTTTGCCATTACACTAACTAGTATATATCCAACATGCCAGCATCAGCATTCACCAAAAAAGGATTTCTAGAAAAAATTATCTGAAAAACTTGCATTTTTAAGAGGATGGAAACATATACAGGCATAAATGTGTGTAACAATTCCAAAGATATGTGACAGCATGAAGTGTAGTGTGTTGATGAAGAAACATTGTAATTACAAAACCCTGTAATCTGAAACAGGGCTAGCTGATTTCTGTAATGGTGTAGTTCTGCTGTTTTTAACATTACATTATGTAGCGATGATATCTGATTAGGTAATTTACATAGAGTGATTTGACAGGAATTTTAAAATATCCTTATTGCTTTATGTATCCATTAGAAAGGATCATTTCTATTTTACTGTCTAATTACGCAATGAGGCAAGGACTCTGATATCTGTCAGAATACGAATCCAACAGACTACAATTTAATTACAAAGTACTTGCTACATAGTAGAGGCTCAGATGAGAATTTTTTCAAAGTCCTCCAAATATATGATTTTTAAATTGGAGGGATTCACCTTTTAAAATGGCTACATTTTACTAAACCAGCTCTCAGACTACTCAAGATTTTCTGCATGTTTAAAACTCTGGTCTGTCCACTTCCATCTATTTTGGCCTTCCTTTAATACCACTATAATCCCCTCACTTGTTTTTCCATTATTGTTTTTCCTCCAGGATGTGTCACACCCTTACTTTAATTTTCGTTACAGGGTCCTTCTCCAACACTCCATAGCTATGCTTCCTATATTGTTTTATCTTTGTGCTTTTCTCTAACTGACCTTGCATATATTCAATTTTCACCACTATTTCTAAACCAACACCTTGCAGTTGTATTATTTACTTCTGACTTTTCTTCTTCAAATTAATATTTAGCCTTCCTGTACAGATATCTCCTCCAAGGTAGTGCAGGTAATTAAAAGGGCTGATGTCATCTACTTGTGCACAGTTCTGCCTTATGCATGTTTATATATTCAGTGGGTAATTCAGACAGAATGGTTAGGATCGGATGAATTATCTTGTTATTTCTCTATCAGCTGTCGCGATCTTAGACTAGATCCCTAGCTTTTAAAAGTAGTTAAGGTGAAATGAACCCTATCCAAAGGTACATTTATGCCAACAAATGAAGCAGTATCAGGAAAGAGAGACCACACTGTTAAGGGGCATTGAAACTTACTTGCTTAGACTGATACATTTTTAAGTTTCAAATAGTTTTGGCATGTAGCAAATGACACTTCCCTAAACAACTCCCTGGCTCTGGAGACAGCAGATAAGGATCATTCACAGAAAAAAACATGACACCTTGAATTTTACCCACCTGTTCCTTGACATGGGTTTTTCCACACCAGCTGACCTCACTGCCTGAGAAACTGCCAAAGTACATTTAACTTAACTATACAGATGTAATCAGTAAGTCCACTAGTATCAACTATCAATTCTGCCATTTTAAATTACTTCAGAGTTTACTGAGGGGCAAGAGAGAGCAATACAAGAGTCATTTAGAATAAAATAGCTAAGTGGGTCTTTAATTATTGAATCCTCAAGCAATATCATTTGGGATCAATCAATATAGGAGTTTGCACTGAACATCACATTAACTTCTCTAAGAGCTTTGTCTCCAATGTTAATTTCTTTTATACAGTTTAACCATTGAAAGCTTATTTTGAAATGTTTACATATGGAGCCAGGAGATAGCTACAAGAGCAGCAAACATAACTGATGCATGTGAAACTTTCTATCTGAACTTTGCATGGAAATTTAGTATTCATGAGACATATGCAGTACATCTTTACTGCTGCTGGCATACTGATAGCACAGAGCTATTTTACACTGACAACACAGCACTGTGGCAATCCAGAATTCGTAGAGTTTGCATGGCTTCAGGTCAGGACTGTAAGTCTTGTCTCCCAGGAGTTTCATGCTGAGCAACTGACATTTCAGCAACTCCTCCCCCACCACCCCAATACAAATCTGCAATTTATAGGCGGTTAAGTAATAAGCACAGCAAACAAACCTTGCTAAATGCTACTCTCTCATTCACTTACTTCATAAGAACTCAATGAAATACATACATCTGATGAACACACCCAGCATTACAGGCAAACTAAAAGTACATGCAGCAAGAGCTCGATAGTCATGTTCTAAACCAGTAATACACAGGTGTGGAAAGACCTGAGAGGAAAAATATATTCCATGCTGTTTGTGCACAGCAGTTCCACAAGTCTTCACCACTAGAGCTAGAACAGTCAAAACCAGTTATTTAGGACCCACTTTACTCCAAATCCTATATTAATGCTTCAGAAAACTCAGTTCTTTCACAGCATCTAGGTTTCATGTTTCAAGTTCTCTGAAGCACTTAAGCCTTCCAACATATTTGTCCAATATTTAGTTATATCCATGGCTGGGTTCCTCACTGTGACAAGTGACCCATACTCCATGATCTAGCATTGTGCTAGACATGGACTATACAGTGAGGAATGCTGGACTCCCTAACAGGATCCTCAGAATAGTCCTTCTGCTGAATCACATTCAGTCAGTGCAGTATCATGGTTTTTAAACTTTGTCAGTAGAGATAATTTTTTTTGCTTCCCCAAAGGTAGAATCTCCCAAGGTATGGTCCCAGCTGCACAAGAATTACATACCTGCATTTTACGTATTATTTTATGACTAAAGAATTCTTACAGAGTCTACATACCACAGTACTTAAAAACAAGTCTTATGGCAAGGAATAGGGATGTCTCCTCTCCTCTCTCGTACTTAAGGTGTGCTTTCACCTTTTCCCCTTACACAGGTTCTCATACCATTCTTATTTCCATAACATTTAATTTCTCTCCAGTAATGAAAGAAGAGATGCGACTGGTGTGTGTTTCCACAGTTCAGTTAGCCTCGCCTTTGCCCAACATGTGAATCCTGGTTTACTGCTGCAGAGGAGAGAAAAAAGAAAGTTTCTCTTCCCTTAAACATCTTTGGCCAATGTCCAAAACCTACTACTGGCAGACTCAGAGGGATTCCTTTCCTCCTGTAGCTGCATCCAAAAAAAACTTCCATATCAATTTGAGAGGCATACAGTGAGAGATTCCCTCAGCAAAGACTATGAGGAAGAGGGTAATCCTCTCTGTTTAGATCCTTTCTTATCTAAACCTTAATTTCAGTTTGAAGTACTACACTGTTTTAAACTACTTTGGCAAATGAGGGTGCTGAAATAATAAATATATAAATAATAAATAGCAAAGGGAATGCAAGACAAACTTGGACAAACAATTCCCTGCTTTGTACAATTTTCTACCAGTGTGTAGCCCTCTCTCTATAAAATATGCTGTCAGTATTGTGCCGTACATAATGTGCGACAGGCACAGAAATCGGGCACAGAGCTGTACACAATTGCACATGCAAGAACAATTTGGTCTTCCATGAAAGGTCAAAGGAACTCAAGCACAAGCTTACAACCGAGAGAAATTTCACTAGCCTACCTGACTGATGTCCCCTCCTCTCCATGACAGTATTAGGCTATGTAAAGAGCAAAGCTCATAATTAGCCCCTTAGAGACAGCTGGTACCTTCTCAAAGTTTAGAACACCACATTCAGATCTCTATCTTTCAAAAACCTACATATTCCAGATCTTGTCAAAGAAACACAGTGGGAAATATCAAGCATAATACTAATTAAAACAAAAGAAAAGAAAACAAAGACACTGTCCTAGAAATAACTGTGAAAAAATGTCTCAATTTTCTCCAGTCAAAAAGGGATTTGTCAAATTCAAATGAATCCCAAACTAATTAAATTCAAGGCCTTAACTAGCTTTTGAATCTTTATCACTGCTAACTGATAATCACTAAGAGCAATAAAGTTTACATCTACTACTACTAACTGTCACAGCCTGAGAAATCCACATAATTAACAACAGAGTGAACACGTCATTTAAATGAGGAACTATGGAAAAAACAATTCTAAGGTAACCCAAGCCTGAGCCTTGAAAAACTGAATCCCTTAAGGAATAAAGTCAACCAAACCCTGAGGTACCTATTAGGGAACAAAGTTCTGACTTTTTCAAATGTCCAACAGCATTTCACAGTTTTCACCACCTTATTGCTATTCTGATATCGATCTGTTTTTCTTTACCAGTTTAACGGAAGTGCTAGAATATCTTGCATATTTCTATTACACCTATACCTATTTCTATCACTAATAAGTACCAGGGACCTTTGTTTCTAACATAAGGCTTTCATATTATTTTTACTTTTCTGCCAGAAAACAACTGTACAGTTGTTTTTCACAAACGTTTATCTGCAGTTCACTGCAAAGTTTTCCCAACAGGTAGTGCAGGTCACCATGTCAAAACCAGATATGGGTTTCAACCTAGATCCAACCATAGAAGATTAGGCCTTTTTTCCAATTGCCTTGCTCATTTTTCTCATTCTGAATTCAGTAGATTTGGCAAAAGCTCTTAATTTCAAGACTAAGGTCCTTCTTAAAGAAGAATGAAGTTGCATAATAATTACCTACATTTTTGACCTTTCTTTTTGTATATATTGAAAGCTAAACCATTCCTTCTAGCTTAAGAGATGCAACAGACATAAGTAATTCCTTTCCAGGATTTCCTAATGTATCTGATACAATAATTTTTAAAAAAAAAAAAAAAAAATCTTATTATTTTTTACTGCCAACAGTGATAGCCCAACCATCTCTGAATCCCTATTGGCAAAATGGGGACACACTGATAATTTTTGACAAACTGAAAGCTAAAAACTGTCAGAAGGTGCTTTTCTGGTTCCAAGCAATTCTTTTAAGGAATCACACATTAAATGACAGAGACTACTAAAAGCCAGGAAGAATCATTAAAAATGTTTTATAGAGATGTTATCAAATAAAACATCTTGACTGTCTCCGGACAACTTAGTTCAAACTGTGGAGCTTGTAAAGGTTTTATGGCTACTGAAATGCAAATATGTTCCAAGTGATTGAAAATTGAGATTACACACGGTTACTTATGGATAACTATAACTTTATGAAATCAAGTCTTTTGAACAGATAATCACTTTTTTATTGACAATCACTTTTTTCAGGACAGTTTACTTTTGCTTTATTATGAGATCTAGAAGTTCTGCCAGCTTGTCTGCTCAGCACCAATACGGAACAAGCCATTAGTATGTTTAAGCAGCAGAATTCACTTTCTGAAGCGTTTTAGCAAAAGCAAGCTAAATATCTGCCAATGATACTGAGTTGACTCTGGTGAAAGTTATAATAGGTTTTCATCTGTCCCTTCTTACATATTTCTGTCCCCTTCAAAATCAGTACAGATCACTAACCTATTGGGCTGTTGCTGAACACCACTCAGATGAGCATGGCACTGTATACAAACTCTCTGTCATCCTTGCTGTCTCTAGGTATGACTTCTTTCTGACACATAACATTCCCTGCAAAACCATTGAAGAAAATGCCAGTGATTAAGAACTAAACACTGTAAGGCTTACTGTTTAATCATTCTCTAGTTTACTGTCTCCTAGGCCAGTGACAGGGCAGCAATACACTGAGCCACATACACTACCTTTTGCTGACAATGCTAAACAGAAGACCCATTACAAGATTGTAAATATAGGCTCCATTAGAAAGAGTGAGCCATGGCAGCATACTATAGGTTTATACTAAATTCTAAAATAAGCTGGATGGCAATGCTATGGTGACCTTAATTACATAGGGATGTTTCTAGACTTGCTTCTCTTATACTTATTAGCACATTTTATTTTCAGTGAGCTTATACAGTAGCAACAGTTGTACTCTAACAGTACCATTAAGTGAGCTCATATTGAAAACAAAACAAAAATTTTTGTGAGAGCACAAAGGTTAACTTTGCCAATAATGCTCTCTCTCAATAGAAGCACACGCTCCAATCCTCTTTTTCACTACAGAGTTGATAATTTCATATATGTTCATTACAAACTGCTTAAGGAAGTTCAGGTCCTCAATCCATTACCCTACTGCTCAGGTAAAAATGAGTATTCCAAGAACTCTCTCCATGTCTGTATGTAGCTCACCTAACCAACCATTTCAGAGCTTGGTGCACTCCTTTGATTTGCCAGCAGCATTTGAAAGAGAACCTCATAGGGGAAGGACACTGTCTTTGCCACCTACCCTTTTCTCCAGGACAGCACTGTGTTAGGATAGGCATGTTTGGGCAGCAATCCCCAGCTCTGTCTTAGAGGGTAGTGACAAACCAGAACTGTTTTGCTTAGTCATCTTAATTTGTCCAAGAAGCATAGAATTGACAGATACAATAACTACCACAACAGAGGCCTTTGACTATTGGTACAAAGTTTATATAATGAATATATGTATATATTTTGACACACTGAAGTTGCAGGGAATACAGAATTTGGGGAAATCTTTCTTTTAAGTTCTGAAGGATAAAACAGCAATGCTAGAATTTATTCTCTGCATTCATGACAGATGTTGTAGCAAAACCTTTTACTTGTTCCTACTTAAATTTCAACAGATAAAATGCATTTACAAGCATGTCAGTTCTGAAGCTGAGATCCAGAGACTGACTTTGATTTGGGTTCTGATGCCTTTCATTTTGAAACTGCCAGGTACTGCTGCTGCATACCAATCAGAAAAGTGCTTGCACTTCATCTTGCAGTAACTTCCAGGTCATGTAACCCACAGGTTAAGAGACTACATTATGAAAACAAGTATTGTTCCTACATTAACTGAAAATTTTTGTATACTTTAAGTTACATTAAAGGACTGAGATGAATAAAACGTTTGTAAGCTTGTCCTCAGAATCATGTTCTACGTGACTTTATAGTTTCTATGTTTTTTTCTATTTTTTTACTCCATGAAGAGATGTTTCTGTTTATAAAGTTTTATATAAAATATCCACTATTACTCTACCTTTTCTCCTAAAGGGGTTCTTTGGAGTTTAGTTAGACCAAATCATTTCTGTTTAACTGTGTATCCAATTAGAGTACTAAAACAACCATATAAGTTATTTTACGTGACAAAGTATTATTCAAATTATGAAAGCCAAATATTACATCCTAATCACAATGTATAGCTGTTTATATGCTATTCTAAAGACCATCTCTCTCAAAAGATATTAAATAGCCAGTGTTTCTAAAAGTCAGTTTTATTTCCAGAGAATGTGTAAACAGAATAATTCAATTGACCCAAACTGATGCTTCTTAGATTCCAACAATAGGTTTCTTAATAAAACCAGTGAATCCTTTGTTTTCTAAAGTATGAGCCCAAAAGGCTTACAATACAATAAAATATTGGAATGACCCTACAGCAATATTACCAAAGACACTTTAATTTATTGCCTCTGTAGATATCTTCCGAGGCATTCTTTGTGTAGAAGTACTTTTACATTCCAGAGGTCAAAGACTACCATGCTATGCCTTTTTCAGCCTCAGAAAGGAGGCTTTGGAAAGCATTTACTAGTGGATAAAGAGCACCAACATTATAGCATTTTTTGTTTCCATCATGCATTTTCAGCATTATCTACACAAATACAGTTGGGAAAACACCACTGTACAGGTTAACAGCAGCCAAGTTAATAAAACAACATTGAATCTTCATCATATAGCCCGTCATTGGTTTGTATTGAGCCCTTCTTTCCAATAACAGCATATTCTCCAAGCTGAAACACCTACATATTTGCTCTCTATTCAGTTAGTTGTGGAACGTAATGCTCTAGTGAAAGGGAATCGGAAATGAATGCGTTGCTTTCCAGTTCCAAATAGATTGGGTTATCTAGTGCAGCCTTGATGAAAATTGTGTTAAATAAACAGTTTTGCCTTGGCTTTAACTTCTTATGCATTATCAAATTTTCCACCATCAATGACATTTAATTTTTACACCAAGTGTAAAGAAGCTCTACTTTGATGTGTTCGCATGACAAGTTAGAAGCCAAAATAATTGATCAGGAATAACCTAACAGAATTTGTCCAGACTGTGGAATACTTTCCGCATCCTAAAAAGCTTTATTTGCTGGTAAGGACAGATGCTCTGGAGACAGAATGATTTCAACAAGAAAAACAGGATTTACAGATAACATGCCTAGACAACCATTCCTTACTAGTCACCTTTCCCTCTATCCTCACCTTCAGGAATGCTGCCACATGATTAGCAGACAAAAATCACTTCTTCAAAGTCAAAACATCCCCTCCCCAAAAAAGCCACATGAGAAAGGCCAATAAAAACCTAAAAAAATCATTTTCACTTGAGTATTTTTCCATGGGGTTGTTTTTTTTTTTTTGCTACATTGACATGCTACTTTTGAAGCTCCATTACAGCCAGGCTGCTATATTATCTCTTTGGCATTTGATTCAGAATGCAGGCACTAGAGTTTTCATAACAAACACCAGTAACTACTGTAATCCTAAAAAAAAAATAATCTAGGTAGTAAGTAACAGCCCTATATTTTCTATGCAGGTATTTCTACTACACATGTTATTTCGTGTACCAGTTGTTTATGTTTTTCATTTTCAATGTAACAGCCAGATTATACAATGTGAAATCCTTCTTACAGAACTGTGTCATTTCTTATATCTGCTTTTCCATCCTTTAAAAACGGTTCAGCAAGTTAAGGCAAAATTAAAATTTGAGACCCATCTCATTTTTCCTAAGAGACGGTGTATTGCTATTGTGGTAGAAAGCTGAAGAACAGGGAGATCCATCTCCCAAAAGCACTAGGAGTTCTTGAATTGGTTTTGACTTGGGTATCACTTGGAAGTACTTCCCCTTCCAGGCTTCACTGTGGAAAGAACAAGAATCTATTGCTGTCATCTGTTAAGCCTGCCCAGTATATCCAAAATTCTGAGACTTTTTTCCATGCATACTCCATAGAAATAAGTGTATTCCAATGAATACATCCATTTGTTAACACGCATCAACATCTGAACTTCTGTAGTACTCAAGAAGATAGACTTCTTTAGTCTCCATCAGGTATAAAAGTATCAATCATAAGATACTCTGAACTGAGTATTACATGCATTATAACAGTAAATAGTGAATGAACATATGGATAATCCCACCTGGATCATTATCCGTTTGATAAGACTCCATACAGGCACAGCAACAAGTCATCTTCCCTAGAAGATGACAACCTAAGATAAAGGGTAAAAGGGCAGGGGAATTAGTCTCTTTTTTGGTGAGAAGGAGAAAGAACTGCTTCTTTTCCATCAGAAAAAGAAGAAATTTCAACAACTATGCAAACAGACCATCAGTAATTAGAAGAATCTGCCCAGGCATGAGTCCAATGGAGTAAAATAACAAGTGAGATGGAGTAAAGAGGATTTTACAGTTCAGATGTGGGAGGCAGCTTAATACTATTGAAATGGTAAAGGAAAGAGGGACAGGAAAGCAGGTGAGACCTATGAGAGGGATAACAGAGTTGTTATGTGCCAGGAAAAGGAGTGAGAAGACAGTAAGTTCTCTGCAGAGAAAAGAAATCCAGAAGTCTAGAACCTCTATGTCTTTACTTTCCTAGGAGTGTTATGAAGAAGGAATCTCTGAACATTGGCAAACCTTAACTATATTGGACTGGAGGAACATTGAAATGGCCGAACTACAAAAGAATTGTGGCTCCTTTAAGAAGAAAAATAAGACAGATATTACAAAGCAGTACGTAAGAGGACTTTGCATGCACAGTTTTATCATTGAATACATCAGGAAAAATCCATTCCACATAACACTGCATGCAACTGTCTTACGTAAGCTTAGGAGCCAAGACTTTGGGGTTTTAACCAGTTTACAGCAGCTCCTATCAGGAAGGTTTACATAACAGTAATTTTCTGAAGGACAACTCGGAGAGTAAGCGACTCAGTAATAATTTCTATCTCCTCATGCCAGCTTTGGTGGATCTGGTCCATCAGTACACTGACGCTCAGCAGGGGGCTGGAAGTTGTATCCTTTCCTATTTGAAAGTGTGCTGTGCCAACACGTGACAATCTGTGGGTTACAACATCCTCTTATAACAAATATTTATTATACAATGACCGAGAACAGTCAGAGTTCTAGGAAACCTGCAAAAGATACTTTGTGAGAACAGGCACCAACAAACTAAGTGTGCACGTTTATCTGAATTTACAAGTTTTACACTTCAGAATTAGCACACATCATGTAATAAGGCCCTTTTGGATATCAGGCCCATGCAAGATATCAATACTGTTCTATCAGTTTTAAGTGGTATAATAATGTACTATCAGTACTACCTAGGATGAAAACAAGATATTTAAGAGTATGAAGCTAGTAGTAAGTAATTTTGATAGTTTCCTTCAGCAGCTACGTAATTAAAATTAAAATACCCCTTTGAGAGAGCCATAAAACTTTACAAAGTAAATTAAAAAAAAAAAGTTTAAGCATATGCTAAAAGCAGGAACAATTATAATTTGTTTCAGTTATATGCCTCATCTTCAGTACAGTTTTATAAAACTATCAGGTCTGGATCTGCTTTAGAGTCCACCACGACACATGCGTTTTAAAGGACTAGCATTACAGAGACAGGAAGCCTTATTGGCAGATGGCACTAACCAGGAACAGAAGCATACACTATAAATCAGTATGTTGTCAGGCTGCTGATTTTTCAGTGAATTAGAGGGAAACTTTTTTATTCCTACATTTTTGGCTTTGGGCAGTTTGCCATTAAAAATAGAACCAGTGAATCAGTAAAATTTATGTCCCACAATCTGCATGATATTCATGATAAATCTGTCTTCTCTCATCCTGCCAGCTCCTTTAACACCACTGCAAGTGTCAACTTTGTAGATGACTGACACAACCAAAGACAAATTGGAATTTTTTTTTTTCTATCTGTGTTCTAGATAGGATACACTGATCAAATCCTTTTCTTGTCTAACAGTAATTAGGTCCTGATTGCTTGACTTGCACCAAAAGTATGAGAAAGTGTAGAAGCTTAACTTAAAATTTCATATTCCTTTTTTAACTAAAACTTTCACAGTGCCCTCATTATTCTGAGCTATTTTCAGAACAAACTACCCATGAGGGAGGAGTTCTCTTCTGGTCAAAACCCTCCAAACTGAAACTAGGTCTTGGTCCTATTATTTTCTCTGCAATTTATTTTAGTTATGAAGAATCTTCAGCAAGTCATTTACTCACTCTGCACTTGTCTTCTTGGGATTGTTTAACACATGTAACATGGAAAAAAATATTTCAAAGCTGTCTTATCCATGAAAAAAATATACTGAATTTCTTTTGAGACATGCAGACCTCATCATACATATGTAATCAATTATGCATTACCTCAGTCACCTCTCCATAGAAAAGAATGCGTCACTTTCAACTCGTAAGATTTTCGGAAGGTCTCTGGTAGCTGGAAACTATTTTTTCCACATTCTTTTTTGTTTCTTCTATGATTCAATTTAAGAGGACAGCACAGAAGGGGAGTGAAGTTCTACTAGAGTATTGCTTTTCATCCTCTACTGGCTATAACTTTGTCCACGCGTCAACATGTTAACAAGTTTCCCCATCGTTGCACATATAGTCATAAAGTCTATTTGGATTAGAAGAACATTAGGCACCAGATCCTATTTATTTATACAAAACTTGCCACAGTAAGATGCTATATCTTGTTTGGGACCTCTCCAGGCAGCTGTAAGGAAATTTGTAATTTTTATTCAATCTACAAAGCATTTTTGATTCTTTCCTAAACAACACACTGTAGAATCAGAAGATTAAAGATTATTTCTTTCTTTGAAGCTTGTATGCAGTAATGAATAAAAGACATAAAATTGTAGGAAGGAAACATGCAAGAAGAGTAAAAGAGCAGAGACTTATACCAAGAATGTCAGTATGAAGTAAGTCTTCAAACATCAGTAAACCTCAAATTCTCCTTCCAAGATTTATTACCAAGTGTAATAAGTGGTAAGTAATGACAATGCTCAGAAATGTCAAAGCTGAATACTCCCTTTTTGTCTCCCTGTGGGTTTTTTATTTTAATTGAAATCCATTATCAAACTGGATCCCTAGAAAATAAGATTGAAAGCAAAAGGAAGAACTGCTCTCTTAGCCTGCTACATTGGTTTTAAAACCTGTGTTAGACCTGATACAGCTTCACAAAACAGAGCAAAAAGTTGACAAGTATTTTTTGTTAGATTTTTCTGCATCTGGTTTCTTCAGATGGAATGATCGCAGACAATTCAACCTAGGACTGGTATTTAACATGGCTCTTAACTCTGTACTAGCTTTAGAATATAAAGTACACATTTCAATATTTGTACTATACTGAACTAGGTGAAGAGGGAGTTTTTGAATCATCGCCCTTTGAGGTATGCCTATATTCCAAATGTTACCACAATCTGAGAGAACAATAAAATAAATGAGATTAAGCCTATGACAGATCTCAGTAAAACCAAGGATTATTTGGGAGTCATACAAGATGGATCTAGAAATACAACCCATTCCATAAACCAGTTAAATCCTTGGCGTCAGAAGCTAGAAAAAGTAAATAAAAACTAAGGTCTCCAAACCATTTTCTAATCTGCCATACAGAAAGAAATAGAGAAAAATGTCTCAAAAATAGATGATAAATTTTTGATAACTGATATCCAAACTCCAGATTTCTTAGGTTGCTGTCTAGGGTAAGATACAGTTGTCTATTGCCAATGACTGAAGAATACATTGGCAAAAAATTAAACACTGCAGAAAACGTCAATTAAAAAAGTGAAAATTAAACTGAATTGAAATGCTTCCGTTAAAAAAGAATTTTGCAAATGAGCACAGAAAAGTGACTTGTATGACAATGATCCAGATGGAAATCAGCCGAAATAGCTTGACTATATGAATAAATTTCATATAAATGTTATCCTAAAGAACAATTTTGCAAATATTGTGCTTAATGTTAGACCTTTATAAACAGCTGCAAGATGAAAGAAAAGAACTACTATTTGAAGGAAAAAAATAGCATGTATCAAGTGATTAAATACAATTGTGTATATGTTAAATGAGCTCCTTTATTAAGCTTTATGCATCAAAATAAATTCCCTAACACAAAAAAACCTACCAAAAAATCTAATCACTTTGTTAGGTTAGTGTGATTGCTTAAAAGTTCATTCAGGAATTAGCACAATAAATTAATATTTAACAATATTCATTACCCCACTGGGCTCACAAAATATTTCAGATCTAGGAATTAAAGCCTAACAAATTTACCATCAAAATAATGACACATCCTCAATGATGAATTAGAGCTATTGTGAAACATGGGACAGTACTTCACAATCCTTTTCTGCAGCAGCAAGACATCACACACATTCAGCTCTTTTAAGATTGCTACTGAATGGTTGCCTTCAGTTGCAGATTTCTGTACAAGACAAACTGGAAATAAACAGTTAATCACTTCCTTTACAGTATCCTGACATCTATCAGAATTATAGGGTAGCTTTGGATGTGAATAACAAGACTTAATGAATCAACTCATCAAATCCTCCATCTTGTGGGTTTTGGATTTTATTACATTCCCCAAAAGACATAGATATGGATTTAACAAATTTTCTTTAGTAGCTGTTGTGTTGGTAGGTACATACAAGGTAAGATACTCAGAGATTGTATTTACTGGCTACTGTTATTTCTTAATCGCAGCACTACTGAAGTTGGAGGAGCTCTTAATTCATGGTCTGACATGAAATTGCACTGTTGTACATTACTAAATAATCACCCAGTCTATAGCAAATAATTTTTAACTGTGCAATTCCAATTGTGTAATTTTGAGACAGTGAGTGCACAGAATTCCTTAGATCTCGCAGACATTTAGTCCTATAATATCCACTTTCATAAATCATAGCTTTCATCTCCAGCCTAGATACTGAACTCTTAATATATGATCAGCAGTCAGAGCTTTTCCTACCCTAACACAATGCCCTATTCACATTCATATACAGTTGCCAAGACATTTCTTTTTAATAAATTCCCTTAGTTTAATATCTATGTTAAACAGTTTGTTTGCGACAGCAATGCTACACAACTCAGCACCATTTACCTCTGTGGTCACAAAAGACAACTCAAGACGCTGCCTGAGATCACTAAAGTCACCTGTCCAGAGAGGACCCTTACTTCATTTCTGTTTATGCTAAACTCTGCCTGTCTGGCAGTAGTTACGTTTATAACTCCCTTAATAAAGTAAATGCTAAAATGTACTCGCTTTACCATTAGATTGTAGTGATGAAAGGGATTGCATAAAAGTAGCAGCTATTCCCAGAGCTGCTTCCTCACCACATTATGTCAGGTTTATGACTGTGTAGCATTCTTGACATCAAAATGGAGAATCAGACACTACCTTCTTCATCTCCCAATAGCTGCTTTAATTAGAACTCAGTATATTAATAACAACTACATGGTAATAATGTTCATGACCTATATGCCATAATTCTCAAAGCAGTGCACACATTAAGCAATTAATTCTCAAAACAGCTTTATGTGACAAACAAATTTTATCTCCTTTTTAAAGACTGGAGAGCTGTAGATTTGAAGCTAAATGATACTCCCATGAAACATCATTTAGAAGTAAGATTAGACCTCAGCAAGTCACAAATATGACAGTATACTCATGTTTTCCTCTTCTGCCAATACAACACAAAGCTTTCAAGGTAAGATTTATAATACAACTATGTGAAAAGACATATAATTTGCAAGAAAAATAAAACAGAAAATTAACAGATTGATTAGCTCAGCATTTTATAATTTCACATCATGATGGAAACCTTGGGCTATGTTTCAGCCTATTACACAGCAGAAATAAACCACCAAGATTTCCCGAGTATTCATTACAGTATTCACTCCTGAAGTAACAAGTTCCATGGAAACCACCACACTGCATTTAGTTTTCAGCTTTGCTCCTTAGTTGTTCTAATATTAGAGTCTTAATTTCTCAGAATATAAGGATTCATAAACTACCTGAATTAAGAATACCAAAATATTTTCACTACTATGAATACTAAACTTGCTCTGTGAATCCGTATTACCTGAAGGACGTTTTGATGGTTTTTGGCTAGTCTAAGGGGAAGAGGAACATTGTGAGCCCGAGTGAGGCTAAGATAACTTAGTTACCATAACAATACCTTTCCAGGAGCAAAGCTTTGTTTGAAGTTGTTCCAGGTTCTGCTCTTTTTTACCACGTGCTCTTCCAGCAGTGCCAGAGTGAACAAGTTTGGTTTCATACATGCCAAATATTTGACAGATTTCTTCAGTATTTCTATACCATAGAAAAATAAGCAACTTGATACAGTTTCTTGGTTCAGGGTTGCAAGTTTCCCACCTGCTTCAATTGCAGATGGACCTCCACAGTCAAGTCAACTAAAACAAGGGTTTACAATCTAGGATGTTTGGGGTTTGTTTGGTTTTTTGGTGTCTTTTTTTTCCCCTCTGATCCCAATGTTATAAACCATGCTTTAAAGTGGAGCTCTACTATTTGTGCTTCTCAAGTCACCAAAAAGGACTTTGAGCTTGATACTCCTGTCGCATATTCAGACTTCCATAACCACTAACTCCAGCAATCTCCATTACTGGCTGTGACCATTACTACCTTGTTTTTCTCCCCTGTAGTACTTTTGTAACAGAAGATGAGGAATTCAGTCTTCATTGCTTACGGGAACAGAAAGAAGCTGAGAACAAATTCAAATAAATTTCAATGGACAACACAAAACCTGAAACAGACAACTTTGGCTCATCAGTGGTATGCAGAATCTAACATAAACCTTGCAGTCTTTTAAAAGCAACTCTCAATTAAGGAATTTTGTGCTCTTGAGGTGCATCTTTAGACAGATTTCAAAGTCTTATTCTGTGTATAGGTAAATGTAATTGAAATAAAAAAAGATATAGAGAATGCATGCAATACATTAAGGTGACTCACATTGAAATGTAAAAGATAGCAGGCTGTATTAGCAAGATCTGTTCAGTGTACCATAGTAAATAAAGGAGGCTGACTAGAGGGCTCAGATTGTTCTTGATGTAAGCTATTTACCATAAGAAAGAAGAAAATATCCTATGAAGGTAGGGGGATAAACAAAGATAATGATCATTCCTGGTGAACTGTGTTGCCATTAAGCTGTTGAACAAAAGGAGAAAAGCTAAAAGGACAGTTCAGGAGACAAGAATGGGGATTCACAGAACAATCCTAGGCATGATGTAACTTAGACTGGGTGAAGGCCGAATACTGTCAGTTTTTCCACAGCTTCCTAAGGATACATTTCAAACTTGCTGTTTACTCTGTGAGCACACAAAAGCTAAATCAATCTAGAGCCTTCGGAGACCAAGTCTCCAGAGACCACTATGCAGGTGGTAAAGTTATATTTTGTTTTAAATGAAAGAAAACCTCACTGACATCTGTCATTCCACTCCATACCCGAAATTCTGTTGTGTCCTTGAAAACAGCTAGACAACTGTCCCAGAGGTCAGCAGCACAACTTGTTTGCTTTCAGTAAGAGCACAGCACTCCTGTTTTGATGCTGTCTGCCAATTCCAAGTTACTGAATTTGGTGTGTGATGGTAGAGGCTATTCTCCTCCAGCAAAAAGTTCCACTTATGGCCATGAATTACAAAAACAACTTCAAATTTTAGATGACACACCTGACTGGGAATGTTATTCTCTCTGAACTTCTACAACCAGGAGTTATCGGCATTGTATGGTTGCACTCAGTGATCTCAGAGGTCCTTTCCAACCATGAAGATTCTGTGATTTTCATAAAGCTTTGAAGTACTGTGCTCTCCATCCAAACAGTTAAACATGCCTGTCTCCGACACAGCTATGCTGCATGAACTGTTATGCATCCCATTCACATTCCCCATCTCCTATGATATGCATCTGCGCACAACTACACAGGTTAGAACTTCTGGAAAGATACATTGAAAGGATACAGGCTTACCCTTTAATATGGAAAAAACGCAGGAATGGAGCATTCAGGAAGAAATTAAATACACTAGATGAGCATTTGACGGTGCTACACAGCCCATCTCCAAAACTTTCTTCTTCAGATTCAAATGCGTTAAGACAACCATTTTGCTAATTATTCAGCAAAACAGAGGGTTGCCCATCTCATTATCCATTGACACAACACGAAGAAAGAAGAAACAGGCTTTTGAAACTTAAAATATTAAGAAGAATGCTTCTGGCTAGTCGAACAGCACTAGGAAAAGTGCAAGAAAAAGGAAGCTGGGAAACTTGACACAAATTTCTTCCAAACACCTGTTAGCAATGACAGGCACTTCTCTAGGTAAGTCCTCTTAAAACAAATAAGCTGCAATGTTGGTTTATTAGATAAGAAAGCAACCACAAACTCTGTACAGTTTAGGTCAAGTTATCTTTTGCTACTTTACCCCGCACATTGTTAAAAGACAACAGTTCCAGCTAAATTTGCGAAACATGATGTAAGCTCTGTTCTTTATGCAGTTAAGTGTGCTGCTGGACACACCTTTAAGTGTCCATACAGACACTTCTAACGCAGCTGCGTGGAGCAAGGGGACTGTAAGATTGGAATTGTACTGAAAACAGTTAGCTCTCTTTAAAGGCTTTGTGGAGCTTGGGCACGAGGGTACATGTGTGGTGGTTCTACTCCTTGCTTGAAGTCTGGCTGAAATAGCTACATGTCAGGCAGCAGAGGCTGAGAACAATACTCAAGCCTTTGGGATGCCTTTTGCATAATGACAGCAGTTGTGTCCTCTCTACAGTGAAGTAAACTGTACTCTAACAAGATTTTAGTGATATGATCTATATCCAAATATTGCATGACTGGGCAACTGCAGTACTAACGTTTATGTCAATGAAATGAAATCAGAGATGCTACAAAAAAAATCACAGTTCATTTGAAAAGAATCTTTATAAAACAAATCTTAATTTATAAACATAAATGCAGCTGTAGAAGTGCAAAGATATCCACCCTGTAAAACATTTCCTTACATAAATATGCTACACAATAGATGACACTTTGGAGTATTGGGAATAAAATCCTGCTTCCTAATTAACAAACCAAACAAAACAGACTTGAAAATTAAAATTAATTAAAAAGGCCAGTATCAAATAGGATCAACCACAGGCATTACACAGTGAGGTCAATTTGGGTTTATTAATGACTACTGGAATATTTTTCTCCCTCAGCTAAATGACAGCTGCACTTAATCTGCCTAAAATATCTTCAGTGTAGAGTAGTGGAATGGAATGGAAGTAGGTCAAAGGACAGAGCCAGCAACCAGCTGATAACAAGCTTTAACAATAGCCAAGTGCCAGGTCAACTAGATTTTGACCCCAACATTTTGGTTTCTGAAATGACCTGGAAAGCTTTTCATAATTTAAATAGTTGCTTGTGCTCCAGTTCAATGACCATATCATATGAAACTTCGTATGTAGAGGGGAAACTGATATAGAAATTAAGTATTAATCAATTTGTGTCAGCAGAGGAGAGAATAATATGGAAAGAGAAGGCTAGAAAGCATTCACCAATACTGCATCAAACTGATCCTCCCCCCAGTTTGTTTACCAGCTACACCCCATGAGTACTTCCCTTCAAGGTTTTTCAATGGAGCCACTTTTCACAGTTCTTTGTAAATTCTTTTGGAGAATTACTTATTCAGGGAAGAGAAATCACCATCATTGATCATAAATGTGTCTCATTTCATCATAAATGAGACAATGCCAGGTACAGGATCATTTAAAAGAAACAGTAAGTTGATGGAAGCATATCTATAACAACACCCCTGAGTACTCCAACACTTACTGCCCTCACGTTTCCATTTCTGAAACTTGCTAAAGCACTACTGCAATGCAACAACACACCAGATAATCAATTGTTTAAGAAGTCTGATTTACGGCAATTCCATTGCCCTCCTCACATCTTTCTTTACCATCCTTCCTCAGAGGATTCAAAATGTTTCATACACACAGATATACACACAGATGAAAACTTTACAGTACAGGCAGGTTTGTTGGGTTTTTTCCCGGTCAGGTAATCTGCATGACAGTTAGACACTTTCATAAAACAAAACAGAAGAACACAGAAGTTTCAAGAAAACCCTTACAAATGAAGTTTTGAACAGCTCTAGTTAACACTTTCAACCAAACTGCAAACCTCAACTTCTAAAGCAAGAGCTCTCTTTGACCTTGCTGTCATACTCTATTGTTTTGCTTTTCAGTTTTCCCACTCAGAAGCCAAATATTTTGTATTTTATTATCTCTTATGTGTGAAAGACACCTTATCCTATCAGTTAAGGTATTTATTTTAGATTTTTATTAAAAACAGTGGAAAAAAGCTACGCATAAGGCAACACAGTAAGTAAATATCTTCTGTGGAGTTCTATAATTGCTTCAGAAAATTGCATCTCTTCCCACAAAACTAGTGTTCTACAACTAATTTCTACATAGCAGTTAGGAAGCAATTTCCAAGTCACACTCGTTGAGTTCAACAGAAGAAACAGCTTAACATGAGGGCAAGAAAGAAAGGAACTTAACTCTATCAATTTCTTACTATTATTTGCCAACGTTACAATAAAGGGACATTAAAAAAATAAAATTCCACAATGTTTCATTCGTCATTTTCACACTGACACTGAACCAAGTCTAGCACAGTGAAACAGAATAGCCAGGGAAAGACTTCATTATTTATTTTTAGTCATGAAGCAAATGATACAACAAAGAGCAAAGACTTAAAAAAAAACCCAAACAAAAAAGTCAACCCCAAATCACAACAGGCATACAAATTAAATACAAGAAGCAAGGCCAACAAGAAATGTTCGTATGATTATGTGGGCCTCAAAAGAACCTCTCTCAAGTCACATACACACCCCAATGAAATGCTAAAGATACTCCTAACCCTTGCAGGTCAGCATTTCCTTTCCATACCACTTTTACTTAAAGTGGTCTTGTATATGTGTAAAGAGCTGAGTGTCAGCTTATCAATAATAGTCCATCCCTGATACAATCTGCACTAGAGACCTAGAAAAAGATTTGATATATTGCCTGGAGACTTTAAAATATGATAAGTAGATGAAACTGCAAACTGCAGATTAGCCATTGCTATTAAAAAGGAAAGTCATCCGGAGGGATGTTTTGTACAGAAATGTTTAGCAACTTTCTGTTTCTTTTTCAGCTGAAGCAAGATCCAGCAAATCCCTGACACTAGGATAATTGGGATGCAGGAAACTTTCATTAGAATGACAATCCAAGAGTGCTTTGTTAAAATACCAAACTCTGTTTGCATTTGCTGCTCAAAACAGTATTGAAAACAAACCAGATGTTACTTTCATATTCAAAATTTGAAGAATTTTTTTGAAGTAGCCACACATTACGATAAAAGCTCACAAAATAAAACAAGAAGAAAGAAAAAGAAAAAATCTCTTCCACCACCTGACAAAACAAAAAGTTCCTATTTGCAATTGTGCTAGGCAACACATACAATGAAATTATGTGTTAGAGAAGACTTATCTGCCAGAGCATCCAAAAGTATTGTTGGTACTGCAGAAAGTATTGCACTGAGTAAACAGAAGATTACAAGGGACCATCTGGGTACTCAGATCCCCTGCTCTTCCTTCACTCGCCCTCACCCATGCCCTGCTCAACAGGGCCAGCCAGACTTTTCTTCATCCACTAGTAGGCACAATGCCCACAGAACGCACCCAACAGCCCAATACAAAGAGAAGGCCAAAAGAGCTATGATATGCCTAAGGAGTAAAGCAGGCAGGTTTATGGGCTCTACCAGTGCCCGGGCGCTTACTGCTGCAGGGAGTACACTAAAGAAACCTGCTGTACAGCTCTCACACAGGACAACCAAGCAACAACAAAAAACCCAAAGGAGAATTTTCTTTTTAAGAGCCCCAACCAAGACATCCCAGACAAAAAAACAGACAAACAAAAAAAAAACCCAAACAAAACAAAAAAACCCAAACAAAACAAAAAAACCCAAACAAAACAAAAAAACCCAAACAAAAAAAAAACCCAAACAAAAAAAAAACCCAAACAAAAAAAAAACCCAAACAAACCCACAGCAACAAACTGATTTTAATTCAACCCATATACACAGGACAACACCCAGGCAACACCTCAAACATTACCAAGGCATTATAAACTTTCAGTCATCACGCAGCCACGCTACCAGTCACCCTTATTCAAAAGTTCATATTGCTACCTCTAATTAAAGCAGCTGTTCGGCTTAACTAAGGCAGAAGCCTGGCAAGCACCGCTTGCCGCGCAGCTGGGCACACGACACCCACCGACAGCGTGTGGGAGGAGCAGCCAGTATGGGGGCCCTTCCCGTCCCACCCTCTCCTCGCAGAAATTACCATTAAACTCCAGCCGCCTCCACCGCCGCCGCGGCGGCCCTGAGGGAGGGAAGGGGCGAGCGTTAGCCCAGGGGCATTTAAATAGCCCGCCGGCGTCACGCGGTCTGGGCGACCGTTAAGCGCTTGCTGCCGAGCGGCCCCTCAGACACCGCCGGCCGTCACCTCAGGTTCCAGGCCGCTCCTGAGTGGGCCTAGGAGGACGGTACCTGAGGGCCTCCAATGTTTTTTTTCTCACTGAGTGGCAACAAACGCTGAAAAGACTGCAAGTTTTAATCTGAACGCGTTTATGCTTCTGGTGTGGTCAGAAATACAGCTCTTTGATCTTCAACATCTTAATACGTGCTCGCAGCAAGAGTTCTGGTTTCATCGTGTTACGTGGTGAAACTGTGTTTCATGAGGAGATTATGGTGTGCTTTCTCTAGGGTTATGCAAGCAAGATGAACTGCGTGGTATTTGAATGTATTTAAAAGCCGAGCCACGTTAATTTTGTCAAAAGATAAAAGTGCATGCAAGAGGCTGACTGGCTGAACAACCGAAAATAGTACACACAAAAGACAGGAACCAGAGCCACTGCAAGAAAAACTTCCTGAAGTCAGAGGGTCTCACTGACAAGCCTAACCCAAAGATTAAGTAGATCTTGAAAAACAGTAGAAATTGTTATGAATAAGCATCTGGCCATAAAATTTTATGTTGTAAAATAGGAAACACCAAAATACGGAGCTCACTTTTTCTTCCCTGCTCTGCCCCCTTGCGCCTCACAGCCTGACACTGGCAGGGGTGCTGCGTTTCATGGGGCTCAAAAGCACTCAAAAGCAAAGGTGCCAACAAGATGGTCTTTCCTTGGCACTTACCTTTTTATTCTTTCTTGCTTTGTGTTTTCCCTTGAAGTAAAAATGACTCACCATGGAAACATATGGCATTTTCTAGGTATTAAAAGGACAAGACTTAGGGCTGCATGCAAGAGGACCTCCCCTTTATGGCTTTTTTCCAATATTTGGGCATCACTCTCAGTCACAAAACCCACTATCTAACCTTGTTGATGCTTAAGTTTCCATATGTAAAATTGCAGAGGCTCTTAGGTTTTGCGGCTCTGCATGCACTCGGCCATCAGTGGTGTGATAGCATAGACCTGCCTAGTGTCTAGGTTTCACTTAAAAGCTCTGCCAATGCTCATACGAGGTGTGTGCCTGCCTGTTGCATTTGCTGGGTGGATTCTGCAGTACGCAGACTGCAGTGGCTCAGGAGCACAGAGTTAAAAGGGACTTCCTGACCCACAGGGTCATGGCTCCAACACCATTAATTAAAAATGCCAGCAATGTCTCTTGTAGGCAAGTCCAAGCACCATCTCACAGCTGAGGAGACACAATACTTCCTTGTGCCCATTGAGGCCTACTCAAACGTGCTGCAATTTCACACAGATGGAGCAGTAATAATAGAGTCATGAGGCTAATAACATTCCTATAAGAGCAGTGGCTTTACTAAATAAAGCTCCCAGGTGAGCCTGGTGTAAGATCATGACTCACTCTGGAGGGAAGAGTAGAAAACAAACCTTAATACCTGCTCATGATCTGATGCAGAGAAAATTCCCATCTGGCTCCATATCTGTGCTTGGCTTTATGCTAAGTGGATTAGCAAAACACCAACCAAACACATCTGAATTTCATGCTCTTTGCTCTTTCTGTCAGCTTACTAACACATTCTCCACAGAATTCAGATTTTCTCTTGTGTGAAAAACATAATACATTGAGTGCAGATTTCTGTGTGTACCTTGCCAAAATTCTACCTGTAGCTGGAGCCAAACCCCAATGCTGCAGAGGTTAGTAGAAATAATAACCTTAAGCCAAACAGTATATCAAAATAATAAAAAAAAATTTCTTCCTGATCTCCCACAGGTACATCAGAAGAAACCTGAAGGCCTGAGATTAACACGGTATAAACACAGTCCAAATAAACTGCGTGACTGAGCTTTCTACCATGGTTCTGCAGATACACAAGTACAGCAGAAAAACTAAACATTACTAGGACAGAGTAAGGTGACAAAGATTTTCTTGAAAAGGGGAACATTTGTGAGAAAAAGCTAGTAGCCCCACTTCTCTTATACTATCCTTTCCACACCAGAATCTTCTAAAATGTCTCTTTAATTTTATGCTGGATATGAATGCCATCATTTAATCATCCAGAGGCAACCTCTGTAAATACAAAGCATCAGGCCCATCTCTGGGGCCATGCTCTCTCAAGAAGTTGAATGGTCCAGTCTGCCTAGCAGCACAGCCAGACAGACCTTTCCCCTCAGAGTAAAGGAGAGAGGCCCTCCAGCTACTACCCCGTTACAATGAAAGGATGGATAAGGGGGTAGCAACCTGTACTTGAATTTGCACCCATTCTTTACCCCTACAGACGGCAAATGCAGGGACCAGGTGATAGATGTGTCAAGCATACAGCAAGAGCCAGCACTGTGTAGATCAAAAGATGTCCCAGTCTCCCATCCCAGCAGTTGGATGCCTTACAGAAGCACGAATCTTATGAACTTCACTGAACACTGAGAGTGCTCCTAGCCAAACCATTTGCTGTTCTACTGGTTTGGTTGACCACAGCTTAGGAAAGCATCCAGGAAGTTAGACTTGAACGCCTGGGGTGACAACCTTTTCCATGGTAAACTTATTATTTGGCATACATTTCTCAACTAGAAGGGCTGCTGTTTCAGGAGTTTTTAAAATATTCCTAAACAATATATACAGAGTTTATCACTATTTATGCTGAAAGTTCTTAAAATTTCTTTATTTAGAAATAGTGTTTTCTTCCAGAAGATTTGTGTTCAAACTATGGTGTACTGAGCTTGGGTTTGGTCAATATATTTAGAACAAAGACATTCAGCTACTACAGCTTTTACTAATCAGGAATTAGTAGACGTCAGCCTGTCACCAGGCTGACATCTGAATGAATCAGTGTGTTACATGAGATTGTTCAGCAGATGTTTTACTGGTGCAACCATTAGTCAGAGATTACTTCCTTGTAATTCTCTGGTATTCCTAGAGGATGATTGATATCCAGTGTCATCTCACATAAATTTCTGTTCCTTACTCCTCCATGTTTGAGGGACTACATGTTGTGAACCACAACAAAATCTCCTAATACCTGATTTTGGACCTATAGACCCGTTTTAATAGAATTACAAAAGCAAACCTAATTGACATAACTTAAAAGAAAAAAACTCTCTCTGGCAACATTTGAAAATTTTTGAAGTATGCTTCTGTTGGGTAACGCGCTATCTTTAGACAACCACATTTTTGGAGAGGAAGAAGAGAGAGAACAGCCATCAGACTTCAAAGCATTTCTAATGTTTGGGATGAGGCATTGCATTAGGAAGCCTGTTGATCATTTTTTTCATTAAATGCTTCATGAATATTGCTTCCTCTTCTCTTGTAATCCATGCTTGTTTCCTTCAGAAAGCCTTCCCTTCAGCTGTTTACAATAGCACAGTGGCAGTGAAAACAGGCTCAATTAGAGTTTGCCTATTTCTGAATAGTTGCTTTCATATGTTTCTATTCTTCATGGGAGTCACTAAACACCTGCTTCGTTTTTCCTCCCCTGCCTCATTATTGTTATCTCTTCATTCTTCCTTCTGTTTTGTGTTTTTCTTCCTAATTAAACACCTTTCACCTCTCAAGTTACAGAACTAAAGCGATGTTTACCAGTGTCTCATAATTCACTCTGGATGCATTACATCCATGGCCAGTCCATGCACTCTGTGTAGTACTTAGGAGAAGCTAAAGGGGCTCTCAGGCCCCACACAGAAAGCGTGTGTGAATCTTGGCCAATGCTCCTTTTGCTCAGAAGGGGAGAATCAAGGGGCACGACACTGAGAGCATGCAAAAAAGCCCACACGGTAGCAGAGGCCAGGGACTGTCCTGTGTGCCAGAAAAGGGATTAAAACTCCTAATTGTGCTCTAACTCTAGTCCTCTCGGGGTTCAACTTTAGATCCTGCCAACTATTCTGGGATAAGTGCCTTGCACAGGAGGGCTCAGTCACAGTTGCTTCCTAGGCATTAGAGGAATTAATACAATCTTTAATAATCTCTGCAAAAATCAGGCTCTGAGGTTTTATCCAGCATTCATGCTAAGCACTGAATCTGCATCAGGAGTCATGTTTCAGAGCTATACATTAATCTGCTGTTCTGTATGGTCATCTTTTTTAATACTTAATGGAATTTTGCTGCTTGTTTAGCAAAAAAACTTGTCTGCAAGCCATCATTTGCAGATCTTGTTTGCTATGTTCTTCCACACTGCTTCTCTAATGCTACATTGTACCTCAGCCTTTCAAGCAGGTAGCCTGTAGGGCTGAGCTTTTGAATGGCAGCTGCATACTCGTTTTTTTCACTGGGATTTTAGGGTAGCTTTGCAACCCTTAGTTGTGGCTGAAAGACAGAATTTGTTCCTGTGCGCTTCTTTAAGGTGTCATACAGATTAAGAGCGGTTCTGATTTTTCATTCACTTGCTTCCCATCAGGAGAGCCTGCACAATTATTTTTTTTATTCCTTTACACTGAGATCAAATCTATGAGAAAAATATCTGCTCAAGTCACCCTAATTTCAACTGATATGTAACACTCTCTCCCCCTGGCATTTCACTAACTTCAGTCTCATGCAATTAGAATACACTTTACCAGAGTAAGAGAAGGAGGCATGCACATGCAAGCAAACATATATGGAAACTTTAAATGATTTTATTAGACCCTAATAACTAAAATTAAAAAAAAAGTACATCTGAAAATCTAAATTATTATTATGGACTCATTTGATAGGTGAGCAAACCAAATACACAGGAAGAAAATGATTCCCACAGCACACACTGTACTGAGAGAGTGTTAGCAAGAACGGAATTCTAGTTTCCTGGCCCCCTCCTCTAACAAAGAGATCAAAAAATCTCTGGGTTAGCTGTTTATGAATAATTGTACAGATACAAGCCTTTTGAATTAAGTCTTCCTTGATTTACATCAACAAGTTCATCTTTGAATTACTGCCCTGAGGGATCTAGATTTAGGTTTGGAAATATCTGCTTGCATTAGTTCAAGTCAGTGCCGTCTGGGAAGCAACATGAAAAACCCAGAGAAAAAGCATCATCTACTGATTAGTCCCAGCTGTAGTGTAGGTGTGGGAACTCATGTGTACTAGTGGGCTTCAAAGCCAGCATTTTCCTTCAATTCAGTCTCCACCAGCTCATGGTCTCTCCATGATCACTCCCTTAGAATAGACAAGAGAAGAAGTGGGATCAGATACAGACCAATTTCAGTTCAAAACACAATAGCTCCCCTGGAGAACCGTATCACACTAAAATTAGCCTATGTAAAACCCCAGGAGCTTGCTCTTTTTCCCATCAAAATTAGGCCTCTTTTCTTCACCCTGAATTCTTATCTTGAGTCACTTCCTCATCATTATTTTCACCATTTGTGCTTTGCAACGGCATCATTTTATTTTGCTGCCATCATGCCCAGATGCAAGAGCCGCTGTAGTGTAGTCATAAAATGTCATTTGTGGTAGCCTGCCAGTGAAATAGAATAGAGTGGGTCTTTCAGATAATTCCTGGGACACTTCTGGAGATGAAATGGTATTTCATGGCTCTTTTTCCTGGCATTACCTACAAGCCTATAGATTGTCATGATTTTACAGTAAAACCATTGTCCACTAGAAAATAAACCGAGATCTCAGTTGCTTATCCCCAGAGGAAAATGAACAGTTCTGCTAGCTGAGCTGTGTTCACTTGTTTGAGTTCAGACCAGTCACAGAGAGATGAAAGACTGGTATCTCTCTGCTAATAATTCTGTCCACCTCAGTCATCAGTACCTTAATACCTCCTAAAGAAGCAGAAAAGTGCCTCTCACGACAGTAGATTGTCTCAGAAAACCTTGAAAAGGTTAAGTGAGCAACAACTGAAAATGTAATTGTATTTATAATGAAAATAATTATATTAGTAATTGTGTCTTGCACAGCTTTTTCACATTTCATATTATCAACTTGTATCTACACTTTAATCAGATTAATGGTATCATCTACTTTTTTTAAATGCCAAAAAGACTTTAATAAAACAGTCCCAGAGGAATTAATTGAAGAAAAAAGGAAAAAAAAAAAAAAAACACAGTTCATAGAACTACCAGAATACACTAAGGCACAAATGGAAATATACACTCAAGAGAGCAGCAAGGCAAATGAGTTGAGAAAACCAATTCTTTTACAAGGGGAAATACATTTTTTTAATGCACTGCAAATCTAAGCATTTCTAATCTGCAGCCTTTGATGCCAAAGAGATCAGGTTCTAAAATCATGTCTGCTTTGCATTACAAATACAAATGCTCCTTTCCAATAGAGATAGTGCCAGACAGCATAACTTCTCCGACAGTCCTCGAGTGTTGTCAGTGGAGAGACAGAGGTGGCCGACCAGCAAAGCTGAGATTGCACGTCACCAGCCTGGCCTGAGGTGGGCTGTGGGGTCCTGCTTCACTGTGTCATGGGGAAAGCCAGGCAGTTCTCCCACAGGTACAGCAGGCTTAATCTGAATAACTGAAGGGGCATTTTCTTGAACGTGAAAACAAACCTGAGTGAATTACATGAGCGGAATGAGGGAGCACTAATATAGGAAGCAGCAGAATAAAAGAGTAGTCCAAAGTGTCCAGGGCTTGTGGTAAGAGAGAAGGAGATCTTCCATGCATAGCAAATACTGGATTTATCGAAGTGAATCCAAATTATTTAAGGATGAAAGAGAGTTTAAAATTATGTTTCTATATTTGCCCCATTAAAAATATCTGTCCCTCAAAGGTTTCAAATAGCTTTCTTCAAAGAAAACTGTTGACTTTGAATTTTGTCTCTAAAATAATTTCGTGTCAGATTTAGATACTTGCTACATATGAAATTTAAGATAAAAAGGTCAACTTCTGGTGGATTTTCTCTCTGTAGCAGCAGGTGGAATTCCTGGAAAGAAGTAGTGCTTTATTAGAATGATAGTGCTAGGAAATTTAGATTTTTTTCTGATAGAAGCAGAAAAATATGTTTGCCGTCTCTAAACTTTGAAACAAAGAAATTTTAAAGCGCCTTCTGTCTTTTTTGTTAAAAGCATCATGTCAGATTCATAATAATCCATTTTAGTTTATGGCCCTTACATTACTAAAAGGAAATAGTACTTCTAAGCTTTACCACATGGGAGTTTGCATGACAGAGAAATTTGACTTTGCCAGAATTGCATCTTCTGTCTGCTCTGCATAATGCATTCCATTCAGATGCATGTTGCTCTTTCTCCTGGCAGTTAACATGTGCAACGGTGTGTTTATGCAAGTTTGACCTTCCTGTTCTTCCCTGTCTCATTTCTGTTTGCGTGAGCACTGTGAGCTGATAAAGTGAAGTACATTTTTAAGGTCTCCTCTACTTTGAAAAGCCTTGAAAAGAAGACACCTCTCTCTCTGACACAAAACTCTTAAAAATAGACCAGACATATTCCTTCCCAGCACAATCATGAAACGACAGTTAAAGCACTTCATTTGTTGAAGCAAGGAAATGAGTAGCATACAATAGACTTGCGCTATGCTTAGCAAAGGGTCCATGAAACAAAATAAGTTAACAAGCCTGCCCACCCTGCCAGGTGATGACTGGTTCTCTATAGACCCCCCAGCCTTGAATGTTTTAAGGACATTAGTTATCAAATACAATAAAACCAGAAAAGATCATAACCAAGGTTGACTTACTAATTTTCCAGTTTTTTTTTCTCTTCAAAGACCAAAACATTTGCCCTAAGCATAGTTGGTGCCACGCTCCCACACATTTAACCACCCAAAAAGAGACCAGCTACTCTCACTTGATTTTATCAGTTTGAAAATGACTTTTTTCTTTAGTCGACAGCTGAATGTCCCTTTCCCCAATAAACAGTTACTCCCGTTAATTAAGCAGAAAATTAGAATTAATTAGTTTGCACCAACTAACATTACTGTAATATTGGCTTCACAGTTATCTTTCCAAAAGCATGCTGAGCTACCTTGCAACTCAATGAAATTATCTAAATAAATAATGGGGATTTTTTTTTCTCACTTTTAAGCCAAAAATCAGCTGATAATCACATTTATGAAAGGAAAAGCCTAGCTGTAGCTTTTATTGAATATTAAGCTCTCCCACAGAAGAAAAAAAAAAAAACAAACCCACATTCAAAAAAGACCACATTCCTGCAGACTATCTCATAGGAATATAGGGATTGGTCTGTTTGGTTAAATCAGCTGGTCTTCAAATCATCTCTCATATCTTGGTATTTCAAAGATGGATGTAATAGACAATACTACAAAAATATAGGAAATTACCGATACCGAGGCTAGCTTTTCCTAACTGGAGGTTATTGATTTAATTGAACTTCCAAAACCAGCAGATTTCTAGTGATATTCTCTAACACTGTCAGTTACGGGAATCTGTTATCAGTATATCAGTTGCCATATTTTAGCATCATATTTCCAATAACTTTACATATATTGAGAAAAAATTATTCTGTCCTTTACCAGAAAGATTCTAGGGAAAAAGCTTATAGGTTAACCTGTAACATGAGTATCTTAAAACTGCTAATTGGGAAATTTAATACTGCTGTAGTTTGTCAAATGGACTTAAAAAATTGTGATCTGTTGTGGGATAGGAGGGCTGTTTCCACCAGAAAACAAGACTAATATCACCTCAAGTTTCTGACCTGTGTCAGTACATGCTTTCATGAGAGAGTGTTTCATTGCCTGCTAGTATTTTGCTCATATGAGATGTGGATTGTGGTCAGAGTGGTGTAATGGCACCTTTATCATTAATGTTGCATTTGTTGCAATAGTGTTTAAAGTGAGACAAGGTTTAAAAATGGTTATGGTTTCAAAGGATACAAGCTGCTCTGAAGAACTGCAGAGCAACTACCGAAACAATCCTCAGTATAAATCCAGACTGGGGGGATGAGGTATTGGAAAGCAGCCCTGAGGAAAGGGACTTGGGGGTGCTGATGGACGAGAAGCTGGACATGAGCAGGCAATGTGCGCTTGCAGCCCAGAAGGCCAATCACATCCTGGGCTGCATCAAAAGAAGTGTTGCCAGCAGATCCAGAGAGGTGATCTGCTTTGCTCTGGTGAGACCTCTCCTGGAGTACTGTGTGCAGGTCTGGAGCCATCAATATAGAAAGGACATGGACCTGATGGAGCGGGTCCAGAGGAGGGCCACTAAAATGATCAGGGGGTTGGAGCACCTCTGCTATGAGGACAGACTAAGGGAGCTGGGGTTGTTCAGCCTGGAGAAGAGGAGGCTCCGGGGAGACCTCATAGTGGCCTTCCAGTACCTGAGGGGGGCCTACAGGAAGGCTGGGGAGAGTCTGTTTACAAAGGCCTGCAGTGACAGGATAAGGGGCAATGGTTTTAAGTTGGAGAAGGGGAGATTTAGATTGGATATTAGGAACAAGTTCTTTACCATAAGGGTGGTGGAACACTGGAACAGGTTGCCCAGGGAGCTGGTCGAGGCCCCTTCCCTTGAGATATTCAAAGTAAAGCTCAACGAGGCACTGGGCAACCTCGTCTAGTTGGGGTGTCCCTGCTGACTGCGGGAAGGTTGGACTAGATGACCTTTGGATGTCCCTTCCAGCCTGGACCAATCTATGAATCTATGAATCTATTTTATCTCTGCCAAAAAATCACCAAGTGTGTATTGTTGGGCAACTAATGAAAACCAATGCTTTTCAGCAGGTGCTTATTAAAGTGCTTTTAATTCTTTGCATCTGGGTCTGGTTTGCAGAAGGACTACTTGAAAAGTAGCTAATCAGAACTGTCCACTGAATGGATTCATTAGTATAAAAGGTTAAGATATGTCTTATAAATTGGATATCAAACAAACAAACAAACCAACCTCTGCACCTTTTAGTAGTGCACCTTTATCCTATCCTTCAGTTCCTCATATGTAAAATGGGAAGAATGTCTCACAGGTGTGTTGTGAAGATAAAGACATCAGTTTATGTCAAGTGCTCAGATTCCATAGTAAAAAAAAACCCACAAATAAAAGCCTTTGAGGGCATTAGTGAATGTTCCATCCAAAGGGAGTCAGAGTGGTGCAGTAAATAAGGCACTGAGACACACAATGAATGAGAAGGATGTAAAAAATTATGTTAAATAGCTAGCCACAGAGGGAGTGTAAGGCATGAGGAAAGAGGTCATGAGCCAAGAGCAGGGAATGAGGCAGGAATCTGTTGGAAGAATAAAGCAAATTGATTTAAATGGTGAATTAAGTGGATGCAGTGATAATTTTGGTAGTCCCTGATTTGTTAGCAAATTAATTTTATATTATTTTCTTTGCTCTATCATAATAATATCAGGAGTGCTATTTTCTGATGAAGTTACACAGATTTACTTTGTACAAGAAACACACTAGTTGCAAACGGTTTTTAAGAAATAGGTCAAAGAAAGTATAATAACAACTTTAGAATCAACAAATGCTGTAATTATATTGTACTTCAGGAATAATAAATCACTCTTAGAAACGCTTTGGTGTATATATTTTATTTTATCAACTCATGCATTTAGTGTTCTTGCAGCACTCCACTCACTAGGCTTTCTTTGTTAATAGAGAGCGTGAATAAAAAAAAACAACCAAGATACAAAAAACACATTTGAATTATTCACAGTAATGATTTCACACCTAAACATTACATGAAAACCACTAACTATGCTGTTAAAATAAAAGGTAGCATGACTTACTAGATGATTCTGAGAATGTTTCACTTGTGAAAATGGATTCTGTACATGTTACTTGATGCAATATAACTGAATATTGCAAAAGTCTAATTCCAAGGTTTCGGGCATTGGAAAGCAGTGGCAGGCAGTGGGCTTGCATTTGTATTCCCTTGAAGACATATGGACAACTGTATAGAAGTCCTTAAAAGAGAAGGCAGCCTACTGCCCTCTGAATCTCCCCTGGATAATTTTGGAAAAGTGACAAATCCAAGAAAAGAACTGGAAAGCAGTAGTTCAGAAGACCTGGCAACAGGTAGCAATTTAAAGGGCCTGCACTTAACATCCAATCCATGGCCCAGCCTCATAAGCATATGATATGCCTGAAAGTGCATAAAACCAAATGTGGATTTTAGCACAAGGATGTCAAATTCTTATGCATTATCTCAATAACATCTATGAAAAGGTGAATTCTAGTTCTCATTGCAGATGGGAGTTTAAAGATGAGTGGGCTTATAACTTACAGCATGCTTGTAGCAGGCTGAGAGAGTTGGGGTTGTTCAGCCTGGAGAAGAGAAGGCTCCAGGGTGACCTTATAGCAGCCTTCCAGCACCTAAAGGGGGTCTACAGGAGAGACGGGGAGGGACTCTTTATGGGGGACTATAGCAATAGGACAAGGGGTAATGCTTTTAAACTGAAAGAGGGGAGATTTAGATTAGATATTAGGAAGAAATTCTTTACTGTGAGGGTGATGAGACACTGGAACAGGTTGCCCAGAGAAGCTGTGGATGCCCCATCCCTGGAAGTGTTCAAGGCCAGGCTGGATGGGGCTTTGAGCTACCTGGTCTGGTGGGAGGTGTCCCTGCCCATGGCAGGGGGATTGGAACTCGATCTTTAAGTTTCCTTCCAACCCGAACCATTCTATGATGATTCTATGATCACCTCTAGAGAGCGCTCTGTGCTTTTGTCATATATGTTCAGACTTCTAAGTTTCACTTAGCACAGCATTTCTTACAGAAAAAGACATCCGTACTCTACTAGTGGAGGTGATCAAAATGGTCTGCAAGTGCAGTCTTGCTCCCTGTTTCCAGTTCTTATGGTAGGGCAGGTACCATAGCATGAAGATGAAACTAATGAGAGGGTCCCTGTAGGTGGGAGTTTGATGTCTGTATAGCATCACAGCCCCTCACCAGCTCTTTCATACCGTGTCAGTCAGGAGGCTGAAGTGCTATCGCTCTCCTGATGGCGTTTGGGACCAGAGCAAAATCACAGGCCTACACTGGAAATGGATGCAATGTTGGTTCCATGGTCTCCTCTGTTTTATCTTCTTTTCCCTTGCTGGATCCTGGAAAAGAGCTTACATACTGTCTTTTGGCTTTCAGCAAAATGCTGTAACTGAACTATTTTCAGCTTCCAAAAAATTATGTTTTCAACGACAAATTTAAACTAATTGCTGTTTTTGCTGTTACTTCAGAGCCTTGTGTTTTGTTTGATCAGCTCTAATATTTATTTGTGGGTGCCACTCAGGAAGCAATTTAGCCGATCATCACTTCTACAGTGAAGTGCCACAAACTTGGTTTTAAGCCAGAGGTTACCATGCACAGGGTAAGTAACAAGCACAAGTGATGATTTGGCTCAGATGGAGCTCTTCCTGGGATGCTGGCTCTTGCACAAGAAGTAGTACTTTTGCAGCCCTTGAAAAGGGCAGCCCTAACTTAAAACTGCAGGACAGCAACCTCTGTTGAAGCTTTGCATTCTACCTCTTCTTCTGTTTCAGGCCTGGAGACTAACTTGAACTTCCAGGTCCAGCCACAGAGCTGAGCTGATTTCAGATTTCTCAGTTCTGTAGGTAAAACTGAGTTTTTCAGTGGTGGTGGAATGGGAGAGAAAGGAAGTAAGGGCTGGAAGGGAGGAAAATTCAGATTTAAAACAGGGCTTTGGTTAAAGGACCAGTAGTACAGGCAGCTGACTGTGATTCTTCCTCTGCCTTAACATTTGACGCAGCCTCTGTTACAAACCACCCCTCCTCGCTCTTCCTGTCCCGACCAACCATGTGTCCCCCGCAGCCGTGCTTCCCTCATTCTCAAATGCCTTTTGGCTGACGTTCACAAGGGAAAGAAGGAAGTTGGTTTAGGTCAAACTATCAGAGGACTCCTGCTGCTACTGGTCTCACCACACGTGAGACCTGACAACCTCATCATCGTCCATCATAGGAGCAGGCTAGAGGTGGGGGCAACTTGTCAGGTTAAAATAGCTGATTCCCTATAGTTTGCAAGCTACTGCCATTTTTTGCCTGTGCCTGTGCAACCTCCCTTACAATGCAGGACACTCAGACCCTTTTGGGCACTTCACTGGACACATGTATGGTCCTTGTACTCGTATGAGGTTTGGAGCAAGCCTTCAGCCTTTTAAGCAATTAGACTACAGTTTATGTTCATGTATGCTCAAATCTCAAGGCTGTTTTCATTTGGTTGTTACTCAAACAGGCTGCCGCTCATAGCGCTGGGAGCTTGCCTTAATAAAAAATATCTGAGGGAAAATAAAGTACTGTTGTTGGTACTTAGCTCACAGGCAGGACTGAAGGACTGCAGAAGAATGATGCTTAGCCATCTCAATGGAAAAATAAAGTAACACCCTTTGAACAATAGCAACCTCTGTAGGCTCTCCTAATTTATGGTGGATATATGCGCCGTTTGGTTTTGGAAAAATTTCCTTCAGTCTGAACTAGGAGGAATTTAGCGCTTTCAGTAAAACATACCATCAATTCTGTTGTGATTGAAAATGAAAGAACGTTTCCTTTTTATGTTTCTTTTATATCTTCTTTGTTATGATTTTTTTTTAATAAAAGGTTCAACATGCAGGAAAGTGAATAAAGAAAAGAAACAAGACCCTTATTTTAGTCCTTTTTTCCTGCTAGGTTTTAAAGTGAAATAAATTAAGTTTCCTCAGACAAACTACAGTCCTCTTTTTCTTTGCCTCATTGTGTACAGTGTGTGTATGTGTAAAGGAAAAAGAATTCTTGTCTGAGATCTCTCAGCTGAAAATTTGGGCATGTCATTGGAAAGCTGCAATTTTTTTTCTTTATTTTTCACGTGGCAAAACAAAATTTATACACATTGTATCTGACATTAGAGAGACTAAAATGATGCCTCACTTGGGCTTCCCATTCAGCAATCTAGGATGGGAAACAAGGTGGCTTTTGAGCTGTAGGCAATGTCAGGCTGTAGGATAGCTGTGCATGACAGTAGCTTAACCACATCGGTGACAAAATACAGACTGTAGGATTGTTTCGCTAGAGAAAGGATCAATAACACAGACTTTGATTACTTAAAAAGAAAATAAGAAAAAAAAAAAAGTTGATGAAGCTAACTGAAGTTTAGAGAATTGCCTGCATCTATATATCCTATAGCGGAACAGGAGAGAAGTTTGCCCAGTAGCCTTCTGCAAAAGGAGGGTGAAGCTCATGCAATTTCCATGATGCACATTTGTCCTTCAGAGCTTGGGATTCATATTCTCCCAGACTTACCTATAACATGCCAAATCAACAGGTAGATACAGGCAATGAGTACCATCAGGAGTGCCTGAGGTACTACTGCTGCAGGCTGGGGAAACATCCTGAGGCCTTGGAAAGTCACGCTGCAGTGGTTGTAGAGCATACAATGGCCACATCAGAGATACTTGGTAAATATGTATTCCAGTAACAGATCAGATCTTCCCATTGTAGAACGCCTGAAAGCATTTTGAACTCCAAAGGGAGAAAAGAGATACTCTGTAATGTTTGCCACTCATGCTTTTCTGAAGAAACACAGATCTCAACACACATTCAGCCAGAGTGATCTCCTGTTATAAATGGTGTATCTATACAGGGCTTTGAGTGCAAGCCCAGATTTGGGAAAGACAGAGAGTGAGGCCTTGGTTATTCATAAAACCCCAAGGAAGCTTTTTGGGTAGGACTCCCTGGAAGACTTTAGACCAGGGTTTGGCATTTTCAGAGCACATCTGTTCAATCCCTCTGGAGCTGGGACTCAGCTCTTCTTGGGGTGAATGGAAGGCAATTATTATTTTCATACCATCTTAAGTCATGTACATGTACATCTCAAGTACCATCCCAAATTGATGGATGCTTATTTGGGAGTCCTATTTCTTGATATAAGTTATTTTAACCAGGAAGAAGGAGGCACAAATTTGGCGAGGCTAATTATTTGCCAAACAATTTGTTTACTTTCTGATGTGTGTGATAACCTTTGTAGTAGGTGCACATGAGAACATGGCATTTTAGATTAAGAGGAGTGTCATTGTGTTTAGCTCAAATGCCTCTTGGCAGGCAGTGAAATGGCTGGCTGTGTATTTACATGCAAAATGTCATTTATATAAATCAAATCCTGAACACAAATACCTAGAGATATTGTTTTCCTGTATGCAAAAGTTCATCATGATATTTTGTGTGTTCTTGAGTGTGAGGCATGAATTAATTATTTGAAACAACATTCAGGAGCTGAAGACAGTCACTGCCCGTCTCTTGGACAGTGTGTAGAGAAATGGTGAAATCTGTCCCCAAACCAAGGATTTTAAGATTTTATGACAAAGTGTCTACTGTGTGAGAATGTCTTGCAGAGCAGAATCCTAAGCATTTAGGGAATCTAAGCTAGAAAAAAAGTTAATACCGTAAAAAATAGCTGGTCAGTCTTGAGAGCTAAAAATCAGAAAAGAAAGACAATGGAATATCTTAAGTGAAAGAAAATGAGACAAGAAATAGTGAATTACAATAGCACTTAAATTTCTCACCTGGGATTAGACTCTCTCTTGCAACCTGTTGAGTCAGAGAAGGACTAAAGGAGATATTTTTTGAAAGGCATGTGGATGCTTGAAGATGAAACTGGTGGCCAAGGTATTTACAAATTGCTAATTTTAGTGGAGCAAGGCAGTTAATTGACTCTGGATGTTTTTTGATGCCTGTTTACTCTGAAAAGGGTTTATCACTGTTATTTGGAGAACATTTCATAGTCACACACAATGTGTATGCCAGTGTCTGCTTCTCGATTCAGAAGAACCTGAAATTTAGCAGCATCTTCTTCACATGACACTTAAGGTTTTGTTTTTCCCTAAGAGTCATTCATTGAAAATGGACTCCACCAAACTACTGTATGGTGCTGAGCACAGCAAGGTACAGAACAGGATCTTTTTTGTCTCGTTTGTGTCTGTGATTCAAAGACTCACCTGCAGCTTTCAGAGATAAACCACTGTTGAAATTTGTGGTTATGCTTACTATAAAAATAAGCCCTTCTAGTCCACGATTGTAACACTTCCCCATCCTGAATGGTGTAAAAAGCAGGAAAACAATCCTTGGGATTCATCCCAAACAGAACTGACTACTAATCTGTTAGCAGAAAAAAGAGAACTTAGCTTTTCCCTTCCCTGTACGCTCCTCTGAACTGCCAAACAATAAGATAGAATAAAACATTTTTGTTTCAAAGCGTCTGGAAAGGACTGCAATAAATAAGGCTTGTGGCCCTCCGGCCTTCTTTGGGTCTGAAATAACACAGGTGCTCATACCATTTCAGCCCAAGTTAGAGGCATTCTCCTCCTAAAAACTGCTTCCTGTGAAATATTCAGCAATCCCAAACTGGATCCAAAAGCAACAGGTGATGTTCAATACTCCCTGTCTCCTTAATGAGGAAAAATGGAGAACTGGAACACATTTGAGCAGGTGGGAAAAAGTTACTGCAATCTTAATTTCCATTCTCTGAGAAAACCCAGAGGCCTGATATGAGTGAGTTTCAATCAGATTTCCACAGAGAAGTGTGTTGTTATTTTATCCATCTGACATACGGAGAGATTGTCTTGTCATGGTCGTTTCAGTCACGGACATCCACTCTTCTCTCTGCTCCATTTGGTTTTACAAAATGTCTAGTTTCTGCAAGAAGACTGGTTTTGCTTTTATTTCTTCAGCTGAATTGCCTCTTGCTGCCTTAAGCAATTTTTGTTGGAGAAGCTGGGCACACGGGCATAAGGGATACTTAATGGTATCTCTGTTTGCAGGATGCCTTCCTCATACAAAGATTCAAATCAGAGATTAGGTGACTTTGTGACATTTTATGACATTTTTACATCCTTTTTTTGTGTGTGTGCTTGTGTGTGCTATAGCGTGATTGTTATCAACAGATTTAGTTCATTTTGGGGATCTTGCTGTGCTATGTTTTATGGGGAGAATTAATAGGTTTCATTCGGCCATCCGATATGGCTGGAAAATAAAAAGATGCTTGCTTGGGCTCACCCCTTCTTTTGAGATCTGAAAAATAATTTGCATGCTTGCAGTAAGAGTCCTAGCTATGCAGCTGTCTCTTATCACACACTGTTCCCAGCTTTAAAATGTATGAACAAATGTATTTGGAGTGATGAATAATAAATAACCTTTATCTCAACACACTCTTTTATTCCACAAAGTCTCAAGGTACTTCACAAAAAGTAATAGACTTTCTACAAAGAATAAGGACCAATGTGCTGCCCCCTCCAGAAGGAGAAGTGGGAAATCCTTAGCAATACACAGCTACTCTGCAGAGGACAGATACACACTCACACACACAGAGCCTTTACCTATTGAAGCATGCATAAAAAATAGGAAGAGTTCTCAGGGTTTTGCCTTATGTCCACAAGCACTTGTCTGCTGATGAAAAGTAAATGGGAAATGAAAGATAAAGAAACGACAAAGGTTGCATTATCCTGATTTCCGAAGTCTTAATTGGATTTAAAAAAGAACAGATAGTAACCCATATTTTGCAATGCCAGGTGAACTTTAAAAATAAAGTGGGACTGACCAGCTTGGAATTTGCCCAGAACACCAAGTTTGAGACACTTGCCTATTGGGAAACCACCCAGTCACTGTCAAATATCTTGGTTTCTCTGTATGAAGGGGCACAGCACCTCCAGCGAGGGCAGCGTCCTCTCCAGATTCTGGGCATTTGCTAAGTGCCAGCTCACAATTTCCTGACAAAGTTACTGCACCGCAGTGTCACGCACTTGTCTCACAAATTTTTCTTTGAGCTTTATGCTGCAGTTCTTTACGTCGTCGGGGCAGCTAATGTGAATTGGCTTGGGGGATATAACCCTTCATAGCCTGTGGCTGGGGGCTTCAGCTGTCTGCAAGCCCCGGCCTACTTTTGCACAACACAACTGTCGCCGTGATAGAGTTTTATAGAAAAATGCTGTTAAGGTGTGAGAAAGACCATGAGTTAAAGCCATGCAGGATAAGAAAATCAAAACAGTAGACCCAACAGTATTTGCTGAGATGGGGTTACTTAAAGCTCAGGGATTCAAGAGGAAAATACTGACAGGAAAAGCTGTAAAATCCTGGGGAAGAAAAGCAAGAATAGGAAGACAGCAAATCAGCAACATCAAAGATCAGCCTACACCAAGGAGCTAGATGCAGACCCTTCCTTGCCTGACTGATGACTGAATCTTCAGCAGAGACCCATCCAGAGTCACAAGAATATTTGCATGGCCCTGTAGCATGGTGGTCCTAGCTACCCACTGCACGCAAATAAATGTTACGTACTCTGAAGCCGTTTTTCTTGCTTCTAGACTCAAGCACAGTAGAGGTACCCAACCAAAAGCAACCCAGAGGCAAAAGACTAAGGAATAAGTGAGCCTTTGCATGAAGGACACCTGGTTCCATTCCTCTTCCCCTCGTTAATTCCCCACTGTCCATTTTCTCTGGGAAGCCCAAACTGTCAACTGGCTCCATGTTCATGACAGCTGATCATGGTAAGGGAAGAATACTGCTGGCTGAAGAGAGGAAAGGAGATACATTAATCAACCCTTTTCTTTCACCTTCCTCTTGGCTAAAGAAGACGGGCACAATTAAGTGATAAAGGAAAAAGGAGCAGACATGGGAAAAGGATCCAGCAAGATGAGGTGGTTCAGAGTAGAACTGGAAATGAATATTGCTGCCTTTGGTATGATGGCTGTGTTGACTCATGACGCACGCTGGTACTGATCTAACTAGGCTAGAGCCACATTTCTGTTTCTGAAAGGAAAAACAGGAAACTTAATCTAGATTAGATGTTCCCTGAAAAACAGAAAACAATGCTTTTGTCCCCTAATGGTTGCTCTTCCCATAAGAAATTTGGTAGTGCAGTAAAATTTCCATCTAGTCTGGGCAGTAGGAGCTCAGGCATTCGTTGCCAGCACCCACAGGCTTCCAGTAGCCCAGATAGGAGTGAGTTGCATAAGCAAGGCTGGGGAGAAAGCCTGCTTCTAGAGAACTGACATCACTAGTTTCAGCAGTGATCTGAAACTATAAACAGACCTATTCTGATCCACATCAGCTGTCAAGCCTGGCTTATAGCCCAAGTCGGTAATCCTGCAAGCAATGCAGATTTTCTAGTACAATGAAAGAGTTCCTTTCTTCCCATTTTTATTTTTTAAAAAGCTCTCTTTTTAAATCAGGGTTAAATCACAAACAAACAAATGCTAATAGAAAAGATCACACGCATAACCCCCGCAGTGTATTTACCTATGTAAATAACATGTAATTTTCACTATCTAATTACTGTTTCATGTCCCATTTCCTGCTGTAATCTATATTTAAATTGCATATTTGCCTCTATCTACTTTCTCATAATGTGGCTTGATATGAATATTCATACCACCATTGAGTGTTTGATTACTTCTGTGCTAACCTTGAAAACACTACCCTTGCAACACAGCAAACAGCCGGGTGCTGTGGTTGTATAACAGTGAAGAAAATAAAATACAATAAATAATGCTCAGACTGATTTAACAGCACTCTTTGGGGTCAGACCATATTTTCCTTTGTTTTTTTCCTCAGCAGTCTTTTTTTCCCCCTCTTATAAATGAAATGAAGTTAGTCCTTACTATGGTTCCCCAAATTATAACTCTAGAGACTGGATTTCCATGGAAAAGGATTGGTGCAAGCAATAGGTAATGCAGAATTCCTGCATGTTTTCCAGACAGGAGAGAAAAACAGTTTCTATTGCAGCTGGATGCACATTCCCTTTTCATCACGTGAAATTTCAAGGAGCATTTTTGCTGTTCAAATCAGAAGAAAAAAAAGAAAAAGAAAAAGGCACAGTCCGGAGGAGTTCTCAGAGGACCAAAAAAAAAAAAAAAAAAAAAGGAGAAAAGGAGAAAGATCAACAGAATTAAGTCTGCTGAAGCATCCTGGAGCCAGTCTGAAACAGTTTACTTCCATTATGACTGCTTTATATCAAGAAGTTTTGATGTTCATCTTTTATTTCAAAACAAAGGTGTTTTTAAAAAAAAAAAAACAAACAACAGAACAATTTCATTTGGAAAAAGAATGAAAAGACAAATTATTTTTAAGACTTCGTTGTTTCATAATTCAAGATCTGGGAAGAGAAACAGACTATTTCCCTGCTCTCTTTTACAGTTTAATACCTAGGACTGAATGAGCCGTGCCCTGGCAGTGCCCGTTGCCCTGCACTGACTGTGGAGGAAGTCTAGAGCCACTCTGAGGCTGCCAAACACAGGAAGGTGTGCCCTGGGCTGGGTGACTCCCCATCACCAGGACCATTAACTCGTGAAAGACAGACAGACAGGCTTGCAGGTGGCAGGAAAGGGGATTATTTTATGTCAATGTCGTATTGACTCCTAGCCACATACAAAACTTTTCTGGTCTTGTTTTACCCCCTTTTGAGAGACATCTACACATCACGGTTTCCCCACCTTGCACAGTTAAGCTACTTGAGGGCATTTTAAAGATGCCTATGTAGCAGCTGCCATTCACCCTTAAAAAATAACTTGTCCTGCCTTTTTTTTTTTTTTTTTTTGAAGAACCCGTTACTTCAGTCTACACTGTTTATACGTTCACCTCTGGGGGGTTTCTTCTAAGTGTCTTCACACAGAAGGCATCATTCTCTAACAATTTTGCAGTTATGAGTCAGTGACTTCAGAGATTTCCAGCCTACAGAAGAGGGAAAGCTGGTCTGAGCTAGAAAGTTACTTCTGTGAGAAGCCATGGGGCGTCTCCTACTGAGACACGATTTTATTTCATGGCCTCCACTGATTTATCATGTGCTGCAGAGTAGTTAAGGAAGGGAGCTATAGCTGCCGAGAAAACACAAAAACTTCAGGCTTCTAAGGATCGTCAGCTAATTAAGGTGTAGTGGCTGAGAGTTATCCAACTCTACAATAGTCTCCTCTGTTTGCTGTCTCCATTGCTACCTATAGAAGTCGGGCTCTCTAAATCTGCTCCGCAGAGGCTGAATATATTCACTCCTGTCCACGTTAGGATCACAAATGGACACGATCAGCATGGCAAGATTTTGATAAGACAAACTTTCTCCCGGTTCCTAATTATCAGCTTTGTTACAGTACTGGCTAGGGACCAGGCTGAAATATATCCCCACACTTCTGCACATGGGGGTTTCATGGAAGTAAGAACTCTAGCATTAGCTTAATGGCACTCTGCAGAGCCGTTTATTAATTTCATCAACAATGTTGAGAGCCAGCGTTTGATGGGGGCTGAGCTCCCAAGAGGTTTGAGGGGACTGCACCCCATATTGGGAGATGACAAAGGTACACTCACCGTCAGAGCCCATTTTTGAAAATCAGATCTTAATAACTTCATTTTATGGGCAGATGAGAGCATTATTCACTGAGGACCACTTCTTTCCCACACAATACATTTAAGAGAGTTCTACTGGGATATAAAAATGTAAAAATGCAATTGCCAAAGTTATTAAAATTAGATCGTTGCTATGTAACATGCTGCCATTTTTTAATCTATGCAGGCTGCATCTTGCTCTTGGACACAGTTCAAAGCTGAAATGGACAAACTTTAAGTAACTCTATAAGGACCAGCAGGAAACAATAAGATCCCAGAACTGTTCTGAGCTTTAACTAAGTTTCATCTTTAATGATTCTGTTCAGCCTCCAAATAAACTGAATAATGACTAGAATCTAAAGCTTATTTAGGAAGTTGCCATAGTAACAATTAACTACCTCTAAGCCTTTCAGCTTTATTTTATCTTTTTTCACTGAGGTGCCCTAAATTACTCGAAACCTGAATAGCTACAGTAATATATCCATGTCTTTGAACTAAATGACATGGTTTTTCTAGAACTCTCATTATGTGAATATTGATTGAATTTCTAATTGGGACTAGGCATCATCTTGCTGACAGCATCACTGAGAGAAACCATGTGAGAGTGAGAAAGATTATGAACAGAAAAAGTAGGGGAAAAAAAAGAATGCTGTTTCCACTAGGAAAGCAGATAGACTAATCAAGCTGAAGAAACAGTGAATGGAGCAGGATTAGCTTAAATGATTGAGTTTATATGGACTACAAACCTCTTCCAGATGCAGTGCTGTTTGTTTCTGCTATTATCCTCTTACGTTCTATTAAATATAAAAATATCAGAGGAATCCAAATTCTGATCTGTGGATTAAATAATTATTCGTGCCAGTTGAAAGGGTATATTAACCCTAATTATTCTAATTTAGGTGCATTTTCCACTCACTTTGTCCTGGCATGAACAATCCTGAAAGCATAAATCATTTTGTGAAATGTTGTGCCCTGTATTTTCCTCTGCCACTTTACCTATTGTTATTTGACTTTATCTTTGATGAAGCAGAGCTGCTGAAGAGAAAGTTCTTCTGATGTAATCAAAAATAATTGTCATATTCTCAAAGCTTAAATTGTGCCCAGGCACCCATTCTCGGTGTTTTTCCTACCAACTAGCTTTAATCCTCAAATGCATAAATCTGAGCCGGAGAGGTTACATCTAATCTGGTGCATTGAGATTGTCCTTGGACTGAAAATCTCTGAAAGGCTCATACCAGCGTTTTATTTCCTTCAGAGACTTCAAGTATTACTGAGGGCAGACTGTAGGAAAACGTGCCATGCAGAATACCCTTACCCTGCGTGTGCAGCCTCTGTGAGCTGGTGTTAATCAGTATGCTCCATGCACGTTCAGGTTTCTACTTATCTTTTTAGTTGTTTCTGTTGATTGTTTTCTCAGGAGTCGCTGTAGGTGCCTGGATTTTCTAAGTTACCTCTCCTGGGCATGGCCAGAAGGAGCCACAAAGTACAAGCATTTATTCATATTTCTTAGACAAGACTGAAGTCTGTAGCATTCACACATGCTGCTATTCTCATATCTGGTCTGTATTCACGGTATTTTGGTTATCCATCTTTCAAATCAATCCCACTTGTTTTGTGCACAGCCCTTATTTATTTATTGTACTAGAAAAACGAGTGTGTTTTCACCTTGTGTTGTTTTTTTACTATAAAGACAGTACATTTCTAACGTCCCAAATGAAAGGGGGGAAAAAACCCCACCTATTAGTGGCTCTATTCAGAAAGCAAGTAGTCTTTCTTACATCAGATAACTACAAGCAGTAACTGATAAAAATTGAACTTTAGAGGAATTGGAGCAAAATAATTCCAATTTCACTTGATGGTATGCCTTTTCTAAAGTTGGTCCTAAGGCAACAGGGAGAAAGCAGATGACTTCACTATTGCTTTGATGAAAACAATATTCATCTGGATTACCCTTAAACCTGCCCTGGGGTTTAATAATCATTTTAACTGCAGATAGCTTAAGAGAAATAGCTCAATCCTAGTTTTGTATTATTTTTCCCACATCTTGAAAAGAGTCTCTGCAAGTCTGCTGATCGCCTCTTGATAATGAAAGAACAATATCCTAAAGCAAAGATGTTAACTCCATCCCTATATCTGACAGGAAGAAACACAATCATAGAATGCAAATAAAACCTGGAACAAAAGGATAAGATATGGTCATTTTTGAACCAGAGAAAATGATTCAGCAGCCTTAGATTTCTTGTCTGCACTGCAGTTCTCAGAATTTTCATAATTTACATGACTAAGAGATGTTTGGCTGCTCAACCTTGTAATTCACAGGCAAGTAGCATCTGGCTATTTACACTGTTATATTGACCTTGGAGAGCTTCCTGTACATATTTTTTCTCTTGCAAAAATGCCTATTGCTATCACATAAAGCAAAATAGCAGTGACGCTAGTCTTCAGAACAGTATGTAGCATTGAAGTAGACTCAGCTCCTGGGCCATACACTGCTCGCACTCAGCATAGGACAGGACAGTCATATGGAATGGAAGAACGAATAGACAGAGTTTTCAGCCACCACTATACTCTATAGTGTACGGTGCAAATTTGGGCAGTACAAAAAGGTATCTATCACTCACACACCTTCCAGCCAAACCACCTTTCTTCCTTACAAGCCAGCTGCCGGTTTCTATCTCCTCTTACTCTTTTGCTAAAATTCTCCTAACAGACTGGTAGGACAGGACAACTGGAGGTGGCTGACTGTTAAACTCTGACTTGCATTACAGGGAAGATGGATGAGCGGAGGAGGGAGAGCCACCAGGGCTGGGGGCTGTGTTGATGCTGCGCTAGCTGTGGCTATTACTCACTGACTACCAGCTGGCTGCCTTATTGACTGGGGGATGAACTGGGCTAGGGAGGCTAGAGAGTAAAAGCAGCATCCCCTCAGTGGGTGCAGGCGTGCTCCAGTAGATGCAGGGCTGGAGGCTGCTCTGAGTAGACTGACCACACGTCAGCTGGCAGGTGAGTAACTGCCCACCCACTCTCAGCAGCTCTGGAACAGACATCACTCCCATACCCAGCTTCTCCAAGGGCTGCTCACAAGATAAAGGTGAAGAGCTAGAAAGGCAGTTGCAACATATACAATATCTATTCAGCAGCAGTTTTCAGAAATGGCTTCTGGAAGTGCCTACCCCACCCACCCAGCTTTCTTCCCAGGATGAACACACTGCATTTTCCAAAGACATCTCTCTTTGGGAACAGTTCCTTACCCTAGGCACTGACCTCACAGCCACCACGTCTTCAGGGCTTTCGCCCCTGCTCCTGATGCCCTCTGATGCTCTGTCTTTCGTCTCCTCCCTCCTTCTGCTTTGCTCATGTGGGCCTCTGGCTTGATGGGACAGCTGTTTGCCAGTCCTTTCCTTGAGACCTGTGTGGCAGCAGAGCAGAGAAACATCACAGCCCCAGAGTCTGCCCCCCTCCACACCTTGTTTTCAAGGAAGGCTCTGACATCTCGCACGAAGGGTCTCCCCAACTCTTCCTCTGGCCTGTCTGCCTTCCTCTGTCAAGCTAGACGTGGCCTCCACACCGTGTCCCATGCCACCTGCAATGCTCAGCACAGTACCTGAATGTACAAACACAACACGCCCGCTTTCATACATATGCTTCATTCGTTCAGCCCTATTTAATTCAGACACATTGATTCATGCATTTACTTTCCTTGGAGATATTAATACCAGCTCATACATACAGAATGAGAAGGGAAGTAGCAATAGCATTGAAATTGGCCTGTAACAGATGTTAGCAAAGATAGTTATAATGTCTGCCTGGCATACATCTTTGTTTCTTGGGTGACGTGAGTGGTAGAGAAACAGGAGAGAGAGAGAAGGATTGTAAACCTTAGGCATGTGTTTGGAAATGAAACAATTTTGTACATTCGTTGCCTCTGTCTGGAGAGAAGACATCTTAAACCTTATGAATTACACTCTGAACCTAAGGAGAAAAAGCTATACTTTTGATTTCTTGCAGAAACGTGTTGTGGTTTTTCTGTAGCAAGCAGAAAAAAGAGCGTGCTTTCAAAAGTGGTAATGGGAGGCAGTTACAAAAGAACCCAGCTGTTAGAGTCCAGGTGTCCTAAGGCTGGAGCTTGGTGCTGAAAGGCAAAATGCTCAGTTAAGATCTGCTTTATATCTTCAATTAAAATAGTCAATTTTAGACAAATGCACAGCTATTTTCCTCTGATATTTGTGAAAGCACATTTTCATTTTACCAAGGAAAGTGTTTATAGTTATTAGACATGAAAGATGTAGTAAATAAATGATTTGTTGTCAAACACTGGAACAGGCTGCCCAGCAAAGTAATTGAATCACCATCCCTGGAGGTGTTTAAAAGATAGATAGACATGGTGCCGAGGGACAGGGTTTGGTGATGGTTTTGGCAGTATTAGGTTGATGGTTGGACTCAGTGATCTTAAGGATCCCTTTCAATTTGGACTGTGGATTCTGTCTCAAGGGGTGGTTGTGAGTATGAGGTTTCTCTTTTTCCCCTCTCCCCCAGCTTCTGAAGTTCTCAAATAATATTTAATCATTAACAAAGGTTTGTAATCATTTCTAGACTAGACCGCTAATTTACTTCTCATTACCCAAAACACACACCGACACTATTAATGTTCAATATTACATACAAAGGCAGTTGATTTTTCATGATGCTTTTAATATTGTCTTATTTTGTGATATGTGGTGTAACTCCTGGGGTCCAGCGTTTGTTTCACATTCACAGAATGGCAGAGTCTATAATCATCATGATGTCCATTGTAAAGGTCTTGGTCTTTCTGATAAAAAAATGACTTAATTGTTTTGCTTTACTAAGTCACATTAAATACTTGGTTTGGTTTTGTCCTCTGCTCTACACTGTCCACTGAAATAAGTTCACATCCATTATAAAAAAAAAAAGGGACAAGGCACTGAAAGATGCAATGGAATATCACAATGCTTGTAGCTGTCACATATCTTAAATCTCCATAATTATACTTTTCTTCAGAGACTCAGATCTACCATTAAACCTACACCCACCTTAAGCACATTTGTATTAAAAGTAGTTATTCAATAAATTTCAAGTTCTGTTCCCTAAATGTTAAAGAAAGAAATTACAGAAATATGCTAATTTCTTTATGAACTTTTTCAGAAGGACTGCACATATCTTATAAGCAGATAGTTGAGAGCAATTTTTTTTAAATTATTCAGTGTGTTCTTTGTATTTAATAATATGATTTACTATTTCCACTTGACTAATACCCACAATTAATTATTATAAATAATTATTTCTTTATATTATGGCATTTTCACCAATGTTTTTGAGTTACAGCTTTACTGATTTTCATTAATTGTAAGAGCTCACGTTTTCTCTACATACGTACCCCTGTGTATTGCTACTGGGTTGGCAAGGCTGTTTTGCATGTCTGCTATTGGAAAAAGAAAAATATCTCTGAGTCTGTGCACTAGTTCATTTATTTTGTGAAGCCTGGTTTTATCTTTTGATTTGATGATGTAGCTCATACGGGCAGAAAGTATCTGATTTAAAAAAATAAATCTGTTCCTGTAGCCATAACAGTGGCACAGTCTAAGGATATAAGGAAAATAAAAGGTGAGCAAGGGAGGCTGAGCCCAAAATACTTTTTGTTTTGCCACCTGTATGAATTAATTTAATAGAAGATATTACTTTTCCACTAAATTGGGTGAACTCTTAAGAAGGGGCTGGGTGGCACTTTAAAGAAATAGATAGGGAAAGACAAATAGTCCATTGAAGATAAGCAAATTCCCCAAACCCCTCTGCCTAACTTCATTTTATACTGTATGATGAGTCAAACATATGTTTACGCTTCTGTACTTTCTGTCCCAATCACAGGAACAGAGAAGCACACTTTCAAAGACATATGTTTGTCCAAAAAGAGACCTCTTCCTACAAAGTCTAAGACATCCTTGAAAACTGAAACTTGAAAGATTTGGCTAAGGCAGGCTGAGTCCTGAGCCCTGTCACTGCTAAATTGACGAGCTCTGAGGAGTCAAATTCACAAACTGGACATCACCACAAGAACTTCAGATAGCGTTATTGCGAAGGTAATTGTTAAAAAGTCAGAAATAGAAATCCATACACTAAAAAAATCCCCAACTCCGTACTGTGCAAATAGAAATCAACATTTTTCATAAACTTCAAAATGTTTTAGGGAAAAAAAAAAAAAATCATACATGCGCTTTCTACCCTGCAATACACTAAACACTAATCAAATCTTCCTTATACTAATACTAGAGGTAAAAAAAAAAAAGCACATCAGCTTCACCTTAGAAATCTTTTTTCAATGACAGCAAATCAACTTTCAATGACAACAATTCTCTAGAGATACCCATTGAACAGCTATAACAATCGATAAAATCATGCAACACATTGTTTCCTCTGTTTAATAAGGAGGGATTGAAGACAAGTTTGTTGTGCATTAATTAGTAAAAGTAATTGTTAAAAGCTCCTGTTCGTCAGATTTCAGAGGGTTTTTTAACAACAGAAGCTATCTAATGACATTAAGTAATTCAATGTAGATGAGGTCATAAAATACCATTGGTTAGGATAAAAGCTCATGCTGATTTCTTGTTCTGTAGGTTCAAGGACAAGTCCTGAAGTATTTCATCTGAGGCAACTAAGTTTAGAAAAGCTGAAGTTAAAAGTTTAACAAAATGCAAACAAGCCAGTTCAAGAAAGCATGCAGAGAAGCAGAAAATGGGGTTTTTCGCCCCAGAAGATTTGCTCTTAAATTTAGTATCTGTAAAAGTAGCTCTTGACTGTTTAATGTGAGAGCCTTATAGCAACTAGATGAACAGTGTTCAAAATAGAGTTTTTATTCTACATACACACACACAATGTAATTCTAGCATGCTCCTGCCCTCAAAATGAGCTAAGGAAGTAGCTGGGACATTATTGCAGTAGTCTTCATACTCCCTACCCATCAATGGATGTGCAGTATCTGTGCTGCAAAGATTTTTCTGCTCTTTAAGTCTAATTATGAAGAGGTAATATATACAAGGCTTGCTAGCAAGTTTCTTTTTTATGTGATCTTGCAACCTATTTAGAAAGTAAAGTATTCCAGAGGGAATAGAAACATTCATGATTGATGAAATGCTTTGGGCACAGACTCAGAATGACACTTACCGGATCTGTGCTGTGTACCCCTCCCTATTCAAAATGCATCAGTTCAGACATATGCTTCAAGATCATAAAATTCAATAAGATTTAAGAACATGCTTGAATACTTTACTAAGTAGGAAGGCATTCTTTGGAAGTATTGGGCTGAAAACTGTAACTTCTTAAAATAAAAACGTCTGGCTATCATTTAGTGTGATATCCATAGTTTAGGATTCCTCACAACAATCTACAACTCTTCCCACTAAGGTTCCTAAGACTTTAGAGCAGAACCTTAGTTATCAAGCATTTAATAACAATTTTAACATTAATGAATGGTCTCACAGAAATCAGAGCATCATCAAATATCAATAATTGATGACTAGGAATAAACATTACCAGGTGCTTAAGAGCTTTGCTGAGTCCAAGTGTGTGAGAAATTGTGGCACTAAAAGGGCAATGATGCAGAGGAAGTTTGTTTTCACAGCAATTAATTTGCTTAGAGATGGTCTTTTAAATAGAGTTCCCTGGCTGATAGGGTAAATATTTGGTTTGGTACCTAAAACGATATATTATCCTAAGAAGTCACTTTGTAATCTGCCTTTAAATACCATGAATTTCAGTATTTGAAGAGACATTCTGCAAATCAAGATCCATTGCTTTACATCAGAGCTTGCAGTTAAATACACTGAAATGGAGATTAACGGGCTGTATAGATGCATATTTCCATAACTTACCTTCATCTGCAAAGGCATTGACAATTGAAGTAGATTATCATGCTGTGCTCATGAGTTAATGACCAGAGTTAGAACTGAAGGAGTCAAGTGAGTCCTTCTCCATTTGATACTTACTCTGTACCAACTTTTGTCTTGTACTCTGCAGCTGTGGCAAGATATTTTTCTTTTGCTAATTACTTTTTTATATATATATATATACACACACACAATCCATAGCTGGTTTAGGGTGCTCCGTTACCTCCAAAGTGAAAATATCTACAAGCAATGAGAGTCTTGTAAAATGATGAATTGCAACCCTATAACAGTTGTGGGGAGTTATTTCATTGCACCTCATTTTGTGTGAATCTGCATTCAACAGCACTAGAGAAGGCTGTCAGTGCCAGTGCACTGCTTGGACTTGCCAAGGCCTGAACACAAGGGCACAGCAAAGCACTTAAGTGGTTTGTCAGATCTCACCAGTACCACAGTGCACTCCCAGTCAGGCACAGCATAGGGCGTTTCTTCAAAAATTCATTATCATGATCTGCATGCCATTTTCCATATGCTTCGAATCAAGGCTTACATACATCTGCTGAGCTCATCCCAGGTGGAGTTCAAACCATCTTGAGATTGAATTCATAAAACTGACATCGGATCACTATGCATCTTGCACAAGTTGCTTAGTAATTTCTTGTTCATATTTTCACAGACATAGATTTATATTCACATCCCTAGTGACTATATATATTAGGCTAGATAGATTACTGGACTCATCTGGGAGGGCATGTTTTATGTCCCTATGGATAGCCTTCTGTCAAGGCAACAGTAGCTCCCAAAACATTAAGGATATTCATCTCAAAAAGATGTTGCTCCTCTCTCTGGAGCATCCTGTCTTCCACACTGCTTTGCATGGCAAGCCCCTCTATCTGTTACAAGCAGGAGAGAAGCACAAGGAATAGAGTGAAAAGTGATCTATGATGGACTTTCTGGGGTTTTTTTCAGTGGTTAGCCTCTGCAGTGGATGGTACCAACTTCAAGTTAGTTCCCTATTCTAATTTCTGTGCTCCTTAGTTACCCATAGTTGGTAAATAAATGCTTCACAGTGAATCGATTGAGTATATTGGGACTTGAACTACAACTGCTCCTGCTGTGGGGTATTGAAATATAGATAAACAGCAAGTCAAAAGTGATACAAGTCAGTAGAACAAATATAGCAGCAAGATACTGTTTTTAACTATATAACACAGACCAGATCCTAAATCACATCGTATCTTTATTTACTTGTCCTGGACTGCATGAAGGGAACAGTTGGCAGACAGCAGCTTACTCTCTTTTCCTGTTCTATCTCTGGCAACTCTCTATATTTATTGCTGAATGACCCTTCATAACTTGAAATTTATACTAACAGTTGCATGACAGGTAATCACTTGCTTGAAAAGAAAATGGAGGCTGGCAAATTATCCTTAAATTGTTTGATTTATCCTGGAACAACAGAGGTGAAAACCTTTTCCATCCCAGCACACTTGTCATACACTTGTATTGTAACTGGGAATCTTGGAAAAGATAAAACAAAATCCAAAACAGAGAGTCACTTCTGGTTTTGCTGAAAGGCAATTAATTTTAAAAATCCATGTATAGTTTACATTTTTCATTGCCTACCTAAGAACCACTTTATGGGCACTCCTTTCTGGTATTGCCTTGCAAGGATATTATGGTTGCCATTGGGAGAAGTAAGGTAAAATTCCACTGCTCAATGTACTGAAGTTTGAGTCTGTCTCCTTTTATTATAACTGGTAGTTTTCTTAATATGCAAATGTATGGATCACAGACCTCCCTTCACCCCTCCTATTTGTATTCCTTAGTGTCTACTGCAGCTTACAATTATGTTTCTAACTCTACCTAATATAAAGCACTCCAGTTGCCTCATTGTAAATTTGATTTTGGAAAGCTGACTGTACTTCAAAATGACTTTACTGTTGATGTTGTACACTGTACAAAATAGACCATTCAATAACATTCTGATTTAGAAAGATTCACAGTTTGCGTAAAGTAATCCAAACTGGACAGAGAAGTAGCCATTCAGATCCTTCTTGCGCACTGGTGAATGAGTTTCCCACTGTGGGGAGGTTCATATCTCATCCAAATTCAGAGGTCCCAGTAGCATTCAAGATACCAGCAAATCAGAACTACACCAGAAGTCAATCAATGCTCTCACTGTGACTAACAGCAGAATTGGCAGTAGCTCCCATGAAAGCACAGAAATTAAAGAGAAAAAAAAAAAAGAGGGTGTGAGATACTGTTAATGGGCTCCTTGGCATGTTACTATTTCCTACTGAGCCAAGTTTCAGAGAAGAAATTTTAATGCAGATAAAATGTGATAAGTTAGTTTTAGATAAGATATACAGAAATCATGTTTCCTCATCTTACCATTAAACACACCCAGTCTGAGTGTACCTGCAATTTAAATATTTGAGAGCTTACTATGGATTAAAGTGTTATATAGCCTCAAATATCTCACCTCTACCAGAAGCTTCTTGAGGAACCTGAAGGAGATGTCAAATGCTACAGTGAGTTGTGTCAGTATGTGCAGATATCTAGGTACAAGATTTAATGCATCTTTGAAGTACATCTTCTCCTACCTAGAGAAGTTCTGTGGCAAGAAGGAGGGGAACCTCACGAGAAATCATTAAACAGGATCTGACGATGGATAAGAATCAAAGGAGTCAGTCTGGAGCTCAGTGCAATCATTTCTAAAAGCTAACCACTTTCTGTGAATACTGACAACTTTGGAGAAATGCTGCCTGGATTGTAGATGAACAAGAACTTCTGTTCTGAATAGTAAAGACAATATCTAGAGCAATAATGAAGGTCAGGATGTGCTTGTTTCTGTTTCACCTTAGCCTGTAAACGATGGATATGTGGGGCTGATATGCACAAATTCTTTGAAAATGAGTCAATGGATTCATTAGAACGTGGATCCAGATAGAGGTAGTGTTTTGGCAGATCACTCTGCCAAAACATGTATGTATGTATGTACGCACATCCAGTGAACATTACTTATACGTTACACTGCTTATTGTTTTTAATATAGCAGACTAGAAAAACAGAATTTTGAGGGCATCAAGGGCATAAGTGAGATCATGACCTATTATGTATTAAATGATATCATCATGTATTAAATCACAGCCTCCTTTAATCTCTTAAAATGAAGAACCCAAAGTAAACAAATCCTGTATCTTTTCTCCCTCAACTCCATAGTCTCCATTCTCCTCAGATGACCCACTGGCAGGATAAAATAAAACACGGTGCAAGAACTGGAAGATTGGTCCAGACAAGTGAAAAACCAAACACACAGCACTGCTTTTTAAGTGTGACAGCAGTTAACCATTTGCTGCAATAAGATGCAAAACAGATTCTTTGGTTCTAGAACTCTTTCAACCAAGACCAGATTGAATATCATCCCCAAAACTTTGCTCCAGCTCAGCCAGAATTTGTGAACTTGATCAGGACACTGGCAGCTGAAACTCTCTGGTTTCTGTTATGTAGAAAGTCTGATTTCATATCATAGTAGTCCCTTTTGGTCTTAAAATCTATAAATCTGTTTTCAACCATGTCAAGTGCTCTTCATACAAAATGGAATCTCTCTTTGCCTTTACTCTCTTGGCAATGGATCCAGCTAGCTACAATTAAGTTTGGCAAATGAAGAATCTACAAGACTGACTTTTTTTTTTTTTTTTTTTTTAGACTGCCTGCTGAGGCTTTGGCTCTGTGTTAATTCCAAGAGACTGCCCTCTAGCCAGCCTTTGCATTTTTTCATTCCATCTTGCATATGAATATTTTACTGTGCTCCAATATAAAAATTTGATAGAATTTGAACTGAGGAAGCATAGATGAGACAAGGATATTCAAGCTTATCTTTATAAAATAAAAATTATTTTTTTCTTTGCTCTCTTACTAAAGCAATTGAGATGAAAGTGTATTTGTTGCTCCAAGTTTTGGAGGAAAAGATATTTTATATTCTCATATTAATCAGGAAACATATTAGAAAGCAGATATACATCGTAATAGCCAAACATGACAAGTGACTGACCTCAGTGAATAACCACACAAGCAATGGAATCCTTTCCAGTGCCAAAAGAGAGATTGTTAATCTGTTCTGGGCGATAACTCTAAAAAGTCACACCCACAGAGCATCTTTTCACTAAGACTGAAGTGTTAAGAGGCCAAGCTTTTGTATAAAATAATACTGATTTACTAAATGTAAGTGAGCCTAACAGTGGAGGGAAATGGTAAAGACAGTTTACAAGTAAATTGGTTATGAAATTCTGGGTATTTTATTGACAGAAAGGAAAAAAATTATTACCAAGTAGGTAGATAAATATATTCCAAGCTTGAAAGTATGGATTACTGAACTGAAAAATTATATCTTCTTGACTATAATTGCATAGCCCCTAAAAATAGCAAAAAAGTGTATTTGGAGTGTTGGGTTCCAAAAGTTTGAAAATTAATGATGAAGTAGTGATGTAATTTGGTGCCAATATGTTTCAAGTTATCAAGATGTGAGACATGTCAGGATTTTTCTAAATAGAAACTGAAAAATGCTACCCACCTTGCAGTTACCATCTCCAAAATAGCCAGTGCTATAAATAGTAATACAAGTTTTTGAGCTATCTCCCTTTTAGTAGAAGTTTTAAATGCATTAGCCTTGACACCATACCCGTGCTTCTGTCACTTAACTTTGCAGTTTCCATTTCCAAAACCAAGATGCCTGTACTGCCAAATCTGCCCATGATAATCCCTTAAAACAATGTTTATTTTTATCCTATTAATAATTTTAAAAAATCAAGTCAATATACTTCCCAAACTGCTCAATGCTGTTAACATTCTCCTTTTAGCTTTGCATCATATGCAACAAGCATTTCATTTGCCTAATGAAAAACATATTTAAACTAATGAGTACACAGTGTTTTTATTTACATATGCAATTAAAATTTATCACTATTAATAGCTGACAGAGGGGAAGAGAAAGTGTGATTATTCCAGTAAATGCACACTCTTTCAAGAGGGTAATACTTCATAGACGGCACTAAAGATAGAGATTAAAAATTGGCATTAGTGTGGAAAAAAATAAAACTCGAAGGTGTCCTAATCCACATGGTCCATTTCTGCAGACAAAGCAATTAACACTTTCCCCATCCCTAGGTGCACCAGAATTTATCATCCCTTTATAGAGCCCCCAGCTTGCCTTCCTATGCTTCCTGGAGGAGCACAGGTGGGTTTTCCCAGCACAACCCATTTCATATTTTATTCTGCAAGAACAGAGCTGCAGGGACCAGTCAGATTTGTGCTTCTCAGAGTCTGGTGGGAGGTCAGTTAAGTAAGAGAATATGCTGTTCTGCAGATACGCAGGAGAGAAAAAGCAACAATAAACATACACTGAGTGAGGCAGGAGAGCCAGGGTTACTTGCTACCAATGGCACAGGAGTGAAAAAGATGAAGATGGGGCTGCCTTCAGCAGAAAACAGCTATCTGGCATTGACATATAGACAGGGCACAGTGAAGTGAGATTAATCAAAAAGAGTCAGTGATACAGAGATCTTTAGCCCACCCCATTCTTCTTAGAAAGAGAGTTCAAAGACAAGCATTGGACACCAGCTATCACCGCATGGACAAACATGGCAAAGAGTGCTATATCTTCCACCTTTCTGCTGTTATCTTTCACAGGTGTTACAGAACATGCCAGGGGAAAGCAGATTTCTGCTTAAAGCTGCACAGTGTGCAAATGTGCTCTCACTAAACAGTGCTGTTAAAACAGCACACATTGTTCTGGCGAGTGACAATTTTATAAGCAACACTATAAAGGCACTCAAATCTATGGGATACATCATAAATCCTTGATAACTGATATGCACTGATACTAATTTTTTCTAAACATTTTTTGAATGGTGCAAACATAGCTAGGACATGAAAAATACTAGTAATATACATTAAAATAATCTTACTGCAGTTTTACAAGCATTGATAATTTTGCTTTAATTTGAAACTTTGGGTTGTCCATTTTCTAATTTAAAGCAGGACATAACGAAGAGATAGCATGAATAGATATGAAGATTTAATAGATTTAATAATAATACATGTGCTGGATAGTGGGATTACTTTTTTTTTTTTTAAACAGGCATTCTTGATCAAAATCGTTTCAAGTGGAGAGAGAAACTACAGTTGAAAAATCCCGAGTATAAAAGCAGTACGTGTTTACTGCAGCTGAAGGTTTGTTACCATGCAGATTGCTGGCTCAGTCACTCTATACTTATGCGAGATCTTCCTGTTTGCAGTGGGAGAGGGGTCAGCAGCACTTGTACCAGGGCTGATTGAAGTAGTCATTGCTAGTTTGCTTGCACAGAGACAGACAGACACCCACATGTTGCAATGCAAAAATGATTTGAAAAACTAAAAGTATGTGAAAAGTCCAAGTCTTACTGTCTAAAGATTAATAGTCCCTGCAATAATTTTTAGTAGGGTGAATAGCTTTTTAAAAAGGTTAACACAATGAAAGGCCCATATGGAGTTCTGAAGTGATTAAAGACATTTGGGATAGTTTTGCATACGCAGTCTCTGTGCAAATATCTGGACACAACCATAGCTAACCACTACAGATCCATAGTTGGATAATGAAATACACCACTTGTATGCTCAAACGTGTGGGTGCAGATTTAGAGGCTGTAACATTTCTGTGTCTCCAGATGGTGCTGTTACAAATTGAATTTTACATTCTGTTTATGTGAAAAGGCAGGATTTAGTTATCTCTTGGAGAAACTTGTCGGTTGTGAAGTTCATTGTAAGAGCTGAAGAAGTTATTTACTACCTAAACACTCAACTCCTAGGTGCTACTGCTGTTTACAGCATGGACCATACAAGGAAACAAAAGGACTATCCAATGCCAAAAGACTAGAGTATCACTTCTGAATTTAACAGTCTTTAAGGAAATATGCAAATGATAGAAAATAGGCAAACAAATCTGTAAGCACAGACTAGAGGAATCACCAAGTGCTACGTACATTATAAAATCAATCCTCTTAGTCACAATGCCAGAAGACAGATTTAGAATCCTGCACTTAGGTAACCATTTCTTCCATTCTTCCCCTTCTCTCTTTTTATTCATGGCCATAATGTATGTGTTGTGGGGAGAATAATCAGGAGGATAGCTATATAAAAATACATACCTTTTTCTGCTGTACGTCTTTGATTTGTCTGTCTCTTTCCAGTACCATACAGTACCATAAAGCATGAGCAGGGTTGTGAGCACAACAGAGTCAATATTGCTACGGAAGACTAAATTGTACTCTTTTCCACCTTCTGCTACGTTAACAAAATTGCCTGGTAAGTTCTGATTCTAGGACATTTGCAATTTGGAGTAGCTGCTGCTGCTGAATAAAGCAGAAAGAACATGTTGATTTTTTTAACTGGATTCAATTGTTACAGTAGGAATATTTTTAAATTATTTTTTCCAAACTCTTAAGATTCATAACGTAGTGCTCTAACTATATTAATTATGGAATACTGAGCTGTTATTTTAGGAGACTTAATTTTCTAACTAATCGCTGCATTGCAAATGTAGTTATTAGATGGTTCTAGAATCTCTTCCCCCCCCCCCATTTAATTAGTATTTCAAAATTAAATAAATTGTAGTGTTATGGTAAAATGACTCAGCTAGGTTCTAGAGGGCTGTAGCTGCTGTAGCTGCAGCGCCTTGAGTTCTACTGACAGTCTGAGCTCCCAGGAGAAACATTAAAAAGCGTCTCAACACATGCTTTTTGCCTAACGATCACTGAGTTCTATTAAAACATGTATGTACCAGTTTGTTTGAAGAAGCACAACATATGAATTAGTACAAAATGGCTTTCAAAAAGAAAAGAACTAATCAGTGTGTGAAGGTAAGTTTAGGCCTCTGTCCTTCCTTTTCTTTTAAGTTTATGGATTTGGGTTTTTTCCCCACTCTGGAAATTCATTGAAGCTTTTGCCTTTAAAATTCAGCATATTTTCACAAGAGTAATTTCCAAAAAAATATGTGAAGTGTACTGCTCAAATGCAAGGATATTGCACCCAAAAAAACCTGGCCAAATAACATAGCTGCTTGGATAGCCAGCAGAGAGTGTTTGCATCAGAGCAACTAAGCAAGCAGGATAGAAAATGAGTTTTGGCATGATTCTAGGAATTAGCATTCTCCATTTCTATGGTAACATTGATAAAAGCTTGTAAATAATAATGATATATGTGCAGAATAAAAATAAGTAAGCTAAGTAGAGAGACACCTATTGTAAGCTTAAGTGTTTTTCCCTTTTTAATAGGAAGCACATGCACAAATTCGCACACATCTAAACTTCAGTACAGCACAGTGATACATATTATTAGCTTAGTTTGTCAGCAAGATGGGCGTGTGATGAATATGTATTTGACCAAGGATAGCTATAGAAAGACTATTAAAATAGACAAATATATACAGTGATTATGGTTGTTCAGCAGGCATTTTGTAGAATCACAGATTCATTACTAACTACTAATGAATTCTGGGTACATTAAAATTCTTGGCAGTTTTTCTCTGACAAGAATGACACAATGACAGAAAAACAATAGAAACTTTCTCAGCTAGGAAAATTTTGCCTGATGTATTTATATTCTTACAGAGAAAATAATTTGCTTTACCTTGAACTACTTTCGATATAGCTATTAACATAATGTCTTATAAAATTCTTATATCTGTAAATATATACATATTTATATATTCTCATTGGTTTATAGACCTGTATCTAGGAAAAAACCCACAAAAGTTTCTCCTTATCAGGATTCTCAAATGTCAGTCGCACTGGAAAGAAAATCACAATTAAACATAATGCAAATCTTACCATACCCTCCCATTCCTTAGTGGAAAACATGTTCCTGATGATAGAGAGAAGTCTGATCCCATCATCAAATAAATCAAAATCCATTACTGGGAAACAAGGAAGAGCAGGAGGGATGAAGAATAATAAAACCTCATCTTCATGTTAATCTTTGCTTCAAATATGATCTGAATGTGCAGCAAAGCTCTACCAGCTTTACATAAGCAGGGCTTTTCATTCATTTTCACAGGGTTCTGTATTTCTGAGTTCTTGATAGAAGAAAAAAAAAAAAAAGCCACTGAAAGTTGTCAAGTCTTTTTAGCTTCTGGGTGGAACTGAATCCCTGATCTGAAAGACTCTGATTTAGCAAGGTTTCCAGGGCAGACTCAAAGAATTCAAATAATTTAGAGCCACTGTGTGGGAGATGAAGCATCTAAGTGAACCAGCAGAAGCAAGAGCAGTCGGGGGAAAGTATTGTCTAAATCAACTGGAGGTATGACTAATAAAACACATACCACATTATGCTAGAGGAGGTATAAAAACTGTTGCCCCAAAACAAACGATATTTGGACAAAAGATACAGTACAAAACATGACAAAAAGCTGCTGAAAACAGCTACAGTCAGTGCTGTTAGTGAGCACGTGTCTCAGCCTTCATTCCTTGGGTGCCCACCTTCAGCTCCCTGTGCTGTCTCGTGCTTTTGCTTCCCATCCTTTGGGGGCCAGACCCCTACCCCTTACCTTAGATGTCCTCAGGTCTGTATGAGGGTTCACACTTCCTTCAGATTTCATCCCTCTGGATAACTGAATTTTAAAACTCTTTGCGTACAATCTTTTCTGTTTGATAGACTTAATCAGGAACAAAATCAGGAGGCCCCTTTGAAAGTCCCAGTCAGGAGAGTGGCTGGATGACCACTGGAGCTCCCTGTGAAGTGCAGCCTTGCTTGCCTTGCCCCCCAGGAATACCACAAAGCTGCTCAATTCAGGTAGAAAGTGAAATGCTTTGTTACATGTACTTGTTTAGCATAGTTGCATAAAAATAATGAAGATATTTAATTCTGCTGGCTATTCCAGACTGTAGCTATTAGAAAGCATCAGTTGACCAGCACTCAGCAGGTCACGCTTACCTGAACGTGCCAGAGTAGACCTGCGTAGAGGGTAATACCTGTCTGGATGAGCTGGAGCAGACTGGTCCTGACCTGTGAGAAAAGAGGTTTTGAGCCCTCAGACCAGATTGGTTTTCTCTGACAGAAAATGTTATATAAGAACCATGACAGCATAGATTGGGGAAGAGCGAAGAGCCACACTTTTCTCCTGGCTTTTCTCATCAAAGAGGTCTTGAGACTGGCTGTCTTGGCCTTGGAGATTAAAGAACATGAAAATATGAAGCCATTGGAGACAGAAGTACGGCATCAGAGTCTTGATGTTGTCACTTGACTAACCTGTTTGATTAGTGCTTGCTTTTACAGCTGTTATAATTTAGATTATCACAAACTCCTTGCCAAAGAAGCACCTGCTTGAAGTTTGGAAGTTTGCCTGGTTTCTCACTCTATCAGAATATCTCAGCTATCATGGCTATCCCTCAGTTCCCTGATAACAACAGTTATGAGAGTACAACATCAGAGAAGCTTTATCTCCTTTCCCAACCCCTATCATTAAAAAGCAGTTGGAGTTAACACAAACGGTAAGAAAATGCTGCCAGGTCTGGAGTGCTTTGTGCTGGCCCTCCAAGCCCAAGCACATCACTGGGTGTCAAAACTTTGTAGGGATAAAACTTTCAGCAATGAGAACTAGTTAAACATGTTTAGTAAAGGAATTTTAGTTTCCACCACTTCCCACCATGCGTCAGTGCTGTGTGCCTTGTTTCTCACATACAGTTTCCCCAGGGAGAACATCAGCTCTTAAGGAAGATGTTAGGAAAGGCTGGGGACAGGGAGAGCCATGGCAATTAGTATCTGAACTGTTTGAAACCAGAATTCCTACAGAATAGAGGTAATTTGAATAAAGCAAAACCGAAATAATCATCTTTAAGTCCCTCGGTGAAAACATTTCAAAAGACCATCCAAAATGCTCTTCTGAGAGGGACGTGGAACATCATTTAGATGCCATGTATGTTACAGTAGTAATTTTGGAAATTCAAACTGGAATTTTCTCTAGTCATAGCTGTACACAAATCAAGATAATTAAAAAATTATAATGCATAAGATATGGGTCTTCCTGGGATAAAGAAAACTAATTTGAAGGGTAATTTTCATAAAAATGAAATAAAGAACAGATTAGAAGATGCGCAATCCATGAAATATTAAAAAGTTTCATTTAGGTACTTGCTATAGGACTTTAACTTAAAAAAATAAAAAAAGAGGTAATTTAAAAGATTGACTGGCCTCAGGTTGAGAGATACAAAAACATTTGGATTATTAGTTCTGATGAATCCTTCATCTTGTTGTTTCTGCAGCTCCATCCTTTTTCCAAATGTTAATAAATTATTTTTTTACAGAATCTTTTAACTTGTTATTAGAATTCTGTGTGTGGAGAGGTTTGTATTGAGTTCATTTATGCCCCAAACAGGAAAAGACAGAATCCCCTGCCTTTTAATATTACACTATAAGTAATACAAACTGTATTCGCACTGCAAGTTCTAACCAGTGTCTTAATTGGTCAATATCCTTCCTTGTCAATTCAACTAATTAACAAAAAACAGAGCCATGTCATAACCTCAGCACTATTTATGGAAAGTACTGAACAAAACCAGACTAACAGGATTGACACAAGGAAGTAAAGCAGAATCCGCCATTTATCACTTGCAGTATTTTTCCCCAACGCTTCTGAAGTTGCTCATTTGTACAAGGCAGATGCTTTTATCCTTGTATGCACATCTGTCTCTCTCTATATATACACTGATCTGTAAAAAGTGTTTATGTTTCTATAGATAATAATCACACTTGAATATTTCACTAGCACAATAATTTTTCCCTGGAGTGCCTGTATTTATTCCAATGCTTTACCTTAAGCATACCACTCTGAGGTGCTTCTTACTAAATATATTTCTTCCATCATTTCCCAGCTGCACTTGTCTTGACATATGAATTCATAAACCCCATACATTAAAAAATTCTATTACATCAGTGCTTTTATTTACAAACACAGATTGAAATTGGTACAGAATTGTCTTTTGCTGTAACCAGTGCCACCAAATCTAGATTAATGCCAGGACTCCAGCACAGAAACACAGCTATGACTCCTAACATCCTAAGTCTTTTCTCTTTTTAATCAATTTTGCCTTTAGCTAAAAATTGTGGTAATGTAGAAATGAACCTGTCAGATGTAATTTTACTTCTCCAGTTTCTCCGTTGGAAAGCACAGAGCCATGCTGTTCATCAGTGAGAGTATAGCTGCTTGAAAGCCTTTAGCCAAAGTCTCTTTTTCAGTGTATCTCTCCTTGCATGTTTTAATTTAAAAAGAGTATTAAAAAAATAATCATTCAGATGTAGAACTCTTCCTCATATTCAGAAAGAAAGCAAAGATTTCATTGCTTAGCTCTTGCAGCATACTGTGGTCCTCCCATTAAACACAGGTCCCAGAATGGTACATTTTTAAGCATGCATTGATTCACTTTTCCAGAACAATACTTTGCCATGATTGCTTTTCTCATATCATTTACCCCTTTAACTAAAAATCAAAGTTATTCACCAACTGAGATTTATCGAGCCTGACCACTCCTGGAGCCAGCACTAGCAATATTACAGAAAGCCTTCATACAGATAGAGGCCCCCGTGGTAAGCTACTGGGTAGATGAAAGCACAGAGAACTGAAATGACTTGCCAGAGTTTAAGAAAACTGCTTAAGTGATTTAGGAATAAAAACTGGGATCCAAGGAAAAGATAGGCTCACAGTCCCATCGGGCTGCTCGTGTGCCTTACACCTGGAAGAGCAATATTTTGCTCCTCAGTGTACAAGTTGCAACTTGCTCTGACAGGGTTATTTGAAGCCCTGTATGGTACATTTTTTTTGAGTAAGAGCAAACACAAGGTGGCTGATTCTGCCAGCAAAGGCTGTGGGGACTCTCCCGCACATGATACTCCTGGGGCTACGTGCCAGGGGCCTCAGCCCAGCCTTTCCCTCAGAGGGCAAGCACCAATGCTCTTCACAGAGTGCCCTCAACCAGGAGTGCAGCCTAGGAGGAACAGTGTAAAAAACACATGAAAAACATTGCAAACATTTTAAAAAAAGTTGTTTTTTTTTTTTCCTTTTAATTCTGGGCTGAATGCATAACTAGCAGTAATTTTGGAAAAATACTGAAGGCTGGTGCCTTAGGGCAGTCTCTCACTGCTGTTCTTTGCACTTCAGTACATACTTTCAGCGCTTTGCCAGCAGCCCTTTCACACAGCTTAATCCTTATCCTGGCAAATCTTAATGCATAGGGATTTACAGAAAAGAGATGTAGAATTTCTTAGTTAGGACTATGTCATATGTGTAGATTTCTCCAGGAGTCCCTTTGAGTCCCCTTACAGAAATAGTGCAATGCAAAGGAGCAATGATAATAGCCAGAATTTGGCCCAATTTACCCATCCTTAAAGAAAACCAAGAAGCTACACTGTGTACTGAATTACAAGAAAATAATCTTTGTTTACTGGACTAAAGCCTGGAGATCCTTACTTGATACAGAGAATGGAAGCAGTTTTGTGGCGAGCCAGCCAAGAAAAACATCCGTTGCTCAGCACGACATCCAGCTAAACTAATCTTTGTTTTCCACAGGAGATGTTTTTTCAATAATTTCTAAGAGCTAAAGGACTTCATTAAAAAACATGCAAGCATTGATCCAGATGTTAAGCCTCTCTGTTCAATGAGAAGCCCTCTTGGAAAGCAGTAAAGAACAATTGGTTCATTGTTGTCTGGTCCTGAGAAGAGAGAAGAATATTGCATATTTATTTAATGTTACTATATGAAGGAATTTATTTCATTGTTTAGATACCATTTGAAATGCATTTAATTATAATGGTTTTGTGTAATTAAAGTGTAGGTAAATATGCCTTATTGTGGCACTGAAATTCGTTATTGTTGCTAAGTCTGATCCAAAGAAAAGCATAACACAAGAAGTGAAACAAGGCTCATTTTTAAACAACCAATACTAAGCAGAAGTAATGTTTCTCAGTTGCTCCTTATAGACTTTTCTTTAGTTCTCATTTTTAATATTACTTTTTTATAAACTTTAACCTTGGAAAGTTATAATCTTGTAAGAATAATTCTTAGAAGGGTAGGTAAGACCTAAATTGAAAAGTAATCCCATTCATGATGCCAGAGAGATTTGTTGCATGTTAAATTTGTTTCCCAAATTTCTGTATAGGCCTGGAAAATCCTGTTGTCCTTTGCCAGTTTACTTAGACTTAATAAACTATAATTAAGGAAAAAATAAATTCTAAATAAACCTAGCTCTGAAACCTGAACGCTGGGTACCTTAAATGGCAACTGTCTGGGGTCAAGTTCTTTCTCAGTGTCTCAGCAAGTTATTCTCTTTCTGCTCCATTGGTGGAGATTACCGTGAATTTTCAGGAGAGTTATGCTTTGATCTCCACTCTCCTTTAGGTTTGGGACATCAAGCCTCAATCTTTCCTGCAAAGCCACCCCACTTCACTACAGTGCTTGCAAAGGAGCTGACAAAGCAGATGCCTGATGGCAGGTCTGTTAAAGTCAGTAGAATTATAACAACATGATTTTTCTTGTTATTTTTTAAATGAAAAGAAAAATCTGCACTATCATGTCACACAGCAGGCTTTGATGAATGTCTCAGTTCCCACTGAGCTGCCCTGATTTTTCCTATACTATCTTCTAGCTAACTTGCATCAGTGGTTATGTCTATAAAACACACTATCTTGCTCTCCCAACTCCTAAAATACTTCAGTTCTGTCCAGTTGTTAGACACTTGAGCCCAATGTTTAGCCTCTCGTCCTCTGCAGAGCTGGAGATTGGCATTCAAGAATCAGCAACCTAGTGTTCTTTAGAAATGTTTTAAAATTTAATGATGTGACATGTCCTGATGAGAAACATTTAGATCCCAGTCTATTCATGTGAAAGTCAAACGCCCTCATCACTGTGTTCCCCACAGACAGCAAATTAAGTTTGTAAGTAGCACTAAGTCCTTCTCTTCCTCCTCTGCAGATTTGGCACAGCAGTGTACAAAGAGAGAGGAGGAAAGCAGGGTCCCCGTGACTGCCAGGTGTGACAGATTCAGATGATGTGAGACTTCACTAAGCATTTCTTCATAGGTCTCTGCCATTACAAATGGTCATAATTAATGGTCTTTTTTCTGTTTCAAAGACTGCCAGAAAGAACGTACAGCAATTTAGTAGGGAAATGAAGTGAGGAGGAGGAAAGGGGACTGCTGAAGCTGTGTCCTGAGAGTGGTTTTGTCATACTTAGCACGTAAGACTTTGACTGGCTTTTGTGGTGCTGGACCTCAGAGATCAGGCTTCATCAGGGGCATGTTTTTATGGGAAAAACCAACAGCCTGCCTTGGGCCATACATTCTTCAAGTGGGGGAAGTTTTGCCTCCACATCTGATACCAGGTATCTGTTTTCCTTTAGGGTATGGCAAATAAAACAGATTTTGTCGTATCACCTGGATAGCAAATTTCCACTGCTAGCATACTAGCATGCTTAATTCTGAAATATGCTGTTCATTTTAGTTCCTCTCAGCCTCAAGAGTTAATGGATTGTTTCTACCAAGGAAAATATTTTTTTTTTTTTTAAATCCTAATTTACTGTAATCTTCGGATGTTACAAAGAGCTGAACTGAAGTCAAATGAGAGAAGGTATTTTGACATGAGGAACAGATCACGAATTGTAATTGTGTAATTGTGTTTTAGTTATGCAACCTACAAAAAACTTAATTTTGTTGATTAGAATAACCTGTGCTTTCAGTGAGCTTGAAAGTACTTGGTTGCAAAAACCTGCAGATCGGGATGTCATCTCAAAGGAAGAGCACCAAGCCCCTCTAGGAAGGCTGAAGATATTCAAGAACTCCTAGAGGTAACATTTGAATTCTTGGATTATCCAGGTCAAAAAACCTGAACCACCCCTTGTTATATCTTGTACTCTTCTTTTCACCACAAAGGAAAAACTGGTATATCTGCAAAAATAATTCTAAACATACACTTATAAAAATTATTTTACTTTACAAACTTCATACATTTTTCCATTAAAGAAAATAAACCCTCTAAAAGTGATAATTTTACCTAAATAATCCCCTGTGCACCTTCTCTAACCCATAGCTATTAAGCAGGAAATAAAAATCTGCAGTGCTATTTTGCCTCTTAGAACTTAAACTAAAGATGTTTGGCACTGGAGCAATGTCCTCACTGTTAGATCATTTGTAAACTCCAGAACTAGCATTTATCAATGTTGAAACCTACTCTGCACTTAATTTTGAAGGGCTCTTAGGCTCTCTAGTCTTCTGAATAAAGTCTAACTGTGGGTCTCTCATTCACAAGCAAACTATTTGACTGCATGCAATCATTTCATGGTATTATCACCTAGCTTTTATTGCCTCAGTTTGCCTTTATTACTGTTTTTATTACCAAATTATTAGTGAATCAACATTAGTTCAATATAAAGGAGGAAGGAAAAATAAACCAATCAACCAGCCCATCCGTCTTGAAATGGGTTGATAAAGCCAGGGCATTTCCACACTAAGGAGGAAAATCAATTTGTTAACCTGCTCATTTCTAAGAAAGACAGTGCTGGTTTGGGAAATTTCTCATCATATTTATAAGGTTCCAATTGTCTATATACTTATGTCACTAAGATTATTGTTATTGAATAATTATGGGCAGGCACTGAAGCTACCAATAGAAAATACTAAAACCTTCAATCCAATAGAGTGTTAAATTCTTGCCTAATTTGAGCACATAACTTCAGGAAGTTATTCAAATGTTTCAAGCTAGGTAGATACATTTTCAGAATGGGAACCGTATTTACTGTCACTTCAAAGATGATATTTTCAGCGGCAACAGCTTAATCAAGATCATCTCAAGCAAATAAGTTGATAAAGTTCAGGAAAACCAAACACAGAACGATTGCATTAGACAGTAAAGAGAATAAGGAACATTTTATCAAAACACAAGCTTTTTCTTGGAATGTTTTCTAGTTCATTAGTGCACAGTTTTGAGCCAAAGACCAATAGTAAATAAGCAGTACCCTAAAGGCAAAAAAATACACTCATTAACCCTAGGTCAGGTTCTCTATGAATTTCAGAGAGAATAACTCACTAGGAGAATAATGTTCAAACATCCACAACTTTCACATTTTCATTTCTCTTTCTGTTCCTCAGAGACCCTTCTTTTTGTGGTCAAAAGAGCGCTTGCAACCCAGCAGCACACAAAGTTTAGCAGAGTTCAGTAAGAGAAACATCAGGCAGCAGGAGGCCATAATTTCTTGGACACTGAACAGTGATGTTTCCAGCAGCCACTCACCACAAGTGGGATCCTCTTAAATAGATAGATCCTTAAATAATGGGAACCTGCTCTTAAATAGATTTGTCCACCAACCACATTAAAGGTGCCTGATACCTTGCTGGAAAGTTGCCTTTCAGAAATTTGAGAGTCCTTTCAATGTGCAGATCTGGACATCTCTTCTTGGGGCACGTGCTTTTATTTGAAGGTGTGTTCAAATAAGAGAGAGCATGGCCAGGGTCCAATATCTAGGTACCATCGGTGATTAGACTTTCATCTTCACTACTACTTTATTAAGAAAACAGCATAGTAAAATGTCTAAAAGTAATGAAAGAAGATTACGGGCCTGAACAAATACAAAGAAAACAAAATTGTTTTTGTAATTTGTAAAGCGTGCCAGGCTAGTACACTAACAGGCAGTTTAGAAATGCTTATTAATACAAGCACAGAGACAGAAGGAATAAAAGGCTAGATCTAGAAAGGCTGTGGATATAATTATGGGTGTCCTCAGAGCCTGACATATTAGCAAATTTTGAAACTTATTCCTAATGAAAATCCTTTTAATGAAACATATTCATGAAATCTGCATTGATATTATTGCAAGCATCTAGACAGAAATTTACTTAGGAGAATTACTTCCATGCCAGTCAGTTTTTCCAATTTAATTTGGAGCAGCCTGAATTTACTGAAAAGTACAAAATTGATTGATTTCTGAAAATCACATCTTGTAGTAAATGGCATTGTTCTGTCTGGGGAAGGAATTTGCCATCATTTCTCTCATGTGCTTGGTGGAATTCGATCGATGCAGCTTCAGGCAAGAGCCTTGACTCTGGACTTTTTCCTGCAGAGCTCTCTGGAGACAGGGCCGTGCCTCCAATGCTAGGGGCTGATGGGCAACGTTGGTAATACAAAGCTCGGTCTGCAAGCAGAGGCATTCTATTTCTTCACAGACAAACAATATGAGCAGATTTGAGCTTCCCATAATTAATCTGGCCTTTCAGATTTCTAGCCTTTTTAGATTACCTAAAACCACTTCAGAAGGTAAAAGTGAAACAAACACAAAAAAGGCTAAATCAAACTGCATTAATTTTTGGGTTGGGGAAAAGATCCTGTTCTTTCTGGTTAGATCATTGTCACTATTAAACTTGAAACCTAAGCCACTTCTGATTGATACAAAATAGATGATAACTGCTGATAACTGTCAAAATCTAAAGGAAACCCATTAACTCTTCTCCCATCTCACTTCTAACCAGAAGAATAGTACCGGGAAGCCCTTCATAGATCAGCAATGCCACAGTAGATTCAGGGAGCCACATCATTCAAAAACCAAGTCATGCAAATACCATGAAATGAAGTTGACAGCTTTCAAAAATGGCTGAGTGATGAACAACCCTCAAGCCATCAAATACCTCATTTATGACAACACACAGATACAGGCTATTTATGGCCACCTCAAGTCTCCAGCAATGCAATGGTAAGCTATCATCGCAGCGCTGTATTACATTAACTGCATTGTCAGAGATACATTCCTGAAAAGTGCAAGAAAGAGAGAAAGAATGGTTATTTTTTCTGTGTGCTCTTTTCACCTGTAGATCTGCTAAAGAATTCACACAGGTCCCATTGGCTGAAGGAGTAAAAATCTCTCTAACAATCCATATCTATATTGAAATTTTTTTTTTTTGCAGATGACAGACACAGAAAGCAGTTTAAAGGCATTTACTAGAACATATTCATTCACAAACAATATTTTATAGCTTTCAGAAATATTCTTGATTATGGTTCTGCCCTCTGCAGTAGAAGGCAGATATGTTTTAAATTGTTGGGATAGGGTTCTAAATATTGTCTCTTATTCAGAACAATTTGCTCCTAAGTCAGGCTGCACACATATACACATGTTCATTTGTAGCTTGCAAGCAGCCATCCCGAGACACTCCTCTGCCCTAGCTAGTCAGCTATGCTTGATGCTTGATTCCCTTGCCAGTGCCCTTCCACCACTTCTGTTGTTTCAGTTATTACAAGAGGCTTTCCATTGCCCACGAGGAAGAAAAAAATTCACCTGACACGTGCTTTCAAAGAGAAAAGCACATTTGTTACCATAAGAAATACAAATACCTTCTCTACTTCAGACTTATAAACTGAATTTCTATTAAAACATTTTCTTCACCTGACACTGGGAACTGCAGCCAGAAGGGATATTGATTGCCCTGTACAAATGCTTCAGTGTTGGTTTTAACAACACTGTCAGCCTGCTTCACCTATCATGCTAATATATTTAGCAAAACCCAATCTGCAGTCTGTCATTTACACAAACCACTGCACATTCACTGTTTTAAATTCTCATTCCATCACATTTATACTGTTACCTACATAGTCCCCCTTACAGCACACAAATTGCTGTATCCATTTGAATTTCTGAAGCAGGGAGAAAAAGCCTACGGCAAGGATTTTAATGGAGCCACACACACGCCCCGTTAGCTCCTTTGCCTTTTGTTGGAAACCCAGCTCCATCCCTCCATCTACAGTGAGCCTTTAGACATAGGTTTTGCTGAGCATCAGAGCTCTGTGACAGAGTGGCACTCCACCATTCCTGCTTTAAAACAAAATGAGTTAATCGACTAAACCTAAATCAGTTCCCTTCAGCACCCGTTCCCTTGGCAGGGTCATGGAGCCAGCCCACCTCTCCTGCCACTCACCTCTTCCCACAGCCCCATGACTTTTTCTTCTTGTGCCATGTGACAGAAATAGTGACATTTCCAGAGAATTATTTGCTCTGCACAGTTGTTTCAGGAAGCATGTGTGTGATCAACTTTTAAAGCGGGGATTTATAAAACAATCATTGTGAGGTCTGAGGATTCAGTAATTACTCAGTGCAATTAGTCCCCAAAGTAGCATGAGACTGCATTTCCGGGTGATCCAAGCTACAGAAACATGACAAACATCTGAAAGAAAATCATTCTATCTAAAAGAGGTTGAATAGGGCAAATGATCACTTTGGGGAGGGGGAAAAAACAAAGGACTGGAGCTAAAAGGCAGACCAAGGGAATTTGAAATTACTTTCCTATCTTTGAGTCCTCTATCTCCTCTAGAAGTGGACACCTTCCAGATGCAAGGTGTTGTAAGTGCTTTTGCTACAGCAACAGTTGAATAATGGCGCACAATTTGATATGAAGTTAGACATTATTGAAGCAGAATAGAATGGTTTCATGCCTCTGAATACTACTGCCATCTCCCCTTCAGTGGCAGCCACCAGCTCACAGATTTTAAAAGGTTTTCCATGTGAAAGCTTCATTGCAAACATCTCAGCAAAGAAAGGATTCATCATGGCAGAGACTGTCCAAAATTATGTTTTTTTTCTTAATTAAAATGTGCTCTCCTGCTTGCTCTCAGTATTTATGACAAAAACAACATCAGACAAAGCACTTTTTCCTTAACAGATGAAGATGACAAATGGTAAATCTTCCTTACCCCATCACTGAAGAAATATGGCAAAAGGAATTTATGAGTGTCACGAGGGCCACTAACTCCATGCCTTCTAGGACAGCACACTCTGTTCAGAGTAATGCCTGCCAGGGAAACGCACGGCATCTGCCCTCATAAGAGCAGACCCAGAAGAGCACTTTTAATCCCTCATTCCTTCTCAAACACGCCACTGCGGGAGCCCTGCAGGAGGTTTTAGGTCTCCTGTTTGCTCTGATTTGAATCAGCAACAGAGATGAAGGTTGCCTTGCCCCTCCCAGACTGCATCTGCCCCATCAGATACCCAAGTTAAATCCTCAGTGAGCAAAAATGCTCTGTCAACAAGGAAAGGAGAAGTAGTGCTTTCTACTGCTGGGATGGTGGAATAGCACTGGAGCAGATGAATCAGTAAAATGTGGGTGGCTGTTTGGGAAAACGCATCTCATCTTAAGTGTAGATACCTGCACTTAGATGAGTCACACCCCGTTGTTTTCAAATCAATAATTTGAACTAGTTACTTGCAAGCAAGATAGACAACATCAGCTCTGAAGGTCTAGACAAAACTCTGAACTGAGTGTGGGACTTGCTATTAATTTTATGACTTTTTTGATCATTACCTCAGGGAGCTCATCCCTCAACAACGGCCAAAGAAGATCAGGTGTGAGGGCTGCGAGAAGCATGTTCCCACAGCAGGAGTCTTTCTGCACTGGAACTTAGGGAGACGAAAGAGGTTCAGGGGTTCTTTAAACAATATTGGCCACCAGAATGGGACAGATGTGTTTCAGGAATATCTGATTTTCAATACCCCCAAAACATCTAATCTAACTTGAGAAGAAATAATAACATAATTAGGATTGTATCAGAACTTAAATCTTGACAATTTGGTCTGTTGCTCCAACTGTCAAGATTTCCATATTTGGATTTACTTACAGAAGCCTACAGTTGATAGATCTGTACTTTGCCACAGTCCAAAAGTTACGTAGAAACTCAGAAATGTGTCCTTGCTTGAATATTATTTCATCTGAAGTGCAACTAATAGGAAGGTCACATTCCACCCTTTTTCCTCCCCCCTCTCCCTTAAACACCTTATTTGCTACAGCCACAGAGATTTAGAAAGAAAAATCAGGGCATCATATAATGATTCATAGCCAAGCATAGCAGAAGCATTAATCATTCACATCTTTAACTCTAAAAGCATATAAACTTCCAAGGATGATCAGTCAGTGAGACACATTTATATTTTAGTTGGAAATCAAATTTAGAAATGGAACATCCTGAACTCCTGACCAGAGAACAAAGTATATTAAATGCCACAGAGCCATTTTCAAGGAGTTCAGCACATGGCTACTACTCATTTGAAAAGGTATCCTTTCATATAAGCAATCCTATTATTTGCAATTCAAGTCATGATTCAAGAAAATATCAGGAAAGATGAGCCAGAGGAGCAGAACAGAGCCAAGCAGGCAGAGCCTGCCTGTCTCTCTTAACAAGAGCACTAAAGGAAGGATGCTGATGCTCGATAGCAGAGTTGAGAACTGGAAGACCTAGTGTGATTTATCCTCCTGTCTGAATAGTCCTCAGTGATCTTTCTAATGATTCTCATACATTTCTAGTGGGCCTTCTGGAGCTGGAAATGATGAAAGTGAAGGCACTGACTGTAAGCTCTGTACAATGATACATGGCAAAAAGAAAAGGCATTGAAAACATCCCTAGGAAAAAAAATAATCCAGCAGACAAGTGACCAGCAGCGACAAAAATCTATGCAAGTAATGAGCATAGGAGGAGGCACACTATACGATATTTTTACATGTGTAGTAGCATTTTATAAAACAGTCCACAGTCCAGAAACTAGAGAAAACTCCCTTCATTGCTTAGAGTCAGGTTTTCATTGTGATGGTGATACAGCGATAAAGGCAGGTGCCCACACTACCATCACTTTCACTGCAAATTCAATGTGTCCTTTTTGCCACTCTGTATCTCCCTTTGTATTCTTTACAAGAAAATGAAATGCCTTCATATTGTCTTTTACAAAAAGCAATGTATGTTTTTTAATCTCACAAAGTAAAAACATTTTCCCATAACACAAGCTGAATTTCTGTGTAAATTAGAAACCAAAGTTGTTAAACTCTTACAAATTCCTCAATTATACAAAAATCATAAATAACAAATATTAGGGGAGAAGGAAACAGAAAAGGTGATGGCAAGACCCTCTTCACAAAAAAAAAAAGAAAAGAAAAGGTTTTGTTAAAAAGTTTAGATTCTCTTTATACAGGTAGTTTTCTGATAAAACAAATCATAATTATGTGCCATTTGCATTATTTAACTTCAAACAAACTGAAAGTCATATTAAAAAAGCAAACTATATATTTTCCTTTCTTCACTTTTAGGTTTATTATACCAGTAAGTTAACTTACCATGAGTAATATTTGAACTCTAAAGCGATTCTATGTATTTGGTTGTCACAACAGCAGCAGTATCTTCTGGGAATGAAGCAATAGGAAAATAATTTTAGCTATAAGAAAAGATTCTACTATACTCTTGATGAGACTGTTTTGGATTATGTGCTAGAAATGGAACCAGGACCGGTGAACTAAGAGCAAGTTTGAGAAGTAGTAGAAGAAAAGCTGGCAACAAGCTCAGCTTTGTAGCTCGGAAGCCTTGAGAGCATGTTTCATTTCGGAAACTGTTGATACTCCCAAAGCAAACACTTCCTGGAAGCCTTGATGCTCTGGAAACTGGGTGCAGGGCGAGGTTTGCTTCTTTTTTTGAGAACTCCCCACTAGCTAGAAATCTTGCTTTTTTGACTGCTCTTCTGCATAGTGACAAATGTACAAGGCAGCATCCCAATTAAATGGCATCTTGCATTCTGCCAGAGCAGGAACCACTGCTCGGCATTCAGAGAATGGGCACCTCCCACCCGCAGATGCATTACCCACATCAGCATTATCTATGGAAAGTCAGCTTACTTCTGTTACGGAGGAGAAACACTTACAGGATAATAAAAGCCACTAATACAAGATAAGAACTGTTAGCAGGAAATCATTTGTTAAGGCTGAGAACCGACTTGGCAGTCCTGTCCTGCCAACCTGGTCGCTGGGGAGAGGTACTGCTTTACATAGCAGATAACGCCTGTCCTGACAGATAGATCTTTCCGCCCCGTGTCCTGCAAGTTATCACCCACTGTTCTCTGAGTACGAGTTTTAGCTGTATGCTCACTGATGCCTCTCGTCACCTCAGTTCACAAAGACCACAGCAGACACTGCATACAAGAAATTAAGTGTTTGACTACTACTAGTCCTGACCTGGCTACCGTCACAGCCTTCCGGTCAGACAAGCTCCAGAGGGGCTACACCTGCAGACCAACCCAGGTGCAAGTACCCCATGGGCACGTGCCCCATTGCTGTGGGGCAGCATTCCAACCCCCACACCCCAGCAGTGCTCTGGCAAAGGAGCAGATTGCTAGAATTTATGATTTTTCCCTCCAAGTTGTGGCTTGTCTGTGCATAGTAACCTGTGATCTACACTTCTTTCTCATTTATAAGAAATAAGAATATGGTAAGATGGTAAACATACCATCTTCTAGGATGTCACTCCACACATTAATAATACATGTAAGAATTATTTAAAGGAAAATGAGAAGTTTATCATTACCTTTATCATAAAGCTTGCCAGAAATAAAGCCAGGATGGCACCTGTGATTGTCAGTAACCCCTAGGTATCGCTATAGTTTAGGACAAACCACACCATTTCTAGGGCTAGAAAACAGCTGAAAAAAAAAAAAGCAGGCTCTGATAGCACGTTATTGCCAACAAAATTGCTTTTGTTACAAGTAGGTTTAGTGGCACAAGGTAAAACTGTGGACCAGGCTAAGAATATACGGCAAAGAAGTTACAGATCCTTCATAGCTCAAAACAAAGACCTGTATATTAATATTAGTTTGCAATACAGGGCATTTTGAATTCAGGCTTCCAAGATTTAGCTTGCTAGCACTTAAACCCAAGGACCTGTGTAAGTGCCATTGGTAGTCATTAATTCCAATTAAAATTATCCCTGCTCAGACATTGGTGTAGCAAGACAAAACAGCAAGAATGCCAGTGAGAATTTCATTTATTAAATAACTAAAGCAAAACATAAAGTAGGAGACATAAAAATTACTTTATCATTAGCGTTTCACATGCCTGAAAGGTGCATGGTTGAATGTAATTTTCTGCATTTATATGGAAATCAAGATAGCCTACTGCCTGAATGTATTATTGCATTCTGCTTTAATATACTGACCCTTGGCTTTCTGCTGCTATGAGCTTCACCCCAGACGAGGCTGCCGTAATGGAAATCTGCTCTCGAGGCAGCAAACTCTTTTTAGATATCTCCACTCAGGGCACAACTGGTAACCAATTTGAAAAAAGCTCCAGAAACTTACAAAACAATGGTTTTCCAACAGGGAGGACGAAGTGGCTTGCATACCTGTGCAGGATGGGAGGGATGGGAAATGATTTTGGGAATAGGGGGGGCCAGCAGCACAGCAGCATTCACCTTGCTCATCAAGCAGGTCTGCAGGCAAGCAGCAGCTGGGGCTCAGCTGACCAGCAGCCGCCTCTGCACAACGAGCTCTCTGTTGTGATTTAAAGCAAGAGTCCTTTTTGTGCTTGCCAAGAGAAATCTCTCTCCAATTGCTCAAAGCTCAGATGAGCTACTTCAAAAGAAAATAAGCATTTGTTGTTTCCTCTCTAGCAGAAACATACCCTAGAGCCTCAGGTTTATTACCGACTCCTGTATTTGTGCTCCAGCTCCTAATAACGCCCATGGTGAATGGGCTCTAAACAAGGAAAGAGCAAAACAAAAGCAAAATGGATAAAAACCCCTGAGCAGTATGCTCATTAACAGTGTAATCAAGCACTCCCTGCTGACAGCAGGTATCTTTTGAGTGATTTTGCTGGATTCTTGCTTGGTTTTTAGTCTTTGACACTCCAGCAAGTACACTTGGGAGGGCTGAGTGAGAGAAAGGAGGTACACGCTGGCGAGCGTGACAGAGCCGAGGAGGACAGGGACCCTGTGCCTGACGCCTCCCCAGCTCAGCTGGCACAGACGGTAGCAGCATAAGCCAAGAAAAGGACACAAGAAGAAGCTGTCAAACCCAAATTCCCTGAACAAGATCAAGCTCCAATGGGTCTCTTCTCCTTTAGCCTCACCTGAGAACATCACAGGTGTGATGTTGCAAAGCCTCAGAGACAAGGCCTGGTTGGTTGAAAGTTTTAAATATCCTAGTCTCTCTCTCTTTAATTCTCCATTCTTCTTTAAGATTCTTATTGTGGTACTGAACACCTCTATGACTTGATAACACACACCTTTGTCTTTCCTAATCCAACCATAAAACAAAACTCGGTTCCATCTGGTGGGGTTGTCCTCTTTGTGAGTGGTTATGTCTCACACAGGGAACAATTGCTGTGCTCAAATACACCTGGGGGGTCTCCTGCACAGGGAAATCATTTGAGCACGTGAGGATGTGCTTAACTTTTTATATGCAGAAGTTCTATCTGTTCTTAAATGTAGAGTTAAACAGTTTTTGAATATCATAACCAGATATAGACTATGAAGCCTTTACTGCACAGTTACAAATAAAGGATTTTTAACATAATCTTTGTATTTTCACAAAGCAGGTGTGTTCTCAGCTTTAGTCAAGGCATTGAATATTTCCCCATATCTACTTTGACTGTTCCCCACCCCTGTTTGCATGCCTTTAGAAGATCCCTACATGAGTAAGTCAGAGGCAAGTCTCAGCATCACGCTGCTAATGCACTGAATTCTGCTTTTATTTCTGACTGTTCAAGTTGAATACGCAGGAAGCGGCTGGACAAAAATAACTCTTGAGATGTACACGACATTTGGGAATGAACTGACATGTTGATAAGTAAATCCTGCAGTGTGTGCCAAATACTTTTTCTTTTTTTTTTTTTTAATAAATCTACAGTATTAATGAACTAAGTAGCAATTTCTTCCGTTGTAAACTTTCTCCTTGCAGCTACACAGCACTGTGAATAAACACCCCATCACGAAGTCACAGTTTATGGCTTGTCGATACACAGCACAACAGTTATGGCAGCTTTCAGAAATGCCGCTGCATCCCAGAAGGGCCAGAGCCTTTCGGCAGCAAATGCATCACCTCAGGCTGTACACTTGTTAGCTCTACCCGCTGCCAAACTGGGGAAGCAAGAGGGCACAAGATCTCTGTGAAAAAAAAACCCAGTATGTTTATCCCTAGCACAGTGCCATCCTGCTCCCATCACAGGCTGAGGAACCTGAAGGAGCAAGGCTGCCGCTTACCAAGCTAGAGCTGCAAAATCGTAAAGACCCTTTCCAGAGCCTGCCACCCATTATTCACACCACTATTTCGCTTTGTACTGTAGGAATTTCACACATGGAAGGAAGTTATTTTTATTGCTATGCATGATGTCAGAATGTTGAGTGGGTGCATGGGTTCACCTATCTCCACAGCTATGGTTCAAGCCAATGAGATTTAGTTCATTTTTTTTTTTTTGCGTGTGTGTGCGCCCCTCCTATCCTGTTACCTCAGCCTTAAAAGAGCTGAGTACTAAAGGGATATATGCCTATCAGATTTTTATTTCTTATCTGTTTAGTCTGAACAACATAATAGAATTAAAACAGTAAATTATTACAGAAGCAGAGAGCTTATTATAAAGCTGTTATGGGACACAGGAATTAAACAGCCTTTGTATCCTCTTTACAAGCTACCTGCAGGAGCAACAGCAGGGAATTAGCAATGACTGATACTTGGCCTTTGCTCAGCTTTCCAGGGCAGGCTTCACCAAGTGCCTCCTTATCTGGGCTGCACTGGAGCTGTATCAAATTTAAATTAATTGATGTAAAAGCTGTTTCCTGTGAGGTTGTTATCTTGGCTTGAAAGCGAACCAACACAAACTACATTTTAATATAGCCTACTATACAATCACTGACAATTCGCACTGCTGTAATTAGAGGCTTCTAATGTTTCTCACCCTCTTAAAACAGCAGTTCCTTTCATGAGGCATGCAAGCTTTGCATATAGCTTATACAGCCTCCAGAACACTGTTCGTTCAAAGCCTAAAACATAAGCAGGAGAGATCCGTTTATAAGCTTGTGGTTGCACTACCTAGGAAATGAAGTGACCTGAACTCAGCTCTAACTATAAACAGCCCTTCTCATCATACTTACTGTGTTAACAGCCTGTGAGGAGATAGAAAACTCCACAATACGAATGTTTTTCTAATTAAATAATTTCCCAAAATACTGGATTGTGAAGAACAGGTGCCATTTGATAGAGCCATTTGAACAGCCATGGCATCCTCTGCAGACTTTTAAAATCAATCTGTACTTGGGAGGAAAAAAAAAAAAAGTCTTAGGAAAGAAGTCCTCATCTGTGATCAAGATTGTGAATGTGTGTGCTGTGGGCAGAACAAACTGATAAATGCACACTTGTATATGGGAAAAACACATTAGTCAATATTGCTGTGTGAGAGGGAGTTAGAGTCCTCATAAATTTATAGCTAGACATTAAATACACAGAGGTTTCTTTCTTACCTGAAGTTATCCTTGACTGATTTACATCTTGAAGTATGAGCAATAGATCCTGCCTCCTGCTCTGTCATGTATCCTCTTCACCTACATCACTGTACTGACACTACAAAATACCTGGTGGTGGTTTTGCCCGGTGGAGGAATGAGTCATCCCGCCACAGCTTTGAACCTCAGCAAATCATGCTTGAATTCTAGAGGAGCACAGGATTTGATGCCTGTGCAAGGTGATGCACGAAGGCATTTAGAGACCAAATTAGACTTTTTTTTTCCAAAGAAAAAGAATGTAATTCATAAACTATTGAATAGGGCAGTAGGTTTTTAGCTGTTCTGTTCAAGTCTAAAATTAATTCAGTATGAAGTTACCTGTGGAAAAATCTTCTGCTCTCTGCTTTGGTTATGGAGAATCCCCCTGTGCTGGGGACGTCCACCCCCCTCTTCTGCACATTCATAGCCCTGGCCAGATTCCACTGGTGTCTACACAAGTACCTGGGGGGCTGATAGCACCCCAGCAGGACTGGGTTAGGATATAATAGCAGTGTCACTTGCTATTTCCACTAGGGAAAATTTATATAAAAACATAATGGAAAAAGCTCAAAGCTCCTGATTCCAGAACTTAAAGCAAACGTGATATGGTTTCTCTGAAACAATCTGAACAGCCCTTTCCTTGGGACAGTAGTAACAGAGACACTCTGGCTGTGACTCCAAGACAGAAGACACCAAGTACCCCTATGAATCAACACCTGATTTCCTTTGATCCACCTTCTCTGCTAACACTCTGCCAACATACCTGGGCACTTGACTCATCATTAGGAATGGCAACCACCTGCAGGGACAGCTGAAAGCAATTCAGGGTTTCTCATAATTTGAATTCAGTGGATCATTCCTCTTACATTCAAACAATGACATTTAATTCCCACTAGATTATGCTGTGCATGTTTGAATTGTGGGCTACTAAGCAGTCCAAAAATGGGAAATAAATCCATTTCATCTTTTTTTTCTCCCTGTGCTCTAAAATAATGCTCAGTTCATCAGCCAAGAGTCATTGTTGTGATAGGGTACACAGAGATAAGAATAGATTCATGTATAGAGTAGGTACCAATATTTGATCTACTTATTACACCGAAGTCCTTAAAGGGTCATGAACAGAAATGATACCTTCAACATAATATACGTCATGCAAAAAGTAAAAGCACCAATTAATATGCATTTCTTGATACCATCCTGGTCTTATCCTGAATATGAATTAATCTTCAGACACTTGGAAGAAATGCATTTGCTTCTCTAACTGCATTCAAAATATTTTTGGCATGCTTTCAAACCTGATTGCCTGTTGATGGGAATCTAATGCTTCTTTCAGTTTAACAATATCAAGACAAACAATTTCCTTGTATTGAGGCAGCACTGTCTTAAGTGAGAACAGTTAAAAAATACGAAAAGCAAGAGTATCAAAGAGAATTACCTAGTCAATAAAGATTGTTATTTATGTTTAGGAGGTTTTCAGTGTGACAGACTGCTTCACTTCTGTGCTTTGGTTCACTTTCCTGCCTTTCTTTTCAACCCAAGACAGAGAGAAAAAACCAAAATAAATAAGTACAGTGCAGCTACCAGAGACTTTTAAAAAAAGAAAACTGCTGGAGTATTCTTGCGTTTAAACAGACAGCATGTGCCACAGCTGGAAGATTCATAAAGAAAAGAAACATAAAATGACATGTAAAGAAAGTCGACAAACATCTTCCATCTACAAGTGCTCTGAAGCCCGATTTCTGCAAACATAGCTTTGATACCTTCGCAGTTGTAGTCTTCCCTGATAATTGTATTTGACAGAAATTCTTTTAGAAGTCAAAATGAACCTATTACTAAGCACATTTGCTACAGGGGGGACAAAAATGGAGCTTTTACCAAGTTATTCATTTTTCTTACTTTTACCTAAGTGCCTGTCACTCTAAATCCGTGCAAACATTTGGAGCCCGGTTTTGTCACACGGTTCAATCCCCCCAGCCCACTGCGCAAGGGAGGATTCTGCATTTCCCACTGCCAGAGTCACTCCAGATTAAAGTACCTGGAGGACAAGCATCATCTCACTCCCCCCCAGTCCTCTACTTTCAAATGCTAGCTGTATCATTACTCACCTGGAGCAGTGCTTTAATTCATGTCTCAGAGGAATATTTACAGCTAACTGTCAGTGCAAGTGGCACCCTGAGCTTATTTTTGTTTAGCTCCATCTTCTCTGCCCTAAAAACCTTGAGTCTGTACATTCATTATCATCTGGAAGTTGTGGCTTCCCATCATTAAAGATACGCTCCAGAAAAGCTTCAAAGGAAAGCCAAACTTTCCTGGTTTTTCTTTTCCCTTGCTCTACGGGCTCCCCTGATGGAATTTAACAGAGGTTAATTTATTCTGCTTCTGGATGCTCTGCCTACCATTTCTTTGATTCTCTGCAACAAATTTGGAGTAGTAAAATGTTTGAAATTGGCCTCTAGCCATAATCTGACAAGGTTTCCCCAGGTGATTTTCCTCTCCATTTTGTTGACGTATACCAAACAACACTGCCTACACAGCACACATATGCACCAAAAAAAAAAAACAAAACCGAAACTTATAAGCCCTGGGAGGCACTGGTACACTTACTTTTTTTTTTTAATCAAGCCATTAAAATAAATGTAAAAAACATCATTCTAGATATTGAAGACGAGTTGCTCTGAGGGAGCTGGTCATGCAAGGCACGTATCTGAATCAATGGACTCCTGCTCTACAAAGCTTTTTCACAGATTTGGAAGCCACTAAGGCTAGCTGTCTTTGGCCAATAAAGACAGACATGTTTATGACCCCGTGAGCCACAGAAATAAGCTGTCACTCCACCAAAAACATACTCTGACAGAGGTGCATTGCGCAGGGAGAACCCAAAATTCTCATATCACCTTTTTTGCCCCAACTGTTGGACATAGTTTATCTGTGAGTTTCAGAAGCTGCATTTTTGTCACCATAGTGTTTATAGGACAACACTGACCTTCAAGATGAGATATAAATGGAGCTTTCCCCTTTTTAAATTAATGTTTTCGCCTTATTTCTACAGAATCCATAAAATGCAAATGTACACCATGAAAGTCAAGTCAACTGCTCTGCAAAATATACACCCTGCTGTGGGCTGGTTAGATCCAGGACTGTTCATCTGTCATTTGCCTTGTTCTGATAACAGTGATTTTCTTCCACTTGAAGTGATACGTGCTTCTGTTTTCGGGACAGCAAAATCAAACTTATTTTTCCATTTCTATAATTATTTGTTCCACTGCTTATTGCCCTTTAAGCTCAATGGTCCAGCCAGTTTCCCACTCACCTTATCATCCACAGCTGAGATGCGCTTTGCTATATTTGCCCTGGCATAGCTGAACACCCTGAGTTAGAGTATGTTACATGAAATATATCCAAGTATCTCCAAGTGTAAAGGATTACAAACATCACGTAAGAGTTGTTACAGGAATACACTGTCATGACATTCAACTGAATACAGGAAGTCTATGACTAAACACAACTTCCATCATTGGATGTCTGTGTCTTCACAGCTGAATAAACAAACAGCCCTCCAGTCTCAAGTTTGCTGTTATGTGGAAATCTGCCAGTATTTAATATTATGATCACTAATTTTTGACTTCTACATTTGATTTCCTATTAGTTCTCCCCCTCAGAGATAATGCAATTATTTTTATTCCAGAACTATGAGGAAAAAAGGCAGACTCACATTTAGCAAGGTGGTGCCCAACAGCCAAATGGTTGTGAAATAATCTCTGCTTGAATTTCATCTAGTTTTCACTGGTTGATTAATGACTGAAAGCAAATATATATACACACACACATTGGGGTTTCTGCCTTTTTTAAAAACAAAAAACAAACACCAGAACACCAAAACAAACCACGCCTCTTAGTCCATTCCCTGTTCCTTTTGTTTTCCTCAGCTAACAGTCCAAGGGAAAAACACTGACCAAAATACATATCATGACAGTTATAATCACAAAAGTATAGATGCTTCCGATTTTTCAGCTTGAATTCTGAACGCAATCAACAATATCTAAGATTTTTAAAAAACAAACTGCACCCTTTTTCCAGGCCTTTCCTAAAAGTAGTGCTATGAAATCTCCAAGTTAAATTTCTCTTAGCAACCACAGAAAGTACATACATAAATGACAACTTGAGCATGAATAGTAAGTCTGAATTGCAAATCTCTCATAAGCACAGAAAAATGTGAAAGTGAAATAGAATGCAGTAAGATTTAATTAAAACTAAATTAAAACTTTACAACTACTCTAATACCACTCTTCCCTACCACTTTTAGTAGGAAAACAAGAAGTAACTGTCACATGCCAAACTACTGAAATAATCTATTTTAGAAATACATGGAGGCTATTTTTTCTGTGCATGGTCTTTATTTTTTTCCCTCCCGTCCCTTTTCCCCACCCCCCTGATGTTACTTCCCCTATTCTGAGATCCTGTCATGCAGTTTTCCCAGCAGGCATTAGGGCGATTCTCTGGCTGGAGAGCTTCCTAAAAGGAACGTAGAGGGCAGAAGGAACTTTAGCTGTGGAAACTGAAGCTGTAGATCTTCAGCAGCTTCAGTAACTTCATCAGTCTTTCCCTGCAGACCTCTCCTGCATCCAAGACGTAACTTGTACGCACATATCTGAGGTGCAGTATATCACCTTGTGCTGTCTCCTCACAGTCCTATGAAAAGTCTAAAATTTGTGGAATGATGTCTAGTATTTCCTCTTGGGAACAGTAACATTTTCATTGGGTTTCAGCTACTTGAATTGTTTTGAGGAAATCAGTAGGCACACATACAACACAACTACATCAAAATAGGATGCTAAAAGCACATCTGATGGAAAAGGCTATCCTTGGTGCTACAATATGCATATGTTTTGAAAAATTCAGTCCATTTTTTGAGACCATGCAGGGGGGCTCTATTTTTTGGGTAGTCACTGGTGGGTGATTGGTAAAACTGATTAAACAATTAATTAGCACCAGCAAGCTCTCTAACTACTGAAAGATAAACTGGAAACTTTTATTTCAGTTAGGATAAGTAACAAAGTCTGTCCAAGCTTTCATAAGCATTTATGTCAACTAGCCACAACAGCTTTTTCTTTGTTTTGATCTTTCCTGGACAGGTGAGATTATTCTTCAGCAGTGTGACTCAGTGTTTTCCTACTGACTGAAGCAGAGGGGGCAGTCATTCATGTCCATTCTAGCTACGAACATGATATGAACAATTGTTCCTTCCCAGCTTCTCATCTCCATAGGGAAGTATATATAGCATACATGTAGTAATATCTCCAGTATTTAACATGTCACTGGTAAGCCATGAGAATACTTAGAGAGCAACCAAGTCAAGTATGACTCTCTATTTTTGTTATTCCCAGTATAGCTAGTGTAAAGAACCTTCTTTCCACATTTACTATACCTTTTTTAGTGTTACTACACATTAGATATCCCAAGACAAAATATTTATTTCTTGAAACTTCATTTTGTCTTCCTGCAATTGTGAAAAGTCTGTGGAAGATATTGCTCAGGCTTGTGTTTAAACATTAATCTTTATTTAAAGATTTAAAACATCTAATAAATTGATCACCTTGAACTAGCTAAACCTTGAACAGTAGCCACATTAAAAAAAAAATAACTACTTTATTTCTGAACTGGAACTCCCACAGGGGGCATTAAAAATACGAATTCTAAGTACATTAATTAATTTGGAATAACTTTTGTTGGGTATCCATGGAAATATGCTTTTAAAATACACATGGAATAAAACTATGGCTTAGTGCATCTGTTCTTTGAAGTCCACAAACCCATACTTTAAATCACTCTTAAAAAAACCCAAGCTGTGTGTTGCTTACAATACTGCCTGGAGTTTGTGTGTGGTTACACCAGAGAGTACATGAGCCTCAAAGCCTGGTGCAAGTCAGAGAGCAGAAGTGTCCACCCTGGGAGGATGAGCTCCCCCAAGCACAGCCAAGAGGTGGGGGAGCACTGTTAGTGCTGACTTGTAATAGACTCCTCACGCCTGCCAGGACACTGGCTGCAAGAGAAATGCTTTATTTCCCTTGCTCTGTAAATAAAATAACTGTATGGTTTATTAGCACATACAGGTGTGACCTTTCACAAAGCAAGCAGCATTTCCCCACTGCCTGCCATGGATTTCTGTTTGTGCCATTGCTTGTCATGACTCTTGATACTTGCTAGTGTTTGGGGACATTACCTTCTCTATTCCTGCCTTTGCAAATACTTTCCTTGGGTTTTATGGAATTTGTATTAGAAGACATTGCTTTGGCCAGTTTCTCTCTAAACTGTTAAACATTACCTTTAAGAGCTCACATATGGTCTGTAAATACTGGAAAAGTTAAAGCACAGTGCCCCTGAGAAAGAAGTAAGGGTGGGAAGAAGGAGGAAGGCTAACAAGTAAGTTTCTTTTCTTAAAGGATACCAGAAGGACAAAACTATTTGTGAGAACACAGAATCAGATCAAGATACTTCTGCACTTGAATTCATTTATTTAATTCATTTGGGTTAAGTTTTGCAAGAGTCTGCACGTACTAACAAGAAACACAGGCTTGTGAAACACCAACTGTACCAAACCAATCTGATTTTCTTCCCTGACAAGACAGCTGACCTTGTAGGTAAAAAAAACACAAACTAAAAAACGCCCCAAAACCCAACTTTTGGTACTCTGATAAAACACAGTGGAAACATGGGCTAAATGAAACTACCGCAACATGAAGGCTGAATTAATGGCAAAACACTTTGCACTCAGTAATTATTGAGTCTTCATTGCCAAAACTGGGGGAGGCATTGGCTGAGGTCTTCCTTGGTGGAAGGGAGTCATGGGGGCAAAATGGCTCCAGAACAATGCCTCTGCAGAGACAGGGGCACCTCAGGCTGAGGGATTTGTAGCAGTCTTCAAATAGTCACAGAGCTACAGGCAAAGTGGGAAACAGTGATCTCTGCATGTCAAAGATGAATAAACCAAATGAAGTAATTGTCTTCACTTGAAGCAAAGGCAATACAGGATTCAAACATGAAACAAGCAGAAGAGGTTGCCCAAAGAAATTACACAAGCTTTGAAGAAAAGTTAGATGAGCACCACCAAAAGGCATGAAAAAGTTGCTGTTACTGTAGCTTCTTGATGTCCCTTCTCAGCCCCATTTCCTGAAACTCCTGGAGAGACTTCTTGCCTTAGCCTTAGAAAAAAGGATGGCTTATTTAACAGGTATTTACATATCTATTTAGAGCACTTTGTATGAATGAAGCTAAAGCAACTAAAGTCAGATAATTTCTTAGCCTTTTGCATCTTACCAGTCCTTAAACAACTCTAATATAATTTAGCATAATGCTGTTGATGTGTCTCTGGGACTCCTAACCCCCCAGAATTTATTTTTATTATAGTTAACAGTAGGTTTGCTTTCAAATGTTTCAGTAATCTTAACATCTCCTACAAAAACACTCCTGTTACAAGTGGCACTATCTCTTTTCACAGCAACCAATAAAAGTAAATACTCTTATCCTTTAAGCAAGCCAACAAGACAGCATATGCATCTTTCTGAAATTCTGCCATGTTGGTGGGAGGTTAATATGTGCCTACTCCATTAGCAGGCTGAGACGCATCATTTGTGTTAGATATAGCAATTGTTTATGATTCTAGCTGCAGCTATTTGCACTGATGCTTAAGCTCACTGGGCTGATGTCGTTTAGAACGTCCTAGGGAATAGCCTGTCCCTCTCCATCTGCTCATTTTGACCACAAAATTAGATCAACTAAAACAGATAATAGCAATAAAGAAATCTAGAAGGAAGTATATTGGAAGAATATGAACAAGGCAGAAGCACATAAGTTAAATAGAATTCAATTGTTGTAATGAAAAATACTTTCTTTAGGTACAGACACAACAACAACCACACTCTCTCTTTGCTCAGAAAGCTATATGTCATACTTTAGAAACACGGCTAACCTGCTCTGTACTTTTCCTGCTCAATGCTGGCCACAACCACTAATTTGATGAAGGCACTGCAATAGTACTAACTGAAAGAGAATTAATAGCTGGGAACTACCTCACCCTATGGTAAACTCCCTCCTTGCCACACTGCTTTAGCAGACACTGGATCCTATCCACATCTAGGGGTCTAGGACAGGCCCCATGTCCAGCTTCTGGCCAAGCAAGGACCAGCATGGCTATTGACACAGGTCTTGCCATCAGAGCTAGGATCTACTGTCAACTCACATGCAGGATTATTTACTGCTGACAAGCCACCAGGAGTCATCAGATGTATTTCATTGCTGCTTTTGGCACTCCTGCAGTCCGCTGCCAGTGCTATTTGCTATGTTTAGAAGGTTTGATTGTCTTCCTGCATGGGAACAGAAACCTGGACTCCTCATTTTAGGATACTGAGGCAGCCGTGGCCACAGCGTAGCCAGCCACTGGGGTTTGCCAAGCCTGGCTGCTGCTCCCAGCATAGTCAGTTTGTCTGCAACTCATTTCTCCTCTCCAGAAAGTCACAGGTGCTTCTGCTTCAATTGCCAAGCACATAGATATTCCAAAACACTCTCAAAACAATGGTACTACCATAAAAAGTCTGTTAATTGTACCACATGCTCCTTCTAGGCAACATAGAGAAGAACACCCCAGTGGGAGGAGGGGGCACACATGCCTATGAAAGCCCACCTGCAGGGTGGGAAACAAAGTTAAGCAAGAGAAAGACAGACTGTCACTAATAAAGAGTAATAGAAATAAAATTTCAGTATGTGTTTTGAAACAGCAGCCACAGCAGGAACACTCCTTTGATGCTAAAGATTAACATCCCAAAAAATAAAATGAAAATTTGGTTCAAACTCTCCTACATATGAGCAATAACAAACCTGACTCGCACAAGCATGATTCAAGCACAGCTCTGCTGCAACAGCACCAGCTGCTCCAAGAGCAGGGTCAGGCTAGGACCAGGCTACAGCATGCCAAGGGGTGGAGTGACAGCACAACTCTATGCACCAGATACCTGTGCCAGCGCAGGAAGCCTGATGAAATCTCCTGTCAGCTTCAGGCTCAAAAATATCATCTCCATGTGCTCTGCTCCCAAGTGACAAGCGATAGGACAAGAGAAAATGGCCTCAAGTTGTGCCAGGGGAGGTTTAGATTTGATACTAGGAAAAATTTCCTCACTGAAAGGGTTGTCAAGCATTGGAACAAGCTACTCGGGGAAGTGATTGAGTTACTATCCCTGGAGATATTCAGAAGATGTGTAGATGTGGTGCTGAGGGACATGGTTTAGTGGTAACTTGGTAGTGTTAGGCTAGTGGTTGGACTTGATGGTCTTAAAGGTTACTTCCAACCAAAACAATTCTATGACAGCAGGGAATACTGCTTTGGTTTGGAGGAGCTCTACTCAGTCCCACAAAATATTTTAACAGCTGGGAAGCCACTTGTGTGGATCTGGACAATCCAATACACTGAGAAATACCCAACTAATAATGAAAACAGGTACTCAAGACCTCAGCAGCCAATACGTATGGCACCCCACCATTCATGGAACCAAAGAGCCAGAAGAGACCTGGAAGATATGGTACTGGAAAGAAACCATCACAACTGGGAAAATGCCCATTATAAAAAGCTAATGAGGATTGACAGAAGTGCTTTCCCAAAATGGGAGAAGATTATGGCTGTTAGATCAGTACATGCCACTTAGTCCCAGGCGGTTTCCCACATATTTCAAGATGACAAGAACATGATTTTCAATACAAGAAATAAGGTAGAGGACGCATTTCCTGTTCTCCAGTCCAAGGACCTTTGCAAGTCCTTTATCCTTGCTTTCCCCACATTCATTAAATTCTCCTTTCCATGTCACTTCCTCTTCAGTCCAGCCTATCATGCAGCTCAGTTTGTAAACCATAGAAATAGTTAAAAGGTTTTCTTCAGTTTTAAACTCATGTTTTCCCCCATACATTCTGAAACAAAATTAAAATTCTATGTCCCTCCACACCTTTTTGCACATTGCTAGGGGCCATCCTCATTACTTGTATTTGCTGCTTCTTCAGGAGGGCTGCTGCTGGGAATAATTGCCTTTCCCATAGTGGTTACTACAAAACGACAAAACCATCCTTGGCTTCCTTTCCCCAATCTCCATCCGAATACAGATGAGGTGTATCATTAGTTTATGCCAGAAATCACCATGCTTGGATTACAAAGTCTTCAAGTCTCTCCCACATTCAGCTGAGAGCTGCTTAGAAATACTGTGCTAGGAAATATTTTAAGGGAGTTTTTGTTCAGGCTTTGTTATATTTTTGTCAGACCAACTGCTAACCCCTATCAAAAATGCAGACCAAAATCTGGGTTAACTGACTAATTTGAGATAAATTCTTTCAAGACTACCGATATGACTTCTAGTACCTATGTCTTCAGTCAGCTTCCCAATTCTTTGTTAGCACTGTAGAGTTAAATAACCAAAATTAGACATTTCCTATTATTTTAGAAAAAAATAAAATCTGAAAACCAGAGCAAGAGGGCTGCCTTCCTAACCAGGCATAACTTATCTGCAGTTTGACAGAAAGCCCCACTCCCCAAGGTCTCTGGCTGGATGGATTCATCACCTCTACAAGTAACGTGATGTATAGTTTACAGTTATTTTAGTTTCTTCTCAAACTCATTCTTATGCTTCTGAAACCATCTTAAAGCTTTCCTGATGTGTATATCTTACATAGCCTATTCTAAATTACTTAAATAAAAAATAAGAATTTTTGTTGTCTGGCCCAAATACCGCAGGGTTGTCCTACACATAAATCATGTTTCTAATCAGTTTATCTTCTTGTTCCAGATGGGAACCTCATACCTTATCTTTCAAACTGACTATCATTTTGTTTGTCTTGCCCAAGATGGTTTTTGTCAGACCACAGATCAGCCACCTGTCCACTCCAGCATAAACTGCTTTGGGATTTTGCTTCCTTTAGATGCAAATTTTTGTTTGTTTTCCTCCAGAAACTCCAAACCTGTCCTTTTTAAAACATGTTTAAATAGTTACTGATCTGTTTGGCCCTGGTTATAAAGCCTAAGAAGGTATCAGACATCTACACTTTCATCAACAAGCTATATGCATAAATACTTAGGTATTTATAATACAAAAAAGTAATTTGAATTACACTGAAAGAAGTGTAATCTAAGGAAAAATCCACACACTCTCTAGCAAAATACAGCAAAAGCACCAGGGCAGAGATGCAGAGATACTGTCAGGGACCTCTGACACCTTTCTAATGAGCAGCTACAGCATTAGTGAAAAGACCACATCCAGCCCTTGCTAATCAGTTGCTAAAGTAATGATGGTTTCAATCACCCTGATGAAGTTGATGACAATGATTAAACTGGCTACTTAAGACATCTTCTTGATTAAAGTGATATTTAATTCATAAATCGTGAAATTCACTCCTGTTTAGCTTCATGACATACCTTTCATGAAACTCAGGTGAGAAATTTTCCTCTCAGATGATAGACCCCTTTTCAGTTCTTTCCATTTATACATGGGATGAGGTAGGCTTCGCCCACCTAAGAAATAAGGTATCAGACAATTGACAAGCACTTCACTAACACCTCTTCTTGCACACAACAGGAACCCAATATTTTACAATTCTAATAACACAAACAAGAGAAATTCAGCATTTGGCATTGTGAATTCTGGACTCTGGGCAGTCTCACAGACTCCAAACGTGCAAGAAGTCATCATCTTATTTTTCCATTATCAACCAGATAAAATAAATGTCTTTTAGATGCTAGGAATCATAAGCCATCTAACACATACTAATAGCAAACACCTTATTCTTTACTCAAACAGGCATGTGATTATCCCAGTGTGATTATGCAGAGGGGAAAAAAGGAGTACTAGTCTGTTAGGGTATCTTCAGCTAATGCTCTGATAGTACTCATTGAAATTCCCTCTGTTCCCTGTTATTCTTTCCCAGTATTTGCAAGACTTTAATAGAAGCAGTAAATTTCAGCAGAAGAGTGCTAAACCAAAGGACTTCAAGTAATACTGAAGTTTTAATTACTTCAGGCCAATGTAGCCATATAAAAATAGTAACTTCTTGAGGAAAAGAATTAATGGCCCAGTACAGTAATATAATTAGTGATAGCCTTCTAGGAAAGATTAATTAATTCATGGAGAGGAAGAGCTCTGTTAGAGAATTTAATCTATATTGGCTCAATTAGCTAGATAGGAATAAAAGATTCATGTGATCTGAACCCAAAAGTTACATCTCTATCTTGCTGATCTACATTTACAGCAAAAGTTATCACCAATAAAAATCTATAAACACTGCTCAGTTCAAACTGAGAAAGCTCCCAGAGCAAGGCATACCCTATAGAGGTTGGGTTGAGAAGCTATTATATCCACTGGTGAAATACCAGACTGTTAACAAAGAGTAGCAACCAAAAAGCACCTGATCCCTGCAGTGCTCTGGAAAGCTCACAGATCAAGCACAGCTCAGAGGGAAATGCAAGATCTTCCTTTCTCCCAATTCTTCTGCTAGTTGCAGACATCCATCCCATCCATCTGTTCCCACCCACCACATTCACCTGTTGGGAACTACATTGGCTTCACATGTCCCTTACACTGCTGGTTGCAGAGGGGACAACAGATGTCCATAATCTTTAGTTCACCATGAAACTCTTCCCTGCCAAATTACTGCTACAACATTAGCTCTTTGGATAGCATTGGCTCAGCAGTGATTTCACAAGTGGTCTCAGCAGGTGAGTGCACACACCCCAGCATCTCCCAGAAAAGCCCCAGGAAGCTTTTCCCACCCCTGAATAGACATCTTCACCCAGTGCAGCTTTCTGGTTATCAGGACCAGCCTCAGGCCCTCTGGATTTCCCAGAGACTGGGACAAAACCAGAATCACTTTTTTTTTTAAAGAAAGTCCTGAATAGCTGTCAAGTCTGTTATCCCTGATATAAATCACAGCCTAGAATAGCAGCAGTATTTTTAGAAAAATAGCAGCAAACTAGCAAGCATGACACAGAAAAAGAACTAGAGCATGAGATACCATAGAAGAAACTCCAAGAAGGGCAACTGGAGATACCAAAAAGCAAGTGGGGGACACACCACAGCTGTAGGGATTTGTATAAGCTATTACCACCACAAGTCCACAGCACTGAAAAGTTTTCTGAATGGAGAAATAGTGTGAAGAAACCATTATAAATGGGAGATATTGAGTGAAGTGAGACAGGCATATGTATGCCTGCAGTACCCTATCTGACTGTAGAATCAGTACCATTATCTACCATTCCAGGCTACAGAAGACTTCTTAAAAAGTTTGTTTTCCTCAAGTTAGCCCCTAAAATTAAAACCCTGTAACTTTCTCTGGCCTACCTTCAGGAGAAAAAGTAGAGGAAAGAGCTAAACAAATCTCTCAAACTGAGTAACTTCTTTCTAGCAATAATAGTGCTTTTTTCCTCTAGCCACTTTGATTCCTTAAAAAGAAATCATCTCTGCTGGAAAACATCACCAGCAGATTAGTCAATGGATTAATCAGTCTGCTTCATCCACCACACCTAGCTCAAGCTATTTGTCACACTGATGAGTTAGGAGGTACAGCTGTGGATCAAGAACCCCCAGGCACCAAACATCACAGGTTTTACTTGCAAATCCCTCTCTGGTTTTGCTCTCATGGGATTAAGCTGAGCAAAAATTTGTATTTGGAACCACCTCTTTTTCTGGTAGATAACTGCCAAGAAGTAAAATCAGGAGTCCTATTTTCAGAGTAGATTCCCCCACCCAGTTTTGCAAAATAGCTCCCCTTTACTGACCTGGATCTGGCTGGCTGATACCCATCTGAATATGGAGGAGGTTCACAGAGAATTTGTTCTACACCATTATTAATGCTTGGCACACAGCTTTCCCAAAAAATCTCTCTTGAGCTCAGGTGAGATCCACCCTTTTCCCAGGCCTTGGCTTACTCCAATTTCTCTGCTGCAAACAGCCAGAGCTTCCCAAAAAGTTAGCCTCTTCCTTGCGTCTTTGTACCTGGCTAAGTCCTATTGTAACAATGCTTATGAATAACTACAGTTAGTTAGTACTACAAACCCCTCATTTTATGGAGCAGTGCTACTACTGAAACAAAACAGCTTCCTGATCATCTTTGCTTCTTCAGCAGTGCTGGAGTAGAGACATGTTGCAAGCAACTGAGCACTTCACTGTGATCTGCATGTGCATGTACTCACAGGGTCCTAGCAAAAAGTATTCTTACAATAAGACATATTCTTATTTTGCATAATACCAGTAATATCCCTATGAGCATTTTACTAGCAAGTAACTGCAGTGTTTGCCATTAGCAGTAGACATAACTTAAATATAGCTTAAGAGGTACTTGTTAGAATTTTTGACAGCTTGCTATGGATCTGTGTAGAGTATGAATTAAATTATTTAAATGGTTTGAGGAAAGTTTTTGTTCTGCATATGATGGCCTAAGCAAAGTGGTTTGAATTATTAGGTTACAGATTGTCACAGGAAAATTCTGAAGCTGTATAATACTTGCTATAGCTTTGCTTCAGATAGCAGCCATAATTAATGTGTCTTTGACAGTGGCAAATGACATTCCATAAGCACATGAAATTTTAAGCAAGTATCAAACGTGACTCTTAATGGGAATTTTATGAGCCACTCGCATTACATTCTTATTTCTTACATTTAAGTTGCACCCTTGAAAGGTAGCATAGTTCCTCAGCACATAGGCTGCTTGATTGGATGGTTGGACAGTATGCAGTGCCTATTGTGGCATAAACCACACTCTAAATAAGCTTCAGATTTTTCCATTCTGGAAAGCAACAGACAAGAAACTTGCAATTCACCCTTGGGTGAAAGGGAAAACAAAGGAGATATTCTTTTACCAAGCAGGTACATTTCAAAATAATCAACCATATCTCTGAACAGAGAGAAAGCTTTAAGATAAAGCTATAAGACTGTTGTGCTCTAATATCTTAATCCTTATGCAGTCTAATAAACTCAGTTACTATGCCATAGAGCAAATAAAATAACAACTACAGAAAATATCCAGTGAAAAGAAAAAAAAAACAAACCACAAAACAATAACAAAAACATTTCCTAACACAAATGTTTTCTCAGAAATGGCACATTTAGGAAACAAACCTCCTGCCAGAACCATACCTCCAGAGCTGCCTCCTCTCAGCAGGACAAGGCCCTTCCGGTACAGGCACACAAGGGGGAAAGACCTGGACTTGTGGCCACTGGTGGGGAGATAAAGGGTGTCCTCAGTGATTTCAGCTGTGACTGCAAACCAGGTGAACAGCTTCATCCAAGACAGGTGTGTGGGTTGCATGTGGGTGGGAGCCTTACCTGCAGCAGCATTATACTCCCACCCAAACCTGTCCTTAGCCCTGGGCAAAAGGAAAAACCTTCTTATTAGACCAATGGGTTTCGGCATCCAACTCATCTGAGCCTGTGCCCAGGGGATAAGGTGCCTGGAAGAGCAGCTTTGAATGTAAAACATATTTCTGCTATTTTGTAACGTCGGTGTGTTCAAAAGCACTTGGACTAACACTGCTAAAGTAAGGCAGATTTCAAGCAAAAAACATGCATTAGCAGAAGCCAAGTGACAGACTCAGACAGCTATTCTGAGCTACATGAAAAAAAAAGAAGAAAAAGCTGAAGTGTTAGCCGGGAAAGCAGGGTGCTGCAGGGCCAGGAGCAATGTGGGGGAAACTGGGAGAGCCCAACTCAGGCTGAGCAGAGCTGTGGAGCACCCGCTGACCTCCCAGCCCTGCACCCTCCTTCCCTTTCTGGTCCTTGGCTGAGATTTAGCGTGCTTGGCGCACTGTGAGCGGAGCCGGCAGTGGCAGGGAGCTGCAGAGACTCGAGGCTTCACCCAGGGGCTACCTGGCATCAGCTAGAGAGGTGGTTTTGGAGGCACTCAAGCAGAAAGTCTCTTTGGGGCTTGGATGATGAATAAATGTGGCGTGGAGCAGTTCAGCACAAACTGCTGGGGATGCACATGAAAACACAACCCTGGGCACAGGGGGAACGGTAGAGACAAGAGGAAATGGGCCCAAGTTTCACCAGGGGAGATTTAGGATGGATATTAGGAAAAATTTGTTCACCAAAAGGTTTATCAAGCATCGGAACAGGCTTCCTAGGGAAGTGGTTGAGTCACCATCCCTGGAGGTGTTTAAAGATGGCTTAGGGACATGGTTTAGTGGTAGTTTTGGCAGTGCTACGTTGATGGTTGGACTCAATGCTCTTAAAGGTCCTTTCCAACCTAGACAAGTCTATGATTCTCTGATTCTCTCTACACAAGACACTGGGGGCTGTGAGGAGGGGTGGGCACCATGTCCCCTGGGCCTGCCCCAGCTTGGGGGGCCTTGGGAGGTGGCACCATCCCAGTGCTGTACATTGGTCTGGATGTGGGTGGGTGACACTGAGATTTTGCCCCGACCCCACAGCCACTGCTGGGACACCTAAGTCTCTTTCACTGTGTTCAGGTGGGAAGTCATTTTGCAAAGAACTTGTGCTTCCTTTTTCTGGGACTCCAGAATTAAAGATATTGCTGCCTCTGTCTCTCTTCTTGGTAGATCCTCCGTGCTAATTTTGACACTTCAGGCTTTCTACCGGTTTCATTTAGCCTAAAACCGAGGCTTGCAGGCAAGACTGGAAGGATTGACTTCAGCAGCAGAAGACTTGGGCTTTCCAAGCAGGTGCCTCTGTGTGTGCCAAGATGCCAGAGACTCCTTAGCCTTGTTGTCTCAAACTCCAGCTAACCCCAGCCGATCCTCCCTCCAGCGAGGCTGAATGAAGAAAGCTTTTGTCTTCAGACGGATGAGTCTCAACCCTCTTTGCAGCTTTGCTGACAAATGAAAGCTCTGAGAGAGAGATGGCTGGAGACAGCAGGAGCACACCGCTTCAGCAGGAAAAAAGGTCTGAATTCAATAACACAGTAAAACTCATTTGTGACACTAAGTAGAAAAATGATACTGTTCTGCTCCGCTTACACATATGGTAAAGCAACCTGGGTGCTGGGAGTATAAAAACGAGTCAAAATACAGATTGATTCTGAAATCAGTTCTTTTTTTATCCTTTAAAACCATGGACAGGAATGTACAGCTCCACAAAAACGGAGGCCAAACATACTGAACCAGAACATTTCCTGGGATGCTGCGTGACAGTTTTTCTAAGGCTGTTTCCTTTCAACCACACTCAGTCTAAAAGCGGCTTCCATTTGCAGTTAAAATAACTGTGGTACACATTGCACACTCCTGGAAACACAATCTTTGTCATAGGCACTATGAATATTTTTCTTCTGTTTTTGTTTCTGTTTTTACTCGTGAAAAAATAAGCACAGTTGAAAATAAACACCTTCTACCCCCTTCTTCAATGTGTTTAGGCTATGTGGTTAAGTGGATATTCTCTCCAGCTATTTAGATGAATAAACTTTAAGTTGGAGCATTCTTTTCTGCATTCTAAAAAAAGTTTGTGTATGTAGCTTTACATATATATATATTATTCAGAAGCCCCAAATCCATCTCAAGTGTTTATCAGTGATTTTACTGACAACAGAATCAATTTTCTTGAAATCAAAGAGTTGTCTTATTTCAGTGAATGGTTCAAGACTTTCAGCTGGTAAAAAGGTTTCACAAGACTCGCCCTACACATTGAGAACACTCAGACTTCATGTCCACATTCGGTGCTGTTTCATGCACACCTACAGATCAGTTTTAAAGTAAACCTAATTTTATGTAATATGGAAAAGATCTAGTGATCAATAAAGGAAATCATGTAATCAGGTATAACTACAATAAAAATTCATCTATTTAAATGAAGCCTGATTGATTCTAATTGATAAGTGCTCAGCAAAAAGTCTGAAATATTAGATTTGTGACTGTAAAGACTAGTTCTGGGAACCAATCATTCCACTTTTATTTCTGGACATCTTAATGTCCTTGACTAAACAGTGAGGTCTGAAAAACTATTTAACCAATAAATCAGGCACATGGTTTGCAAAGGCAATTCTTCCCTTGCAGTTATTCCAACTATCCCAGCTGGGTATTCACAGTGAATAAACCACGTTTTCATCACCTTTGTTCCATTTTTAAGTGCTTTCAGTACAGGGATTTGCTCCAGGTCACCTCAGCAGCCAGTGAGGGGTGCAGGGCACTGCCTGGCATTCTCTCGCTGACTGAGGAAGCCAGGCAAAGAGCTGCCACCCAGATCCTACCCACAAGGACGGAGAGTTGCCCATCAGCTGTAGTGCCTTCCTAGAGCACAGGCGTTTGCACAGTGATGTGTTCTCTTTATTCTCTGAACCCATCTAGAGACAACTTTAAATTAACATAAATGCAAAGCTACTCTACTACTTACTGGAGAAACTGAAATGAAAATCACAACTTTCTTGCCATATGGGGTTATAGAGGAGCCTTGTTTTAAAGGATTGTGATTTCTAAGTTTTTTTCCAAGTCACTCTTTCATTTTACTCTTGGGAGAGTTTCTCATTTTTAGCGTTGGAGGTCTCCCCTACTGTGAAAACCTATTCCTCGCCCCACAAAAGGGATGATCTCTCATAGCCCAGAGTGCTGCCTGCAAGGCTGAAGGAAGGACTGGTTTGCCCTGCTTGCCAGAAAGCCATGTGAGGCTTGCTGTGACACCCACATCTCCGGCAGTGGGGTGGCACTGCCGCCTATGTCATAGAAATGTCCATTTGTCCAATGAAACTGAGATGGAGGTTAAGGAGAGTGGTAAGTGCTGTCCTGAGCACTCTGAAAGTCCATCCTGAAACACTACAAACCACCAACAATCTCAAACAGGCTACCAGTTTACATACATCACAGCCTGCAAATTAACGTGACCAAACCATACAGAGTCATTTTAGCATTACCAATCTGTACGAATGCCAGTGGAACTAACTGGAAAGGTTTTTGGTAATTAGCCCTTACTTACACCCCTGTCCACACTACAGAGAAGGCAGAGCACATCTCTTGCCTTAGCTTTGCTTAATGTTTTAAGTGTTTTTATGTACACTGGCTCTTGGAAGAAAAAAGGTTTCTCAAGAAGAAAGACAGACTAGATAAGCACACACATGGACAAAACCTGCTCAGAGTAACTCTCCCCTGCCAGGGTGTCAGTTCCTACTCTGAGGTCAGAATTTTAAAGACGTCGTCTCCTGAGCTGCCTTGGAAGAAACCCTGCCATCGGTAACTGAGATGAAGATGCAGACAGGCCGAATTTGCCTTCACTGCTTCTCTATACAACATACAGAGAAGCAGCATAGAGAATTAAATCTTAAAGATAACTTTGTTAAATAAAACTAATAACGTGAAAAATCAGCCTGGAAGCTGATCCATGCTTAGATGTCAATGCGTACAATTGCTGCAGAACAAGCAGGGAGAGTTTTGCTTGTACATATACTTGATTTTGGACTGCAAGACCCAGCTCTGACCTGTAGCATCGGAGGACCTTGCATCACTGTCAGAACTGGAGCTGAGTGATCACAACCAGTTACTCTGGCAAAGAAAGATCAGCGATGACAGCTTTAAGAAGTCTTTGGAAGCAGCTTCAGCTCTGCAATAATCAAGGAGAATATGCAATGAAGTATGACAAATGAGGTTAGTTGGAATCAAACTGCTTTAATGCTGTTCTGAAGTTACCCTGACGGGCAGAGATTTCTGCTCGGATTGCTCCAGCTCCAGCAGTGGGAACTAAGGGGTCAGGTCAAACCATGAGCCACGGCCTCACACACTGTAAATCAGCACTGCTGATGGCACTCCGTATAACCTGACAGCAACTGTGAATCTGTCCCATCATTTTTTAGTTCTTATTATTTCACTTCGATTTAATGAGACTTCATGGAAGTCAGTGCTGACACCTGCCTTTCGGTATGGCCGCGACGGAGGAGCTGCAGACATCTCTGGGGCTCGGGGTGGGCCAGCTTTAGAAAGGAGCACAGTTTAGCACCGCGGAGGTGGAAATCTGGGTTTTATTTCAGTCAGCTCAACTGCTGAGCCACCATAAATATCTTCCTCTGGGAGCCTCGTTCCCTTCACATTACCTGTGCTTTCAGTGAAACAGCTGCCACTTGCACAACACCAGAGTCTGACCTGGAAATTTTACATAGTCCATTTCTTAATTTGCAAATATATTAGTTTTATTTAACTTTCCATGTAAAACCCAATGTTGCCATTGATATGCACAAAATTCTACAGCATTTTATGGGCAATTTGATACAAAAAAGAACTAACTTGAACATGCTTCTCAGAGAATGGTTAGAAAGGTTTCGGTTGGAAGGGACCTTTAAAGGTCATCTAGTCCAACCCCCCTGCAATGAGCAGGGACATCTTCAACTAGATTAGGAGAAACATGAAACACAGATATTACCCATGCTCCCTTACTGTGATGTAAATCTTAATATTTGTAATTTAGATATGTAACATCTAATCTTTTAAAAAATACATAACATAATGCAAGCATTTCAAGTAAAGGTAGTTTAAAAAAATCACAGAAGAAATTTTTTTTTTTTTTTTTTAGGTCTTTGCTTCCAAAATTCAACACTTTAAAGCATCCCAGAATTTGGAAATCACTAACTTAAAAACAAACTACTGATGATGACCACAATTTCACTGACATGAGAGAAATCTGAAAAAGATATAAAAGTAAGGCAAGTTTCTCAGATGACGTGACCTGACACAACTCAAAATCCATCCCTCCTCACCCCTGGAAAAAGCTGTGCCACAGCCAGAAGCTCCCTACCCTCTTCTCCACAAGTTCACAGTGTGCATGGTGCTGGGTGGGGGGGTTGTAATACTTCTATTAGCTGCTTTTCCCCCATCAAGAACAGTCAAAATCTCAGCTGTTTCTAGGACATTCAAGTTCAGCAGATAGCCCCAATCTTAGTATCAATTGGTAGGTTTTTGGAAAATAGTCATGGAGTAGTCATACCTCTTTTCTTTTTTTGGGATACTCATTTACTCTTTCCTGGAAAAGATCAGAGATAATCTAAAGCAAATGAGTTTAACTTGACTCAGAAAGCCAAAGTGAAACCTATACTGCATTTCTGTCCTGCTTACGCTGAAGTATGCGATACTTGCCTCCGCTCGGTATAGGAGTAAGCTTTACATTATAAAAGAAACATCGTCTTAATGTATTGTCCAGCAAGGGAAATGCTAAGCCTGAATTCCTTAAAAAAAGAGCTTAGACATATTACTGGCATGACTTATAAAATGGCCTCACTCAGTCTTCCTTCATTTCCCTGATGCACCTCAATAACCTTCAGCTACTACTGTTTATTTCAGACAAAGCAAGGAACTATCTTCTCATTTTACAATATGAATTATTCTTTGTATTCTTTTCAATTCTTGTATTATTATGTTTTTAGTTTCCAAATATTTACACAACTGAGAGCTCTCATTCCATAGTCCTTCAAAGCAAGACGTACATTAAAACAATAACATTTGTGATATAACTCAATTTTATGAACTTTGGCATTATTTATATTTATATTACATAACTTAATCAAACACATGTTAGAGGTCTTAACCTTTGGGGAAATTTTAGTATAAAATTTCAGAAATTTGCACCTCGCAGAAAATTGCATTTGAATATATATTTATCTCGGGACACTTCAGATGACTTCTGGTCTTTGGTACTCTGAAAGAAGTCAGAGGCTTCCGGTCTGAAAATCTCACAGTAGTTCCCAGTGCTGGTCAGGAGAACCCAAAGAAAGCATCTGACTCAGAGACTGGAAACGTTGATACTGACAGATATGAAGGAACAGCAAGAAAATGCCTTGCAGCACAGGCTGCATAAATCCTTCTTCAAGGGCAAGATTTCCCATTAGGTCTACCCAAAGCAGATAAATGTAAGTGTATAAAATTTTGAACGTTTTAGACCTTAAATTTACTCAGTGGACATCCCCAGTGTCCCAAACATTAGGCTGTAAATTGTACTCTTGGTTCTGAGGGAAAGGTAAAATTGAACGTGATGCTGAGCCATCACAAATTCGGTGATTTCAGTAAAACCAGAGTGGGCATAGGACAGCGCAGAAGCGGATCTTGCAATGCAAGAGCAAGGAATAAGGACAAGAGTAATCAGTTCCCAGTCACTATAGCGATGTGGTACAGACCATGGTCACTGTTAAGGAAACAAGAAATATAAATTGCATGTAGGTCTCCTCCTGATGGTGTTAGAGAATATATTGCTAAAAGCTACAGTACAAATACAGGTTTTCCATGCCACATACATACGTTATATCCTATATTTTATTTACATTCTTCAGCCATCAATAAACCCCTTTCCATTATAGCTATAAAATATTATAGTTCCTCATAAAAAAAAAAATATTATAGGTTGTCTTGCTTTATTTTATTATTTATCTGGCAAAAGTTTCATAAGAATAGCCTTGTGGTACTAGGAAATCACTCCTTGTTTACAGGACTGTTGACCAAAGAGGAGACTGCTAAATCTTTTCAAGAAAGGAATGATCAGTGTAGCCTGTTGGTGTCATGTGATCGCCATCTCCACAGCCAACATTGAAAATCATGCTGTAATAATAAAGAATCAAAACATAATTACCTTTGTTCCAAGGGACAGTACAAGCATTACAAATCTGGGATTTTCTTCCCCTTTTCCTTTTCTCAAATACTACCAACGTTGTCATTAATAAAGTCAGGGAGTTTTACTTTTTGGCATTTTCAACAAATAAACAACTATATTAGTTTTTTACTAGTAAGATGAAAACACATTTACCCCCTGCAGCGTACACTGTGGACGGCTCTTTCCTCCTCCTCTGCGGCTTTCCCCAGTCCTGGGCTACAGCCATGGCTTTCCACTGCCATTAATATATTCTGTGACTGTATTTCTTGCAAGAGACTACTGATTCCTATGGCCCAATCCTCTAACTGCTATGTAATAAAAAAGGAAAAAAAACCACTTTATTAGTAAGCTTACTGCTGTTGTAGCTATTTCATTTATATGTCATGTTTGAACTTTGCTATTTAAAATAAAAAAATCCTGTTTGATACGATGATTTGGAAGTGCCAAGTCTAAAACCTGAATAACTGGGTGTCACAGTTGTTTTCATGTGAGTAGACACCAAAACAAACAAAGCATAATCTTGCTACAGACTTACAGTAATAATGCAGTACAAAAAGAAAAGAAGTTTGCATCACCTTATATTTGCAGCAAGATAAAGAACTATATTATTCTATGAATAATTTTTAAATATCATTTAGATAAAAACTTGTTCTCTTTGAGGAAATCTAACAGTCCAGCATCTGGACCACAAAAAGGGACAGAGATGGCCTTTAAGATCATGTGTCAGACGATACAGTTAATGGGATCACTGACCTGTTGGGCTACCGAAATAAAAAAAAAAAAAAAAAAAAAAGCTGAAAAATCTATAATAAATATTTTCTTTTTCCCAATCTGCTTGAAGATGAACATTTAAATTCATGCCAAGATAATAAATCACTTCATAAACTCCTTGTTTTCCCAAATGAAAAACAGTTTATAGGGAAATTCCATTTTATTGAAAGGCAATTGACATTAATGCCGTTTTCAAAACCTGTTTTTATTCCAGGTCTGCTCCTTCAAGCTTCAGTTTTATTTACTGCAGCTAGGACTCGGAAAGGGTTCTTCTTTGGTATTAATTTTTCATAATTTCTTATAAGAGTAAGAAATGTTCAAGCAATTCCCAAAGTTAGACTAAAGGGAGCTGGGGATGAACTGGGAAGAGGAATCCAGATTTTCTCCCTACTTAGATGAGAAGTAGACATGAATTATCTGATGGAACATTTCGATTCAGGAGTGTATCTAGCACATCCCTAGTCATAAGCACATGCCATTTTCACATTGTTTTTTCAAAATTTAAACCTGAAGCTCTAGGATCTTGATGACTAACAGCGGAATTAGCTACATGGTGGTAAATTCATTGCTGTTGGAGCCTGCTCAGTGATACTCAGCCCTTTTAAAAGATAGACTGACAAACTGATCACTTGGCCAACAAACCTTGTACTATATTCTCATGAGGGTGTTCACACACTGATATGAGTATGATTTTCATAACCAAAATGAAGGTGGCTCCATAAATCAGTGTAAGCTACTAAGCTTTGTGACACTACATTGGACACTGAGCAAAAGAGATTTGGGATGTGATCCTCTATTAATAGAAACTGTCATTACTGCATTGACTACATCAGCTGAGAGTGTGGCTAGGGGGCTAGATACCAGAAGCATTCTGAAGAGCTCTTTTTCCATGGATGCACTTGTTGATCTAAACATGATCCTGTAAGGATTAGAAGGTTTCACCTTTGGGTCATGGGTGTACTGAAAAGTTTTTCAGTGGTTAATGCTATGAAATGTGCCCATACTCACCTACATTTCCTATTTCAAATGCTGGGATCATTCTACTGGCTTTTTTGGGGTTTTTTTGTTTTTTTTTTTTAGGGTTATTTTGGTTTGTTTTGAGGAAATTCTATATGGAAGAAAAAAAAATCAGGATATCCACCTCTCATAATTTTGCTCCACAGTATTATGCTGAAGAGACACAAGCTTTCTCTGTTCAGAGAAAGTTCAATTTACTTAATTAGCTATTCTCCCAGTTTACTTGAGTGTAATGCTGCGTGTGTGAATTTTCCCACCAGACTACACTTGGAACTTCATAGGTCAGATATAATTTTTAATTACGTTACAGGTAAGCGACTGAGTTCAGAGCCTCTTTTAGGGAGATTACAGTCTGTTTCCAAGGCTGAGAACAGATGTAATTTTAGGAATGAACTGCATTTTACACTGAATGGCATCCCTTCCTATCCACTTAGTTCAGTGGCACCATAGGGGTCAGAAGTAAAGCAAAACTTGGCCTACCATTTCGGCTGTTTCATTACAGCTTTCTTTTGTGTCCTCTACGTAATTACCAGACCTCAGAGAAAATGTTGTCCCATTCACTGTAAAATAGGAAGGTCCACGGAGGAAAATAGTTGCATTAGCGAAAGACACAAACGACATTAAGGCTACCTAGTTTGATGTTTTCAAACCTTTTTCTTTTCCTCTGCAAACAATGACAGTTTCAATAGGATCTGAAGCGATACTCTTAACAAATAATACACTAGTCTGTCATATGGTTAATATTAACGTCTCTCTATTCAAACATGCTGAAAACTGAATAGAACAGTTAACATATAACAGTCACACATCCTTTGCTGAGTACAAGATCGCATCTCTAACATGAACTGAAGATATCCTCACCATTTCAGATCTTCATCTGTCATTCAACATTTCATTCTCTTAAATACATTGCTCTTCCCCTCTTTCTGGGTCTTTCGGGGGTGATGAGTGAACACATTCTCTCCATAAAGGCATTGCTTATGATATGGTTCTTTCTTCAACAGAAATCTTGCCATGTGTTTCCAATATATTGCCAGGTGAATTTGCAGAGTTCAGTAGGATTTGGGGGCAAGAAGGCCTTACATCTGGATTGAAAAGATTTAATTTTGGAACATCTATTTGGGCAGGATTCTGTACTTTAGTGCAGAGAGACCACGTCTTGATTAACTTAATGGTGAACAATTAATCGTGATCGCGCTTCAGAAATTATTGAATTAGAGCTTTATATAGTAGCCAGTTTTTTATATTACAGTTATGGTCACAGGGTTTATGGGCAGAGGCAACCTCACTTTGCTCATGTCCTGAGCTGGTGGGATGGGAACGGTGTTGACAGAAAAGTCACACGACTGTAGGGTTATGAAGATGAGCCCCATCTAGTACACCTCGTCTTTCAGAGGTGGTGTGGGCTTGGGGCCATACACACCAGCTCAGCTCATGCACAGGGAGATTGTGCCCAGCCACAACATATTGCAAAACACGCCAGGGTGAGACCACTCCTCACGGTGATCCCACCTTACTGCTACAACAAAAGCTCTGAAGAAGGGAGTCTGAACAAGGCATGCTCCATCCTGGGCCGTAAAGCATAGCTTGCCCTCAAATCTTTTTTTATTGAAAACACACAGCAAAGATTACAGCCACAGAAAGTTCTGTAAACAAGACAATTTCATCAACTTTATCTTAGGAAAAAACAAAACCAAAACCACAAAAGAAACTCAAAATAAGACTTGCTGAATGAAGACTGTGAATAGTAATTGTTTTTACTGCCTTAACAAAAATAATGACATACACCTTCAGCATTTCTTTTTCCAAATTTACTTGACAGAGGTTAAAATATTGCTTTATTCTCACTCAACATACAACAGCACTGGATGATCGATTGTGCTATTTTGGGAAGTCTTGAGACTTGTGAACTGGGAAGTGTGGGGCACATTAATAAATTTAACAACTAATTTGCTGCAAAGGAATATTTTAATACATTCTGTATATACTGTAAATTTTTTTTTAATCAATCTTCTGACATTAACCAGGGAAGGCGATTTAGCAATTATTTATTATAGTTAATTTTCTTTTTCCCCACAAATAAGCAGATATTTTAATACTAATAAAACCAGTAATGTGTCTGTTACTGAACCCAATTCATTGCATTATTGGCACATTGTGTTACAATTTATGGGGGGAGGAGGGACTCAAAAGAAAGCAAATGCAAAAAAATGCTTATAATGCAATTGGGACACGGCAACCAGGAAATGACATTTCTTCTCTAAGGCCTTGATCCCCTTCAGGAAGTGATTTGGTAGAAAACATCTGCTCTTATATGGCCCCATTAGAATCAGATCTGTGCATGCTTGTGGGTCTGCCCATACGGAACCATCTGCAGGGTTGAAGCTTTAAAGTTCACAAGCCTAAGCCACGATTAATTAAAGTGACTGGAGTACTGAAAGCAGGAACAAATTAGGGCAGCGTGGACACTTATCGGCTGGATTTTGATCATGTTGGATCTCCCTGACTCTTCTCTGAAAAACCCATAATAAAAAATAAGTTAAAAAAAATACACACACACACTCAGAAGTGCTCCTTGAGAGCTTACAAATACTTTCAAAGTATAACAGTTTAGAAATGTTGAGGGGTTGGTAACGAACAACAGAGTTTATGTTCCCACTCAAAAAAACCCAAACCCAAACCTGTCGTAATACACACTTTTGCGCTTTCTCTTGTTCTTCCTTGCTCTCTGCCAAGGCAGCTCTGATAGGCAAAGCTCAGAAGATGGAGCAGCCATGGGCTCCTGACCACTGCATCTCTACAGACCCCAATCCCACTCCACACTTGGCCAAACCCAAAGCTCCTAAAGGACTATTTTGGGCTTACTGCCACACTAAAGTAAGGTCAAGAGTTAAGCATCTGGCTCAATTTAGGGATTTATTGTCATTCCACAGTAGGTACCAGACCTCAGAAGTAGATGTCTGTGTGCCTAGTATGAACCTGGAACCAAGAGGAGAGAGGGAGAAGGGACCAGGTCTGTGCCGGGGTGATGGGACTCGCTCCCCAGGGTCTGCATCCCTGGCCAGCAGCTCACTGCAGCGCTGCCCTGAGACCAGAAATGAATCTAAGAATGATCTTGGCCTTTACTGAAAAGACGACACATAGCCTAAGCCTTCAGACAGCTGAATGGGACTGTGGTGAAATGCTCTGTAACAGAAACTGTATGTGTAATCCTGCCTAGAAAGCACCTGATGTACGCTTCATCCCTCCTGGAACTTTTCCCTTAAAAAAATATTTTGTTAAAAAACACTATGATATGAGGGCGATTGACTATTTGGTTTCTTCTAAGTAGATGCTCTTAAATTAATGCATATAAATAATTTGTATTTAATTTCCTCCCTTCCTCTTTAGCAAAGTATCGAATGCACAGATCTCGTTTTCCCTCCCACAACCCCCACACAAAGTCACTTGGTCAATACCGAGTCTCTTTGCGTTTCGCTTTTTAAGACAAATTGTGCCTCTCGCTCTGACTTGGCCATGGGGCTCATGGGCAGAAAGGCCGTGTTTTCACTCGCGCTGCTCTCTGCTTCTACGCTCGCCAGTTCATAGTCTTCCGACCGCCTCGCGTCCGTCAGAATCCGGATCTGCTCCTGCACAGTTTCTAGCAATATTTTGACTTCGTGTTGTTCTGCTATAAGACAATTACTGACTGGGGAACTCACATTGACAAGTTCAGCTGAATAGGAGTTTTTGCACCATTTGATGCCTGTTACTTCAGAAACATTTTGCATTTGCATGCAGGCTTCATCCAAGCCCACAGACGGGATGATGGGAACGGAGTTGGCCCTTGAAGATGAATAGCCGACCAAGTCCTTCTGATCCACGTTATTAAAATAAGGGGTTGTCTCTCTTGAAGGCAGTTGCATATTTATTGAAGTATTCTGAGGAGTTTTTAAACCACTGGATGAATACCTGGAAAGAGTAAAAAGAAGTTTTTGTTGTACATCAAGCGGTCAGATGCAATCGGCAGCAGGAACGCTGTATGAGATGCAGTGAACTGTGCCGAAAAGATACATGTCATTCTTCCCTCGCGCTAGGAGCACTTGGTAATAGTAGGGCCCTGGGGAAAACAACAGACTCTGGAGACCTGGTTTTGATTCTCAGATCTGCTGGTGGCAAACCACTGCTTTTCTCTCAATCTCATTTTGCCCACCAGTATATGAGAATAACGACAATTCCTTTTTAGAAGATTTCAGGACTTATACTGTATTATCAATTTTCTTTGAAATTAAATTTGAAAATCTGTTCCTACATTCCTAACTGGGGAAATGGATTGATGCTGTCTACAACACCAGAACTCTCGATGTCAAATGGCTATTTTAGGAAAAAAAATTTTTAAAGTTGCAGGAAAAAAGAGCTTTAAACAAAACACGGTTGTGTAGTCTTTCTTTACATCGAAATGAAAATCTGTGCTCCTCTTCAAACAAGCAGAGCATCTAAGTGTAGCGTACCTCTGAAAAATATGGTGGTTTTTTTTTTCCAATAGCCCATACTCCTAATGTTGGCCTGATTTGTTTGCTTAGATCTCATCTGGAAATACAGGTAATATATTGGGCTTGAGCAAATGTCTGTGTTTTCCTGATACTGAAATCCTGTGTTTCAAAAAAAACCCTCCACCTTTATCCTCCATTAATACATATCATAGCATGATTTTATTTATTGTGAGGCAACTTTGGTGAATTTTTATCAACATTTCCATTTTGTTTCAAAGCCAAATTCATTATTCTGATCAGAAAGTGTTTTCTTTTACAGGAAATACTTGAAAAACAGAAATGGAAAGTATACTAAATATAAAATAAAGGAAACAATGACCAAAAAAAAAAGATGTTTCCCATCTGAGAAGTAGTATTACTGGCAATTTGGTGCTCTAAGAGTTACTATATCTAGTCATGATTGCCAAGGACCACAGACATCACCTCAGTACCGGAACATATTTTATTTATAATCAGCTTTCTGATCATATCACTATTTTATAAGGCAAGCTAATGGTGAACTCTAATATGTTTTATCCACGGACGAGGAAAGCAACAATTAGGTCTGTTGTGGAAGCAGGTGCTTTGAGCTCTGACTTGAAGGGTATGTTTCTGAAAGCTGCTTAAGCCTGTGGACTTCACTAGGGATATCCTTCTACTCTTACCTACCTTGCTGCTTTTTGGCATTAGCAGAAAGAGAACTAAGGAAAAGAAAGCGAATTGCATGAAACAGCCATAGTCCAATATTAGCACACAATGCTAATTAACTGGAAAGGCTTCCTTTGGCCCCATCCTTCTGGCAAGCTGTCAGACAGGAGCGAGGAGGAGATAGATATCTTTAGGCTCATTTCCAGCAGAACACCTCTGACTTGTAATTAACTTGTCTATGGTGGCAGCGTGTTTGTACAACTGCTTGACACATTAACCTGTACACGTGCACGCATGCAGTTCTGCGCAGCCCCTGCACCAGCACTCTCCAGGCATCCCCAAAAGACCGGCTGGGAGCTCTGCGATAAGGAGGTGCTGTGATCTTTGCTGCTCTCTGATGGAAAGAGATACTGCTTTGGGAAGCAGGACCCAGGGGAATAATATAGCAAGCGGCTTTTTTGGACACGTGCTAGAAACTTCTTGTACATGCCATACAGCTGCATTTATGTTTTACATCTGAGCCAGCTGGGACTCAGCTTTCGGTTAATTACATTTGCACTATGCTTAGCCACATTGTAGCCATTTATAGAGGGCCTTTTTACAACAGACTTCAAGAATCAGTATGAATGAAATACTGATCAGGGATATTATTCCCGAGGGAGGACAATTAAAAAAAAAAATAAATGAAAAACAAAAGAGTGCAGACCTTTGGGTTGTGCCCATTCTTGTTTCCTTTGCTTATTATATAATTGTTCAAACGACTATAGCTGGAGAGATCGCATCAGTTGCATTATTCCCTTTTTTGGTAATTCGGGCCCTAAATATATTCTGGGCTGCACCCTGAAAACAAAGGGAGTGAATGTTTTTAATGACTTTCACATGCAATGGATGTATTATATGGATGATATATAAGCAAAAACAAGAAAAGACTGAATTAAAATGTGTTTGGTGAGAAAACAGTAACATTTGCCAATTCCATAATAGAGATTCAATTATTCTTGCTATTTGGAAAGCTAATTGGCAGCAACAATAACATGTAACGCAATACCTGGCATATTTCCATAATATTTTTTGAAGTAAAGATAGACACACCAATTTTATGCCAGAATTACATGTTTCTGCCCTGTGCTCACAGGGCTTTCAAAGGAGGACTGAGGTTGAACTAAAGCACGTACACTGTGTGCAATAGGAATGGTCTTAAACTAGTAGGGATATTACATCTAAACCATGTGAGATTCAGCTTTTGCTTAATTACAAACTGATCCATGCTCCTACTTCGAACATCCAATTGCTGCTGTTTTCAATAGACTGAGACTTAGACCTATAATTGCAGAATCTTAATTACATTTTCTTATAATTAACTTTCCCAGAACTATAGTTCCTCCTAAGATATCTTTTTTTAATCTGAAAAATTATTTTGTCTAAGTAAATCCATTCATGTGCATGTATTCCAAAGCACAGCTTTCTCTCCACCCTCTTTCTAAAACCAAGCAAAAAAAGAAACTCAAACATTTATAAATATGCAACAGTAATTACGTTACACTCATAAGGTGTTTAAGAGTTTAAATTAAAGAATAAAACTGAAAGAAGCATAATAATTTTACTGCCCCCTTAAAATAGATATTAAAGAGAGACAGAAGGGATCAGAACTTAAAATACAAAATGTTTTTTTATTTAGCATAGTACCAATAGATTTGCTGTAAGCCCTATTGCTATAGGTTCAGTACATGAGACTGACAACAAGGTCCGTTGAGAGGATTGGGAGTCACTCCAGTGGCATCACCAGGCTTTGGTCCAGCCTTGTAAGCACATATACCTATATCCCCCCCTCCCCCGCCCGATATGACACATTGGGTCTTGTATACATAAACACATTTATGTACACAACACGCATTGGACTCAATGATCTCAAAGGTCCCTTCCAACCAAGAAGATTCTGTGATTTATACCTGTATATGTACGCATTCACAGGCTATAAAGCAGTACTTCTAACACTTCATATTGTGCAACGCAAACAGCTGTCACCGGAAGCATTTGATCAAACCACTGTCCATTTAACTGCACGTAAACTCCTGACACCCTCAGGGACTTGAATCGGTCTCTGAGATGTGACTGGCACGGAGATGGTTTGTTTTCTTTAAGCCCCTCATTTCAGGCAGGTTTTTCAACTCCTTCAAGCAGCATACTGATGAAATAACTGATATTTGACTCAGACTCTGCAGATATTAGATCCTGTTGCAAATAATGACATCTGGCGCTTCCTGAAGGCAGCAAAAGCTTTTTTCTCAATGTGGGATGGGAAGAGGAGCACTTTTACAGGACTAGACAAAAATTCATCAGGTAAATTAGCCTCTTATTTATAAAATATAAACACATAAATTCTGACTAAACTTCAGCCAGAGCTGCTGATGGATGACCTTCAGGCTCACAGAATTGGAGATAAGCCACTTTGATTTGTGCATCCCTATAGGGAAAGATGGAGGTGAGAAGGGAGAAGAAAGGAAGGAGTGCAAGTTCTGCAGGGGACGAGGGAACTTTTAATTTGGGTTGGAAATCTAATGAGAATACCAACACTATGAAACTAGCAAATATTTAGATAGTAAAAAGTCACCCAATTTTGGGGAGACCTCTTCCTAAGTTAGAAGAATTCCACATGAAGCAGAATTAGTGAATTATTTTTTCCTTTTGTTCAGAGATAAGATGCATCCTTATATTTTGGTTGAAAAGATTACTTCATTGCTGCAACACAAAATAACTTGCCAAAAGGTTTGTTACACTCTTAAAAGCCTTCATTTTCATAAAAACCATCAATAGTAAAGCATTGTAATAAAGCATGATCAAAGAATTCCTTTTGTGTTCATGCCTAACACTGACATGAAAAAATTCCCTTCCATGGGTACTAGTTGAAGACTTTTGGAACCGTATTTGTGATATACACAGGCTGCCGTGACTCCCTGTCACAACACCACCTGTTGATGCACTCGGAGAACTTCAGAGAAAGGTCCCAATAGAATCCCAAGGACTCTATTGACTTAGAGTCAATATTAGGAAGGTCTAATTCTACAGACATCCCTAGCGCACAAAATACAGATGAAGTGCTCTAATGGACTGAGGCCAGAAGGGGTCACAGTCTTGTCCAAATATCAACCTCTTGCAGAATTGCAAACTTAAAATATAGGCCAGTACAAGATGATGCCTGTAATATCCCACACCCATTTCCTATAGAAGCGTAAATACAACTACCAACAAGACAGCTTTGCTGGTTTCTAATTCACTTCTCACGCTAGGAAGGGGCTGCAGAACTATCCAAAGCCTGTGTTACAAGACACGGCCACTGAAGGGGGAAGGCTCTTAGCCCTGCCCCTTTCAGCAAAGGTTGCATTCAGAGTCACAACTTTCATAAGGATTTATACATACATTATCATACAAACAAACAATAATATATTTACTGCAAGAAGCAATAAACAAGTTTTTCCCTAGAAGCAGCAAGTAGTAACAATGAAAGAAGTATGAGACAAATTTGTACTTTTTAAAAGAAGACACCAGACACCCAAACCTTTTGCTGCTTTGCTTTCTCCCTTCCTAGCTAAGCCGTGTTCTTGGCCTGTCTTTACTAATTGCCGAGGCCAACTTTGTTAAGTAGATTCAGCTACAGATGTTTAGTGAGCTAAGGGCCCCTCTCATGGAGTTCCCCAGACTGGGGAATCCCGCTGCAGGTTGGGAAGCAGCTAGGGAGGTCCTGAGGACACATGCAACAACACACGCATGTAACGACGCTTATTCTAGGCCAGCATTTGTGGCTGTCATTTCCCAGGAGGACAGAGTGGATAGTGATAATAGCTCCTTTATTCCCCGAGGAAAATTAAACATGTAGGTAACCTCAGTTCCGCACTTCATAAAGACAGTTCTGATACCAAAACGTGCAGCTGCCTGCTCGCGGTGTAACCGTTTGCTTCGCTGCACTTAGCTGTGACTTACACATGTCCAAATGAAATTGGTGTTTTATTCCATTCCAGATATCACTCCTATTTTTACATATAATATACTTGTAGTGATTCTGGAAAGTCTTCGGAAATCTATAGGGATATGTAAATATTATACAAAATACCTCAGCAATTGCAAAAGACTTCAAAGGCAGCTGCAGGTGCTCAGGAGCACCTCTGAAATTCAGACCTTATGTACAGCTGGAGCTCACATTCAATATTATAATAAGCTGAATTTAAAAAGAAAAAAATATTGGATTCTTTGTGCATTTTCAAAGACAAACCTATGTGAAGTGATTGGTCTTCACTCTACAGCAAACATACTTCACAATGTACAGAGATTTATTTAAAAAAACATGAAAGATGGACTTCTGAATTATATTCTCTTATTTGCCCAGTGCTGTTGGAATCAAAAAATGCTATGCAAAAGTTACTAGAACATCACGGCACCGCTAGAAAAAGCATCAGTTATAAAGAGTAACATTGTCAATCACTTACAGTTTGTTCTAATCACTCCTTCTACAGCCTTCAAAAGGCTTAAAAAGAGCAGCCAGCCAAATAAAACCGCATTACCTTCAAAGAGCCGGTACGCTGAAAACATTCCTCTGCTTTCAGAACTATAAACCCTGGATCCACAGTACGTTACACCAAAGTCGGAAGGACTGTAATGGCAAAGCGTATTAACCGCATAACAGCAGCCACTCACAAACTGGCTCACTGCAGTTATGTTAGTGCTTACCCGTGACAAGGTATTGTGTCCTGGTCTGTGATCCTTGACTCTTCTAGCTGTTGATATGCTGGTCCTGTAATTCCATTGAACCTACCCCGAGGTAAGGGAGGAGTCCTCCGAAAGGCATTTCTATGTAGCATCCCACTTTTTTGTCCTGGGCTGCAGCATGAAGAAAGACTTCTAGGAACAACACCAAGAGTACAGTAAAAATTATCACAGAACAACTGTAATCTTCTGCAAATTAAAGATTCAGGATTAATAACTCATGGATTACTGTTTTTGTAAACTTTGTTGTGGTGGTCTATGACATCAGTAGAAATTCTTTTTGGAAATATTGTACTATAACCCACAGTTAGCTGCTGTCTGTGCAGTATTTAATACACCACCTCTCTTCTAGGAAAGAAAGTAATTGCCTGGTATATTAAATGTTTTCTTGTACTTGATGAAGGATGCTTCTTTTTTTTCCATGCTGCATACCATAATCCCGCTATATAGAGGTGACTCCTCAGACAGTATAAATGAACAGCATCATACCTACAGCTGAGCTTAAAATCAGATCTTAGATTTAGAGTCCACTGTATCATCTATCAGCCTACGGCGTCTTGCTTCCTGAGACAGCAACATTAAATTGGAAAAAATATTAAGTGAAGAATGTAAGTGAAGCTTATCAACTGCAGCTTAAAGAAATCATCTATGACATGTTTTCTCCATGTTGAACAAGACTTCATTTCTATATTGTTTTATTATTGTTTTATATACATTGTTTTCTTCTTTATACATAGATAAATACTGTTTCTTTATGTGATACAATACAAACTTGAATATGATAAAAACAAGTAATAGTTTTTCTACTTATTTTAGAAAACTGCTTTTGTAAATAACAACTTTGTACTGTTTTGGAAGGAGAATGGATTTTTTCCATTTCATACAGGAATTAAAAGATATCTAGAAACTATAGATTTGGTATATTAACCATAAATACAGCTGTTGCTAATGCAAAAATAAGGGAACATAGAATTAAGGCATTCCTACTGTTAACAGTAGGTCACAGTACTGCATGGTATGACTGGCTATTCATCTTCCAGCTACTCCTACTTCACTTGACATCTCTTCGGTCTCAGAAATGAGTATGTATTACCTAATATTCTGTCACATCCTTAGCAATGTTTTAATATAGGTTTTGTAGATGCATTTTAAGAATTATTATTTTTGATTACATGAATAATTTGAACTTCTGATACAATTCAGCTATGCAAAAGTCTTTTGGTAAGTTTGCTTCTCTTTTCCTATTATAATGTGACTTAAAAGCAATCTGCATTTTATACCTAGTGGGAACTTCATTTATAGTTAGGGCCACATCTACTCCCAAAGCAAATCTTGCTTGGACCAAATATGTTGGACAAATTATCTTAGTGCCTTTCCATTAAACCTGACCTTTTCTCCCCAAAGTCAAAACATAAAGAAATTCAACAGTCTCTATCTACTGCTCAGGCTAGCAGTGTTCCATCACAGTCTCTGCTCTGTTCTCTTCCACATTTTTACTTTCCTGGTTCTTTTTAATTGAAAAGATTGATAACCCATAGTAATAGCACTCCCTCTAGGATTTTCCGTGCTTCCTTAAATAGGTTTTCCCTTAGCTATTAAGGAGGCTGCAAAAAAACTTTTAAAAACCCCCAAAGTACTGGCCTTTCAATTCTGAAGGCTGAGTTCAAGTTGTGAGTTGCAGTTCATGTTCTGTAAAATAACACTACCACTTCACAAAACAACTGACAATTTCTGCTCAGGAGAGTCTGAGATTATGACAGCAGGGGATCTTAACAGATGCAGCTGAATGAATAATTCGTGATGGATAATGAATTTCAGGAGTTTTTATTGATTGCAGCATATTCATCAATGTAGTAGAAAAGTCAACAAACTGATTAATTTAACAGACTTTAGATTGATTGCAAATATGTGAGACTCAAAAGGCATTGTTTAATTGTGGTTGGTTTGATGCACGTCTTCCTTCTTGGATGACAGCACATGGTCTCCCATCTAATAACATGCAAATTCACAAAAGCTCTGTATTACATAAATGTCATTGCAACACATACAGGTATACCTGAGATAATTCATATAAACTGCAGCAAAGACGCATGTAAATGCCCTGTCTGTGCTTCCTTCAACTTGCACTGAAACTCTCATTGCTACCTCTAACACTAGACACTACAGGCTGCTGAAGGTGCGTGGGCTGGTTAGACTGAAGGGATCTGGCACATGCCAACATCTTCCTGCAATCACAGCAGCTCCAGCACCGACAGAGCTTAAGCAATCAATTTGTTGCTAATGTGAGGTTCTTATGCTTTCAGCGTTTCTGACAGAAATACCTGAGAGGAAAAAGAACAAAGATAATTTGTGGTCACGGACAAGACAAATTCACTAAGAAGGACCAGGAAATATTTACAGATAGTGCAGCTGCACGCTGCAGGATAACGCTCATTTCTGGAAGCACCAAAGACAAGATAGTAACAATTTGTGTTAAAAGGTCTATGAAAAAGTAACTCCAGTATAATAAAGTTTTTCCTTTTTCACAAAACTGCTATGAATGTCAAAATACTCTTCCTCCAAAAATGTTAATATAGTCCCTCTCAGGCTTCTGCTCTATTGCTCACGTAAAGTGTTCCTTTCTTTGAGGAAGTGTTCCTCTCCTTTCGGATTCTTCAGGGAAAACATTATGGTTTCTTCCTCCCTGCATTCCAGTCTAACTGGGTGAAAGAATCCAGCCCACATTACTGAGCTGTTCAATAAAACAGACCAATAATGAAAGCTATAGCAGATAGGTATTTAAAATCAGTTACTCCAGAATAACAAAAATCAGAGTATGTTTGAACTGATTCACAAGTTATGCATAAACTAGGGAGAAATATAGTTCTGATGAATTAATGGTTTGAAAGACGTAGTTCAACCATCTCTAAAGTTAATTAAGAATTTGGGATTCACTGTTGTAAATCGTTTTGTGTGAAAATTTTCTTTAGGTTGAGCAACCAAGTAAAAACGAAATCTATCTCAGCAGTTGGAGGATTCTGTTCTCAAGGCACATACACAACTCCCAAGGGCAGGTAACCATGTTCATGAAGAGGAGAAGACTTGTAGTGAATTTACGGTAACTCTGGGAATCCTCCTGCACTACTTTTTAGTTAATTACTAAAGAACATTGATTATACATCACATTATGAACACATTCAGAAAGAACTTTGTCAACAGAAATATGAAGAGAATTAACAAGTGTTGAAACTTTGGATGGGATCCCAATCCTTCCCTTCTTGTTCAATAAGCACAATGGAGGTACAGAAATAGTGAGTATAACCGTGATTGTGTGTATATCTATTTTAATTATTCATGATTGCAATTCATTAAAATAAAGATGTTAAGTTGAGGGAGGAAGGAAAGTTCTAAAACTGATTGTAAATACTCTGGCTCTGTACCTGCAAAAACTATGCAGAGAGGCATATTATATTACGCGCTATATTACGTACTGATCATGAGATGCAAACATTAGTGTTGAAGACATGGTTTTGTCCTTGCAAGACAAAAACATTAAATACATACCCCAGTGACAGAGCTAGCTGCTAGATAGACTGTGTCTTCTGATGTTTCCTAGGAGCCACATTTTCAGGCTGTTAGACTGCTACCCTTTGTACATATGAACTATTCAGACTTTCAACCAATTTTCAGTTTTAATAAAAAGGGTCTGTTATTCCTGAGAACATAAGCATCTCTCAGTAAATACGGTGCAACAATAATAACACTGTATCACAAAGCCCTTTTGTCAAATTGGTTACAAGAACGAGATAACCCACAATAAGCACGTCTCTGTTGGAGCCTGTGTTACAGATGGCTCCCCAAAGGGAGAAAGTTAGCATAATATTTGGGACTTCAACAACACTGTATGTGATTAAGATAATACTACGATTGTAAGATTATTATGCCAAAAAAGCCATGGCATAAGCGAACTGAACCTAGTAGTTTTATTCCTTTTTTCTCTATAGCATTCTGTATCCTAAGCATTTAAACATCACTCTTTTCCCGTGTCTTTGCAAAGTAATCATGTTCTGCCTCAGTACATGATTATTGTCTAGGAAAACTTCTAATCTACAATGGCTCGATGACCTGTGTTTCCTAGCTTGTGTTTATGAACAGTTACAGCTGGTCAGGTTCTCAGCCCAGGTGATGGAGTAGGACTGTAGCCTGCTGTTTGCAAAACTCTATTGTCCCTTCACATATGCAGGAGAAGCTTTCCAGCAGTCAGCCTATACCTACAAATCTACTCTTGATTTTGGAAATGTGTGCATTGTTGCTTCCATTACTTATTATTCACATATTCAGTAATAGCATGTGCCGGGGCTGATCGGGGCCTTTGCAACTCAACATAATTTCTTCAACACTACCTATATCATCTGGTCCACCATGGTTCCAACATACTAAATAGGATACATACAATAGGAAAAGGGAACAGAGCATTCGAAGGTACCTCAGTGGCACTGAGTTTAATCATCTGCCATAACTTCATCATATACTTCCTATAGTGCATTGATCAACCTTCATCCTAAAACTAGAATGATAACCAGGCTACTACTCCAGAAAGTTATTCTATATTGAAAACTTTGAGGCTTCTTTTCAGTTTAAAATTATTTATGATGAGTATACATCTATTTGTCATATGTGCCACCATACTCCTTCATTTTCAATGTCTTTTACTCCTCATTAAGCTTTCTCTGATGTATTCATAAGCAGCAGTCATATACTCTTTTCAGTCTTCTGAACTAAAGACTGAAATGAGAGAGACTCTCTAATACTTTCTATGGAACACAGATTATTCATTCCTCATATTAGCTCATTAATGCAATTTGAGCCCATAGTAATCAAGCGACCATTTTAACCAGGTGAGATAATAGTGGTGTATTCTCATGCTATATTCAAATGAAGTTACAAGTGTCTCATAAAGTGGTTTTAATTTTTCTGACTTTCTGATGGAAATGTCTTGATTAATACTTCCTCTCATCCCATTTATCTTTTGCACGTCTGCATCACTTTGTGACTTGGTTTCCTTTGAGCAAGTAGTATATACTGAATCTTTTCTTCCTCATTTGCTTCTAAAATTTTGTTATTAGTTCCCAAATGCCTGACCTTGTAGTTAGTACTGCTGAACTTCAATCCACCTCTGTTATGCTACTCTTCAAAGTTATTCAATTCATTCTTTATAACTAGATCCTTATCTGCACCAAGTCTGTCTTTTAACAATTTTTTTCAGTATTTTCCAACTTTTTTTGTACCAGTCATGCACAAAAGCATTAAACAAAATTTGTACCCAATGTCAACTACTACTTTGAGAGCTCTATTAGTGCTCCAGTGGTGAATGTCTTCAGCCCAGCACGTACCTTCTCAATGTAACTCCTTACTATCTCCCTTTTAACCACCTCTGTATATGTGCATTATATTTTTTCTGCCTCTCTTTACTTTCTCCCATTAAAGGCATTAGACGCATGACAACAAATCAAACATTGACTCAGGCTGTGCGATCTAGCTCACCTACACCAAATACAAAGAAAGTCATTAGTGTAGTGTTGCAGGAACTGCTTCTGGTAAACCTCATGAGAATTTTTAGCCTTTTTTACATCCACCCACAGAATCTGCTACCCCCACATTTGCCCTAAAGGTAGTCTAACTCAACATAATAGGTCTTCAGTTCCTTTGATAAATTTTTTCTCTTCCTAAATATTTGACATTTTCTATTCCATCATTACATGGCACAGCTCCCATTTTGATAGATTTTGCTACCACATTTGAAATTTCATGAGCCAGTTCTCCTTCCAGACTTCTTTGATCAAGATTAACCAGATCATCTTGACTTGAGGGCTTTGATTTCTGCATTTTACTTCCACTTTGACTGTAGTAATGTCTATTTTCATACATTTGATTCCATTTCCATTCTACCTTTGCCGTCAAATAATCATCCTAACTGAAAAATGAAGTATATTCATTCAGGATTGCCCTAACTGCTTCACATATTATCTCTGTCTCACCACAAGCTTTGCTTCTTCGTGTATGGTACTCCTTCATACAGCAAGAACAACTGATTGCTTTCAGTATTACCAGCAATTCTTAACTCTCAGTGTTTCCTGGAAATGTTCGCTTCAAGCATGACTGCTTGCCCTCTGTGATATAGTTTGTTTCTTCTCCTACACCCCATTCCTCTTAGGCATTCTTTTTAGTAAGTTGCTCCAGAAAACTATGTTCTTTCCTTGGGAAAATACCAGATCCCTTATTCTTCCTCCCTTTCAGGCTTCCTCTGCCTTTACATTCTTAGTTGCTTTAGTTTATCAATACTTGTTCTTTGAAATTGAATAGCCTTATTTACAGAATAACTTACATTTACTCTTTCTGTTAATTTAAACTAAATCAATCATATTGGGAGCATAAAGAATAAAATGCTTAATAAAAAAAATGTTTTTACTGTGTTTTTTGTAGTGTTAAAATCTCATTAAAATGTGAACAAATTATTGTAAATTTCAGAGTAAGTTTATCCTATTTTGCATTTTTGTAAGACAATACAACTGCTCCAGGCTGAAAGCCTCTGCGTTTGGCTTTCATCATGGTATTCTCTGAAATGAATCCCTCTAAAATCAATGATGACTGAATCAATGAATGAAAGTCAGAATGACTAATTACCAAGAAAACTGCTATTCAAAGGGATCACAACTCAATCCCATAATTAATAAAACTCTAATTTGTTTCTATCCATTAGAAATTAAGACAGTACGGGTTTTCTTCTTACTAAAATCAACAAATAATCCAAGATGAACTTTTGAGCACATTGTGTATTTTAAAGGAAGTTTACTGATTAAACACATTTGTTACTTTCCAGTTCTGACAGCACTTAGAGTTGTTTTACATACGCAAGCAGATGATGTAAAATTCTTCTACCGTAATAATAGTGCATAATACAGGTGAAATATTTTAGAACTAAGATTCAGTGGAGATTCAAATTTTCAATTCAATCTCTGCAGTAATTCTTAGCATGCAGCTGAGGTTGGTAGAGACAGAAAATTGTGATTACCTAGTAATCTGAGTGAAATAACTAGGTGATCTCGGTCAGTCAAATTTCAGCAACCCCAAATGATTCTCCACCTTGATAATCTTACTGCCAGGCCAAAACTGTACTGGTTTTGGGAACTGGAAATAGACAGTTCCTGATTTTAAGAAATAATCACCCATCATTAATGCCCTTGAAATCACCAGCAGACAAAACAGCTCTGGATGTGGAACAAAATATATCTGTAGCAAGCAGAAACAAAACAATAATATAGCTTAACAGCAGCATAAAACAGAGAACCTGTAGAGCTGCTGTAATTTTTCCAGGTTCATGGCAGGTTTGGAAAGGAATTAAGGGATGTTTAGGACAAAACGTACCCCAGTAGAAAAAGAATTTTCCTCATTTGGCCACATTTGACCATTTGGCCAAAGTAAAGAAAGTGAGTAAATTAGGAAGCTGTCACATGGTGCATAAATTAGACAGCCTTATAAGTCTTAAATGTTCAAATCTGTTGCATGTTTTATGAAGCAAGGGCCTTGTATAATAAATCTTAAGTTACAAAACTACAAAAAGAATTCTTTATAAATTAAGCTAGTCATTCCACATCTTAAAACAGTTCTGAAGCAAAGAGTCTTAAGATATACCGGTGCTTGACATCTGCAAAGATGACAGATGACTGCTGGGCTTTTTTTTGTTTGGTTTTTTGTTTGTTTGTTTTTCTGGGAAAGAAAGATTTTGTGTGCAAAGGTGTTGAAATGAGCAATTTGGGATTATGCATTAGTTCACTATAAATTCAGTGTGTCTTATTCTGTAATTTCCCTATAGAAAATAGGGACTCTAGAGAGTCATTCAGCTTTTATTTTAAGTGACGTTCATAAATAAAATATTTTCAGTCTTTAATTTATTTCCATTTATTTTTAAGCTTAGGTAATGTCATGGTAAAGCACCTAAAACATTTCAAACCTGGATATTGCGATTGTGTTATTAAAGGTAAGGGAATGTCACTGTGTGTTTGCTGAACTTCACCCTTTGACTAAATGGAGATAAAGTTTCCCCCAAAACTACAGTGGGAAGCATTCTAGGTAGCAGTTCCATAGTTCATCTATGATCAGTAAAATTATTAAGCATATTTTGAAAATCTCTGTGTAATAAGGAATAAGCCCTTAGAAATGGATCTGACATGACAGTTGGCATCATTTTTTCATGCCAAATTAAAGGCTTAAGTAAGGTAAAAGTAGTTAGGATCCAAATATCCCTTCCTGGCTCATATGCTGCACTTTGGTAGGTTAAGCAAATCATTCATTCAGAAGAAAGGGAACATGTAGATGACTGGGTACCGCAATGAAAATGCATCAAATACTACAGAAGCTAGATCGTAACTTCGTGCAATCTCAGACTTCTTTTCTTAAGAAATTTTAAAAAATAAGTCTTCCCCTCCAGATTATCTAGCTAAAAAAATTCTGAACTCATTTTTCTCAGCCTTTTTTCTCAGTGTGCTCGGCACCAGACATTACCACTGCCATTCCACAACGCTATTTCTTATACCAGACATGAGTTTGGTTTCTAGTCCCGTAATGAAGCATCTGCACTCTTTTTCATCCAAAAAGACTATAAGCAGAATTCTAATCCAAATGCTATCCTGTGATGGGTGACTTTCCTCTTTTTTTTCCCCTTGGAAACAACCATACAAACTTTTCAAAGACTAGTTTTCAAAGGCCACCATGTGTTCATAAATAAGCCATTATTCATTTCAAGTATTATTTGTTTAAAGAACCAATGAGAAAGGTTGGAATTTTGCAACCACGTCTTTCTGCAACAAATGAGTCATTAACGTCATGAACATGGATAAGGAAAGTCTTGTTTTTAATGGTTTCTCAAACTACAGTTGTTTAATTCACTGCTCTGTGTCTGCAGCTTGGATGGTGTCTTTAAATGCTTCCTCCAGGACTTTTACAAAATGCAGATAAAGTCACTGAGCATTTTTATTGCCTTTTATGTCTGCAGATAAGAAAATGCTTGGACATCTGCTTAATGAGCCAGCTGTTGGTACTGTACCGTTCAGCATCTCTCCAAGTCACAGCACAATAACCCCAGACAGGTATCAGCAGTTCAACACCATCCCTCGGCAGCCGGCCGAATCTCCCATCAGAGAGCTGTTTGCTTACCTGTGTTGCTTGATGGGCTGGGTTCCTCTGTCGGGAGACAAGGCCTCTGGGAAAGACTGAGGGCCTGAAAAACTAGACTCCATAACTTTGTCCAGAATAGGCCCAGGATGCCTATCTGGTTTTGAATACTGTGACACAGAGAATAAAATTAATTAATACACAAAAGGCAAAGTACATTGTTGATGCTATTCAATCAGAATTCATATCAGAGCAGGGTAAGAAGTGCTCTAATGCATTTTTAAATTAAAATTAGGCATTGCAAGTAATGTATTCATTCACTACTGTTTACATAGCGGAAAGTGCTGGTGCTCATTATCCCCATTACCTCCTCCACATCAAAATGCTGATATCTGCATTAGTAGCAAAATTACTGACTGATCTGCCCATAATGATAGGGAAAACCAATTCCTTTGACTAAAAGCCTGTTTTTTTTTGCGGCTGAACAAGCAGACTGAGATCAAGAAACGCATCTCAGAGGATGGTCAGCACCTTCTAGGGTCCTTTGGTGATTTCAGTCAAACAGTGCTTTTCTCAGCATGCGTAACTATGAAAACCAAACTGAAAGGGCATTTCTATCATCAGATAAGTAGAAAAATATCTGAATCCTATCCATAGAGCCAGATATCCCTCTGAACAAGTCTGAAACTTTTGACCTGTGAGTATCTGTGCTAGTAAGAACAGTGTAAACATAATTCTTCTTGTGACAGTTGTAGGCGTAGGGCAGTCTCTGGGCACATAACAAGACACAAAGGTCTGTAAAGCAGACACCAGACATGAACAAGAACAGATTTCCTCCTTGCTTTGTGATTCAACTGGAAATTCAGCAAAAATTGTGTCTGATCCTGAATGGAGCCAGAAGGTAAAAGTATAAAAAAGCTGCATTTTGTCTTGGAAGAAGAATCAATGTTGTTGGTGGTTACTGGGCAATATCTCAGAGATATGAGAGATTAACTCACATTTCCACTCAAGTATGAAAAATACTGCATTATGAAGATTTTTTTGTTGCATTACAACGACCTGCACTAGAACTAATTGGTCTATTTTTCTGTATTGAGTTTGTATTTTTAGTCCTAGATACCTAGATATCCTAAATAGATTTTTACAATAAATTGGTATTGTGGAAGCTATTATATGATTAAATATTTTCAAAAGAAAATACAAAATAAAATAATAATAATGTAAAAAAATCAGTGGTAAAAAATGCCATGCTATGATACAATAGCATAAACAATCATGGAGAAGATACTAAGATATCTTTCAAAGTACAGTTCTTCATAATTATTTTGTTGTCTAAAAAGGACCAATAACTCCTTAAAAATACAGAATTATTTTCTGATTCTCACTTATTCTTGTGTACATTTGCCCAGACTTCAGCAAAAATGAAAAAGGAAAGTCATACAGGATTGCTCTCTTTTAAAAATGGGTTACATGCAATTTTCATCTATCTACTCACTTCTTATGACTGATTTCTATAGATAAAACAACTGATCTTCAAATTTTTCTCCAATGCTCTTCTCCTTCTTTCTGTTGTGTGAAGTACCCACATAAACAGGGCCAAAATCACTGCTTACGTGTTTCTGAAGGCAAAGCTATGAGCATGACAATATGCAAAATGTTGCTGCATGCATGAAGTAAACACAAGTGAAATAATAAGAACAAACATATTCCACTCATATTTCTTTCAGTTACCATGATCTTAGTTGTCACTTGTAAATGTTGTAGATAAAATATTCAGACAGAAGTATGATTTTTAAGCTACTCATGTCTTTGAAGGTTTTAAACTTTAATAGTTATCCTGCCAGCTGCAGAAATGAAACTGTCTTTGATTTCTGACCTGAATAAATCAATGTAAGCTATGTAAAGAATGCGTTGTTAGTGCCAGGAAGCTATTTCTGTCCTTTTTTTGTGTTTGTCCAGGACACTAAATTGAATAATCGAATGTCTTATAAGATCATGAGTATGAAGTGAATCATGAAGGGTAATTAGAGATAAGTTGTGCCTTTTGCTACATCTGTGGTTAAGGAGTGATGGTATCCAGAGCCTTTCCTCATCACAACTGTGCAAAACCAGGACCCCCATAAGCTGCTCTGATGCTGACTAGCAAACTATACTGAAGCACCACCCAGGCACAGCCTGCAAAGTATATTTTTTCCCCCCAACTGAATGTTTCTTTTATGCCATCTTCAGATAAACCACTTACCAATTATCATAACAGCCATAACATTAATTACAATGAAAAAGTGAATCACAATTTAAATTGAGGGTGTGCATATACAGAGAATTTGAACAATGTAATTGAACTAATTTGGATGCATCACATTATTCATACATTGCAATAGGTTTAAACAGTTGGGTTCATTCTCCTTTAGCTTAACCATAAGTGTTACATCCTTTCTCTGAGATCATCTCTGGAGAAAAATATCTTCATATTTCTGTCAGGATTTTATAGTAGTACCAGTTGGTGTCCCTAGAAGTATAGTATAGGATTACTCCCCACCCATATCCCAGCAGAGCCCATCCCGCTGCTTCCACAGCCCCGTTCTCGCCTGGGTTGAGCTCTGCGGAGCCCACTGACTGTTGTGAGCTGCTGAATACTCAGCCATGATGGAGAATAAGCTGTGGAACACTTTTAAAGAACTGTTGCAGTATGTTGAAAGCATCATTGAAAGCTCATCTGTATTATTTTTTTTAATGGTTTTATTGTCTTCTTGCTTAATTATTTGAGCTTGTTTGAGCAATTACTAAGAAACACTGATGCATATGGCTCAATAAATTAAAGAATAATGATAGCATTTAAAAATAAACCATTTTGCAAATTTTCAATTTTTCACAGTTTCATGGAGAAAAATCATCTGTTATGTACAATTACTCAACTCTTTGACAATAAAATTCCACCCCCCACTAGTTAATGCTAAGCAAATCTGCAACGGCAGCCTGGGCCAGGAGACAAGAAATCAGCCTCTGCCACTGACCTCCTGTACCACTGTGAGCACTTAATTCCCTTTCTCCGTGCCTTGTATTCTTTATTCTAAAATGTAGGATTCATGAATAACAAATGCTACGGTACTCACATGGTACAGAATAGCTTGACACTGTTGTCCTAGTGCTATGCAAAACAAAACATCCATCCCTCCCCCTGGCTTTTCTTAGCTCTTCTGCCGCAATGATTTTCCCAAAATAGTAGTAACAAAAAGTCCAGAAATGAATGTGGCACTGGAAAAGAGGTGATGTGGGGATCCCATTACAAAAAGGACTGAGAAGACAGAGGGGCCAGCTTTAAATTACCTTCAGAGAGGGTGCCTCAAGGAGGTAAAGAGCCAGTGATTTTCCTGGGCTGACCTTGCAAGAAGAGCCCATCAGGTAGTATATTTATCATCTTTACAGCTGTTCCCCTATGCTCTATACATTTTGTTGCCAACACTACCTCTAGACAGAGGCCAGTAAACCCAAGTTTGTCTATTCTGGCAGTTCTTCCTAAGTAGTCATACAATATGGAAATGGGAAATTTACTCTTGATCTTAGCTGATAAATCACATCGTAACTCAGACAAAACCACACTGTAATCTTTGAAAGATTTAAGTGTATCTGGTGCTCAACATGTATTAATTGCATTTCTGTCACAGTGACTAAAAAGAATTTATTTCCTACTACTATCAACAAAAGGCAACAAGACACAAAAAGAACATTTTTTTCCCCCTGGTTATAAGAATATCAGAAGCCTGGAGCTAGTGATTGCAAGCTATTAGAAACAAGTGTAGTGAAAAGTGAAACCGCACACTACAGCATGAAAAGCATATTAACCAGCTCAGAGGGAAAGTGATGGGGAATTAATAGATCTACTTAGTGCCATGGGAGAAGGTATTAAAATCCACAAAGGTGAGAAAGGCCACTTTAAACAACCATGACAACTCAGAATCACTAAAGAAATGGCAAGGCTTCAGCTGCTTTTTTTTTTTTTTTTATGTTGCATGACGTATTTGTCAAGTTACGAGAATTTAAAGAAACCCTCTAGTCAAGCAGGAAAAAGGAGCTAATAATCAAGAGTGTGATTAAGACTCACGAAGACTGGTGAATTACAGAAAAATCAAGAAGAGGGCCACACCACCTCCTCTCGCCCCTTGCACAGTCTATGAGGGGGCACAGAGAACTTCTCTTTCTAAGAGGGGCAGCTGAGAATGACAATTTATTTCCTTTTGCCTATGAGGGCATTGAACTGTTTGCTGCAGTCTTGTGGAGCACATTTGTTAAATATCTCTTGAGGATAATATAATCTCTTTGGGAAGGAGTAGGTAATACTAGGAAGTCCTAAGTTTCATGCATGAAATAAATCTGTATCTCCTTTTACCTCAAAAATCTTGCATTAAAAACTGGCATATCTATCTCTTCCTGACTGAGGACTTACAGAAAAAATACCAGTGCATTAGCTAGCATCCAAATCCAAGATGCCAGAAAACCTAGCAAGAAATTTAGTGTGTTGCTGCCAGAATATTTGGGAAAAGCAGTGGACTTGAAGGAGATTCAGGAGGAAAACTAGGAGCTGTGTTCAAACAGTTATTTATGAATCCTGCTTACAGTACACAGTATTTTTAATCTAATTTGTATCTCCAACAAAATATTGGAATTGATAACAAGGAAAATAGACTCGGCACAGGTTACACAATTACCAGCCATGAGCAGCAGGAATTCGGAGAGAATACAGCTGTCCTGACAAAATCTAACCCTTTTTTTTTATTATTTTACGGAATCACAACTGAGCAGAGGAAGGAAGTGGCGGAGATGTAATGCATTTGAGTGTGGGAAGGAAAAGCATACGATACTTCAAAATATTGTCAATGCAAACAAAAAGCTATATTCCCTGCAATATAGCAAATGACAGGGAGGCATCCATCTTTTAACTTAAGTGCCTAACTCTACTTGCATTCTTCCTCAGCCTCAGGGCTTGCCAAGGCAGGTGCTGGGATGTGGCCATTCTTCCTCAGGTGTGTTTACCATGCTGACCAGAGAGGGCAAAAACCGCAAAGAGAGTAACTTCTTAAATGAAGGGAGTTTTAAAAAGCCTACATTTTTCAGTTGGCCAGCTCCATTTTTTTCTGAATATCCTGTTGCTTAACTTGAATATCCACATATGAAATAGCAATCCAGCCATATGGATGTTTAATGAACTTGGGGGGAATGTCCAACACTTCACATTCATTTCTTAAACACTGCCTTTTGAAATAAGGATTGCTGCAAGGTAACCCGTAGTCTAGATGCAGCAGGAGAATTCTGATACAAATGGAGAGTGTTTTAAAAGCAAACATTCAGAGCTCTTAACATTGTATATGGTTCTCATAATTACACTACTGTAAAAAAGTTTTAATTGGCATAGAGGTAGGATATCATGGGGAATGAGGTGTGCAGTCCCTTTCCTTCTGCAGTAATACAAATAGCTGCCAGTATAATGAATTAGGCTAGAATAAAATGCAAATTGGTAATTAATTTTCATATTTGGTTAAAAAATGAAATGTGTGGCTTTTCTGTTAGCAGTGATTTTGATACATTCACATGGCTTCTCTCATTTAAAAAAAGATTAAAAATTGGCTTTGAAAATAAGTAACAAAAAATAATTCTTTTCCTAAAGTCCAGTCAAGAGTAAAAAGGGAAAAAAGGGATAATGAGGAAAAAAGTACTTCACTGAGATTGGTCAAGCCCTTTACAGCCACAAACCACTTGAAACACTATCTGCTATACCCTGGGTCTTGGGAAATAAGTAAAACCTCTTTCTAGGACAACACTGCATTTGGAAAGATCCATGCATCCTTTACTAAATGTAGCAATCTCTGAGCCAAAATGTGATGGCTCTTTCAGAATAGACATTATTAGAATGGTCATCAAGAATAAGGAACATTATGCAACTATTCTCAGGTCTACACTAATGTATTCTTCTCTACTGAAGAAGAAAAAGCATGGTGAAAAAACTGAAAGCATCACAAGGCCCATTCAAAATAGGCAGGTGAAAAATATGGGAGAATCTTTTAGAGGAAGTGAGAAAGGTGACATATAAGCAAGACAGTTTTCCCATGTAAGAGGAGCACCTGGAGTGGGAAAAGAAACGGCTTCAGGATTACATAAACCAAAACCCCAGATCGCAGGACTAGACTCCAGAAGATAATCACCTTAATTTAAATTTCTTTATTGGCTTCTGTAAATGAAGAGAACTAAGATTTCTCCCCTAACCTACATGGTGAGAGCTGCAGGTGGAATCGCAGAGAAATGGCACCCAGGCAATGACAGGCAGAAAGGCAGCAGTAGGGCTGTGGGAGCCCTCTCCTCCCTGTGCCTCTGCCCGCTCCCTTTCCCACCCAGCAGATATGCCCGGGACAGATCTCTGGTCTCTGATGGGGAGTCACTCAGCCAGTCCTATGAAACGCCATTTCAAAGTTCTTTTCTGCTGCCTCGTCATACCCCCTGCCCTTTATTTTCCCCTCTGATCTGCCAAGTTTTGTAAATATTTCATGAACTGCCTACATGCATTCCTGTACTAAAATCTTGCTAACAATAGAAACCATTATTACCCTCCACTGTTACGCTACATCCTGCACAAGGTCATTCTGTTTTTCTTCCTTAGCATCTTTGCTCCCAAAGGGAAAATGCATTAATAGCAAGGAGAAAACAGCTGCCTGCAAAGCAGCCACAAGACCAAGAAAATGGCGTATTAATTACCAGCACTGATAATGCCAGTCTGAACAGCATTAAAAGCTGAAAAGCAAATTTAGATTAAAAAAATAAATAATAATAATGGTTTTCAATCTCTAATATCTGGAATCTACACACTGCTATTTCAGCTATTATGGCTATTGTTATGGCAAAAGAAAAAGAATTAAATAAAACTTGTTGATATTTTCTTTGAAGATGCTCAGAAGACATCAAATAGTTCACCGTGATGATAGGTTGACAAAATATTGCACTGAATTACAGTGAGAAAAAGGCAAAAAACATATTCTTAGTGTTAACCAAGACCTACTTTATGTGTTAGAACAAAAGGCTCACAAAAGCTCTTTACAACTTTACCTTTTGTTGCCATCATTACAACCCAACAAGACACTCAACAGCTTTTTTTTAGGGGCTTAGAAGTAATACGTGACTGAATGAACTGAAAGGGAAACAAAGAATTGCACGAGGTTTTTGCAACTGTGATTATATTAATTTAGTGGGGCTATCTTCCTTCTTGAAATAGCATATTTCTCCTGAACCACAAAGCAGATCACGACCACAATGGTGCTCCTATAAAACAAAAATTTAGTGAACACAAGCAATGCTCTGACAACTCCTCTGTCATAGCGTGCAGGCTCTGCTTACTCTGAATTGGTTAATGGGGCTTATACTTATTTCTGCATTAATTGGATGTAAACCAGGCATTGTGACATCTGTGGCTAAGTGGGCATGAGTGCTCACTTTTGGTAAACTCCCACTATTTTGATGGAATCTGGCAAATAAGGTAGTCAGCACTTTAAGAAAAACTAAGATACTGTCTTTGTTTAAAGAAGAGTTAAGCATTTAGAAAAGCTTCCATACATCTTTTATGATTTCCTATTGTATTGCTATCAGGATCCTTCTCAGTTGTTCCAAAAACTTTGTTTAAAATAAGCACTAAATATGTGTGACCGGGGGGAAGAAAATGACATGCATTGGAAAATATCTTACAACCAGAACTAAATGAATCGGTCACCGTCAAGTTCCTTATTTCAAATATGCTTTATGTTTTTCATGATTGTGGGATTGTATTAACTTACATATAACTATACATAGAAATTGACTACATAATTTTCAAATTTAGTTTGAACAAACTAATCTCTTTCTGGTATCAAAAATCCTTTTAACTCAAGACCCAGGAAAAGGAGACTGTCTGCACAGTCTTCCCTTGGGCACTAGTTTACATGTGCAAATTTAGTTCTAGATTTTGAATTTACTCTGAATTAACTGTAATGTATTTCTACATTTTTCTCATGTATGTTTATTAATTATTGGAATACTTGAAATTGAAATCACTTAGGATCAAGGACCCCCACTTCACATATAAACCATACATACAAGCTAAGTTGTTCCTGGAAACTATAGTAGTAATTTCCACTGCTAGATGTAGAGCTAGGGGGCTCAACATGCTCCATTACATGAAGAAAATGTACCACGATCCACTGAAAAAACTTTAGAAAAAAAATCCCTGCTTGGTCTTTTCCATTAACAGGCCTGATAGAAAAAATTTTATGAAAGAGGTGAGAATTCTTGTTCCAATTGCTCAGATGCTAATAGCAACATGGCGATGTGCTGCCATCAGCAGCAGGAACTCAGCCAGGCTATTAAGTGTTGGAGCTGGCAGGATTACTTACATTTTGCAGCTGGACTCGGCTTTGTGCCACACACTCTGACTTTGCCATCATGCTGGAAGCATTTAGGCTGTAGGTTTTCCTATTCTGTGTTTCTTTCAGCTGTTCATGAATTTGCTTTGTTTGTTTCCTGCAGAGAGAAATAAAATTCATGTAAGAAAGAGTTAGTTTGATCTTCCACTATAGCCATGATATTTTTATAGTCATAGTTCCCTTTGTTCAAAACTTCAACGTATGAGATTAACCAGCTGAGCTAATTCACTAGTGCCTAATATTTCAATGCAGTGGTCATTTTCTGGCGAGGCTTAAGAAAGGAAAAAAAAAAAAAAAGGAGCTCTTCTGTTTAAAAGATCTTTTATTCTCAGATTATATAATAGCATGCTAGTTGTTTTAGTGCAGGTTTTTGTAAGATCATCTATTACATATTTAACAATAGCTTGCAAGTAGGACTGCATATTAAAAAAACATTTTGCTCCAATTTGGAACAAAGATTTTGGCAAATACAGCAGGCATGAGTCCCTGTTGGCTATAAAAAGTATTAAAGAATCAAAGATTTCTGCTAGTAGCTGATTAGACTTGACCTATAACCCAGTATCTTGTATAGACCAGCTTTTGCTTACATGATTAAACCTGGAAAAAAACATCAGTATGGTATCTGAGGCTGTGTTTTTGACATATTATAGTATGATCCACTACGCCAGAGCTAGGATTACCACTAGATGAATCGCTTGCAATATTCAGGAGATAGCTACACTATTAATAAAGCTTTTCTGTTTCTGCCACACTATATTGGCAAACTGAGTTCTGAAGTTCTTTACATGACTGGGGATATGAGGCAGCAAACTTCATTTTAAATATTTCTTTTATATTCTGCAAACAGATATCTAAGATGGGCAAAAACTGTTAACAGAACATATTTAAGGTCTTTTATAAGTCTTCATTCTTTTGATAAACTACATTGTCTGAGACTATCACAAGAAATAACTTCACAATGCTATTTTAATTCTTTCTTTCCTTCCTTCTCTTTTCCTTTTTCTGTCCAGCAGATGCATCTCCAGCAATGAACATGCAAAGGCCCCTATTGTAAGCGTGTTACAAATATGAATGGCATGTTTTAGGTATAGCTCGGAGCTAATAATTAGTAAGATTTATGAACATGGGTGGGTGAGGAAATAATTTCTCAAGTGCAGAAACTTATTAGACTTTCAAAATTCTTCCTTAGCCAAAACAACTTGTAAAGTTAATATTGGAATAATCTGAATAGATTTATAACTTGAAGGATTATAGTGTCAAATTAAATTAATTAGTCAGATGATTCTGAAGCATCTCTTTTCAAAACATTGTTTGATATCTACTCCATTTTGAAACCAATGAAATCAAATAATTTAACTTGTAAAATGTCAAAATGAATGCGTTATCTTCTCATAAAATTCCAGGGGAAATTCATGAAAGCAATTTTAGAGTTTTTATGAATATTTATTTTCTGACCAGCTGAATTATATACACTGAGGAAATAAGCACATATATCCATACATCCTACTGGAAAGCCAGCCACCTGCGCGTGTTGGTCTCCATAATGGTTATGGAACATCCAGTCTTTTTTGATGACTGTTTTTGAGTGAAGACTTCATATCAAGTCTAAACAATGACAGCGAAACACGATCACAGCATCAGACTGGGAATCTCCTCTATACATACAAAGTTCTTAGAACTTAATCAGGAAAATAACAACACAAATGACAAATTTTTGGAACTCTAATTGGGATTTATTTAGAAAACCTGAGTTTAGAGTTGTTTCTACATCTATAAACATGTGTAAGTAAACTGCAATATTCAGCTTCACTGCTGCAATCTTTAACAATATAATTGAGATTCCCAAAGGCAATTTACTGAGAGAAACAATCAAATAATTAATTTCCTTTTATGATCATGCAACCTAACAATTGCATTTATGCATTTTCATATTTTTATGAATGTTTTAAGGTTCTAAAAGGTTTGAATCTTTTAAAGGTTTATGCATATTCATTTTGCCAAACTATAAGAGGCACAGTTATAAAACTAGAAACTATTAATAATTCAAAGTTACTCACTGACCAATATATTTATTTTATAATTTTTGTTTTCAAAACAAATGGGCCTTATGTGTTCTACTTCTGAGATATTTGGCAATAAAGTGTTGTTACTTTAGCATGAAATAAAGTCACTACACATCTACAAAAGTCTAGGCCATAAAGAGCAGCCCATTACTGTACTCTCCCTCTGTTTCTAACACTTACAGCACTTTTTTGATTACCCTAAAAGGAATAATTGAAAAGGCATAGTGCTTAATTATAGTTCTAAACTTCCTCAGATTTAATTTATTTAAAGAAGGACTTCTAATTTAATGGTGCATAGGAAGTACATATCTCTAGCAGCAGGTATTACACAATTGTCAGACTAAGAAAGTCAGCGTCAGTGTCTTCATGAAAACTTTTTTCTTAAAGGGTGCACCATTCAGAGTTTCTGTAGCTGTTAGTAATGTTTTAAATTTTTGATACATCAAATTAAACTCAAGGATTATTCCCCATGCAGGAGGAATGCTTTGATAATGCTTAAGCATGATCAAGATACATCTGCCTGATGAAGAAGCTCCTGGAAATCTGTTGACTAAAAGCTAACATATGATAATGGTTGAGGCACTTTAAATGTGTTGTTTTTTACACCCTTAAGACACTACCCAATGTCACAGTTGTGATACTGTTTTATGTGGCCTCTATGCAACCCAATCTAGACACTCTTATTTACTTTTTGGACAGTTTGCCAGATGGAGCAACAGCCAGGGAGTTAGGGATTGACTGGTGTCTTACCATTACTGTGTTTCACAGAATTGATAAGATCACTTGACTGAACTGGAGGGGCTCATTTTCTCATTACTCTTCAAACCTCAATTCCCAGAATCTGGCATGAGCACACTTTAACTCTTCCCAGTAACTCCTAACTATCATCTTTATAATGCAGGTAAAAACCCAACCCAAACCCTCACCTCCTGCTGAGATATGAAGCACTATTTGTCTTGTCAGTTCATTTTTGAAGCATTATTTCTACTAAATATTTTTAGACACAGCTCTCCCCATGACCTCATCCAAGTCATGTTACCTGGAAGGCTGTTCCAACCCAGCTCTCCACGACTCCCTAGAACACTGCAAAACCAAGAGGGGCACAGCTGAATGACAGAGGGACATTTTATTCACGCTATGCTCAGTTGTTGACTGCATGTTCTTCCAACTGACAATCTCCTTCTGCCTTTTCTGAATCTCTCTTCATCAGTAAAACCCCCAAGCCTTTCCAGGAAGAACCTTATTCTCTCTTCTTTCTTCTGCAGATCTAAAATGCATAATGACATTTCTAATGCAGTGGCAAAATGGCTCTTTGCTCACAATTTATACTACAACCAAGGAGTCTGCAGAGAGGTACTGTCCTGCCACAGCATCCTCCCAGCTGGCATCACTGTCATACCCCAGGTCCAAGGAACAACTAAATGAAATCCCTCAAGACATAAGAACAGGTAGGAGCGTTTAGGTGAAACATGAACGAACTCAAATCTTCACTCAAATCATGCACGAACTACCCCTGAAGTTTGGGGGGATGAAAAAGAATAAAAGCGGATCTAGTGACTTTTCCAACTTTTTATTTTTCCCTGATTGAAATGTCAAAACATTTTCTTTTTTTTTTAAATAAAAAGTAGTCCTCATCAGATTTCCTACCCACTAAAATAAACTCTAAGAAAGGGGATTCAGCTAAGCATCCAAACTTATAAACAGTGCAAACCTCCACATTTTTGCTGCTTGGCCACCAAGACTAACCTCATGCAGGTACTATTTATATTGATAGGTGTTCTCTCATTACCTCCAGATGGAACAGGAATGAGGGATGACAACCATACGAACATATTTATAGATACAGTAGCACTGACAAGCGGGTCATATAATTGATATGAGGTTTTTGCAACTCAAATTACACACATAACAATAAATATTATAAAATAATATTTAGTTGAGAAGATAAAGAATAGAGTGAAAAGTATTTCACTTGAAACTAGCTTAGTACAGATGATTCCACCATACTTAGTTGCAGTTATGCAGCTACATCAGGAATTTACAACTATTAGCTACAGGTTACAGATATCTGCAGAGAACTTGTCTCTCTCTACATTTCTAACTTTACCTTTGTTCTCAGCATACAGAAACCACAGGGGCATTCAGGGATATGAAATGAAATGCAAAAAGGAGATGGTACGTTTAAACTTTTATTTTCAAAAGAGGAAAGTTATTATTGTACTAATAGTAAAAGACACAAAATTATTATTGTCAAAAACAGAACTGGAAAGGACACAATCTCTTCTTTCCTGATATCAGAGAACAGAAAAAAGAACATATATTACTCCTGTTTACTTTTTTTTGAACCTAGAGAGTGTAGCTAGCCATGGGGAACTGCTCTAGCCTGTCCAGAGATAACAACAGCTTCAAAAGGAGGAGAGAAACTGAAGAATTGTAAATCCATAAAAAGGACAGAAGCTAAATAACAAACATGCTAGACAAAGGCTCTTACTTTGTTTTGAAGTAGAACGCTGCACAAAGCATGCCCACTACGACTATGCCAAAGACGATACAGGAAATAGACAGCACCTGGCGCTGGTACACTTCTTCGCTCTCTGTGAACAGCAAAATTGAGAATTATGAAAGCATCAGGAAACAATACTTGCAAAAAGTGGATTTCAGCACATCATGATTTCACTAATGATGGACAGATGCGAGCTATTTGGAGGTCTAGGTTGCCCAGTTCCTCAACAGAATGGATGCTTCTCTGAACCTTTCACCTCGATAAGGTTCATAGAGTCATGGCCTCTTAGGAAAGTTTTAGAAAGTGGTTCCAATACACACTGAGAGATATATAATCATAAAAATCAGGATAGTTTAATATTTTCTCTGCCCTACATGCTATTTTCTGGCTTTTTTAGAAAGCTTCTACTGTCAAGAGGATAAAGAGCCGTACAACCATGGAGTTATTCTGGCTTAAGGCAAGACCTATCAGAGATCTCACAAGGTCTCACAAGATTCAGAGCTCTTTTTTAGCTACCCAAAAAATGTAAGGTTTTTTTTTGATTGAATGGTGATTACCATGCCTTCCATGTTATTCCCTGTACTTGAAGTTTACGTACAACATACCACAGTAAAAAAATAATTCAATCCACTTGGATGGAACCCAGTGACTACTATGCTACAATGCACCAGATATTGCTTTCATGGGAGTCTATTTTTTTAAAAGAAATTTCTTTGATCAAACTCATAATCTTCTAATTAATTTTAAAACAGGAACAGAATGAAAGTGAAAAATAGAAAAAAAAAGCTAAGAAAACACGAGAAAACAGTCATTCATGACAGCAGACAGAAGCTGATAGGTAACTGGAGTTACACACACTGAATGCATTAACAGCTCCTAAAGTGTTATATTTTATTTTTATAATTTCAACTGCTTCTCTAGTCCAAAGTGCTAACATGCTAAACAGTTTGTTATTTTGTAAGATCAGTTTCTCCAAACATGCAACATACAAAACAGTATTTCCATTCATATATTTTAGATAGAAAACCAACATGTAGGATTGTCAAAGCACAGTACAAGCACTGTACACTGACAAACCCACATTTACTTTCTATGTTGGTGACCTTCAGTGCAGACCCCCCCATCAGTATCAATACCCGTCAAGTAGGTGACAGTAACTCCAAGTTCCAGGTTCATAAGTCTCAGGTTCATTAGAAGAAAATATTGTATGACAATATCAAGGTGAATGTAGGCAAATACTGAAAAAAATCTACCCCTAACTGGAACTTCAGTCAAATACTATCTGTTGTTATAATGATTGAGGACTATGTACAGTATCCTAATCAGTATTAATTATTAATTTCTCAATAATTAATATCACAGTGCTCTTACTAAACATTTGGAATCATAAATGCAGTCATTTTTCTGTTGTAGGAGTCCCAGTCGCTCTTTATAACGCATTAAAAAAAAAATACAAGTAGGAAATCTTTATTCCGTAATTATTTCTTTACTTGCTCAAAGAACACCACAGTGATTCAGAAGCCATTTCGAAGATGCAAAACATCCTCAGCTCCTGTTGAATTATCTCATTTAATTTTGAAATTCTAAAAGATGTACTTCTACAATATTGTCTTCAAAATAAAAAGAAGCAAATGCAGTACACTGCATTTGCAGTGCATATACTCTTTACATGTCTAAAATATATCTGGAAAAGTTGTAATTCAATAGGAAATGCTGATAACATTGCAGTAAAACTGATTCCAGTAGAGCTTTAGGCCTGTTCCTCATTAGCATATATAAAATTTGGTTCTAGACAGTAAATCTTCATTGGCAATGAACTAGATGTTTGGGAGTTTAATTTCTTTTTTTGTTTTGTTTGTTTGTTTGTTTTTACTAGGTTGTGTAAACACAATTATCGACTTCTCATTTTCACTGCAGTACACAAAGGAATAATCTTACAAATTTTAAATTCTTATGTTGAGGTGGATCACAATGCAAATAGTTAAAGAATTGTTCCATTCAGAAATTGTTAATCTATTCTACCTGAATACCAACTTCAGCACCTATTGCTTAAGACCACAACTAAAACATACATACTGTATGTAATTTCACTCAAACATTGAACCATAATTTCACTCAAACTTTGCATATAATAATAATAATAAAAAAAATCTATTCATTAAAAGAAATTGATTTAAGTAGTGTGTGCAAACAAGCTTAATTTCGTTTTTATTTCAACCAAAGTCCTCATTAAATAATTTACTTTCTTTTTCTTTTGCTATTTTTTTGAGAAATGTTGAGTTTAATGCAACTATGGTCTTTTGTCAGTCTTGAATAGCTATCACTGTCTTGTTAAAGATGCTTTAGAATACGTCTTACCAAGATAAAAGCACTTCAGAGACTGGACAATATTATCTTGCTCAGACAACTGTGTGAAGATTTAAGTCTTTTGTGTAGACAGATTAATCCCTGTCACTAGCTTTCAACACATGCTGATCGATGCTTTCTTTCCTTTTTGTTTATTTTGTACAGTGCACATTTAAAGAACTACTTATCGATTAACTTTACTCCATTTCTTAGACACTTCTGTTCATTTTTTTTACATCCTTTAAATCTTTATTTATGTATTGGACTCTAGCATATTTGTCTCCAACATCTTAAAATATAATCAGTTAAGCCTTTTTCTGTTCTCTGATCTCCCTCATTGGCTTTTTTAAAAAAAAAACCACCTTCTTCCTGATAGGAATGTAATCTTTCTCTCTGTGCAAACTTTGAAGATCTCCTCATTGTTGCTTTGATTTAACCTCACTATTGCTCTGTAACACGTATAGCACAGCTGAGATCCTCTCGAGCCAAGGTGTACTGAATAGGGCCTTTAAAGAAGGCCGAAGGCTACAGCTGAGTACTGCAAAGCACTTTTGTTCTCACAGAGCAGAAAGCTGTAGAAATTCAATGTTTAGAAAATAGAACTGAAAATTCCTTCTCCTTAGTTGAAGACATGCATCAACTTGTGCATACATGTATTTACATACTGAAAGAAACTTCCCAAGGTAATCTAAAGTGTGACTGAAACTTACTATGATAAGTCTCTCTTTATTCACATATATTCATATATTCCTTGTGAAGTAAATCACCTTAATTACATTTGACTGAAATAAATACTCTAGGGAGAGGATTCCTCTTTTAATGAGCAGCCAAGAAAATATTTCAGCTAAAAAAACAAATTTAAACTGCCATGGATATTCCTGGATAATCCAGCTGAGTATTTAAGACTACAGAACACAAATTCCACCAAGCATTCAAATTATACAAAAATACGTAACCTATAGCAACACAAAAACAACCACAGAGCACAGTGCTGAAAAATAACATAGTAAACTCTTTAGATGCAGACTATTTTGCTTAAAAAAAATTATGGAAAGAAAGATCTTCCCAGAAGACAGAATGACAAAATAAACTCAATGGGACATGAAGCCTGCTGAAAGGTTGGATTCCCATAGACAAGTCCCCATTCACTGTGTGCTGTTACACGTCTATTGATTCTTTCTTATTTTCATTCCTGCTAAAAAATTGTCTTTCTCCCTTCATCTCTGTCGTGTCACCCAACTGACTGTAAACTTCTCGTGTCTTATGTGCTCCTTTTTCTAAGCTTATCTCACACACTTGCTATCACAACGAAACACAAAATAACTACTGGTGACCCATGGAAGAAAAGTTTCTTCCAGCACTCACTTCACAGTCACATTTCATCTGTCTGTTACTACGAAAAAGTACATGCCATATTAGGTCCTAGAGTTTGGGGTTTTTGTGTTCTCTTTCTCTTTAAAATTTATTCTTAACAGCAGACATCTGTCTGCTTTATGCATTTGGAAAGACCCACTGAAGCATACGCGTAAGTCTTTAGAGGATTAAAAAGTGTAGGGTAGACACATTTTTTTCATGATTGTTACTTCTAAAGGATATGGTAGTTTTGTTGTGTAAATAAGCTGAAACTCGCCTCTTCTTTGTGACTTTATTATAAAAGGAAGAACATTGGTACAAGGACCTTGAGAAACAACCATGTATGTTTCTAACCATATTACTGAGAAAGAATAATTTAGTTAATTAATATCATTACCAGCCATAATTACTGGATCTTCTAGTTCTATTGTGTATTTTCTGAATTCATCTTTGAAAGGTATTTCAAATATGAAGAACAGTATTGTGCATGTGGCCTAAGCAAAATGATAACAAAACAATAATTGCAGCTTTCGCCCTTGTGGTGCTTATTTCAATGGCTCTTGAATAAAATCTCAGTATGGTCACAAGCATCACAGAGAAGAATTACTGAATATTCAAACTGAGCCAACTGAGAAATTATGACATTTACCATATGAACATATTACTTAAGCTTTGCTCTATAAAGAAAAAAAAAATACAAATAAATGTGCAGATTATTTTTTTCTGAAGTTTTTACTCCCAGCTCCAAAAGTACCACAAACCCCAACAGCATTCAGCATTCCCTTACTTTCCTCACTCCCCTTCCCTAAATGGACCCGCTCTGTGTTGATGTAAGTAACAACATGCTACAGAACAAATATGGAAAAGCCAGTATCGTGTCATTGGTATGTATGATAAACAGTAGCTTTCTGTGTGCTTTCTCCAATCAATAAATGCCAATGAAAATTTATGAAAATAATTCTAACCCTTATTTTTCACCACAAAATTTAGAGATGTTCTTCCTCACCTTTTTCTCAATCCCTGCCATTTAAGAGTTAACAGAGGAAGCATGACCTGATGGATAGAACATAAAAAGAGCTTTTCCTCAATAAATTATAAGACAGCATGAAGGCAGGCTTTCTTTTTGTGCCCATGCAAAAACTAAGCCATAAAGCCACCTTCACTGTAACCTTACCGCCACACACTTTTTTCACTCCCTGCCCATGTATTTTCTGACACACCTGTTCTCATGCCATATTGTATTGGAATGTCCTGCAGAGCCAGAACTTTGCTACTGAGGTGAACCTCAATAGCATCATTTGCCACTTACGCTCTTATTGGTGTCCTGCATTCTCAAAATCCCATATACAACGACAGAGGAATAGTACATGGAAATCCCATAGAAAACGTCAAGATTTTCAATAAAATACAGATTCCATAAGTTAAAAGGCAAGAGAGTAGTTAAAGCATTTTTCTCAATATACTTAGATTTATGTGTGAAAAGTGCTGAACTATATAAGGCATTCTAAATTTAATTCATGAAGAGAATAAAAAAAGCCTGCATGTTCCGCAAAATCTGTGATTCAGACTTCCAACTCTCCCAAGAGTTTTCTCTGTTCTTTCACTTGCAAAAACCTACCGTACAGATTCACTGCCATATGCTGTAGCTTGTGCTAAGGCAAAACGATTTAACAGTTGAATGCTGCAAGCCACAGTTCAAACATTTCTTCCATAACCTTGGGTAAGTCAAGATCCTTGTTCTTTCTGTGACCATGAGGATAATATTGCCTCTTCCATTTCAGTGATTAACATGATAAAATTTGATATAAACATATTAACCTCTAAAGGAATGAAGTCTATGCAAATGTATAAAACAGATAAAGCTGCCCCAGATAAGCATGTTCCAACATTTTTAACAGCATATGCATAACTTCACATAAAATACCATGTTTTATTCTAATTCTCAGCTACCTTTATTAGACGCTGAATTTTCTCCCTTCAGTTTTTGCCTGTCTGCGTAGAATTTCCCTTTTAAAAGGGCTTCAAAACACTTGGGTTCACAAATTAGGACCTGAAGTTTGTATCTGCTATCGTTTACAGAAAGGGCAGAGTCAAGGTTAATAGCACAGATTCACATTTCAAACTGGAATCAGAGCAAGCTGACTTCTGCTGGCAGAAGTTCATAAAGCATTTCATAGTTTCGATAGTGATTCTCTCTTGGGAAGAACTGTTCAATGATTCTGATTGTAACGAAGATTAACAAAACACATTTTCTTGTACTTGTGGAACATGCATAGCAGGAGGATCTTAATGAGAGCAAAGTGAAATAGATGTAGCCCATTATATATTATAATTGCATTATATCATACATTGTTTGGCTATTGGAATTTAACACTCATGAGATCATTTTCCACATGTACTGAAGGCAGAAAAGGAAGGGATAAGTATTCAACCAGACTGTCCTGTTTTGAGTACTTGATTCTACAAGATTAATGCTGCATTAGCACTAGTTTTGCATGGAATATTAAAAACGAAGGAACAAATTAACTATAATGTTATAGATTCATTGTGAAAAGGGATGCAAAGGTATGTGCTCTAACCCTGAGCTCTCAACCAACTATTTTAGGTTAGTGAGTGAAAGGTGAAATCTCATTCACAAATTTATGAACCAAAATCTCCTGACACTTCCACCAAAGCCATCCTTAAAAAAACGCACAAAATAAAATGAACCAAACAGTGGAGAGTTATTTGCAAAAAAGAAAGAAGAGAGGCTAACCTTACACAAGAATGTCTAGTGTTGTCTATGGTTACAATAATTGAAGTGCAGTAATCAACAAGTGAAGGTGCCAGTATTCTTAGTAACTGCTAGTTGTTATGAAGTAAAAATTTGGTAAGTACTTTTAAACAGCAAGGTCATAATTCTGAAGGTGAATTCATTTTAACTTTGGTTTCCTAAGAAACAATCATTTCCTTTTGTCTGCAGGCAACTTAGGAATTTGGGTCAGCTATAACCAGAACTCAAATCTAACAAACTTTCAAAGCCTTAGTTAAGTACATTCAAATCAACATATTTATTAAATCTTAGGCTTGAAATAGCTCAATAGTAAGCTAAGGGATGAGAGGTTGCTTTTTCCTTTTTAAGAAAAAGACTGGTTAGGAGTTTTTGTGTATTGACAATTTGAGTAAGACAATCCAATTCTATTACAAACTTTATCTACTTTCATTCTAAGATGGATAAGGTCAGTCATCTATCAACAAAATTCATTACCTAAGTTTCATTAGCCTCTGTGCGCGAGTACTAATTTTCCTTTTTGAAAGATTCTGTCTTGGAATTTATTACAGCAATTCTAAGTTTCTCTAAGACCTTCTATTACTGCAAAAATACACCCAGTAAACTAACCTGTACTAAATTATTATTATTATACACTAATAAGAATAAAAATTACATATGAACTTTGTTTTTATCTTACTCGTTTTTGATACAACCTGAACATAAATATTTTAACTTGAGTTTGCTAAGTATAAGAGAAAAACAAATATGAAGGCAATTCTTCCTCCTCCAACTTAACTTCCAGTCTGGATAAAGGGGAAAAAAAGTTACCTGGTTAAGAGGTTGACAGCTAATATTCTATGGCAATATTTTAGACAATGAGCACACTGAAAAAAAACTTATGATAAAAAGGGTAAAGCTGTCTAAAGCTGTGATCCTCTGACAGTAATCTCCCTGCCTGATGGCTGCCTGCATTTTTGCTGATGTGTGAAAGGGATGAGCGACTAAGCAGCAGCCCCCTAAGCAACAGCAGTCCTGAAGGAGAGAAACTTGATATCTGGTGGAGAGAAAAAGAATTCCCTAAAAGATCTGAAACATTTCATTTTTATCTTATGTTAGACCCCTGTTGAAGGCATTTCTACTAAAAATGCATCAGGTCACTGAAAAATAATGTCATGGTAATACAGTGTGAAATTCTGGGTAAACAGCTACAACTAAACGAGATGAATTCTTGCCCTAATCTCACATGAAAAGTTGCAGCTTGAAGATCCAAAGCTAAAGACTTACTGGAGATGTTCCTGGGCAGTAAGGACTGCACATGGCCCTGAATGCTGTGGTATTCCTGCAACTGAGTAGCAACTGAGAAAAGAACAGCTTTCAGCAGAAAAGAGGAGGGAAGTAGCAGGCATTTTCAAAGAAACTGTGTCCCTTTTCCCCAAAAGGGCCGTGCTGTGTCTGAAATGGAGAGGGATGGGACCCCACAGAGCACCTATTTTTTGGCAACTCCTATTGTTCAGTGCAAAAAGGCACTGACCATCAATGATACTCCAGTCACCAAGCCAAACTCATCCAATTTAGTTATAACCAAATCAGCCATCAGCAATTAGTCCCATAAGCAGTATAGCAGTTACTGGTTTCTGGACACACAAAGCTCTGCCTTTATTACTACAAATGAAAATGAAAAAGAATTGAGAATAGAAGACGAAGTAGACACCATGAGCAGCAACATCCAAATCTTAATTGCATGATGAGGCAGACCAATTTGCCCCCTCATTCTTTGATTGTAAAAGAAACTTTAAAGTCTCATACACTTTTTCTTTGTGTGTATTCACGTTGCACAAGAGAACCTCAGTGTCAATGCTATGTGAGCGCTCTTCCTGGCATGATGGATGGAATGGCCAGCAGCACCGAGAAGCCACCGGAGATGGGACAGCACCAGCAGCACCGACACATGGATCCAGCAGAAAAGGAATAGCAATGGAGTGGTACCAAAGAAGCCAACTGCAAAATACACTGGAAGAAAATCCCAGTGGGACGGCTGGAGGTTTTTAAATCTTTGCAGTACTCTGCAAGTCTAGGTGGTGCAAAACCTCTTATAGTACCATCGTTATGCTTGCTAGTACCTCAGTACTGAACTAATAGCTATAACTAACAGCTACTGAACTAACAGCTAAAACGAATTGTGTTTTAGTTACTGAAACCTCTTAGCTAATAGCCAAAACTTCATGATCTACCACTAAGTTTTACTCTTTATGTCAATTCTGCTTACTGACAATCACAACTCCAAGTATCTCCAGCTTCTACTGCAGGTCCAAGAGATGCAAATTCAACCCCTTAAATGAGGTCTTTTACCATGAGACCACCCTCGGTGACAGGATCATACCAACTCAGCAGGCAAGGAGGGCATGCAAGATGCTGATAATTTAGTTTCATGGCCAAACACCAACAAAGAAGATAGTCTGCACAGTTCCAGCTACCTTTGTGTTGACAACATTGTTGACTGTTCTCATATAATACTTTTGAAACCATTTGAAATTTAGGTAAGAAAATCCACATACCTCTAATATCTTACAAAGTCTGAATGTTACCTACTGGTCATCCATTGAACAAAGAAATTTGCAACATTTTCTGCACTGTACAGAAAAAAGCTAGTCTTTCAGAGATATGCAAAAATTTTCAAAGCATAAATCACGAAAGCTTAAAGATTGGAAAATATTACAAATATACAGTGATCTATTTTTTTTCTAAATGAAATAACATTCTTTTGAGAAGGATTTAGTTTTGGAGGTTTTTTTTTCAGTGGTGATGTTTCCATGTATACATTCTTCCAGGCTATCAATTATTTGCCAGGTTCTAGAGACTTTTCATAACGTAGATTTCTCACAGAAAGCATTATTCCGTTGCTCTCTCTCTCTGACAGAGCATGTAAGGTCCACAATTCCGTATGGGAATCCTAAGTGGGGGAGAAATGGTATACTATCCTGCTCCAGAATGATAACTCACCCCTTTTCCCCATCTTAATTTTTGGCTGCTTCTTGGCATACCTCTTCATCTTCCCTCTCTGATTTTGTCATCTTCCTTTTTTTTTTTTTTTCTTATTTTTTATTGTAAGTCTTAAAACCAAACGCAGTTCTGCACTTTAAAAATGTCTTTGCTATCATATTTTTCCCCCACAATCAGCATGAAAAATCTTTCAAAGTGAAACTTCTGTTAAGCATTCATTCTTCTTATAATATGACCTTCTATTTCTGCAAAGTCCATGCTCAGCTGAGCTTTCCAGCTCTCCTGAGGCCCTGGTTCAGCCATTCTTATTGCTGGTAAATGGAAGAAGCAGAAGGAAGGACATTTAGACACAAGATTCCTGCATGAGTTATTATAGAGTGTATCACGGTTTCTTAAGACATACATGTATATACAGGGACTAATCCAAAGACCATTAAGTGTAATAGGTGTCAGATCAGATACATAATCATTGCACTTTATTTTATAGGGAGCTCCATAAAGACAGTTTCTGAGACGTTTATTGCATAAAAATATTATGGCTTTATAAAGCAATAGCATTCTTTAATTCTCTGTTAGTAATTCCTTGGCTGATGAGGGTTGTTATTCCTAAGATCTTAAGCATGGCCAACATCTAATATAATGATGTCTTAATTTCCCAGTTGATATTTTATTTGATCTCAGAGTTTGCATTGCTATTATCAACAAAGCCCTGTCATTGGAATATCTCACACAGTTGAGGCTTATATATTCTATATCTTGCTCACGTGCTAGTATTGAACATTCCACTCAAATCTCAACCTCACATCAAAGCTGCCGAAGTATATTTGGCAGCTATTGTTGATGGCTACATTGTCAGGAGCTCACAGTAAGTCAAGCAATATTATAATTAAGTGCCATCTCTGTCTTGACTGCTGCTGTTATAACCAGGGTACTTTTATAGATTTCTTTACGACTAAAATATGGTGTGAGCAGTGGCAGGAGAACAATAGAAAATGATCGTTAATAACTTGAAAAATTTTTTGCTTTTCTTCTTCATACGCTAAAACAGAAACACGGTGTTCTACCTGGGAAGGGTCTGGAGGGTGAGGACAAGGGCTTAGCCAGCTGCAGAGAGATACAACAAGGGACACGGTGTTGCTACAGAAGTACAACAGTTTCTGAACAAGACTCTGAAGGAACAGAACTACATATTTATGCATTACCTTTTTGCCAAACTCCTTGACCTGCCTTCTCCTCACAAGCCAGTGACCAGGAACGGATGGGACAACAAGGAGATAGACTGCCAAAGGGAGTCAGTGAAGTGTCCTTCACAGAGTGTTGTATCAATCTCTGCTCCCCTTGAAGCCATCCCCACCCAAAGCTCCCAGATGAGTGGAGGATTAAGGGACTGTATACTTGTGCGCTCATTACTTGCTCTGCTGATTTGCCTACCCATTCCATGAGCCAGTGCAAACACATGTTCACTCACCGTAATGACTACAACACTTAAGTCTAGGCAGAGAGAAAACCGGACTATGCTGGCAGAGAAAGAAAAGTAGATACAGTGACTGTAAGGAGCTATACTCTTCCTCTAATCCTCCAGAGGCTTTTTGCCAACATGAGGGATAATGCATCCAGTTGTTCATACCGAGCAATGGCAGATGCTTAAATTCTACTCATACGAGTAGCAGTGTTAAGACATGATTAAGCCCTCAGCCCACAAAGTGTCTAGCAGAGCGCTCCCTGCGCTCTCCCACATTGAGGGATCTGCCTCGTGCATTTGGCAGCAGCGGCAGGTAGACAGCAAGCTGCCAAAACCAAGCCGCTCAAGTGCTAGCTTGTACGTGTATGCGACTGCTGGGACGGCGGCAGTGCAAGCCTGATCGCATTCCTCTGCTTCAGGACTGCAGGGCATTAAAATCCTTAGCAACTAACATATTGCATGACATCAATAATACATCCTAACTGTGTCCCTAGTTAAAAGAAAGTTCTTAAAGTAGTTGAGAACACAGTTTTACTTATACTTGTAGCTCCTCTTCCTGGCCCCAAAACATATACACAAAAAGCAATATACAGTCCAATCTCTCTATATTAATCTATTTAGGTGGGTTTTAAACACACGTGCAAACTGCAGCTCAAAGGGATGCAAACACATGCTTAAATGTAAGCATGTACATAAACACAAATACATTTTTTACTAATAGATTTTCAAATTGCAAAATCCCTTACGTATGCCGATTTTTTTTCCAAGAATGAAGCACAAATGGTCATAAAACATTCACAAACTTGCCTTCAAAAAGACGAATGGCTATCCAAAACCATACAGTGTAACATAACTTCTAATCTATACAATAAGAAATTAAACTCAGGAATAGCAAAAGTATTTTCAGAATGACACATGAAATGATTTTAAAGTTAAAAGTGACTTAAGTAAATAAATATAATAACTATCAAACTCTCTCTGACCCTGAGGAGGTTTATTGATAAGACAGAGCCAGCAGTGTATGGCAGGAGAACAAGACAAAACAGACAGTATTGGAAACAACAGTTTCCCACTGGATATGAGGAAAAATTTCTTCCCATAAAGACAGTTGGGTGGTGGGCCAGGCTGCCCAGTGAGTCCATGCCTTGTCCATCCATGGAGTTTTTTGGTACCCAGCCAGTTGGCTAGGGAGGTCGTGAGGTCCCTCCAAACCTGAATTATTTTACGACTGCATGAAAGGGAGCTGCTTTACACAGTCACTGTGTGGCAACCTGAAGGACATGTTACACCAATGTCAAACGTTTTCAAGTGAAGCCTGACTGGTGGTACCAGTAATAAACATTTCTACAGAGTGACTGGGTGGTTGTTACAAGCCAGTAACTGTCATACACGATAGTGATGCTGGCAGCACAGGGCAGCTTTTGATGTGCTTTGTAACATCTCTGGTCATGATTTTTATCTAAAAATTGCAAATGGAAATACTATGCCAGAAGTAAGCACTACTTCTGGTTCATCACATTTTAGCGTAAAGCTCACTTTGCCAAGCAGTCATGGCAAAGTGTTTTCTGACTCATGCTTTATACGACAGCCCTTTCTGTTCCGCTCAGCTTCATGTCTTTTAAAAATATTCACATTATTTTCCACGGCAGTCATGATGGACAGCTTATGACTATAGGCACAAATAGGTGTGGAGCCTTGAACAAGCATTTCTGAAACATCACAGCTCTGAGTATGGCTTAATGAAAAGAATAAGCAGACTTGGAGAGGCTGAACAGAACAACCCAAACAAAGGCAGCTGAATAGCATGCAATAATTTGGCCTTCTTGGGTCTGCCCATGACCCAGTTTTCTTTTCTGACTAGATGAGACATATTTTGAGGGTCTCGGATAGTGCTGGGCGACCGAGGGCAGGCTGATGGGGAGGCAGGAGGTGACAGCTGCTGCATTTCCATGTCATGAAAGGAAAAGGTGAAAGAACACAAAAGAATAGACTGCAGAAGACAGTGCTGTTTACAATCCCAACACCATGAAAGAGGTGTGAAAGTTCATGGAGACACCTTTATGATTGCAGCTAAAATCCCACACAAAAAGGCTTCCTTGCTGGCCGACCTGCTGCCTGTGGCTCTAGGTCATTGTTCTCTCCTCTACATCTGAAGTTACTCATGTTTTAAAATTATATGCCTTCATATTTCCTAGCAGCTTTAAATAGATGTGATTAATTCTCCTGCCATTAATTCAGGAAAAATCCAGTTTGCAATATTATGAAGAAGGTAGCTAGGTATAATCTCGACACGTCTTAACTGTCTTTGAATTTTTCCTTTGCTGTCAGGTGTTGCTAAAACCAAGGAAAACGCATTGCCTTTCCATGCTCTCTTCATACATCCTCTTTGACAACTCCTGTCTGTTTTTTGTCTCTGAGCAGGAATACAGAGGAAATTCCTTCAGATGACCCTTCTTTACTCATCATCTTAATGGTATACATCTTACTCCTAATCTAAGAAACAATCAGAAAACATATGATTTATCGAGTTGCCAACATATTGCTGTCATCAATTTCAATTTTCACAATACTGTCAGAGAATGCAGAGGTGGCATGCAAAAATGGTAGTTATGAACTAAGAGAAATGAATTAAATAAATTGTCATTAAAAACCTAACGACTTACAGCTTCCTCAGTTGCTAACAATAAAGGAGACATCAAATCTCAGTTTAGATGTCTTTTCCTCTAAAACAGTTTTGTTTATATATGTTATATATATTACAAACATACAAAGATATACATTTATACTATGTTAATAACTGGGAACTAGATTCAAAAACCTGCCAGACTGATATTCCTCAACCTCCAACTCTTCTCACTTGCAGCTTTTATTAAATCTTTCAGTGTATTTCCACATTGTTTAGTCTCATTTTTGAGTTGAAAACATTTAAGCAGTGTTTCGATGGATTAATCTGGGAAATCCACCCACTGGGATTTGTGTGCAGAGTAAAGCAAGAATTGCTAGGAATAGTGGGGCTGATTCTGGTCTACTTTGCAACATGCAAGAAAAATTCACTGAAAACTTAGAGTCATACTGATGTAACCTCAGAATGTGCATGACCTGCCATTGCTCCATGTTGGCTGGAACAAGATTTGTCATTCAGATGTGAGCTCTCCTCTTCTATTTTGTCTCAAATGGTTCTTATTGAGCCAAAAACCATTTCCAGGTATTCTTAACTGGCACATGGAACATCAAACATTCCAATAAGGCAAAATCAAACCCTAGAAAATACAGATAAGAGAATCAACTATCAGCTATGTGTCCCAATTAAGCAAAGCCTTCATTGATTATGCCTCTATTAGGTAATGCCAAATTTCAGCTCATAAGAGTATTTCATAGAATCATAGAATGATTAGAGTCAGAAGGGACCTTAAAGATCATAGAGTTGCAGCCCCCCTGCCATGGGCATGGACATCTTCCACTAGACCAGGTTGCTCAAAGCCCCATCCAGCCTGGCCTTGAACACTCCAGGGATAGGGCATTTCCGTATAGTACAGTATGTGAAGCATGCAAAAGAAACTTCAGTATCTAAAGAAAACAGATCTTTTCACAGAGAAAGGCTTGTGAATCCTCTGACGAGATTTTGAGAGGACTTAGAAATGCTGACCAGGATGCTCCCTGAATATACGGCGTATTTATGGTCACCTGTTTCCTGCTCCTTGCTTTACTGTTAGTCATCTCATAATGAAATTACATACTGAGTAATTTCTTCTTTAAAAGTTGTTGGTTTGTTTTTTTTTTACCTTTTGACAAAAACAATATTATATTCTAAGTATTCTAGAATCAGCCTAAATTTCCATAACTTTATGAGCCAAACTATGTCCTGCAGCGTACCATAACACTGCGATGATTTCTGACCTATGCTACTTGAATTTATGGAGAGAATCATATCTGACATCTCCATCAAATGTTGTGGATGCCTTCAAATTCATTGAGTCATTGAGGTCATTTATGAGATGTTGAACTTCAGTAAGTGACTGTGTCAAAGTATATATTTTTGCTTCAGTGAATTCACGAGCATGAGCCAGTCCATGGGAAACAATTTAGGGGGGGGATATAATTTTAACTCTTGCACTTGCAGTGTATTTGTAGCTTACTATCAGGTTTATCCGATTTTTTTTATAAAGACTAGTAACTTTTATTCTATGAACAGTATAGAAATAATCCAGACTTTAATCACCATTGACAAAATGCACTCTGCTTAATCATTCTCAGTTATATGCAGTTCAGGTACAGAATACTCTGGAAGGCACTCTTGCCTTCTGGCAGGTCCCTAAATTGAAACACATAAATAGAAATCACCTTATACATAAGCCAGGACACCTCATGGAATTTTTTGAAGATAAAAAGATGGGTTTTCAGTAAATTAAGATCTTCCACTATAAAGTTTAATGAAAAAGTTGCTTTTCCGCAAAAATAATTTTGGAAGTGAACCCCTTTCAAAGTCTGGAAAATGTAAAAATTTACTTAAAATAATAAAACTATTAGTTCTATTTTTATAAAGAAACCTATAATGTAAGAGCTGTTCACGTATTATTTTACATTTGTAAAAGAAATAATTAAAAATTCTGTCAAATATTCACTGCAAGTACTGATGAAACAGTATACTAAATCAGTAGAAAACTTCCTACCTACTTGTAACAGGTTTTTAAATTACTCATTCCATACTGTTAGTAACATAATGGTTTTAACTTGTTAAAACTACCTGTGATAACCAAGACCTATTTGTAGTAACCAAGGGTAAATCATTGAAAAAAACCCCCAGCAATTATTTTTACTAATATAATGTATACCAAACTGTCTTCTTTCCTTCAAAAAAGTCCACTAAGTATAGGGAGATGCTACTTACTGATTCTTCTCACAGAAGAAACAATGTTTTATATGGTGGAGAAAGACTCTTCTTTTTTTCAGAAGAGTCCTTAAGTTTTATTCTTCAGATGAAAACTAAACAAACTGCAATGAAGGCTGTCATCATTTTACTATTAGTCAGAGAAGAACCAAAACCCAGAATTAGAAAAGGAACATTGCAAGTGCTTTCGAAAGAATTTCTCTGCAAAACTCACTCCCAAAACATCATAACTAATATCCAATATTTCAAAGATATGTGAAAATCTCTTCAGATGTAAGGTCAAAATTTACTCTGGATCAAAGCCCATCCTTCTACTTTTTCTAGCGTAGCATTGGGTCACTATCAGGAAACTGCTCCTGAGTGGATGGGAGAGGAAGTAGAACAGCGAAATCGTCCTCCCAAGTCAGCCGAAAATCAGGATGTTTTGAAAGTCTGTAAGTTCTGTTGAATCCTATTGTTACCTTAACTATCATGTTTAAATTCTTGTGGTCTATGTGTTGCAATTATGTACACATGCTAGGATTTTCCCCAAAGGTTTCCTCAACAGTTAAAGAAAATTCAAATCTTGCTAATTAATCTTTCATATGAAATGGATTAAAATTGACAGAACAAATCTGTGGCCAGCTAGGTACAAGTGATATAAAGCCCTCTCCTATAAATAATGGAGCAGAAACATCTGAGATAAAGAAAGGATCTCAAGGTCTAAGTTCCTGTCTAGATGCTTTGAGGTTTGCTTTTTTTTTTTTTTTTTAAATTACACTTCTAGAGCCTAAGAATGAAAATTTTAAAATAACCAATTAAGAGAAGCATGTAAGTATTCTTCTAATTTGGGGAATTAGCAAGTGTGGGGATGAAATTATTAAAGACAAGGAGGAAGGGTTTAAAGAAAACTAGAAAAATTGATTTATGTGCTTTCCCAGCACATACTGTTCACTTCTCATGATGCTGAAATGTGACAAACTTTTCTGCTTGTCTGTTTGTAAATTCAGTAATGATGTTGCTACGAATGAAGAGAGGCTGAATAACATGCACATGATGCATATGATCTGGATGTACGTTAGCTTGTCTTTAAACAGGCTGGAGCTACAGAATACTAAGCTAAACACCAGGGCTTTCCAAGTAGGCATTCAAAGGTTTATATATGTATACACACACAGAGGCACCTTTTGTCAGTCCCTCTTGGGTGCTCTTATTCCTCTGCAGTAAATCTCCTCCGGCAGTAGGACTCCATGAGTAATAATTTGACCAAGTTTAGGTGACTGAAGCAAGTACCCACGATGAAAGCTCACTCCTAGTACAATCAAAACAAGTAGTACGTTTCCTGAGAAAAGGCAATAGTCCAAAAAGCCATTGACTTTTTTCAGCGGAACAAAGCATTTCACTCCAAGTCTTCTTTTGCATATTCGGTGAATTCATCTCATAAAATATTTTCTCCTAGAGGTAATTTTTCATTCTCTTAGTAGAGTGACAACAGATTGAAGAACTATTATAATTTAAAAATCATAGTTTTCAAAACTAGTAACTATTAACTATTCAAAACTAGTAGTTTTCAAAACTACATAGAAGTGTAGGTTGGCTTTTCTTTCCTGCTCTTCCTAATATGAAAATCATATATGTTTCTGCGAAGCAAATCACACAGATAAATCACATATGCTCCTGTGAAACAAAGAAAATACATCATACTTCCACAGCAAACAAAGTTTCCTAGCTATACCTAACACAGTGTTTCACATATTTTTGGCATAGTACTATTGTTCAATACCTAGCTCTTAAACTCGGTGGAATCTATGAATAGACTCTGTACTTAAGGTGAAAACATTTAACGCTGCTTTACAAATTATCACTTGACAAACCAAAAAGCAGTAAATGCTATTTCTTGTTGCCTTATATTTAATATGCTGTAATTACACCACTATATTGCTTTTACTCATAGTAAAAGGAACTCAAACAGCAGTGAGATCAACAATGAATTTATGTAAGATTTTCTTACAAAAATATGTTGGAAGACAAATGTGACTAAACAAAAATCATTCAACATCTTAAAGTAAAAGCAGACATTTCTTTCTTTACCACTAAAGAATAATAAAGAAAAAAAAATCTTTTACTGATAGTCTAAATTTTTTCTTCTTCCCATCTGCCAAGCTTCCTGTCATTCCAGCTCTACCTGGGAAGCCTCTCAGGTTTAGCAGAAACAAAATAAAGGACGCCAGAAATTTTTCTTCAGAAAAAAAAGCTCTTTCTTTTTCTAAACAAATTCCCAAACATGGACTTTCTAAGTAGCTCATGTACACGTGTATTTTAAAGGTATGCATTGGTACAACATGGTACCCTAATGTATCTTACTCTATTTAGGTTAATATTACACTTCCTTCTCTTTTAAATTATAAATATCCTTGAAGGCAAAGTATCAATAAATTTAAGTTTTGTAGGTACCCATGAGGACATAATCTGACTTTTTCATGTCTTCTAAGTCCTCTTATACTAAAATGTCCTATCTACCTAGTTTACAAATCAAAAGACACTTTGTGTTAATATTGACTAGTGCTCTCCAAGTAGCAATGCAGCTCCCTCAGGAATAATGCAACGTTTTATATTGAAGTACTTTACAAACTTATTTCAAACTTTCTGTACAAGATCTTTACCTATTGTTAAAATTATCAAATGTCTAACCAGAATTCTCATAAACTTATCTGCTTTTTGTTTGTATAGAAAAATAGGATGCCAATATCTTATAACAGTTCATGTAATCATAATGAATTAATTATAAGATTTTTTTTTCTATTTCTGGCAAAACAACAAGAACTCTACCTCTTAGACCACAAAGATGCTGCTTTTAATGGAAACATCAAAAAAATCTCATCGTTGAATCCATGCAGTTATCTCTTTAATCCAAACCTTTAATTTCTCTGTAATAATCTATCATCTTTTACAAAAATAAAATTTTAATAAACAACTCCAATAACTTCTAATATAAGAAGTAAGTATGAAGCTTCCAGAAATCATTATCTATTTAGCTACCTATTTAAGAATTCAGTTAAATATTTTTTGCTTGGTTTTCAACAAAGCTGGATCATTTTGATATAAAAGAAGTCTCAGGACACAAGAACCTTGCAAGAGCTATGAATTCAACATGGCCCAGAAACTTTTTTTTGAGTTTAGGATTTGCTTTATCTACTATGACTGATAAATTTTATTTAATATATATTTTTACTCAGTATCAAAATTTTGGCCCTAAAGTAACCAGTTTATATTATGATTCCAGTGAAAAACTGTTGGCTGAAGAACTCCGTAATCTTGTAGTATCTCTTCAAAGCCAAGAAACAATACCATCTGCATCCCCCTCAACAGGCATAAACTTCTCTTTTCATACCATAAAACTAAGGATTATAGAGACATTTAGCAATGCAACCAAATGCAATCAATTTTTTCTTTGTAAACCAGCATGAAATACAAGGCTTTTTACAAATTCAAAAATATTCAGATATGAAATGAGGCAATAGCCTTTTAATGTTAATCAAATAGCCTGGTGTCAGCAATAGCTCTGCTATTTAGCAGCTCATAGAAGCTACAACAAAGGAAGAGGGGAAAAATATGTTTGAATATATCCGGTCCTAATAAATTTTACCTCCTCAGCCAAACTGTACCCTGTTGAACTTTCTCTACTGAAACATTTCACGTCTATGAAAAACTATAAATAGGACCATTAAATAATTTTATATATGTATATGAAAATAATGTCTAAGCACTGCCCACTGGACCACTGAATACTCTTACATGTTCCAAAAAAAATTCCTCTCCAGAGAAAAAACCACAGCATTGAAAGAAACATTTCAGAAGTTTATGGCCATGTGACATAAGAGATGTTATGAAGAAAATGATTTTTTAGCTTAAATTGTAGCAAGTCTATTCAGGTAATAAAATACAGAGCTATTTCAGTAAACTGCCAAGGAAAGAGAACTTCGGACAAATGCTACACTAGGGACACTCAGTTTTGTTGCTATTTCTGTGATGTTAATACATTGATTACAACTTTATTCACTAATGAGCAGTAATTACCACTAATGAGCAAGTGAAGCTATTCAGGAGATGCAGATAATCAATTTACTTGGTTTACTATGCAATGCATGGTAAACTACTTGGATAGCTTTTCTTGCTGCTAATTGAAAAAACAATGAGCCCCCAACACCAGCCTATATACTAATTGAAGAGACACAGTAAAAATTGAATTAATGTATTGTACTGAAAATTGTACTTTACATATATTCAGAGATACTTGTTATCTCATATCCTAATTATTTTTAATTTAACAGTTATTGCACTCCATTCTGGTAAGATGTGCATCTCCTTCCTGTTTTTGGTTTTTTTTTTAATGCAAATGCTCTTTCAAAATTGGATATTAATTTGTATGACCTTTTCAATAGTTTTGAAGAGCAGGTTGATTAACTAAAATTATCTCTAAATATTTGACTAAAGAAAGAAGTGAATTAGCTTCAGTTGTATTAATCCCATACTGTTTTCCCTGTGAAAATCTACTGCTTGCCTGCACAAACAATTTTCTAGAACTGAAAGTATTTAAAGTAAATTTTCATTTGTTTTCATATAAATTCCTATGAGACATATGATTCATACGGTATGTGACGGGACATGGTAAACACCGTTTCCAAAAAACTAAGCACAGAGAAACTGCAGGATCCCTTCTAGGAAGCTGAGAAGCGATCGAGTGAGCCACATAAAACCCATTCTTTGAAGATGAATCCACATTCCGTGCCATATAGTTTTGGGATACTGAAAAGGAAGCAGCACCCACATAAACCCCTGTGTCTAACCAAGAATGGAGTTAGAAAGAACCCATCCTGATACATACCCGCTTCTCTCCCATCTACAGTCTTCTTTGGCACAGAAGTAAAATTCACAGTCTGTCTCAACATCTCCTCCTGTAACAGGTTTCCATATTGGTCAAGTGCAAGGCTTGGTTTACTCCCCATGTAGGTGAATACTTTAATGGCATGTGAGGAATTCCCCTCTATGGTATCCCAGGGATAAATAGCTCCCTTTGGCCCCAGGGCATGTGTCCTACCAGTGATTCCATCGTCATGCTGCTATTCCATCTGAATACAGTTAGGAGGAACTCAGTTGGCAAGCAGAGAAATTTCACTTCATAATTTAGGGAGCACTGCTTTATACTGAGGATTTCAGTCAAGCAGTACTTAAGACATTATTCAGTTATATTTGGTTAAGACATCATTCTGGCAGCATGATCAGCAGCATCCAATCAACCCAGTTCAGATATTTTAAACACAAATCACTGAATTTTTTCTAAGAACTAGCTATTTGTAAGAGTGGTAATACAACAGACAAAGCCAGGATTTGAGATTAAAAATCGAAAACACACACACACAAAAGGTAATTATGTTTTATGAAATGTTTGCTCAACTGTTATTAATGTTAGGAGCAATACGAACACAGTCAGCAAACACCAATCACAGCCAGGGTTAACTCTTCAGCTGAATGGCAGATGTTAGTACCTCTGATATGGGGAAATGACTCAAGCTAAATAGTAAGTGAAAAACATGCACCCTCTAATTTACGGTACTTTTCAGTACTCCTGAGCTAGTGGGATCTATATTAATTCTCATGATAACATGTTTGATAATGATCACAACAATATTTGAAGCTTTGTGGAAGGAACAGTGACAAGAGTTAAAAAGCCAGAACTAATATTTATATAAGTTATTGTCCCAAGGTGGGAAACCATATTTTCAGTAAAAAATTTTAAAGCAAACAGCCTACCTTTCCTCCCCAGAAAATTTAAGATCTCAAACTTCAGTCAAGGTTTTAGGATTAGAACTTTTAACTACTAAAAAAAAAAATTTAAGAAAAAAAAAGACTGGTGAAGGTATTTAGCCTAAATAGTTTAGAAGAGATTTTCCTAAGGAGCCCAATGAATGTTTCAGCTGCATTTTGGTTTAAATTAAGTGGCTACTTTATGTTGTGCTTCTTTGTTAACTGCTGCTGATGGGCAGCCACAGCAGTGCAGATGCAGAACGGCAGTAAAAGATTTTGCATGACGTGATTATTCACCAGTAAATGAGTCTGGGGACAGACAAATACTGCTTTCTATGGACAGCTGTATTAAAGTGCCTGGCATGGGCATTTTTAGTAAACACTGAGATGGTAGCTCCCAGAGTGATTATTGGTCGTGTGAGGTTATGAATGGCAAGATTAAAACTGAAGGAGCTCTATTCAGCAGCAGAAACTCCAAATTCTGCCAACAGGCTTTTTAGAAAATACGTATCAATTTCCTTTCAAATAATTAAATTCTCTCAGATGCTACTGGGGTTCATTTCTTCCTTCACAAAGGAAATTATTCTCCTTACTGTTTGCAAGATTAAATAAAAGTAGCCTGACTGAGTATGTGTGTCAAAGCCACCAAGTATTTTCATAGACACATTGTTTCCAGTTATGGCTCAGGCTCTTCCACGCTGAATAAAAAGAATAAATTACAGGAAATAAAATATGAAAGTGAAATGCAGGTACTCTTCTGGTTCCTGGATGATCAGATGGACAGATTCTTATGTAAAATTAACAAACCTGAGAGGGAAATACTGCACCCCTGCTATCACTGGATCAGTCCTGATCTTTTATTTTAGTTTGAGGTTGAGAAAAATATATGACTGTATGTTTGCAGTGTCAAAAACACACTGTCTGAATAGAACCTAGCAATTTGCAGAATAAACTCTCTGGGGCATTGACCACAGTTGTATTTTGCTTAATGTCCTGGACTCTCACTCTGGATCCTACACACTACATAAAACAAATAAACAATTATAGAGATCTAGAAGATTTGAAGAAAAGCAGCAATAAATTAATCTCTCCATCTCAAGCTCAGTGGATATTTGCTGGGAAGTACTTTGCATAGATAGAGCTTCATGTTCAGAGGAAGCTGACTAGAAGATAAAAGGTCCTGATAACCTTCAAAGCTCTACTCTATCACTGGAAAATGAAAGTCTCCCAGATAGCTCTCCAATGGATTAGCAGCTTCGTTGTGTGCAAGCCCTCCCCATGGCTTTTCATTATATTTCATAGTCACTTAAGCCTTTTCCTAATAAAAAGACAATGCCAAGGGTGAGATTATGAAATACTCCAAAGTTAATTTGATAACGGTTTAATTAAATGTTGCTCACTAACAACATTTTGGGCATGACTCAGACAATAAAAAGGAAAAATGAATGCTGTAATTGCTTCTTTTGCTGCCTTTTCATAATCTTCTAAGATGCTCTTCCCATGACATTGCCTTTCAGAGCGTGCTGCAGAAGATCTGGTTACATGACACGGTTGCTCAATTCAGTTTTACACCAAGCACGAAGGATTCATTTTGACTCTGGGTTTCGTATGGAGCAGGCTCTGCGTGATCAGATTTTGTCTGCTGCTTCTTAATCAAAATAAGAGGGGCAGGTCCTCAAGGGGAGTAAGTGAGCGTAGCTCTGTTGAAGCGAGTATTGACCAAGCCTTCTTCCAATGTCAATAGCAAAATCTTCCTATTAAATTCAAGCTGTACTTTCAATGGTGATGCACGTCTCTGTGCGGAGAAGGTTCATGGCACTTCTTACAAGCAAAATTCTACAAGCAAAATTAATTTACTTAATAAAGACACTTAATAAATGCACACTTCTCTTCTGTATTTTTCTTCAGATGTTGCTTCATTCCTTCCTGCTGCAAATACTGCATAGTTTGTGCTCTATGTGCCACGTAGCATGCTTTCACCCTACAACTCCTCCATGATGGATAAGCAAACGGTTTCCCCAGTATCGCCTCTATTATAACCTCTTCTACAGGGTTTTGTTTCCCATACATTGTATTCTTTCCATATGTAAAACAACTCTGATTCAATGCCAGCTTGGAAATTTTACTTTGATAAGTAGTTTGGGGTCAGTGCCTGATCATCTGTCTTTGTCGAAACAGGCAAGTTAGTAACATATTGCAAAATGTGCACAACATCAACTATTTTCTGTTGAAGATGTGGAAAGGAGTGATTAAGCTTACATTTCCCCTTAACACAATAATCTGGTTTGTTAAAAACCTATATAGCCTTCCAGTAGCTGTTCAGCATAATTATCCATTAATGAGGCCCAATAAATAATGATGATGTACTACAGTTTTAACACAATCTAAGGGGATATATAAGAGTTTTACCTGGGCAAACTAGAAACCTAAATAAAACAATGCATAATGTCAGGGAAATTAAATAAGGAAAAAAAACATGAGTTTGTTTTCAATCACAGAAATGCCTATAAAAACATGCACAAGTAAGAAATACTATCACATGAAAAGCAAATTAATTAAAACCCAAGAAGAATATTAGCAATACCACATTTACTAAGTAGTGTACAAAGCCAGGGACCTCTCTGAATCAGATGCTCTTATCTCACCTACAGAACGGCCAGGAAAAAACATTTCTTGTGTTTGCAAAAGCAGAAACTTGCAGCAGTTCAATGTATGATAGGTCACCATCCACACCACAACAACCTTCATTTGTCTCCTGATCACTCATGAAAACGGCACATTTTATTGATTGTTTTCCCCAGATCAGCACTGATTTCTGAGTCAGAAGCAGACTGGCTGTAACATTTATTGAATTGTTTCCTCAGCAAAACTCCTGGCTTCACTTTCGCCATAAGAGCCTTTGTTCCCAGACTTTGCTTTTAGGGTAACAACAGGAAACAAATCCTTTTCCTCTACAACAGAATCACAACATTTCAAAGGATCACTGCTGCCTTTTCCAGCCAAGCACACTGTTGTCTCCTACCCAACACTGAAGTGGTTTCTCCATGTTTTCTTGAAGAGGCGCTGGACTTTTCCCTTTGTTTTTAACTTTACTTTTCCTGCCTACATCAGCTTCTGTCTTAATCGATTTGGTGTACAAACATGGGTCAACAGGAGGGATTACAGCATTTTACGACCCTGATACATCATGATCCATGCTGAGCAAACAACCCTGGGAAGTAATCCAGCAGACGATGGTGGTTTTCAGACACTACTTGTCTCCTCCCTAAAAAGCAGCAATTTAACAGTAGGAGCAGGAAGGCACAGCAGCAAAGAGAAGGGCATCAGGCATACCATATCACAGTATTTTAGATGATAGAACATTATTTCTTCACTGTATTCATAACAAATGCTCTTGAAAACACCAAGTGTGACACTAACAGTGTAAACTAAATGGAATTTTCTTATCTTATAAAGGTACCCCTGTGGTTTTGGACGCGGCTTCAATTGTCTCTTTACCCCTACTTAAGACAAACTAGGCAGATACCGGGGGATATACAGACATAAAGGAGTGATCAGCGCATATACCCCGTCAGGCAGTTACGCAGATGTGTTATGCTGCCCCAAAAAGTATCTAACAGCAGTTCACAAAAAGGCTGGCAACTCTACCTGGGAGCACTAAACCTACTACCACCATTAAAATCCCACATGCACCTCCCCTCACAGGTACACGTGAACATACCCTCCCACGCGCAGCAAGTGGGTGAGCAGCTCAGCTACTCCACGCAGCACTTGTGCCTCTTTAGGGAGGTGGAGGAATCCAAGCACAGCTGCCAAAGTGGCTCTCATGCCACGGACTACATGTGGTGTGAGCTGCATTTGGCAGGAGGAAGCCAGAAAGCTGCTGCGCATATGCCCCCCGATCCTTCCCTGTATGCTTTGGCTCAGGGAAGGATGGAAGGCATAAAAAGGCATCCCAAAAAGCAGATTGGGACTGTTACTAAGTAACTGCAAACCTTTCTACAAAGGCCTCTCAAAATCAGAAGGCATCCCCATATCAGGATACCGTCTTCACACCACCCGCCCCCTCCCCACCCTGCTTCTGTAGAAAAGGAAGTAAATTTGGAGTTATGGCTATCACACCATGGCCAAACCTTGCAGGTAGTGGAAGGCTCTGACCTTCGCTAGTAATGGACTATGTATGATTGGTTCATCTCAGGAGCTGAGGTCTTCTAATTCAACAGCATTAAAATAATGAACTGCTTAACCTCTTACCTGCGTGGTACTTTAGATATTTAGAGTAATAACAAACTTATTAACAAATAATGATTAAATTTGGAATTATGAGCAAGAAACCATTTTTCTTTGTAATATTTCCTAGTAGTAGAAGAGCTGAAATAGTTCCTTTCTGCTTTCTGTTCAGCGAACAAAAACAAGAAGCAGAGCATCCACAACGTGATTGTCCATATTAATAGTATTCTTAAGGGAAGTAAAAAGTACTTTCATAAATTGCTATAATTGTGCCCGGACAAAATGGGATATGTCATTAGATGACGCACGATTAGCTCAGTAGTTAGATTAGAATGACAGTATAGGGATTTTTCTGTGTGTTTGTGTATAGCACAATGAAATAAATGTGACTTTAATTAAATGTGTGTGTAGATGCTTTAACAAAAGTAGAAGCCAGAATAGGAAAATAGAAAACTAGAAAGGATTCCAGAAAATAGAAGAGGAATCTATACACTCAATAGCTGGTTTAGGTATTTTCACAGACACAAAAAATTTGTGAGTTCAGTAATTTTCCATTAACACCTTCATTTCCTTTTACCGAGTCGTATTTTAGTTCATGAAACTTGATTTTAGAACGGATTACTCTGAGATTTTCTGTCAGGAATTAAGCTTTGTTTCATCTAATATAGTCATGTATTTATACATCTAGCCACTTAACAAACCTTCATAAGATATAGGTGCACTTGCAGGTTATAACTTTCAATCCCCTATCAGTGTAAAAGGATGCTCTCTTGACAGGTGCAATGATAAAATATGTGAATGTCAGGTTACATAAACAAGCCACAGTTACGTTACTTTTTGAAAATTATTCTTATTAGAAGTGTAAGCTATAATCTATCGTGATACAAAAGTATGGTTTTGATTTTTTTTAATCAATTCTATTCATTTCAGAGACAATTCAGCCACTTGTAATCAGAGCGCGTTATCTGAAATGACTTGTTCACTAATGATACAAACAGTTTCAGATCACTTTGCTACCATGTATTTTATCATATTGCACAAGAGAAATCTCACATTTATACCCAGAAACACAGCAGAACCAAATTCTTCAAAAAGAGCTTGATCTCTTCTTGGTTAAGAAAGTAAAACTGCTGTCAAAATTCTTTATCTGTTTCTTGTCATCAACCTGTCAATGAATTCGTACCTGCCTGCAAGTCTGCTTCTGTTCGCGTCTGTGCTACTGTTCCAGCTCACCTTTTCATTAGCCCTAATGGCAACACTGGCTGCCAGCTGGCAGCCCTCCGCTGGCCAGAGAATTCCTCTGGCCTCTGACATATGGCTCCGTGTTATTCCCATCTAAATGGGACAGGTCAGATATGACCGAAGGTGGAAGATATTTTTACCATCAAATATCTTTAACAAACTGCAGGACAAACTTTAAAAAAAAACAAAACCAAAAAAACTACCAAACAAAAAACCAGAAACAAACCTAACACGCAATTACCAATTACCGTCATCAAAAGCATAAAAGGTTACCTCTGGTTTCCAAAATGGAAAGATCTTCTACAATTAATTTTTTTGGGCAGAGAACTAAAAAATCTCACACAGTTGCATTCAGAGTACTTAGTGTATAAAACATCTTAATGCACGATCACTTGCTGAAGAAAATGAAAAATAACGTTAATGAAAATGACTGTATCCTTTTACTCTCAAGTTAAATGACAGGGGAAAAAATATTAATGTATATAACAGAAAGGGAAAAAAAAAAGCGAAAACCATATTATTTTCTGCCTATTAACTGCCTATCATGATGAATGGGAAAATAATTTCTTTTTAAACTATCAAAACAACTTCCTAGCTTTTCAGTTATGATCACCTAACCTAAACCAATGGCCTTCAGCTTCTTAATTTTAGAACCTGCTTTTCATAAAGGTGATAAAATACTGTAGGTCTGGATAATTACAAAGCCGCAGAGGGAGCTTTACTTTAGAATTATATCACATACATTTTCTGCTAGTAAAATGACAAAATTAAATGAGGACTAGTATAGTTTTGACAGGGCAAGAAAAGACGAACTATCAAAACTAAGACTAAATAATAGTTTTTACCTATGAAAAGCACAGCATTCTACATAAGCAGAAAATTGAGTATCAATAAGCAATTATTTTTCTGAAATACAAAGTATCAAGCAGCAGAACAGACATAATTACAGAATATTTCTACACAAATAATAAATGAAAATGAGACATTTTAACTAGATATAAGGAAAATCTTTTACCACTAGGACAGTCAAGCACAGCCCCATCTAGGAACGGGTTGACCTAGAGAAGTCGTGCAGCCTTGCTCCGGTTTTTAAAGACTAAGCTGGATAAAGCCCTGAGCAGCCTGGTGGCACCTAAGTTGACCCTGCTTTGAGCATCAGATTGGACTAGAGACCTTCAAGTCTTCAGGTTCTACCCTGAATTATTAAGTGGTTCTGTGACTTCCGTTCTACAAACACTTGTTAAGGAAACAGGAAAACTCACAGGCACACCAGCTAATGCTCTAGAGGACAGACGTGGGGAACAGAAATAAAAAGTGCATGAAGGAGCAAGACAGTTGGCATAGAGCAAAAGAAAACATTTTTTTTTTTCAATTACCACATCTTCAAAGGTAAAAAAACAGGAAGTATCAAGTAATATTTGGAGATAAAATTAAGAATTAGAGAAAAAAAGATTTGTATGCTAGTAAATAATATATAATAGCTAGTAAACAACATATTATAGATCAGGAACCACTTCAAATATATTGCACAGACAGATTAGTACATAAAGATATAGCAGAGAGATATATAGAGCAGATAGATACAGAGATAGCAAAGAGGGAAGGGATACTCTAAATTATTTTAACAAGTATGTAGTTCCTTGCACTGCAGTGCTCCTCACAAATAACTAAAAGTTATTAACTAGATAACTAACAGTTGGGACCTTGGAGATAAACATGAGGTTGGCAAAAATGCTGAAAAAAATGAAGGCTAGCATTTATTACTGAATTACAAAAGAGGTTTTAAACTATAGCAAAAAAGAAATAAAATAAGAAGTTCTGAATAATAGATGTGGTGTTCATATATGGACTTATGAATAATTCAGAAAATTTAACATTACAGACTTTTGGTAAGAAAAGAAATAAAGATAACATCAACAGCAGAAGTAAGAGCAATACCAAAATAATCAGGGAATAAGAGATGGCGGCAAATAGGTGTGCCAAACAAGGAAAAATAAAAGGAAAAACACCTAAAGGAATTAAATAGCTAAAAAGCTATTCTTTCAAGAACAGTGACACAAGAGTAATGACAGAGAGGGACACACTCCTTTGAACAGCAGAAGACCTTGCAAGCAGGTCTATAGGCACAGCTGTGCTATCAACACAAGCATCAATATTTTTTAGAACACCGAGAGCAAAAGAATGAAGGATAAGATGAAGATATCAAAGAGATTGAGCAAGCAATAAACATGACAAAAGAATAAATGAAATTATTGATGGGACAAACCTTGATACCATAAAGAGTACAGAATGGGCAAAGAGAGTAATGTTACGTCATGGAATGTCTTTATGAGAAGATAATTCCAAGACAAGTGAATCACATACTGCTATTTTCATTAATTGTTATCAGCGTACTTTATTGGGAGAAGAAACTCTACAATTTTAAACTGAAACTTTAAACTTATAAAAGAATTAAAGAAATTGAGCACATTTTGGTGGGGGTGGGGGAAGAGGGGGAGCAGTGAATGGGCTTCTTAAAACGTGAAATGTTTCCCCACCACATTCTTCACAGTACTGAAAAAGCGAACAGGCTATGTCTCCATTTTTGCTGCATGGGTGAGATGGTGAACCAGCAGGAGCAGAATCCAGGAACACAGGCTAGACATGCAGCAAGGTATCTGTAGTACATTTCAATCCTAAATTCACAAGGCAGTTCGTCACAATAAGAGTTACAGCTGTAAACTTAAAGGTGATTCCGAATTTTCTTTGCACAAGGACTATAACATCCTCACTGCACATGAATGAACAGACTGAAGGGGATGATTACTGAACTGATTCATGGACTACAGATGCTAAATTCAATCCATAAAGGTATTGAGGCAATGAAACGATAAAAATAGCTGATACCTGAATACTACCAAGTCCTAAAAGATATAGAAAAAATTACAAATCACTTGAAAAAGCAAGCCAACGGCATTACATTACTCACCCCTTGAGCAGAACAACTCCTGCTATAAAAGTTGAATAAAGCCGCATCAATGACAAGGCATGCATTTTAATTGTCTTTCAGATGTCCTCTATCCACAACAATTGCATCACAGTCAATTAAGAAACTTTGGCCCAATACAAGTCAGACATTGCCCTTCCAGTGTAGTTCTTGCAAATCACTAGCGATATTTGGCAAACCATTCGTAAATAACAGAATTCCCATATTTTTGTTGAGGTTTTAATGAGATAATCTAGTTGTATTGGAGCAAAATCTTGCAGAAAACATGTAGCTTAAAATAAGCAATTTTGAAAAAAACATGAGTAGTTACTTAACTTCAAAGAAACAGTGTAACTTAAGACAAGGACATCCACCTTTTCTTTCCAGTTCACCCTTAAGTCAGTTCCTGGAATAAATTCATTTAAAATGACTTGATTTGTTTCTACAGGATTTTTATAGGATTCACTCACCTTTTCCCACTAATGGTCAGCCACCTTATTTCAAGACAAGATTCACTACTAATTCAAAGAATGAGATACTCTGGTGCTACCTTACCTTTAAAAGAGACTCCATCAGGCAAGAGAAACTCTAAAAGCACACTAGAGAGTTTTACAAGAAAAAAATGACTGAAATAAAATGTTTACTTTTTTTGGTGATTTTCTCTTCATCAGTTATGAAATGAACAGTTAACTGAGAACACTTTCTTCTTTTTGTCTTAAAAAAACATTGCCCAAAGTAAAGAAGCATAAAGAAACTTCATGCAGCAAAACGAGCAGGAGAGAGAGTACTATTCTCACTAAGGCAAGTTATTAACTTGAATTTACTAAGTCTTATGTTTTATGGTACACATTATAACAATGCACTACATGCAACTATTTCTAGCTCAACAATTTTTAAGGTCTAACCTGTAAGTCCATTGTAATGTACAAAATTTCCAGCACAGCTGGCTTTATATTAACAACATAGACTCTACCTTACAGACTCAAAGAAAAACGTAGCACAAAAAATATCTAAACTTTTCTCATTGGAAGCAAATTGTCCTTATCCTGAAAACCAATTTAAATTAGTTGAATGAGATTAATGAGCACAGTGTAGAATAAATACAGAAAATTAAGTAGCTGGTATTTTTTCATTAATATCCCATGCAAGTGTATATTATAGTGATAAATACTTATTTTTGTTTTTCTAAATCTGATTAACAGTATTAACACTGCTGTATTCATTTTCTGAGCATTCATATTTTATGAGCTGGGCAAGTAAGTGTGTATTGTAACTCCCATTTTTCAAATTCTGTATCACTTCTGGATACAGGAGGGGACATTACAATAATAAATGACTAAGACTTCAGTGCGCGCGTATCATACTCTCTATTAAAGCTAAACAGAGTAGTTGTGATACAACTGATTTGTAGTTACTCCCGTGAACAGCAACACACACTTAAATAAAGTTACATTGATCAGCAAATTTATGAAACTGCATGGGTATAGAAAAAAGAAAAGAATGAGGTGGGTATAAGAGAGAAAAAGTAGGGAGAAGAATGACAGTTCAAGAGAGGAAAGGAAGATACTCCTACCTTTGCACAATTACACAAAATTAGCTCTACATGCTAGGTTTTGTAACTACTGTTGAGAGATTCATCTGTTTTTCAGTTTTAGGTGATTTAGAGCCAATCAGGAAAAGGACAAACTCACTTCATGTGTGAATCCAGTCACACAATCTTGCTTTCAAGTTCTGTAGATTATATTGGAAATAGTAGAAATAATATGGAAATATCCATTGACTTCCATCTGGTTTAGTCAGAAATCACGAGCAAGACAAAAGTAAATCTTAAGTTCAACACTGCAATTCTCAAAATTTCCAGCCAATGAACACTGTGAAAACACCCGAAGTCCTTGTAGGCATCAATTTTAAATATTCTTGGCTTGCACAGAGATACTTATGTCTTTACAGCAATGAAGAACTTGGTGCTTATCCCACGCTACGGCAGACTGGCAAGAAGGCTGCAAATGGAGCTGGCCACCGCACAGGATGGAGGTAAGGCTCAGGCAGGGCAGCGTTCGGCACTGCAGTATGGAAGTTCTTCAGCTGATTTAATTCCATGTTCCTTTCATGACTCGAAAGCTCGTACTTTTGGAGACTGAGGTCATTATTGGAATGACAGAAGGAAACAACTTACAGTCCTAGCCATTAACAGCAATGGTTGGGAAACCTCTAATCAAAGTATTAACACTCTTAATGGCAAATAAACTTCTTTTCTCTTACTTCCATCTCAAACGGCTTGGTCTAATTTATTTTGTCTAGCTCTTCTCTATCTGTTATTTTGAGTGAATTATATATTTTGTATTTCAATATCAGCTAGTGAAGAATGTAAATTGTTTCAGTTATTTCTGCTGAGAACTTCAATACTGTCACATTTTATGCTCCTCCATCACCAGGTTATTATTTTATATTTCCATTTTGATTTTCCTTTCTATTTGAATGCGAAAAGCAAAATTACCAAGAAACCTGAAAGAATAACCATAGAGTAATACTATATTACAATAGAATTTACTTGCTAATGTAGGCATGAAGTAGTACATAATTAACTTATCACAAAAATAAAAAAAGGATCATATTAATTCATATGAGAATTACTGGATAACTGATACAATAAATATAACCACAGTGACTAAATTACATGGACATGATCCAAATGGTGTTTGAAAATTCTGAATCCATACTAAATGAAATACCTCACGGTGATTAATTTTACCATTCAAAGGCAAAAAGTCAGCACTGGTAAACAAAAAAAGCTCATCTGTTATCTGCATGCAACAGTTTGCAATTCTATGATTATTTAAACTGTTGTTCAGCATTGAGCACACAAGAACAATATATGCACACTAACGCACGCTACTTGTTCTTTTCCCCCTCCTTTGCTGCTGCTCAGGCTTGTTTCCCAGAAAACTAACTGTTGGGCTGTCTGGTCAGAAGCAAATACTGATACTGACAGACACCCTGGGTAACCGGACAAACAGCGATTTTCAGCACAGAAAGGTTAGCTTTGAAATGGGAATAAACCAATGCTGATGGGGACAGGAAATGGGATCATGAGGCAGTTTCCAATTATCATAAAAATAACTTTATTAAAAACAATCAGCCAGAGTAGGAATAATATCTCTGCACTTCTCCACGTGCCAATATCCTACAGCTCCTGCAAAAGAAAAGAAAAGGAAGTACATGAAAAAATAATTTAGCGTTCTACATAGCGCATTGGCAATTTTTCCACACTGCTTACCCTTCTCCTCTGCTTCCAGCAATTACTGGCAGGACACTGTCTCTACTCATTCTAGGCATAGAGGACACAGAAAGATTTAGTTCACTGTCAGAAACATCAATTTTTCTATACAACCGTAATATACATTACAAGCGTACCACTGTCATGGAACATTTATTGTGATACTCACCTTCTGCTTTCCGAATCCTTGCATCATTTACTGGATGAGACTTGACATCTACATAACACCTTCAAGTAGGAAAAGGACAAAGTAACACTGATTCACCATGGCTGCGTAAACAGGGCACAGCTCTGGCGTTTGGAGCCTCTTCTCCTGTAGCAAGATAACTTCAGTACACAGTAAACAGCCTTCTACTAGTAAAAAACCCCATCCTAGTAGCCTAACAATGGATTCCAAGTTCTCACGGGCATGTCCGGGTTGTACTTACTACTTTGAAGCCTCCTCCCAGGTCCTCTCTCAACTGGAAATATAAAGTCTCACTGGTAAGTCTTCTGACAGCTGTCTCTACCATCATATTTGACATGTAGATCTCGCCTTTGTCCTGCTAGGCTTGTTTCAGCAGCGTACAATATATACAACTCACTGCCAACATAATTTTGCATCTGGTTAAACTGCAACTGAGCCCAAACAAGGCCAAGAGTAAAATCGCAACATTGTAAGTCATCTAATTGCATTAGCATACCCTTGTGGTGTCAGTTTTAACAATTCCTCAAGCGCAGCAAAGCACTTACCTAAATACCACATTCAAAATGCAGGTTATGAGACTGACTAAGTATAAGGTCACATTTAAATACACAGCTGTCTGTTCAGTGCTGGTGCCATTGAATTACCTGTATATCACGATAAAAAGTGTTTACCTCTGAGATACACCAGCCATGCAGGAACCTTGGGCACATGCCTAATCCCAAACCAGAAAGTACACAGAATTTGCACACACAGAGACATAACACAGAAAAGCCCCTCTGTATGCAGATGAGATGCTGTGTCCTTGGTTGAAATCCAGCCTCAAAGCACACATCCTTTCTCCGCAAGGTGACAGTACAGAACAACTCTTCTCGAAACCAGCACCATGGAGAAGTTTGTACCTGGCACTAGGAGTTACATGGAAACTTACCTGGAGGCTTGTACTCGATATCCATTTTTAAGGCTTCACAAATTCTCTTTTCTAATGTACAGATAACACTTTGACCTTTCTAGTACTAGTATCAGCACATTGTGATACACATTACACACTCACATGGGACGTGACAGGCTAGTGGTTATATGCAGCATTACTGATGGCATATACCCACCTTTACAGATTGACACCCTGCTTAATGCAACTACTGCCTCCTCCTAACCCAGCCTCCAGCAAAACAGAGAAACCTGGATCAATTCTGGCTTTCTAAACTTGTAAACATACTGTATTACCAATTTTTTTGAAGTTTCCATAAGTTTCATCACAAATTATTAGTAGCTTCAGTTAGAGAAAGCAGAAGAAACCAATCACAGAGGAAGGTCATCAGAGTAAGTTACATATATTGAAATTATTTTATCCATTTTATCCACACAGTTCACAGCATTACTGTTTTGAAAAAGCACTACAGGCTATGAACAGCACACTTAAGTTTACCACATGGTGAATCTTAGTCTTGTCTTTTAAAAATAATGCAAGTTAATCCAACCCAGTTCATTGCCAATACAGAAAATGCAGATAAAGTGGGAAAAGGACATACCGAGGGAATTGCAGATGGTAGCACCAAACCAAGATGGTAACTAGGTCACAAAACATCCAGGAATAAATCTCTCCCTCCCACTAAACAAAAACCAAACCATATTCCCCAAACGGAGTCAAGATGTTGTAAGGCAGCCTGAACCATCTTCACCAGATGCACATTGACTTTCATTTAAGAGGTACATTTTCCTAAACAGGTACAACCACTGGCAGAGCTTCCTCCAACCCCTGAGGAATCTCTGCTTTATCCATTACTCTTACAGCACACGGACATCAGATATTTCTATAAAATTCTCTCTTCTGGTGCTCATGTCTCTTTTCTCTAGAGGTGATAAATGACTCTTCTTCCCAGCTAAAAGAATCCCGTGGAAAGTGCTGAAGATCTAAAGCCATTTCACGCCTCAGGATATTATTGTTATTTTGCAGCATACTTAAAAAGAACTTGTATTTCACAAAGCAAACAGAAAGACAAGGTCCCAAGAGTAAAGCTAAAGCTAAATTTAAGAAGGTAAAATCAGAAGAAGGTAACGAAAAGTTGGGGCAGGATGAAGAACAAAGGGATTCAAGGAGCAATGACAACAACGACAGTAAACATTACAAATATCAATGCCTATCAGGATAGCCCCTCTTAATTTTTCAGGAATTTACTGGAGGAGTACTGATGAAATATTTTAAATGCTTTTGATTAATAACAATATAATTATTAGTCAGGTATGCTTTGGTAATACTGGGGGATGACTGTGATCAGAATCTCTAGTAACAGATTTTGTGTAAACAGGAGCATAAAACAGTGTGCCATATTACCAGAAAAGGATCTATCTGCTTTACATTTTAAAAAAGGAATCCAGGGAAAATTGAACTTTATTTTTCAAACATATGTCCTTTAGAATATGTACATTCTTTGCTCATGTAATTGAACATTCATCCTCTCTTCCAGTGAGGACAGGAGTGTTACAGGGTTTTATAACACATAAGAACGACTAAATGGTAACTAAGGCTAGGACCATCCATGCAAACACTGGTTATTTATTTTCATTGTCTCTTTGCTGCTACAAGACATTGAGTTTCAGAGGACAGCTCACCAGCTGCACATTTTGTGAGCTGTGCAAGAACTAATGAACTTTGCCTTTTTATTTCTTCACAAACAGGAAAAATACTAAATTGTTGCTGTCTTGCTTATACTGCCCATTAGCAAAACCAACTTTTGTGGTCTGGAAAAGTCAAAATGTATCTGTTGCAGTGCATGACACAAGGTCACAGAGTCAATTTAGTTAACTGGATCATGTATTCCTGGAGTCTTAAGCATACAACTGTCTTATCGCAACAAGGAGGCAGCGAGAATCAGCACAGTGAAAATAAAGCATGCACCATCTTCTCCAACATTAACTGTGCAGAGTACAGCAAACTGAATACATTTCATGTTGTAGTCATTGCAAGAAGATATATAAATTTTCATAGGATCCTGTTCTTGAGTTACTTTATTGCTTTGCTCAATTAAATTTTATTTAATGATTCACCACTTACAAGGGAATTATATATCATTGTTACTCCATTGACTTCAGTGAAGGTTCTTCTGATTTATCCAGAAAAACATTTCCAGAAAATGTTCTAAGGAAAAATATTTATGTGTAAAGGCCTAAGTATCAGCACATTAAAAGTAGCCACTAAATATAGAAACTGCTATATTATTTTTACAATTTACACATGGGGAAATTTAGGTTATCACATCATAACTGTTTTCACCATTTATATTGGTTTAGCTACTAAGCAGCATAAGGATGAGGACTATTTCATGTAATGACTGTATTTCCATCAAAACTGTAGCGACCTGATTGTTATACTTTCTTGGGGCATTTCACTTTCAACTGTATCCATTGTACATTTCTGTTACAGAACAAAAGATAAAGATTCTGGATCATCAGATTAGGTGAACTGCTGTAATAGTCATGTTTGTTCATGTATTGTAGCAGGTTATTAAAATACTCACTCACCTTCACATTTCATCCCTTAACACAACTTAACTCTACCCATTCTCAGTGTAAGAAATAAGTAAAACTGACGATTCCTTGTCTCAGGCACTGACTTTTTGCCAAGAACACTTATTTCCAAAGGTCACTCTTAGGCTTTTTGCATCTCCTTGCATCTGACAGTTAAAGTAATGATTTCACTCTGCAGCTGGGACCACATGCACGAGAGCGACCTCCACAACTCAGATTTCAACTGCTACCTCTTGCTCCAAAGTAACCTGATCAGCCACGCTGGCTATCAGAGAGATTTGGCTCCGTCATCAAATTTTCCGGCAGACAAAAATAAACAATTAAGTCCCGAGGTGTGATTAACCACTTGGGTCAAAAAAATGATAATAAGGTGTAGATACTCATATCCTCGTGCTATCTAATGCTAACAATACATCACTTAAGTTTTCTCATTGAATAAAAGCTGCTTCTTTCAATCTCTCTTTTTTTACAAACTAGCTGTCTCACATGAGCATTACCAACAGCCAGCCTGCTTTCAGTTGACATGACGCTGTGAATACGAGTAGATTTCCAGCTTGTAGGAACATTGTAACAATATTTACTTACCTTTGCGTTGGAAATTTAAGTAAAATTGCATGCATTATCATTGGTGAGACACTTTGGGCACCATGCAGACACGTGCAAGAACCCAGACCCGTGCGAGCTGTATGCCCTTCTCCCATTACGAGGAAACAGGGAACACAGGCAAGGAGGTAGCGAAGTCTGCACCCTCTTGCAAGGAAGAAATAGTTTCTGCGTTACACACTACTGAAAGCGATTCCCCGGAGAGCTGAGGAATCTAAATGCAAAAAGCCTGGCAAAAACTACTGTAACTGAGAATCTGAGGCACAGAGAGATTAAAATACCTTGCCCAAAGCCTTTCTGGAAGATCGCATCCAAGAAGGAAACTGAATGTAGCTTTCACAAGTGAGTCTCAAACACAAGACTTTTTTTTTTTTTTTTTTTCCTTTGAGGTACTACAAAGTGTAACTCATTTCCTTATCACCAGAAATTTCATAAAGCTTGGCCACTTTGATCATAATACTTAAACGCACATTTTCAAGGACACAGTGTCCCTTGAGCACATACTTGGCTTTAATTTAATTCAAGAGAAGCTGCACGTGCATACATGAAAACTGTACATTGTGTTACATTTGCAACATTTAAAAACAGACATGCCACATTAATATGCCTGCATTTATCTCTGCTACTCATACAAAGAGACAGACACTGCAAACCAAAGCCAGAAACAATATTAAAGTATCACGTATTCATGTTTGGGAATGCACAATATTGAATATTGTACGGAATATGAACCTCACAATATCCAAAAGGGGAAGCGGGGTGTGAGAATATGAGAGAGGTTAACACAACAGTCAGTGTGGTATATGAACTGAATGCAAGTTCAAAAAGTCCTGGACATGAGACCTAAGGATCTGGTAGGAAACAGATTTCAACAGGTAACGGACAAGCAATGTACACAGCCTTGAACTACTGAACTGGCTGCCACAGGAGCTTGTGAGGGAAGACAGTATCAACTGGTTCACAAAAAGATACACAGATACACAAATTCATGGACAACAGATTCCTAATAAGACAGTAAAAGGCCTGGGTAGGTATATACACTCCAATGATTCTTGAGAGTCTAGCAAAAAAAAAAAAAGACTATGCTCATCTACTTTTCTTGGTGAATGTACACTAAGCTGGATGTGTAGCTAGTCTACATTTCATCTGTCCCCTGATGCACCTCTATAGACAGATATTCCTGTCCACATGAGATTTTAGCTTTACCTACTGCGGAAAGAGTTCAACCTTTCCTGGGAAGCCAGGCTCACATGGTTGTCAAGCAAAATTTCTGGAAGATGATGATGGAAATGGAATTCCTAAGGCAACTGAGCCCACAAACGCAATGAAAACATCAGAAAGAGTGTTCCCTGGATCACATAAAACAAGGCTAAGTTCTGCAGCATCTATACGTTGTTGTCTTTCATAATTGGAAAATACACTTCCCACTAATTGCAATTATTTTCTACAGTACAGAAGTAAACTCATGGGAGAGGCTTTGCATAAGTTGCCCTAATTTGGTGAGTATATTGTCATCTGATCTCTGTATCCAGGGTGGGAATTTGTACTTTGCTACGTGTGCGGTGATGATTCCATATGTGCTTATGCTTCCTAAGTATTCTTCAGAAGGATTGGAGGAGGGTTTAAGAAGCACAAATATTTCACTTTTGTGTATGATTCTGGAACTTGCTTTTTTCTAGCGCACAGAAAACCACCTCAAGCCTCATTTTAGACTGCTGTCATAATATTTTCAGGCTCAAGACACAAGATTTCATTAATTTCTCTACCATCAAGATCTGTTCCAATATTAAATAAGACAATCAGAAAGCTACTCATATGAGATGACTGCTCTGTGCCAAGACTTCAGGGGTTGGCTTTATTTCAAGCCTTAAGGAGATGTCTTAAAAAAAATAAAGAGGAAACTAAAATGCTCAAAATAAAGTTAAAATAATTCAGCTTTGCCTCCTGGGTAACACTTCTCTGCTTCCTATGGAAAGGCTCTCTTGAAGAATCCTATATATATTCCTTATCCTGTTTCTTTTATGTATATGCTTGTCCTTCAACTAGTTTGCCTCAAGACTGCTGCCTACAATTTAAGTTAAGCAGTAAAACTGGGATATATGCAAAGCCTTTAAAGTAACCATTTCCCAATTGTGCTTGTCCACTAAGTCTGTGAAACCACTTGCATCAATTCCACCAGTACTTTTCAAGTTTCATACAAAGTGATGTGAAACACTAAACTTCTGGAGATCACAGAATATTTCTCTAGAGAGAACTCTTCTCTAGAGAGGAGACAGGCAGTTCTCTAGGTATGGTGCACAAGTCCAAAAGCAGTAGGAAAAAATCCGTCAACCTACTGGCTATCCTCTTACTAACGCAGGTTTCCACATGGTTAATACTCATCACCATACTGATTTCATGCCAATTTATACTCATCAACAAAATCCCCATATCACTGCTTACAATCACTACGCTAGCATATTTTTATTTTTAAAATCTAACAAAAATAAGTAAAAACATAGGGAAAGGACACATTAAAAGTAAGTTTTTATGACTTTCATATGAATTTGCAAACTTTTTGTTATAGTGTTTTCAGTCCTATTTAATAGTTTATGCAAGCTGTTTTTACACAAATAATGCACCAGTCCACTAACTCTGCTAAAGACATACCTCCGCTTCCTCGAGGAAATTACCTATGCTCTCTGCAGATCACCAGCTGAGAGGTGAAGCGGTGACCTGCTAAGCCTATCATTCCATCAGGCTATGCATACATTACAAGGCAGCAACTGAGTCAATAGAACATCACCTTTTCCTTTCCAAAATTATAAGAAGCATTTATTCACTCCTGCTTTAGCTTTTTCCTAATGTGACGTTATTTCACAGAATCACAGATATTTGTCCCTTTTCTTAAAAGCATTTCTCTGACTTGTCTGTTAAAACGTAACATGGTTCTTATTAAACCTAGTTACATTTAACATTGTAATCAACACCGAATTCTGAAAAAAAATATTTCTAATTCAGAATTTACTTTCCTTTACATGAAGATAGGCATTAACTCTTTCCTAAAACCTCATACAAAACATTACTCCTCAAATATAATGATATGGCCATATAATTCTTATATTACATTTCATTAAACACCAATAAAATACCAAAACATCGTTATGTAGTCTTTAAAGCCCCTAGTGGTGGGCAAGAGAAAAATTAAATCTTCATATAATTTCAAATGTAAACAGTAAATGTAATAGGAGCCCAATCCAAAATCCAGTGATGGAGGCCACGGGAGTCCTCCCATTAACTTCCATGTGTTTTGGGATAGGGCACCAAGATAAATGTTAGCAAGTACAAGGAAGAGAAACGAAAACTTACCCATGAATTCAATTCCTAAATGGTCTGCTATATCCAAGAAAGCATGTAAAAGAAAAAAGAAGAAATGGAAATGTTAGAAATAGACTAAAATGTAAACATCACCTTAATCATCCCATGTAGCATTCAATATTTACATGGCAGAGCTGCAGAACACAATGAGGGGTCAGGGGCCCACTGTGTGGGTACTGGTCACAAAGAAAAGCAGAACCCTGTCCCTCGAAGGGCAATCCTAAAATGGGAATTTAGGCCACTGAACTGTCACAGAAGGGAATTGTATTTGGGACGGATACAAACACCTTTACCCGTTATATTTATATTCGACTGAAGTGGCTCAAGCCAGCTACCTACAGGAATTTCATTTTCTCTTCCTTCTGAAACTCCTCTCTCAACATGCTAACCCCTATCATTACTTAGACAAGGTTCTTGCTTTCATTTTCTCTAGCAGAGATCAAAACATAAAGAGATGAATGGAAGGCTTTTACTGAGTTTTGCAGCTCTCATTACAGCACAGTGGCCATGCACCCAATGTCATTGCATCACTGCTATCTCTTGGGTAACAGAAAATCTGACTGCAGGAAATAGTAGCCATGTTCCCTCCCTGGCTGCCATGATGCAACAATTTCAAGATGTTTAGAAACGAAGCAAAAATTTTAACCTTTTTAAAATATTGACTGAATTTACTACATCGAGTTCAAAATATTTCAGAACCCTTTTTTCACATGACAAATTAGGCTATGATGTCTCTAATAGACAGATGTTTTAATGCAAAATAGATTTTAATTTATATAAAACACTTATTATTTTTAAGTCAACAGGAAGTTTGTTTAAGTTGATATGCAATTAAGAATAACAAACTCCATCCTGAAGGAACAGGGCAACAGAAATAACTGACTTTTCAGAACTGACTGTCTCAGGAGTAGTAGCTTAAAATCCAAACTGAAACCGTGGAAGGCCAGACATTCAGAAAGGCTACAGAATGCAGTTCTCTTCTATGCTAGATTTGAAATATCTTGCTTTTCCATGGGAGGTAATAATTTGGATTGTAAAGAACAAAGGCGGCATCCAGGAGAAGGCATCAAGGATCAGCTTGCTCAGTTCACTTAACATTCAAATCTATATCATAGTTGCTAAACTCCACATTTATCGTCACGCAGAAGACACAATATGCATCTCAAAAGAAAAGAAAATAAAATGATGCTATGTGGGATAAATACCTTATTACCATGGTGTTAGGATAGGCACATTATGCAAGCCTAGTGACACCCAAATGAATTTTTCTTTTTGGTGTTAAATATGTAACTCAAACCCATACACATATGTATTCCACATTACAAACTTCGAATCTGTATTTTTACATTTATGTACAAGTGCCACATACAAACATTCCTGGTGCATTTGACACGGGGATGTAATTTTTATAAGAGCGCAAGATCAGAAATATCAAAAGGGCATTCAACATACTCTAGCCACAGAGATTTGTAACTTTTTTTTTTCCTCTAATTTTCTGTACCTGTGAAATCTGCAAATATTATCTGCGTGCAATTCACACCTTACATCCTTCTGTAAACTAGATCAAGATGCAGTCAACTGCTTACTTTAAAAAATAACAGAGATCAAAGCACCGTAATCTGGTTTTCAAGGAGCTAAGGATAGTCACACATGAAGCAAGATCATGCAATATCATCTTTTTAAGTCTATGTAAAACAGCTGAAAAAACAATCCCCCTTTCCTACCTGGACTATACACATTCTCTACAAGTTTTCCATTTGCAATCTCCTCACTGACTTCATCAAAACGGTTAAAAGGCATTTTCTCAAAAACTGCATACAAAATATACCTTTCCTTTAAAAATATGGAAAAATGTATCTTAGTTCGTCTTTGGGTGGCTTATACATAAGTGAGAGTCAAGGGTACCTGTAGCCTTCCTGGGAAACATGTTCAAGTGGAGAGGGTGGAAACACATCAGGTTATTTAAGTATCTCATGTGCCTTGAAAGCAACGTCAGTAATCAGCGTAATATATATTGCTGGCAAAGCTGATTTACCCAGATTACGATGAAAGGATGTCTAATGGGATAAACCTTTACAGTAAAATATCCAAGCTGCCAATTTATATCATTAAGCATCGTTCAACAACCTCCGTGTGCAGCTATCCGGGAATAGAAAATAATAAAATTATAATTCTTGCGGATTTAGTGCACGCTGCCCCTGGCGCAGCCGTGGCACAGGCACAACGGCAACCGCGGCCAAGCCGGGGAGCCGGCCCCTGCCCTCACCCTCCCGCCGGGGCCGCGGCGGCAGCGGAGCGGGGGCCGGGAGCCAGGCTCGGGGGCTGTGCATTGCAAACGAGCCTTCCACGCAAGCAGGTATCACCCAAGCGCTGCTGTAATGCAGTCAGCCATGGCTGGTGGCTTGTTCTTTCCTCCCCCTCCTGCCTCTTTTTACAACTGCAGAAAGACAGTCTGGAACAGGACCGTTCTCCGTGTCTTCCCCTCGTTCCCGGGTTAGAGTGTCAAGCCTCTGTGTTTAAAAAAAACCAAAAGACATTCTGATCCCAGAAACAGAAGCGCTACTTGGGCTGCTCTGAGACTCCAGAAGGAAAAAAAGAAAAAAAAAAAAGAAAAAAGAAAAAAGCTTAAGAGCCCAAATGTGCTCACGTTCTTCTCATCCTTTTCCCCACTCGCTGCAGAAATGCAGCTGAGCTCGTGTTATCAAAATCCTAACTTTGAAACTTGTTTTCCTTAATACAAATATGGCTCCTGCAGCAATGGCGTTTACCAAAGTGTTCAGCATATTGAATCAGGGACGCAAGGCAAGGAAGGGGGTTAGAAGAAATGTCAGCAGTCGTTAATCATACCCTCTGTTTGGTTCTTAATGTTTTTATCATTCCAAGATGTTTACTCCACTAGCTACAGGAAAAAAAAAAAACCAAACCAAAATGAAAAAATATTACAAAAAATAAACAAACCTAAAGCTCACATCTTTGCCTCTGAAAAAATATTAGAAAAGCAGAGGAAATAATTGCTTCCAAGCCCTTAGCTCAGCTGGCCCCGGGGAAAGGCCACCCCCACAAGCCACACACACCTTCTCAGAAGGCAGGAGGCAAATGTTGTCTCTCTCTCGAGAAAAGCCTTTGCACTGCAGCTTGCCATTGCCAGCAGAGGAGTGACGGGATTCTCATACGGGTCAAAGGGCTCAGAAACCTCCCTGCTGGAACTGCAGCGACAAGAGGAGTCCCCAGGGCTGCTTCCCCCTGTACCCACCCCAAGTTGGCAGCGAGGGAAGGAGGGACGGGAAGAAGTACATGGAACAGGTTATATCCATCATCAGGCTGCGCTGCTGCGGTGAAAATAAACGCTTTTGCGAGGTTGAGTTTTAGAGATGGGTTTTTCCCCCTTGTAACATCAGCAAGAAACTCCCTCCCCTAGCAGGTCCATATGAGAGACCAACATGGCACTGGGAACTGCACAGCGGGGGCAACTGGGGGGAAAGCAAGCTGCAGTGGCAACCTAAGGCTGAACCAAACATAAAAATGTAAAGTATTGACCCCTGACATGCCACAAAGGACTTTCATATTGCTATACAGTCGTAATACATAAATGATAAATTGCCTGCAGAGCACTTCCTTGGACACAGCGCGTGCAATGCCAAGTAATTCACCATCAAGCAATGCAGTTTCCTTAAGGACCCAGTTCAGCAAAAATGTATATGAGAGTTATTAATGTGCTGAAGCGTGGGCGCTGCTCCACAAGATGGGGTCATTAACCAAATAATGGGACTGTATTTTATTTTTGTTATTGTGATTTCTTCTTTCTTGCTAGTATTGTTATGATCTTATAACTAATATATTACTCAGTGAGGAAGATTATTCACTTTTATATTTTATTTTATGAATATTTCTGTATTTTGTTGTTGATGTGGGAAAAATACTGTGCCTTATGGTCCTTGCACTATGTGAATTTGTTGCTAGTATTAAAGCCATTTTAATTTATACTTTATGAACACATACACACCTGGGAATACTTGATAACAAGCACCAGAGAAGATAAATTCGCACTCACTAATGGATTAATTTATTAGTGCTTCACAGAGAACATGCAGCCTTGTGTCTGGATTGTGGTTTGCTGGGGCTTTTTTCTTAGTCATGGTAACACTGAGATTTTTCCCCAGTTAAAGACAGGTTTCATTATCCGAGGTACATTGTAAGCTACAGTATGAATAGAAATACAAACTCAACATGTAAATCTCACTGATTTATAGAAGAAAAATTTTGAACATGAAAACACTCATTGTAGAGCACTACAGACATCTTAATCTGTTCTAAGGATAGGTTGACTTTGGCATGAAGGAGACAGCTTTAGGAAATGAGTCCAACAGCAAAGTATTTTGCTCTGCAAATGAAATTTATCTGTTCCAATAAACTCATAAGATTTGTTAAATTGTCCTTGGTAGATTATTGTCTTGAACAGAACATGCAACACGATAATATGCTGCAAACTATTTTGGGACAGAGCAAGTACTCTGAACAGATTATCTGGCTGGAAGGAATAGGACAAAGTTTAACTCTTAAGTATTAGACTGATCAAACTTGGTCTGAAATTAAGAAAAATCCTTCCGTTCAGAAGGCATCTAGATTAGGATACTACCTAAACATACAAACTGTTGCTGTCTTATCCATTATGTTTTATTATGTTTTACAGCACACAGTTATCAGCCTATTTGTGTATTTAATGAAACTAAAACCGTTAACTGGTTACACACATATATATATATGAGAAAGTATGTTATTTTTTGAATCCTCAAGTATACTCTTTTTTGATGCCTCATTTTGCATGTGAGCATATAGAGTTATGGGACAAGGGATTTCTCTATTCAGTAGGAAAGACACATTGCTTCCGTTTTCTCTCTGACATCCACAGGAGGCTATCAGACTTGGCAAACTGGCCAAATGCTCTCAGAGGTTGGTTTGGGGAATTTTCAGTACCACAAAAAACCAGCAACAGCATGTATTAATGTATTTTATGAATCTCATTAGAAAGCACAACATTTAATTTTGTTGTTTCCTTTCGAGAGATTCTGGTGATTTGTTTCTGTAATTAATTTACAAAAAAAGACTCTTCATATTTTTTAGAGGGGTGGAAGAAATGGTTGGGATGGTTCAGGGGAATCAGACAAGTAAAAGCAAGACAGTTCAACTGATTATTCAAAGCTTCTTCATTGAAAGACATGATAGAAATTTTCCTCTGTAGGACATTTAAAAAAGGACCAAACTAAATCCTGAGAATGACTTTGAACAGACTGATACCTGGTGCCTCCTTTTACCCTCTCGAAAAAAGAGGATTATTAACATTTTTCCAGATGTATATTTTCCTTGGCAATAGGTAGGCTGTTCACTACTCGTTAGCTGGTGTAATAGTAAGTATACAGAATATCAGTAATTTGCCCCGCCTATGTCAAGAGACAATGATGAAAACTATACATACACAGCCCTTAGAAGATACTTGGTCAGTTTTCAATGAAATTGTAAATCACGGTTACAGAAATGATAACTTTAAAAAAAAAAGAGCGAAGGCCATAAATCTATAAAAACATTCACAATCTGATATATTCTCAGTATAAACAATGACAGAAGATTTACATTCTCAATTTATATATAAAGGATTAATTTTTTTATTTAAACCAAATTAAAATCCTCAATCTGCAAAAATAAATATTGAAGCCAACATCTAGAGGTTAATTGCTTTATCTGTTTCTTTTTAAAGGGAAAAAAAAAAGGCAAAGGATAAAAAAAAATTGACTTGCTGTGAGTATTTGTACGGCTCCGGAGAGACTATAGTATTGTCTCAGGACAGGATCTCACCACCCACCATCAATTCCATAACAAAGGGACATTTGAAAAACATCCAGCAGAACCTGTTGTTATATAAATAATACAAAGTGCTGAATAATGGAACTAACTATTGATTTTCTTTCCCTTTGAATGACAAAAGCTCTTGGTTGTGGTTTACATCACCATAGCTGAAAGATTGTTTCTAACTTTGAAAAATAAATAATAGCAACGCTCCCATCTTCACAGGTTTGAGACAAGTTGGAAATCTCAGCTACTTACCTCATCTGCAGCATGCAGGCTCAGAAGATTAGCTTGCCTCTTTATAATTTTCGAGCCCTTAAATTATCATCTCCACAACTAACAGACCAAGTAACTTCTCTTTGAGGCACTATGTTGGATTTTAATGAAAAAAATTTAGTCTTGTCAAACAATGTAAGTAATCTCTACTGATATTCACAATACTGTAAATCAGTGCAGATTTTAACCCTAGGTTAATTTTTGTTACTGTAGCTATAAATTCAGTAGAACAAATAAGCACCTGTTTAATTTCACATCTATGAATAGCCTGTTGAAATTACTCCACTAAACTGAAGAATTTGTTTAAGAATTTTACCAGATCCAGGCCAAAATGTTAAGTGTTAGGTGTCAGCCAAATGCAGCAGTGCTTTATTTTTCTCTGAATTGTTTTCATCAATGAGAGGACAGAGCAGGTAAATGTTTGATGCTGCTGCTGTATGCAGATATATTTTGCTGATTTACTTAACATTCATAAATCAACGTATAAGGACTTTAATCCATCCCAGAATATCAGCATGCAAACACTAAGTCCACACAGATTTGTCTCCACTCAGACGACCTGAAGATGCTTTCTTATTTTATTTGCTTAAAATGTAATGCTGTTGGCATCAAAATTAGTAACTATATCAAATGAAAACGAAGCTGCCCTTATAAAGCCTCGTAGCTCACAGTGACAAGGTTATTTATGAAGTTTTCTCTAAATATATGTTGAAAATGATAAAGCAATGTGTGATCACTCCAAGATCAACTTCCCCCCCACACCCTGCAATGAGACTGCAGTAAACATTGCACATTGTATCCTAGTTACTTGATTACTGCTGTCAGCATCAACTGTTATAAGCAATGATTCTGACAGATATTCCTAGAAAAATAAAAATTTCTCCGATATTCTGCAGTTTTGACAGATCAGCAAACCCCTGAATTAGCATTCTAATTGCAAAAAATGTAAATTTTCTTTTTTGTTTCTGTTCATTACTGAAGCCTATAATCTCCTGTAAAGTTCCTTTTTTTCCTCCCCCCCTCCCCACCTCTTGGCTCCAGACATGACACTTTGATACTGCCATCTAAAAGTCCAACCTCAAGTACCAGGATCTCTGCCTGTGCTAAGAACTACACAAAGGCAAAACACTGATGTAGCTATTTGACCTACTTTTACAGTTGTGAACTCTTTTCCTGGGCTTCTGCAGTAACTATGACAATGACTGCACTTGTCCCACGGTCGCAATCGCATAGTAGGTGATTATGTCTGTCACAGCTGAGGAACTGTCATAAGAATTAAGCTATGGAGCAATATATTCTTCTATCCTTCTCTGTGTCATTAATGCAATGGTTCCTGCAGAGCCGAGACTCGCACTGCATAAAATCCCGGTCCCATCTCTTACAACTGCTCCAGGTTTGCACAGTGGCATCACGCTGCTCTGCAGATGGGCTTGCCTTTATCTGCAGGAATGCTGGCAACTGGGTTTGAACGTATTTATCTAAGTTGAGCTGAGATGTTTTAAGTCATTAAGCACTTCCACTGAATTTCAGTAGCAATTGGCATGATTAGCCACGCGGAGTCCTTTGAAAATGCCAGCCTCTACATTGGAGAAACTAGTCCTTTCCCAATTACGTTGTGACAAGGTCTCATAAAGCTAGACAGGAGAGGGGTCTCATAAAGCTAGACAGGAGAGGGGAGGGGAAGCATATTTTTCACCAAAACCCACAAAAAAGTACAAACCATACCCCAAAAGCATATTCAGTACTTTCAAAACATATGGTCTGGAAAGTTTTTGGAACCATGTATGAATTGGATTACTTATCTTGTCATAGGCATGAAAGATTTCCCTTGACTGCAGTGTTCTGTGGGAGAAAGAATCCTCTTCTGGTTAAATAAATGACACAAAATGTCTATTAAGGTGGAATAAGTCTACGAGTTTCTTAGCAATTACTGTAGGGATTTTTGCACTATTATTTCCAAATGGGTATTTGATAATATGGGTCTGTAAAATATAACCAGGCTCACAGAAACATTAAAGGAATTGCTAATAGCTCCCTCATCTTATGAACACATGACATTTAATAAACATTTCTCATGCTAAATGTTACTTTATTCCTTCCACAGATCATTAAGCTGTCCTTCACTTCCCTACTACAGGAAAATGTTTCAGATACGATCGTGTTTACTGCTCTCTAAAGGCAGAGAAAATTTTGTAAGTTTTTGTCAATTTCTTAAAACCTAATTACTTTCTTCAACTTCAGGACAAGGAATGCACATCAATTTGTGGGGGGAAAAAAAAAAAGCTTTATTCCCTAACACACCAAGTAATTTAATTCTACTGCAGTCAAAAATAAACTGGCAGCAGCAGAGTACAGGTATTTGCACCACGATTTTTACAATATTGACTGAAAGTTTTAATAGCTGTGAATTATACATCTCTATTCTCATGACAAGAAAGTTGCCAGATTTATTTATATCCACATTTAGCTTCCCAGATAACTGGCCTCAGTTTTGCACAAAAGGATTTGGAAGACTCAAAGATGTGCGATTCTCAGATCTTTTTAGAAAGATGCTGGTTTTTATCTGCCTTGGTTTGGGAAACTACATTTCTTTAGGCATCCAATTCTGAGAATAGTAACTATATTTGGTGTACACATAAGACACTTTCTCATATTTTTCGTTTTAAATAATGTAGAATGTAGTAAGAGAATTATTTAAACTTACTCTGATTACTCTGTGCGTGTGTCTCATACTTGTCTAAGTAGGGGCCTTACGCAGCAGCGTTACTGAGCCTCATTTCCAGTAGTCCTGTGTTTCGGGCTCAGGTGATGATAAAAGGGCATAAGCTTTAATCAAAATTTTCCTAGTGTTTGTGGCACTTGCTGCCTTATGGGCTCACTGGTCTCCTGTGCAATAGGTACTCCCACGTGTCAGGAGTCTCTCAACCCACCTTCCTGAACCATCAAAAGTTTTTTAACAGCAAGATCTCCAGTGTTCTTCCAAATCTTACTGAGAGTCCTTTCTCTGGGAGACCAAGCATGGAAGTCCTTTTACACCTCAGATCCAGCTGCAGGTGAGCAATCCACACATATGTGGTGCTCAAAAGGGTTTTATTTAAAAGATGTTTTCACCTATGTAGGTCTCCCCTATTTAGTGAGGAAGAAGAGAAGCATCCCTCCTTTTTGTTATGTCTTTCAGTTTTCACAGGGCCATATACTTGAAAAGTTAAAAGAATTTATTGCAGCAAACTTTATCAGAAAACATAGCATTTGTCCAATGCCAGTTCACAGATTACTCCCGTTACTGTACAATTCTCCCATATCTGTAAGAAGGTAATATCATAGAATCATAGAATCATCCAGGTTGGAAGAGACCCTTGGGATCATCGAGTCCAACCATCTACCCTACACTACAAAGTTCTTCCCTATATCATATCCCCCAGCACCACACCTAAACGTCTCTTAAACACATCCAGGGATGGTGACTCAATATGTATAGCAAGGGAACAACTCCAAATTGAGGCACATCTCTCCTTTTTTTTCCCCAATGCTAACTCCCTCTCTGTTCATTTTGCAGCTCAGCTGATACTGTTGGGTTTGTTTTCTTTTTTTTTTTAAAGAAGCTGCTGCATTGTTTGTTGGCTGTCATGGTGCGCATACCATGCACATACACGACATTGCTTGCACTGCATTTATGAAGTATGTGGTATTAAACATTAGAGGGACAAAAGTTCAGGTATAAGTGACTTGCTAGAGAAACTAATAAGTTTTATTTTTGTTTTTGGTTTGTTTTTTTTTCAGCTGTGAAATGACTACCACAAAAATTTGAGTTTCCACCAAAACATTTGAGCAGTTACATTTTATTTAAAGCTAGTCAGTACACAGAGACCTTTAAAGCAATTATTTTACTAGACAGCATTTTCAGATTCAAGGAAAGGCTCCTCGAAGGACAGGAACACTTCAGTACTCCAATTTGAGTGCTCTCTCAAGACACCTACCAGATGCCTTCCCCAAATCCTGTCCTGTGGGGTTGGTGTAATGTATGAACAGTCTTAATGGAACTATACTGGTAATTGTCACCCTATTTATGGTATCAAACCAGATGGGAGAAGAACAGCTCCATTTTTCTCTAAGTTAAAATCCTTTCTTGACCTCTAGGAATAACTTGTTCAAGCTAATCAATACTAAGCCAGGTGCACTGGAGAAGCACAATGATTTGGACAATAGCTTTGCAGCATACAGAGCGCTGTGTCTGAATCGACAGATTTTTGAAGTGAGATAGTGAGATGAGTTATTTGTTGAGATGTGAAAACTATGGAGTTGAGGTATATTACCAAGGCATCAAGGAAGCGTGTCTCTTACCTAGAGCTGTGACGGTTCAAATGTTGCCATTTCCCTTTGATTGTGGGTGTTGGTACACGTTCCCTGATGACCAACTTGTGTTTATGAACCCACAGATAGTACAATAAATAAATCCCCATATCACGCAGTCAGATATAGTACATGCAAATGGAATCATGGCTTTTTTCCATGCCTAAGATGCCTTGTTTATTGAAAGGTTATGGAAATATATTCTGCTTAGAAGCCATTAGCTAATAATATAAACAAACAAGTAGCAAGATGGATGGCAAAAAATAACCATATCAAAATAACCATAACTTCCTCACAGAGTCTGAGCATCTTGTGTCATTTTGGATACATGACATGAATTTATGACTCTGACACGTAGGTAGCAATCTGAAAAATTATTTAATTGCTATTGTGTTTGAATAATGTAGATGTTCAAATTCTTTGCTACTATAAATACATTAAAACAACATTAACTACTATAAATAGATATAACAAAGGTGGTCTAACTACGTTAATGTTTGGAATGGTAATACGACTGATCCATGAGATTTGAAGCAGACATAGGGCCATGATAAAAAGAATCATTAGCTGCTATCAAAAGCAATAAAAAGCAGCATATTGGAACAAAAGCATATGATGTGCACACAACCCAGAATCACCTACAACAAGAGCAGCAAAATTAAAGCTGCTGTTTGGCCCCATTTGTATATAGCAATACACTGCAATTAACTGTTATGAATATAATGTGAGATTAGTGCCAAAGGGCCCCGTATATAAAAATATTAAACTCATTGAATGTAATCAGTCAGAACCATTCAAACAAATTAATTACTTGTGCATGGATCGGATGTAAACCAAAACAACCAGAACTGCTGATCCCTGCAGCACTTGTGGTTTGCACCTGGCCCTCAAGCCAACTCATGGACTACTGCAACACCCCACACAGAGCAGCATATTAAAAAAAAAAAAAAAAAAAAAAAAAAAAGTTAAAAGGAACAGAATTTGTTCTGTAACCTTCCTGAACATCAACCATCATTTAAAAGCTAGACAAAGAGGTTTAGATGAATGTAGATCTCATTTGTTAAAAGACTCCACGGAAAAAGTCAACAGAAAGCCAGTAGGGAAGATTGGAAGAGCCACTATGGCCCGCCCTCTAGCACTAAACCAGACAACTGCAATTCAGGTGGAGGGTAAGCCTGTCATATACACACTACAGAGGGTAGGAAAATACCCACGTGGGATTAAAGTGTATTAACTGTTCCCGTATTGTCCAAAGCACTTATATCTCTAAAAAGTAAAAATAAGGCGATTATAGAATTTTTCTCTCATCGTTGGTGAATTAGAGCCAGAGCCAGGAGGAGTATCGAAATCACCTTTACATGAAATCTAAATTAATTTTGAACCAAAGTCTATACAAGAGGAAAATGAGTGAACACTACTAGAGCTTCTACTAAAGCAGCCTTTGGATAATCTGCTACCCAGATGAAATGGGGTTTCTCCCCTTCAGATGTACTAATCTGAGAAATTAGACGTGTATATGGTTACAAAGTAAAAACTATTGCATCTCACATGTAAATTCCAATAAAATCTCTAGGAAACATTACAAGCAATTTCTAGCAGAAATTCAGGATACCTTACCAAAAGGTATTCTCTTTTTAGCAAGTCATAAAACCAAAGATGTATGTGACCCACCGAGAAGAAAATTCTTTCAAATTACAAGAGGAATACCTAATATATCAGCATTTCAGGAGGAAAGTAAACAATCCTGCTACCTGTGCACATTTTTATTTTATTTTTACTAAATGAAACTGCATCATGAATTCATTCATTTACAAATACAGTTACATTGACCACAGCAAGGTGAGGAAAGCTCTGGGTTATCAAATGGACCTGCATTTTATCTGCCAATGCAGCCTGCTAAAATGGAGGCACAAATTGGCAGGTGACCTCTCAATTAACAAGACTGTAGTCATTGGGTTGGGAGCCTACATGGAAAATTCCTTTTTCACAGTGGCAATATTACAGAGCAAATAGTTATAAAAGTGTCAGACACACTGTAAAATGTTCACAAAGCTTAATACATTGAAGGGAAAAAGAGACAAAGACACACTTCTGTTGTGATTTCCAATATATTTATATTTTACTTGAGGGTCAGAATTTCAGGTACAGAATAAGATCAGGTAGGAAAATTGACCTGAAAGATGGCAAAAAGGTGCCAAAGTTGAGCAGCACAATTTTCCAATGCCTGCTCCAAACCCCACTAAAGTAGAATTGCTGCTGACCTGAGATGAAAACTGATTTCACAGCAAACTTTGGGAAGCTGAGTCTGTTAAGCTGAGTCTCATCAAAATCGGGTTTTGTTTTTTTAAAAATTTATTTTACTTGTATACAGTCTCAAAACCAAGAAGTCCAGCTATCGCCTCTTTTTCCTGTATCTACACATCTATTTTACTGTCATGTTAGTGGCAGGATTGAGAAGGAGCTTTTAAAGGGGCTATAACCAGTGAGAAAGACAAGTCCACTAATGATGCCATGAAGATGCCAGACATCAGTGAAGAAGACAGCCTAAGGTTTGTGTTCAGTGAGTAGATCCCACCCACATTACTCTAACTCAAATTCATTAATCAGACTGTTAAACAAGGTAGTTTTTCTTTGGAGCACATACATGCCAGTAAACAGCAGAAAAGAGAGGTTTAGAATATGCTTCTGACCCAAATCCTCCCTTTCCCAGAACGTTTAAAGAAGGGGAAATATTATTCTTCAGAGGAGCTATAAGGCTCTAGCAAAACAATATCTGTATTTTCTGGGACTCTTGCTGCAGGTCTTCCCAGTCAACCGGGCCATACATCGCATTTACCAGAAGTGCTCTTTTTCGCTAAAATGCTGTACAGAATAGCAATCTCATCCTGCTGTTTCCTCAGCCCATTGCATCAAATGTGGTCTGAAATCTGTGTTACAGAAAGGACCGTATTGTTGCTTGAGCTAACAGCAGCATCAGAAACAGGTCTTTACATTTAAGAGTAGCTTCACAAAGGACCAGAAATAAGGTCCTGGAAATAAGCTGATTATCAATGAAAAAGTACTACCTGCTATTTCTGTAATACCATTAACTCTATCAGGTATGCAGATAAAACCAAACTTTTTTTTCAGGCAGATATGCAAAAATTCAGTATTTTGCCCTACTACCAGAGAACATTGTCAGCAGCAGCAACATTGTTTTCCTCAAAGGAAAACAGTTGTCTATTGCAAGTTGTAATCTCCTCCTTTTTTTTCAGCAGCTATGCACTACATATAACTAACTATCAAGAATGTTTTAAGATGAAAAAGCATCTGTCTCTATTTTTCATTTGCCAAATGCACCTGCCATTGAGGATTAGTGATTTTCTTCCCTTAAATAAAACACTAGAGAGGCTAACACATTGTTAAAGACATATTTAGGCACCTAAATACCTCTGTAAAATACAAAACCCCAATACCTTTACCTTCGTAGAACAAAGCTAAAGTCACTTTCAAAGTGGAAACCAGTTGTCTTAGGGACATACTTCAGAAGCTCTCCGGAAAAATTTATTTCTTTGGGGTAACATCTACATTATAAGAGAGACAAGTGACGCTTGCACCTAGCCTTACATCCACACATTCAACAAGTCAGCAGGAGGTTTACCTGCATGCAGTTATTGCAGCATGGAAGAACAGCCATGCATGAACTATCACGGTCTAGGAACACCTCGTGGTCTTGCACCTGGTTCTTCCATGACATTGCTATTATTGCTCATGCTTGGTAGATCAGGTTAGCTTGGAGACACCTAGATTTGCTATGTGATATCCATTTTGCTGATATGACTACTACTGCTTTTGCCAAACAGTTGCATTAGCAGAAAGAAAGCAGGGCACCAAAAGCTGGAGTCTGCATACACACATGTGGAAAATTTCTATGGAGGTTCAGCAACCACGGCAGGGAAAAGGCAGTGAATCTGAGTCACTTGTGCCATCATACAATTATGTTGACCAGCTGAGGTCTTAAACATCTCTTAGGCTCTGAGGTGCAGATCCTGATTTTTCCAATGTGTAAGAATTTTCTTTTGATTTTCAGTCTAAATTCATACTGCACCAAAGTACACCCATTCATTCTTGCACCAACTTATCTTTCAGCTTCAATCATTCTTATCTTTCCTTTATATTTATCCACTTGATGTATTTATAGACCCAACAATATCTCTCTGACATATTTCCCAGGCAATCATTCTATACAGTTGTAATTTCCAGACAGACATTGGAACATCTATCAATTATTGTACTGGATCAGCAATATATTCACTCAAACAATGGTGTTCAAATACTTTTAAAAAAACTAATCACTGCCCCTACCATCACCTCCTGCATTCCTATAAAACATAGCATGTGAAAAGAGCAAAAACCATACCATGTATGTATTGGTGCTGCCAGAATCATCAGAAACAAAACAAAAAGCCCCACTGAGCAAGAATAAAAGAGGTAAAAACTTTGACTAGTGTCTTTGAGTCAGACTCTTCGAGAGAGAGCAGTATACTAGATCTGCCACCGAAAGTGCAATTTCACCCCAGCAGGTACATTAAGCCTGTGCTGGCTGGCATGGCTGCTCGCTCCACTACTGGCCCAGCTGTGAGAAAACTGTCATAGTGAATCTGAAATTTTCCTTAAATCCCTTTTGCCTAAGAAGAAAAATTCTGCCCCACTAACTAGATTTTATCTAGAATTATTAAACGGAGAGAACATTTTAAATAGAGAAAATGCATTCCCATTGTATTTGTGTGACAACTTCCAGATGAAATAAATCAAAACAGTTCAAGAAGATCTCTTTTTCCATAACCAAGTTTTGCAATAAGGAACAATTTTCAGAATACAAATCCTTTGGTTTTAGAATGGAACATAAAATTCAAGACAGAGGTCTTAAGATTGCATTTCTGAAAGCAACTTTTAGAAAATCATGTTGTGATAATTACAGGTTATGTATATATATAGTCATACAAGAAATACAGTCATACGCTGTACTTTCCTGTCTTTTGTGTAGATACTAAACACTGCTGCACAAGACCATCATAATATAAATACTTTTTTCTTTATTTCTTTTATTTATTATTTTTCCTAATGCTCTTTAGATTGTTTGGACAACTTACAATAGTAATTTTGATGTCTTGTTGACTTCTCTTCCCTGTTCAGTATGCCATTTAGACAAGTTTAAATACATGCAGAGTAATTACATATGAGTTGTTAAATGCTTGCCTACCAACTGCCACAGTACCTGGAGAAGAAATGCTTGTCGAAGGATTAATACAAGCTGAGGCCCACGTATGAACCTTACTTCTGGAAGGTATTCTCAGTCAGTGGTAAAGTTTTACAATAAGCACTAAGGTAAGTGGCAGAAGACAGACAAATACACCAAATGCCATAAAAAAAAAGGCACGCAGCCCTAGTCTGCCTGGGTTGAAGTCAGTGTCACTGTGATGGAGTCTCAATTAGCTGCTCTACAATTGCACAGCTTCATTTTCTTACAGTCCATTAGGCTAACTTTAACAAAATTATACACACTCCAGGGCAAAATAACCAAGTAAACCAAAACAAAACACTGATACTGTTTATAAACATTTCCTTAAGAAATTGCAATTTTGAGGATAAACGTTTCTCTCTTGAGCAAACTAGAGCCCATTCCTCCCAGTTCTCCCCTTTGGATGACCACAGAACCGGGATAGGGGAAAGCAGAGGTATTTTGTTTCTATGAAACACATTCCCCCAGAACACATCACCTCTAACTGGACATTACTAAATGGTATCTCCACCATAACAAGGGAGAATTAACCAGAACAATAATGATACAAATCAAACTCTACTGTGATGAATACAATTAATTAGATTAACTAATTAGCATATACCTCAGCTAGATTAACATTACGACTAACCTACTCATGGCCTTTCATCGGTTGTGCTAATTTCTGTTTTCTTTACTTATGGCCATTAAATGCAAAGTATGTTAGATCAAAGAACCATTTGAAGTGAATTATAAGGAATGAACCACACCTTTTTAACACTATCATCTTTTAGACATTCAGAAGTAGGTCAGATATTGAATGAAATAAATAAGACCTGTTCATTTGCTTCACCTGCAGCAGACAGGGATAGCTTATATTTGGATTTGACCTTTCACATGTTTTACCAGTAAATGTATGTTTTTTCAAGTCACTGGTAGCAATGAAGGTTCTCTTCTCTTTTTTCAAAAAAGGTGCTTATAAACAAATTAATTGGTATGCAGGATGTGCCACCAAGTCAGGAGATTTCATCCATTTTGATGGGTATTTTCTACGCGTTAAAGACAACATCACTGAGGGATGGAGCACTGGCTGAAGGTGTTACCAAAGCAGCTCTGAAAGTCGGGGGTCCCTGAGCCCCGTGGCACAGTCCCCTTGCAGCACAGTGTCGACTATGTGCGTGATAAACCAGTGTCAAAGAATACAAACTCCAATCCAATCATTCCGTGATTCCGTGATTTATTTTTGTCCTCTTTGTAACAAATTTCTCTGACACAACTAATATGTTTGATTTGAGGCCTGGATCTATCGTGCCCTAACCTGAGATGATGACGCAGATTTTCACAAGCCACTCAACATTTTGAAATGCACGTGGTCTGGCCAGGATATTTATACTACTTCTCAATGATTACAAAACCAGAGCGATGAAAGTTAAGCACAGTGCATGCTGGCACCTTGAAATCAGCTGACAGCCAATAAAATGATTCCTCATGGAAATAATTTTAATTCCAAACTATTCCAGTGCTTTGTAATGAATTCATACAGGGAATTTGAGATCGAGCACCAGATTGTTCAGGCTCTGTTCTCCCTTCCCCTCCACCTTCTACTGTTTATTTGCGTAGAAACCCACACTGGAACTGTGACTTCTCACTATTTTTACGTTTACTAGTGAAAGAAAGGCAGCAGTGGTATTTTAAATGTCTGAAAAATTGTTAGGATGCTCTGCTCTGCCCTGCCATGAAGCCACTCCTTTGTATAATCAAAGTGGAACAGCAAATGTGCTAAACACAGAAATGGACACCACACCTTGTGCCTTGTCCTGTCAGACACTGTCCCGCCCTGACATTGAATGCTAAGAAAGGAAAACCAGAAGGCGCTCAGCCATGAGCAGCACAACATGCTAGTACAAGCAGATTTAAGTTCATCCCATTTGTATGTGCTGGTCCTTCACTTTCAGGTAGTGTTTAATGTAACTGAAAAAGATGCTTTTGTGATTGTGATGGAAAGGTAAAATCTTTGCAGTATTTTTGGATTGTAGTTTACTGTTAAATTGTGTATTTTAGTGCACTTTCATCTTAGAAAGAGGCTGACTGCCTATATTTTTCTTAAGTTATGCCATGAGGAAATATAATTTGCCTTTTAATAGAACCATCAAGAACCCGTTCTCTCCAGTTTACTATATAGATTTGTATACTCCACACAAAAATGTTATGAGTTTAATTGGAACAGACAGCATGACAGCATAATTTTATACAACTGTTTACAATTACTACAATAGCAAGTTCCACATAGGTCTCGGTGATTTTTCAAGAGCATTTGCAGGCATAAAGTATGTGTTAGAAAAAAAAAAAGTAATTTGCTACAGCTGTGCAAAGTGGATTAAGGAAATCTATCAGCAGTGACACAGATATTTAGAAGTGGGAGATATTTTGCCCATGTGAGCACAACTGTAAGATTTGGTGATGTTAATAGCTTCTTTAATGGTTAGATTAAATAAACTATTCTATTTTAGCTTCAGATTTATGGTACGTAAGAAAAAGGCAGACTTATAGGTTAGGAAAGTATTCTGGTTATTCTTCACTTAAGGAGAGAATGAGATCAATTAGGCAGAACCAAAGACCTTTGGTACTCTAAACCAGAGGAAAGCACACAGCGTACACAAAGTTTTGGCAAGTTGTGCGAGAGAGAAGTAGCTAGACAACAAGAAAGGAGGAGTGTAAAAGGCAGAAACACATAGATTATGGGCCTAGGAAAAAGTGGTGGGAAAGGCACTTCTCTGGCAGGTTTAGTACCAGAGCTGTGAACACCTTCCTTTTGTTTGATGTGTCCCATTCAGACAAGAGAATTTGCTCATTCTATTGTAAGCATAATCGCATCAAATATACCTGGGTATTACCAGCTTGTCTTCCCAACTGCTAATTTCACAGAGTCTTCAGTTTTATGGTGATATAAGTTCTTCAGATTCATCATGCTATAGATTTATTCTTTATTTACTTTTGAAGATATCCTCAAGACCCAAGAGATCCTTTTTGACCTTGAACTTTTGTTGTTAGATTTGTCATCCGCCCAAACCAGATTAGCATAATGCAATAAGGACAGACAGGGAAGAAAACTGGGCTGTGATTAATACACGTAAATTATGTCAAAAAAGGGCCCCACGAGAGTTACTGGGTTGAAGACAGACAAAATTGCTTTTCTCCTTTAGGGAGAGGGGCAGGCAGAGCAGTATTTATGCAAGCAGGCAGATTAATAGGCTTTTGCTGAGCTCTGCGCTGCTGCAGCTAAACTGCTTCCACAAACTGACCTAATTCATTTGGAATTTGCTTGGGTTTTTCCTCACTCAACCACAGGACAAGCATAGTACGCAGTGCACTGCAGTAATGATCTTGGAAAGTCACACAGCCCCATACCAAATAAATTTCTCATGAGCAAATTAAAAGTTCATAAAACATTGTTGCAGCACAAAAACTGATCAGCCAAATCAGAAAAGACTAGATTAAAACTCATATACTGTAGTCAGAAAACTGGCATAGTAATTTAAATGCAGTCAATGACAATTAGCAAGCAGCTAATAAGCATCTAAGTTACAGGACACTGCATATCCAAGTGCTTTGCAGCATCAGTGACCATTACATTTATATACTGACAGACCTCCTTTTCTCCACTGTACTCATCAGCCTGATTTCTCAGTCTCCCAGTTTTCCTTACATCCACAAGATAGAAAAGCCTGTGTGTGGCGTTGCCAAACACAAGGTAACAAGTTTCTTTTACAGATTGCCTCCTCTCTGAAGATGGCCAAAAAGAAGCTGCTCTTGTTCCCTTGTTTGTGGCAAAGAAGTCTCATGAGTGCAGAATTTCTATAGAGGAAAAACACACTGCTTCCATTCCCTTTGTGCCACCTGAGTAATATGAAAGCAATGATTTGAGTGGAAAAACATCACATTTTCTTTCTAGACAAAGCTCCTGCTTCTGTGCAGGACATTAGTGAAGGCAGCAGACCACTGAGTCAAGAACTAATATATATGTATGTATGTATGTATGTATGTATGTATAATGTGGCCAGGTCTTATGGTTCTACTGAGCATGCCTCTGAAAATTTCAGCTCCAAGAGTCACCATTTCAGTTTTTTTTTTTTGTTAAATATAAATGGAAGAGAAAACATGTCTGTCCTCTGTGAGAATACAACTTCCAAGAACTCAGGAAACAAGCAGAGAAATAAAGAAAATTAAAATGTATTAAGTTTTCAAGTCCTACTTTTAAGCAGATGCTACTGTTTTTAGCTAGCTCATATATTGCAAAGGTAAGTTATGAAAGAGTAAGAATAAATTTGTGAAAATTACTGGGTTGATAAACTAAAAAAGTGAAAAGGGCTTTTTCTTAGTGTGAGGGCATAAAGTAATGGATGTCTATGTACTGTGCACAAAATTAAATTTATTTTTAAAAGGGTGGGTTTAAAAACAGAAAAACGCTACACTCAACGTCCTTTTCACTTAGAACAGAAGGGCTAGAAGTGCCCAGTGCAGGACAAACACATCTTTAAATTTTTGCCGTGCTATAGAGTTTCAGCAGGCACAATGCAACCCCACCACTGATCAGCCTGACCTACGTTACCACCAAACCTTAGAACTCACTGATCACGTTTTATAACTGTGAAGAAGATAAGTTATGACCACGCCAAGTTGCAGTCCTATAACTGCCTGTTCACAATGCAGATCTTGGGAAGAATTGTAATCAGACAAGTCACATTATGTTACTTGACTTTGTAAAATAAAAACCAACCAAACAACCAACAAGGTATGCATCGAGCCTTTTCTTTCCCAGTTGATGTTCTTCTCCCTCTCTGTCTCCTCCCTGTTCTGCACTGGTGGTTCTGTTTTACTTCTCCTCTATTAATAGGTAACACAACTGATAACAATTTCCACATCTCTGAGTAGAGAGGCTTGTACACCAAACACCTAAGTACCAATTTAGTATCTGTAACAACTTCCGTAAGACTCCACATATTCCATATACTTCCACTCCACATACCTAGTGGCAGCCTTTAGAAAGGGTTGTTGAGCTCTGGGCTCTGTCAGATTTGCAAGAGTTGCACTTAGGAACAGTCACAATGCACACATGAAATTTAAGGACAGATTCTAGGGAAATTCTGTATACGTTTTGGGGTCAGCTCTTTCTCCACAACCCTGTCTTAATGTCTCCCTGGAACAGTCCCTTTTCTTGTGACAACCAGATGCTGGAAAGCATAGAGGATCCTAGATATTATTACGAGTCCACGGGTGCTGAAATTCCGCTAATAATTTTGCGCTTTCTGCCTTTACTTTTTCCTTTGTGTAAGAGATTTTGCATTCTTACACAGCAGACGCATTGTTTTACATTCAAATAGTGGTGCAGCTGCTGGTACCTAAGGCTTGAGAGATTTATTGTGCACTCCTGTTATTATCCATAAACAAGTACATTTGGATGCATACCAAACAGAAGCTGCATCAGTCAATCAAACTGCTGGACAACTTATCCAAGCTTACAGATAAATGTAAAACAAAATAAAATTCTCCAGGCTGCTTCTTCAGAAAAATATGTATTTCATAGTCGTGCACTGACATGGATAACGTACTACTTTCCTCTTCAAACAAAGCAAACCATAGAAATTTGTTTTCTAAGCCAATGAATGTATTAAAGCAGAAAAAAATAATCATTCTTCTGCATTGCTGTCAATAAAAAAAAATAGCAACCATATCAATCAGTTTGTGTAACAAGAAAAAAAACTATGTGACAGCATCAGGATCTCAGCACATCCCACTTTGCACACAAAACAACCGCACTTCATCTGCGGTCACTGTTGTACTGGGCACACACTGCTTCTTTCCCAGTCACTTAACTTATTCTGACATCTAATTTTTGCTTTTTTTTTTTTTCTGGTGTAAATGCCATATTTTGTACAAATGGAAACAATAAAAATTTCTGTGTATGCTTTTTCATGAACAAAAGAGACCAAAATAAAGAACCATAGCAGTCCAAATCCAAACTTGGCAACCTTATGTAGTTCTTTTTCAGTCTTTATCAATCAAAACCACTGAAATAAAAATAATGATACAGAGAAGAGCTCTGAACTAAATTTTTGATTGTAAAGCTCTACCAAAAGTCAAAATTGTCTGAACACAGTTCTCATTAACAACTCTGGGGGAAAAAGGTGTTTTGAGTTTAACGTGCACCAGGGACGAAGAGATATAAATTGGGACATCCTATGGTCAAAACCTAGAGAGTAACATTCCTGCTGCATTGATCAAAGCAGATGTGTCCATTCTAATTTTTCTTTCTCTTCTAGCTTTTTATGGCCAGCAATTCAAGACACTCGGAGATCTTTCAGAACATCCCAAAATCTCTCTTCAGCAACCTGCCTGACCCTGGAGCGAGATCCTGACCATGAGCCCAAGGCAGCAGTCAGGGCTCTGAAGACCTGAAGTCCAAGTTTGCTCACAACCATCACCTTGAGAACGACTTTCCATCTGCTCCTCCTGGCCTTCTAACCCTCCTGCTCCATTGTCTTACACAATTAAACCCCCATAAAACTCAACTTAAAATGTAGTATTTATCTTGTATTCCCCCTGATTTGGTTTTGTCTTTTTTTTTGGAGCCAACCACCTACTACTAAAATATTTATCTACTCCTACCATGTATACGGTAAGCAGTAAGGGATTTTGCATAAAGAATAAAAAGTGATGTGCTTAGGCACTAATCATGAATTCCTTCCCTGATCTCATATTTTTCCAAATTCCCTCCTCTTGAAGAATCTCTTACCTAACGCCTAGCACACAGCTACATTTACTGCTTTTTAAACTTTACTACCACTCTTGGCGATATCATTTCCTTTGCGGCTGCTCTTTCTTCCACGCAGACACAGACCATCTGCCATCCTGCTCACCAAACTACTTGTCAGCTTTAATATCTGTAGGCAGTGAAGGATATTATAGGCACGAAGTACTTCCATATTTTTCTTCCTAAATTTTGGGTTAAGGAGAGTATTGTATCGTAATGAGAAACTGACTACGAAGAAAAGCAAAAGTCCATACCAGATAGGACAGGCGTAAGTAAGTTTCATTCTCATTTTAGTAAATTTCATTCTCACTTTAAGCTTAAGTAATTTTCATTTTCAGGACAAACTCAGCTGCGCAGTTAAAATACACAGCAGACTTTCCAGGTCTTATTCTGGGCAAGCAAAGGCTCATTTGGAATTCATTTCAGCAAGTCTCTCCGCTTGGGCAAAATACAGTTCCACAGTACACTTTAAAAAAAAACCACACCAAACCCAGCACTCATTGGATTTTATTTTTGAAAAAAATCTCATCCACATTGTCCATCTTGACAGACCTGTGCAGGGCAGTGTAGAAAGATCTGGATATTATGTGTAACACACGAATGAGAGAGGCTAACTATTAGCACCCTGCCAAGTTTTAGAAAAAGCCTTAATTTCACAAGTACTGAGCAGTATTGACCCAAGAAGCAGGTTGCTGATGTTGCATTATTTCATTTACAGTTGAGATATACCTAAAGTATCCTAAACTAAAATCTAAGCAAGGTCTAGTTCAACCTACTCCAAGCCTATTTATTTATTTATTTTCCTTTTCTTTCTCAGTTTCCTCTTATGCTAACTTTGTTAACAGGGGAAAAAACAAGAAAGAAAAAAGAAAGATATTTTCACCTTATTATGTGCTGAATTCTGGCAGTCAGCTTCACGATGCTGACAACTCACTGAGTTCAGCTAAGCATCCCTGGATTTGAGATGTTTTGCTGATCCAGCAGGGTCAATGTCCCTGCTCTCACTGCAGATCTGCCCTAGCAGATACTGAATAATTTCCCTCTATTAGGAAGCTGCCAGACATAGAGCAGAGATGACTTTGAATCTTCCTCAGATTTTCCTATTGAAGCTTCTTAAATGGTCAGAAGAGCTAGTATCATCTAGATAGCACCTAATAACATTGAAATTTGGCTTTTGTCTAATTTGCCATATTCTAATCAGCCTCTGGTGGAGCAGAAGAGTACATCTCCAGCATTAGCTGCCTTGGGAATATAAAGTTATCTTAATTCAGAGATCTGCAGAGTGGTATGAAAAACCACGTACAGCTTATGCTGCTTTCACAACATTTTCTGCTATGAGGTTTCTGACTGATGCAGGGTTGAGGAAAGGAGAATTCCTGGAGGGAGAAATGGGTTATTCTAAATGTACCTTCAAAGGCACAAAGAGCTCATAAAACAAGAATCAACTGAAATGGGTCATGATCTCCCCAAGCAGATGCATCTCTATATTTAGCAACAACCATTATAGCTGTTGACACCTTAAGAAAGTGTCCTTATCACTACCCCAACTGGGTTCAACTTGTTATCTTTTTACTTATAAAACCATGTAGTAGCATTGTCCCTTAGTCACAGAAGTAGCAGCTATACAATATTGTGAATATGCTATATTTATTTTCAAGTAAAGAGCAGGAAAAGAGTTTTCTACAAAACTGAATTGGATAGCAAATATTGGCTTATACAAAACTGAGTCCAAATTCTGAAAATTTTCCTCCTTGCATGACACACTGTGACAGATATTGTCAGCTAATGGTTTTGCTTTTTTTCACATGGCATTTACTTTTGTCTTTAAGGAATAAATTCTGAAAACAAATGTATAGCTTATAACTATTACTGTATGAAAGTCCTGCTATGCTCACCTCAACATGAATTCAAATTAGAATTACTGATGACTGCAAAGTCAACAGCTACAAGAAAATAAAAATTGATGAGATTAATACTGGGTCTGATCCATCAGTTTCCCTTTTTCTCCCTCAGAGGAAACATGTATCATGTCAAAAAATGATGGTCTTCCAGAAAATACTTGCCTTTGTCCACCAGCAGAAGCCAGGCTCCTATGTTAGAGCTGCTCAGCTTCAAGGAAAAAGTCTTTTGAGAACAACTTATTAAATCCAGAGAATTAAAATATGGCAGTTCATCTCACTATCAAGAAAACAGCAAATTTGTGAGGTAAACCACCAATTAATGCAAATAATTCACTTTGATGCTTCAAATGTGCTTAGTATCTTTTATATGAGTAGTTCTCCTGAGAAACAATATGCATCAGTATAGTTTTTTGCAGAATCAAGACCTAAGTCAATATCATACATTTTGTAAACTCCAGCACATTCTATAATATAGATGAGCATTAAGGGAAAATTTTGTGCTCTCTCCAGGGTAGGGCAGTACTGTAACAATACACATTTTACTATGGCAGAGATTTCAAGTCTACCAGTTCATCACTAGAGCTAGCTGGGAAATAGCAGAAAATGCTTAGTCTTTCTCTTCCAGAAAAGAAACAAGAAAATACACCGACCTACTGTCTTTTCTGTGGCGTGATTTAAGCATTCATCTGGAAGAGAGGAAAATCAGGTCAAGCAGAATAAGGACTTGAACCTGTGTTCCACCTGTTATGGACAAATATTTTGTTCACTGCTAATTTGGGGCCTCACTTCTCCTATCAAATCAGAACTGTTTTATTCTGAGCCTGAACAAACTTTCCCAATAAAAGTTCTGTCAAGGCACATAAAAAGCTTTGGTGCTGAAAATGCAACCTTTTTTCAAGAAAAAGTCAGTTTTATTAAAAAAAACCCACAATAAACTAGGTTAAATTTAGACACTGCTTTTCACAAACAGCCCACACAGTGGATATTTTCTCCTGATAAGCATCAGGTATTAACCTCTTTCTGTATCTTCAGGGATAATTGGAGCCAACTTCTTTGGAAACAAAATGGAATGTGGACATCTGTTCACTATAAACATGTAAAGAACATTTTGGACACTAAATTAAACTGCAAATTATATTTTTTTTATTCCATTTTGTGGCAAAAGTAAAAATGATATATAAGGAAGAAAAGGAAGTCTAAATGAGACAGACCAGACAGCATACGAAACGCAATTTGTGATCTAGGTATTCATCTGGAAGATGGGAAACAGGTCAAGCAGAGCAAGGAGTCAGAGAGGTTTCAGAGAGGGAGCGAAGGCCACACGCAGTGGCAAAGTGGGAAGAAACCCACAGCAAAAGCATGTGGCAAATATTGAGTGGTAGCAGAAGTTAGCACAGAGTGAAGAGTCACTAACAGAAGTGTAATTCAGATGCTGAAGGGGAAAAGCCCCTCAAATGGGGAAGGAAATAAAGTAGATATGTTGGAATACAAGGTAAGAGGGAAAAAAAGAAAAGAAACTAGAAAATAGGAAATTAGGCAAGTTGGCCAAGAAATAGAGAATGGGTATCTTAAACAGCAGAATATGTAGTACGCTCAAATCTTTTCCTTTGATGATGATAAACCAGCTGAGATGCTAAAATGGCTGGGGAAGATGGAAAGAAGATCAAAGAGCAGAACTGCTTGCAAAATCAAATGGGCAATGACAGGCAGAGGTTAGCTATTATATTCAGTCCTTCAGTACTGTTTTCTCCATACGACCTTTCAGACCTGTTTCAGACCATCAAACCTGTTACTCGGACTGCGTATAGAAGTAACAAGAGAAACTTTCTGTTTCCCAGGCCCCTTCTTAACCTGTAACTGCTGATGGCAGCAAACAATTGGACTTTTTCTCTACAGCAAGCTGGTGCTTGCAGCGAGAGCAAAGAGTCGGGGGCCGTGGGAGCAAGGTGCTCCCTGAAAAGGCTGGAAGTGAATCAAGTCCTCCCAGTATAAATAACCTCATCAAGAACTGCCTGTTACAATCTGTTCTTTGATTTGCTCCTGGGACAACAATGGTTTGTCTTTTAAGAAACCATTTCCATGATAAAATTTATCACTGAAGAAAATGAATGCCTATCCTCATGGTTGACAATCTCAACACCGCAATGGTCAATACAAAAATCTCAAGCAAAATAGTAGTCATGCATGGAATAAAAGTCACAATAGGACAAAGTAACCATGAAGGATTCATTAATAAAACATTTACCAGTTTCAGTGAGACCAAGATTTTACCATTTTATCTTTTTGATGCAGGGAATAACAGTTTCATAAATTGCTGGGTTTGCACAGTAAAATTGTAGCCAGAAATGGCTGTTCCCTGTTGCCAAATATGATTATTATGGAAGGCCTGAGAAATGAGCCTGAAAATGCCTTCAAGACTCTAAGTACTATCCTTCCTCTTAGAAGAAAATAATTACCTTGATGTGGCAATCAAACTCATAGTATTGCTGACCCTTAATGTTTTCAGTAAGATTGCCATTATCTGTGGAAGATACATATACACACATTACCCCCAAAGTATCTGGTCTTCACAACAACGCAGAGCACTTACTACATTAATATTGAATGATACACTTATTCCAGATTTTCCTTAATAAGCAGAGATAGTTCAAATGAGCTGAATCAACACTGGGAGAAGCTCCACGTGAAGTGGAATCAACAGTAATTGCCTTAATAAGCATCCTTGTATGGACTTAATGTAAAGACTGTAGATCGTTTAAGAGCACAGAGGCTCTTACAAAGTATTAATTTTGGGAAGATGATCAGTACACAGCAGAGATCCTTTCAGAGGAAACTGTAGCTCTCGCGTATGAGCCCCTTAATATTTCTGCTCTCAAGATAGTTAGTGTGTGCTGGACTGATCTTGAGATTTGTGCCTGTAAGAATCAGTGCAGAATTTGTCTTCTTGGTTTTTATTACTTACAGACCTAAAACTGTATTGCGGACGGGACAGGTCAGAATATCAGGCATCCCACAAGTTCATGATTTATCTGCACATGCACTGCTGTGTTTTGTACTAGAATCATTGTAACATAGAACCACTTATAGAAGAAGGCAAAACACCCAGTTCAGATTTAGATTTAATACAGACAGATATATTTAAAGGTATAAGATTAGTTACCAATAAGAGAAATCCATCTCTTTTCTCCATGTTCTTACTAGCCCCTGCAACAGGTTATGACATCTTTATGAAACCTATACCATACCATCTCAATTAATCCTGACGCATTTAACATCAAAAGCGAGACTAAGTCACTGAGAAAAAGTGAAATGGTATTGCTAAAGCGAAAAGCTATTTGGACAACTGAGTAACTAATTTACAAAGACAGAACCTGACAAAACGAGTGCTTTTCAGCTAAATTACTGTCATGTTTTGTGCAATTTTTCTACACGTCATCTCACAATGACCCATCTTTGCTTATACTATTCTCCCTCATCATGAAGAGCTATGCTGAATTTTCCTCTCAGAAGGCCTGCAAATGTGTTCTGACAAGTCAAATGACTGATTCTACCTTGTCCATCCAGGCAAAATCAGAGAAGTTCTTCTGAAAGACAGTGGGAGATTGACACCAACAGTAACATGTCATCAGTATGAAGAGTATGCAAGTCAGAAAAGTTAGTTATTCAGACCAACAGGCTAAATTAGACACTTCCAGTGTGTCACAGAACATATACTTCAATCTATATTTATACTTACGGTTTTCCAGACATGGGATGGCCAACAGCAGATTTAGGAAATCATAACGTGTTTGTAAGAGGAGTGGATAGGAGAAGTTGATGTTTCACAGGCTCATCACATCAGAAGGTGCTTGTTTAGCGAAAGCGCTGCACCGCCTCTCATTCAGGCACCGAGATGAACCCAGCACTCGTGGCAGAGCGGGCTCACCAGCGGGAGAGCGCGATTCACAGCTCCCGTCCCTTACGTAAGGCTGTAACCTCTATTGACAGCCATCTGCCGTGGCTGTTGTGTAACAAGCCGTAGTTGAGTGTTTCTGCCATCATATGGTAAATTTCCTTAAAATACACATGCAAAAATCACTACACAAAGACCCAGAAATTATTTAACTAGATGCAAGTCCCAGATTTCACAGATGAATGGTAGTTTCGAGCAGACTTCAAACTCCTCTGCATGGGGGGACTGTAATTTTCTTCTTGATTTCTAGCATCTATGGCTTACAGGAGGACACATTGATCAAAACTTTTTGTTGAATGGGATTTGCATTGCTAGTTATCTCCATTTTCTGTCTTCCTTGAGATTTATACGCAGATTAAATAAAAGGATTTTTTGATTTCATTATTATCCTTCCACATATAGGCAGTTTTTAAGGAAGGAGAAGGCAACAAGTGGTTTTGATGCTTGTTTGGTTTTTTTTTCCCTGCTATTGCATCTATGTGATTCCAGCTTCTCATCACAAATTTCTACAGAGACACAGTCTTCACAAGCTGAATTACAGAAGACCACCTATGGCCTAAAAGTCATGGAAAAACGAGACATACTTCAATACTTTAAATGAAAAATTCTGAAAATAAAACAGATACATTCTTATCTTCCAGGAGAAGGGATGAACAGAGAATAATAAAGAACCGATGTTCCCTTAAAACTAATAAAAAGGATTTTGGTCAAATTCAGACTGAATTTTTCTACTTCTCCAAATAAAACTGTGTGACGACTTCTTTAAATGTTATTTTAGCCTATACTAAGTATAGACAGATATGAATTTTGTAAAGGCTGACAATTAATTTAAAACCAAAATATGAAATGGAAATAAATTCTAACCCCACCTTCAATCTTTCCAGAAAGAAAGCCAGGGGGTAGGTGAGAGGGTGGATGGGGGCATTGTGCAAACTTACTGTTGGTTGTTTTTCTAAAAGGACTGCAAATTCAATGAAAGTGGTGGTGGGGGGAAGCTCTGGTTTTGCACACAAAAGTAATGAAAGCAATTAGATTTAATGCTGTTTGGAAACGGCTCTCACACTGGTGGATTTTGTTGGTTTTGTTGTTTTTACTTGCGAAGATGAACACAAACTTAGAATCCGAGATTTAATTTAAAATAGTCCCCTCCTGCCTTCTACATTAGAAACATGAAGATCACCAATACTCTTGTGATTTTTAAAATCTATCCTGCAGTACTGATAGAAAAAAAAAAAAAAAAAAAAATAAAAAAATCGCTGAATAACATCTGTACTGCACATTCTGTACAAATCACTGTTAGTTTACCTATAGAAACAAATATTACTTCCAGTTGCTTACTGTGTTACTATAATATTTAGATTTTGTTTTTTAAGATTTTGAGAAACAACTATACTATCAAAAATGACAGTGATTTTGAATGTGGTTTTCTCTTCCCGCTGCATTAGTAGCAAAGTTGTGATTTCAATTAATCTCTCTTGAGCTTTAACTTTTCGATATGTTTTGACACCAAACACATTCATGCTTCCATTTATCACTGGTCAACCATTTTACTAAAGTTTTGTTAATGTTGCACTTCTGATTTTGAGCATTTGATTGCAGTTCTGCAGAATAAAGCCTAGGTTCCTATTTTAAAGAAAAAAGAACCCCACAAAACAAATCGAGAAGATTCATACTATTCACACAAACTAAAATTTTACAGCTTCAGCACAACTCAAATTTGAAAATACATCATCTTTTACAGTTTGTATCCTGAGGTCTCTACGCACACTTGATCAAAGAGGCAGAAAAACATGTCCCTCATTCCCCAAAGGATATATTTCCTTTCTTATTTTACCTTGCTGAGGTTTCATATTCCCCAGCCCATCTCTTATGTGATGCATCTTTTCCCATCTATAGATAAATTCACTAAAACTTCTGAAGTGACTTTGTTGGTTTTCTCCTTGATTGCTATTTCTATTAAGGCAATTCCTTCCTTCCTTCTGTTCAACCTTTAATGCATCAACACTAATCTAGGTTGATTTGTGATGCATTTGAACTGGAGGAACTCTGTTTATATATCCTTATAAAGAAACCGTAGTTAACAGAAATGCCATACCCACTTGATGGATGCTAACAGATCTTATACGGATTTGTAATTTTCAGGGACTTCACTTGACCATTGTCACTGCACAGCTCTTAAAATCTAATTTTACAAGGCAATGAAACATCACCTTTTGATTATTTCATTTTTGTAAAAGCTTAATGTCCTAGAGCAACATTAACGATTTTTATTCTGTGAACATACAGTTGATGTAGCACTCTCTTTGCAATTAGATTGATAAAACAGCATAAAATGACAATTACTACAAAAGAAATTTGGTCTGCAGCCGCTCCCTGCACATGCTTTCTTTGAATACAAAACAGTCTTAAATAGATGGCATAATTACTGCAGAAAGGCTTAAAAACCTTTTATTTTTGAAACAAAGTCAAGCCACAAAATTCAGATTTAGATCCAGATTTCAAAAGGTTGGGGGGGGGATGTTAAACAAGCCCCATGTTAAATCTGTTTTAGAAGGACTTCCCCTCTGCAAAACTCAGATATCCTCCTCTGGCTAGTAAGTCCTCCTATTTTCCCTAAATTCTGTTCCATTCATAACTGTCCCTACCTACATCCAACCTTCAAATTCTTTCCAATAGCAAAATCTTATTTTCTCCTATGTCTTCCAGAAATAAAAAAAAAAAAAAATTCAAGAGGAATGTTGACAAATTCAGAAAGATTAAGTAAAGTTGACAAAAAACCCCATTCAGGTTCTAGAAAAACAATCCTTCAGTAAGAGAGTCAGATGTTTCATGTATTTTATTTATTCAAATTATTTGAAAAAATAGTCTATAGATATTTCACCACTGTGATGTGATTCTTCCCTCTATTTAATAACAGTCCCTTTACAGACTACCTTCGTGGAGTCCAGTGCAGTTAGCAGAAACTTCAAAGCCAGTTCTGCTTAAAGCAGGAGGCTGAACTTCCTGAGTTCTGCACAGAAATTCAGACTTCTCTTTCAACCTAAATTATCCTATGATCTTACAAATACAAAACTGGACAGGGGGGAAAAAAAGTTAAAAAGAAAATAAAGGGAAAAAAAATCAGGTAAAAAGCCCAAGATTTCTACTTGGGCTTTTTGGTGGGCTTTTATTTTTTTGGAGTAGGTGGGTGTGGGTCTTGAGGCTTTGAATACATTTCTGGTAAAACACCTTTTTCCTTCTTAAACTATCTGGAGTTGTTTTACTTCACAGTCACAGTCTTCCAGGAGAGGGGGTTTGATCCTTTGCTACATAAAGAGTTAATGTAAGAATGAGTAACTGCAGATTCCAGACATGACACTTGCAGGTTTCTCTTTGATGAGGTTCAAAAAGAAACATGATGCGTGCCATGCTGTCACAGGTTAAAGTACTGTAAGAGCACAGGCCATAGCAACCTCTATAGGAATAAGACTTCTGACATTTGTAAAAGCCAGTTTAACTGACCCAAAGTGAAACATGGTGGAAACCAATAGAAAAAAATATCAGTGTAGAAACAAAGTGTGCATTTTAACAAAGAACATAACTGATGAATTTGGGCTGGGCAAAAATTTTGTATGGAAGCTGAAAAGCCTTGAAACCCTCAGAGAAGGGATGATAAACAAAACCTGTTTCCAGTGGCTAGTTCTTGCTGATTTAAGTGGTTTACAAATGAACTATGATCAGCTTACAGAAGGAATTACGTGATGGGGCTGACTGCAACAGCAGGAGTGTGTCCTAATGACCTATAAGCTTTCTATCCTTTTTTTTTTTTTTTTTATCCTTTTAGAAAATAATGCATTTATTTTGAAAAAGGTTTGGACAACATTCCCAATATTTGATAGGGGTTCCCTCTTCACTTAAGCTTCTGAGGTCAAATAGGACAACTTGAACGTTAATATAACAAATGTAAAATTAATACTGCACATTTTAAATCTGAAATACATTTTTTTGCATAGGAAAATAGCTTTCAAAGCTAAGTTAAGAGCAAAATAGCTGAAGGCGGAGTTCAGCAATTCTGTAGAAAAGGGGTAATGTGACAAACCCATTCTCAAGGCCTTGTTCACTGCTTTGGAATATCCGCACAGAACAGTCAAAGCTTTAAAGTTTATACTTTGCCTCAGGATAAAAGATGATCACAATAAATATCCACAACCGACATACCACTTACCTTTCAAGACTTGTTGGGCCAGGCAGGTCTACTCCAGAACACTATAAAGGATAGTACATGAGTACATTTGTACAATTTATGTTGTATATAATTCCCAATCCTATAGATACACACAGGACTGCACATGCCTGAGAAATGACTTGTACATAAAGTTATATTAGAGTTGTATTTATAATGTTGAAAATGTGAGTGCTCTACCATTGCTATAAACTGTATTTATAGAGGAGTTAGCTCAGATGGAGAAAGCTGAAGCAGTGTTTCAAATATACTCCTATCCTTTCCTTCCAGCATGTGAGAGCTCTTTCTTTTCTCTTTGTTCCATTAGTACTTCCTTCAGAGATGACGCAGAAGATGACTGAAAGAGTTCAAGGACTTGTCCTGCCCAATATTAGCAGGGCTGACAGATCCTCTTCTTGATAGCATTGTCGGTGCTTATTGGTGACGTTATTAATTTTGTTAGGTTTTTTGTGGCTCCCATGGTTTAGACAGGTTTTTCCCATATTCCAATATTAACAAACTTCTCAAACTACTTCCATTTGGATTGTTTTTTTTTTGTGTGTGTGTGTTTTCTTTTGTCTTTTGTTTGTTCTGTGTTTTTTTGTGTTTTTTTTTTTGTTTTTTTTGTTTTTTTGTTTTTTTTTTTTTAAAAAACAAACCCATCTTTCACTTATAGCCAAAAAACCTGGTTAAGAGTGGAGAAATTAAGGGAAGTGGAAGCTGTTAATATCTGTGATGCTTGAAAGTCCAGTAGAAAGGCCTGTGTTTGGGGTGTTTTGACATTGCTCTATGTGTGTCCTACATCTGTTTCCTTATAATTTGGTCCTAACTTTGAGCTGAAGAAAGGTAGCGGACAGCAGGTCTGACTGCAAGAAGCCATGGATGGCTATTCAGGAACTCTGAAACACCAGCAGGTGGTTTCAAGAGGTTTCCTGAAAACAGAATCTTAAATATCTTAACTGCTTAGTTTAATAAAACTACATGTACACGATTTATCGTGCATTAACCCATATAAAGTACTCCCATATTAAATAATCTGTATTCATATCTGTGATGTAAAGTCAAGACCTGCCCAACAAACACCTAAAACAATGTAAGAAGCTGGTTTTGGCATGATACTGTTAAAAATATTGCAGAGACATATCACAGTACTTGTCACTATGCAACCTCAAATAATAGCCATGCTGAACAAGTTTGGTTTGTTTTAGAGGACTATTAAAAAAAAAAAACCAACCCAAACAACGAAACTCTTGCACATCTAAATAAATAACAATTTTAAGACAATATTGTTGCTATATTCCAAGTTACTGTGGTCCAGATTCACTTCCCATTTAATGAGAAGTGAATATTCTAAAATGTAACCTGCACTATCATAGGCAAGGTAAGATTAAAACTATGTTGCTTCAGTATTTCACGTACGCAAACTTCAACCCTAAGCAATCCCACAAAACTCAAATGAGCTGGACTTGTTTATGGAGCTTGACTGTCACCAGCCAGTGTTAGCTCCGTGCAGTCCAGACACAAGGGCACTCATCTGAGTGTTCAGTTTTTGGAAATTAAGCCTTGCATTCTGAAGCCACCTCCAAATTCACCCTTTAGTGTCCGCCAGAGTTCTCTTCCTAATCCAAACACACATTCAACCACAAAACTAAGTTTTTGCAAAGTAACACAAGAGCCTTTGGAGATGATCATATTAAGCTTGACTACTGCGTCATACTTTTTATATTCCTCAGGTTATGTGAATAGGAAATATTTCTGCCACTGAGTGCTAATTATCTGCACGATATTAATTTTTTTCCTCTCCAAAAGGAAGATAAATCCATTACTGATTGAACTCCTGAGCAAAATGTTAACGTTGTCAGTGTCCAGCTGCAACACAAAGTTTCTAACATCTACCTTTCACGCTAGGCATGCTTACAAGTGCATACGCACATACATCCACAGAGATATATCACACTATGCCAACACACAGAAATGCATCTGAGCAGAAGCTTTACCTCTTTTGAATACAACGGAGGATCAAATATAAGTTAAATTTCAAAACTGACTGGGAAAGTAATGAACTTACGTTAACCTTCTTTATTTACATTGGAAGAGGCCTTCTTGGGCCATAGGTGTTTCCAGTGGATCTACATCAACATCAAGCCAAGGTCCCTTGCTCTTACATACCCTAAATAACATAATTTTGAAAGAAAGCCTCAATAAAAAAAATAATTTTGAAAGAAAGCCTCAATAAAAAAAATAAAAATTGCTTTTGTAGTCAGAAGGTGTAAAAAGGACATTTCAGGAGAACCTTAGCTTACTGAGCAGAATCAGGTGGCTGAACAATTCCACAGAAACAACGCAGTTAGAAACCAAGCAGAGTAAGTAAGCATCTCCCAAGAAAAGAGAAACAAGTCTGCGCAACCAACACAATGCTGCAAAGAAACAACAACAATACTGTCTGCAGTATATAAACACTGTAGGGCTTCTGGTCTTGTTAGATGCAGCTTAATCTGGAAAGTCTTTTCTGAGCTTTGTATTGTATCTATATGATTTTTACCTCTACTCTTGAGAGAGTAAAGCTACAGTTCCCTCTTAAAACCAAGTCAGACAGGCATCACCTGTCCTGTTGTTAATTGATTTTCCTTCCAGGATGCAAAGTACCTTTTTCCTTGACATATACACACCTTCTTTTTATCTGTGCACATACAGCTTGGCAGAAGTAAAACCTGCCTATTCATTACAGGCTTTGCACTTTACCACTAAAGGTTAAGCAAAAGGAAAAGCTAAACCAAATACAAAGCAAACTATAATGGGAGCTGTACAACATCAAGAATTACAAAACAACAGGTGTCTTTGGCAACAGGCTTTCACATGGAAAAGCATGAGGAAAAAAAACATAAAGCGCACACACACACACAAAAAGACTAGAAGAACAAGCATTATGCTTCAAAAAACACAAACAAAACAACCCAAATCAAATTTTAAAGAGCACCCAAAACCAGGAGACATACATTACAGCTTCCAGGTATAAGAACAAAACCAAGAGATTGGATATGACCCTTTGTTGTATGTCACTTCATTTAGAAATTTAAGATGAATGTTAATTAGTAAATTAATTAACTTCCAAGAAATTAATCTTGGCTAATATTTTTTACATAGTTTTGTTACAGAATTTTAAAAGTGCAACAGTGGAGCAGGAGAACATATATGCACAGATGGTATTCTCGCATATATTGAGCAGTATAATAGAAAGTTACTTTGTCTCCACATTACTACCTAAAAGCACACCTGTACTCCACAGAGAGCCTTCACTTGTAAAAGTGAAAAAAAAAATGTATTTTGCGTAAAACTGACACTGTGTATTTCCAAGGAGATTATAATCTCTGCAGTTCCAGACAATATGAATTTATTTTCTTTTGAAGGAACCGCTATGCAGCCTATACTTGGCTTCCTTTTAGGTTATGTAATTTGATTTGTTCTCGGGTCTAACATAGAGAAATGTGAACTTTCTAGCTTTAAGCAGGGACAGTATTATTCCTAATCATTAGGAATCAAGTCCTCTGATGGCCTGCCCTGCTGCAGCAGAACATGTTTTGTAAGAACAGAGACCGGAGGATGCGTTTTCATCCTACCAACAAAAGCCACACCGTTCTCTACAGGCAACTGCAGTGGTCCGTAATATGCTTTCTGACAATAGGCAAAGGGTCATCTTGCATGGCAAGAATAGCCTCCAGCATGGATTAAAAATATAAGAAAAATGTTTGACGTACTTGGATCTGACAAGATTGAGTCGGTTTTCGGCAAAAATTGGTCACAGCGAACTCCTTGGTAGCCCTCTTTGCACCTGAGAAAAAGGGGATAAATGACAAACATACGCATGCGATAGTAAAAGGTTAATTTCAAGGCAGCAAAATCAACTGACATTCTCCCTGCCAATGCTCCGAGGTACTTGCATATTTACAGCTATTTCAACTATTATGGAAGCAAGGTTATTACTGAAACACAATGGAAGCACGTAAAATCATTTGTAGTTCAAAAAATTCCCCTCAACCCTCTTTGATTGTTTTAGAAACTATGAAAAGAAATATCATTTAAGCATAACTCTCCTTTTAAATATCAATTCAGTGAAACAATCAAAGAAAAATCCTCAATAAATTAGACATATTTGTAATAAAATAAACTCATTAGGTAACACAAAGCTTTATAAAGCTTCTGTATTGTACAAGCATCACATTAACAACTTGTATATCTTTGGCTGTTTGAATAAGCAAGGAACACTTATATAGCCATTAATTTTAAGACTAGTTCTACTGTGCTTAAAAGATAACATGTTTAGGCATGATAGACAATGTCAGGTGCTGTTTTTAAGTGAAGAGTCTTAGATGTCCATGGAATTAGATTTTAAACACAACATAAAACAGAATATCCTCATAGCTTAACAAACATGAACTGGCTTTGACTGAGATTCTAATACTACTGTCTATCTTGAAACCTTACTTCGAAGAAACTCCATTTACTGCATTTGGACTGTTCACAAAAGTCTCTCTCTCTCATTTCAACTAAATGTATCAGAATCAGGCCTTTAATTATTTATTCACCAAGCAGTTTTTCAGAGAAAAGTGATGGACACTTTAATTATAAACGATAGCAACAGGGACTCCATATCTCCCACAGCTCTTGCACATCCTATAAACAATATGCTCAAATCAGCATCATCAACTTCATTAGGATTGACAACTGCAGCTTGAATTATGTGATAATGTCGAGAAGTTATCTGCTCCTTCACAATGTTTCAACTCGGGCTTCCTCTAGAAGTTGCCTTTTAAAATGCTTTTGGGTTAACAAAGTAATGCTTCAGTGAGAAGTACATCTCACCAGCCTTGATGCAGGGATTACAAAACACATTCGTGAACAAATATATAAAGTATAAGAATTGCCATCAGACCCCAAAAAGCAGTAAAAATCTATGGTAAAAAGAAGATTTTAAAAAAATTTATATATATTTCAAAACTTCCCTTTTGTCTTTGTGAAGGATACTGAGTTCTTCTCCGGAGGTCAGCTTCTTACTGGCACTCCTCTATCTATAAAATGACTAACTGGGAAAAAACTGAATTCAGATCCTATAGCAGTGGTCACAAATTACCAGTTAAGGAAAAAATGTTTGGTTTTTTTTTTTTCTTAAATGCAGAATATTAAATTAAAATTGTCCACTAGTCAGGAAAACTGAAGAAGTGTCCATATACTCAGACACTGCTGATTATGAAATATCAGAAGTTGTCTCACACCAAATGGAAACACTTCTTCACAGTCTTGAGAAGAGCTGACAGACCTCATTTCAAAGCTTAAGAACAACTTACATGGGTTGGGGATATTCTTGTCTTTGCATTAGCATTTCCTATTAACTTTTTGACATACATTTGTACCTGCCTCAGTTACTATTACCCTTAAAACCCTCTGTGCTAAACTGTTGGTCTGCAAGTCACAGAAGCGTTCATCACACAGCCTAATTCCACAACTGAACACCTTGATGTTACATGTGAGGATAAAGAGTCAGAGAGTGGTGACACCTGAAGAGCTGTACCGAGCACTCATCAGCACGTGTGTGTGAATGCCCATCGGCCAGAGGCAGGCAGAGAAATGCTACAAACACCCTCAGGCCAGCAGGAGCAGCCCCTTCCCTTCCTCTCTGATGGCCAACGGGGCACATCTGAGCCAGAAGCTCTGCTGCCTTCCTTTCCTTACCACTCCATTCCTCACATAACAGCTGACAAACAGAGTCCACACCATCAATTCCCCTGTCAGATGGTCCAGGTAATTAATTTTTCATGTCAGAATTGAAGGAGAGAAATTTTGCTACTGTTAGCTGCTAGGGTAGATTTGGGGGTCTCTATTCCAATCCTACCAACTGTGTCATGGTCTGAATCAAATATCAGACTTTAAGAAAATATTTTTTGTATCTCCCCAAAATGACAAAAGGTGCTATGGATATTTTCACCTTCCATTTAACGTTGTTCACAAGGATTAGATTTTATCATTTGCAAATATGGCAGATACCGATAAAGTTGGTGGCCTCAAAAACAACCTGATGGGAGACTCCTGTAACTGGTAAAGTATCACCCCAGTACAGGACTCTAAATTAGATGTGTTTCCATGTCTTTCTTTTCCTGACTTTGTAAGAGCAATGGGTTGGAACATCATATATCACACTCAGATTTATAACTTCTCCCTTGTAAAACTCAGCATCCCTGGTACCTGACTGAATGGCATGCTGTCACAGCTATGCTGTGCAATCTGGAGATAATGATGGGGGATGGATTTCTGCTCTTAAAAATGTATTGGCTATCATATCAAACTATTATTTTTATCCTATGTCAGACATATACTGCTACTTGTCTCCATCACTGTGAAACTGGAACATACAGTAATCAGCTGCCTGACTGACCTGGATGAGTCTAAAGCAACATTTTCACTTACCTGTACACTTCGATAAACATGCCACAGGAGAAATTTATTTTTGTTACTTTCCAAATTTAGCACAGAGGTGACTGATATACCAAAGAATAAACATAGTCCTTTAACGTAGTAACATAACCTTATACTAAGATAACAACTACTATGACCATGTACAGCTTGTGTTTTTAAAAAAATTTATTAACTTTTTCAGCAAAGATAAAAACCAAGCCTCCTAGTTTCATTAACAAATTATTTTTGAAATCCATAAGATACCAAATAATAGCAATAACTGCTCTGCTAATATTAGACCAAAGTTTAAACCTTTGTAATTAAGTCTTGTGAAATAAGTCTTATAGGACACACATTTGACAGTCATAACGTTACAATATGATAAAAGCTGATTGTGTTATGGCATTCTATAATCTTTGCTAAAGCATCTGCCATCCGTCCTCAATGGGCAGATGCAATAATTGTGCCCACGATACCTGACATGCATATATCCTGCCAATTGGCATCACACCTCTAAGGTAAAAAAAAACCCATCCTGACAAAAAACCCTATTACAACAACACTGTTGTGTCACCTACAGAAGTTCAGGAAAGTCCAATTGCGGTCATTCAATATTGCCACCTGCATTGTGAATGATCACTTCATATTTGTGGATGTATTAAAAGCGCTGTGAGTAATCAAAGAAATCTTGAGAAATGTTTTGATGCAGCTGTTTCAGAAATAATAATCTGATGATGTGACAAGCAAATGTTTATTAGATATGCCTTTAAAAAATAGAAAAAGAAAATGAAACTAGGATAAGACATTGCTTGTAGTGAAGCGAAAGCTCTGATCCACATGTGGGATTCCCACAGCAAAGGCCAGAAAGGATAGTCTAAGCTCCATTCCAACACCAGAAATCAGTTCTGTGCTGAAGCACTGCACTGAGTAAGCATGTGCCCAAGCCTGCTCAAGTGCAGACCAGGGTGAACGGCTCTAATAAATAGCGTTAATTATAGCCTCCTTGCAAAGTAAACACGAAAACAGAATTCCCTATTTTGCATTCAGATTTCATCAAAATAACTGTATCTGTCTAGGCTCTAGACCAAAAATAACAACAAAAATGTATGAATGGAATGATTTAATCAGAAATTAAATGGCATGAAAAGAGAATCACAGGTAAAGCTAATCTACAGCTGCTAAAACACTTGCAAACAGTACATCTCTAAATGGTATTTGTTAAATTCAGCTAAGGTTATTTTATCACGTGTTCTTCACATCTTTCATTGGTAATGTACTTTCTTTATATTATTCTTTTTAAGATCACCAAAGACAAATTGCATTGTGCATTGCACTTTACAGAATCACCCACAACGTCCTGTGTGTGAAAACATACACACAGAAACACTTTTCTCTTTCCTGGTAAATTTTTTTTTTTTCTTTTTACTCGAGCATATTTGCACTTAAGTATTAAACAGTAAGCAGTTAAGTAGGCAGTAAGTAAGTAAGTAAGCAGCATGACAGTTATTAGGTGAAGATTTTATTCACAACGGAAGAAAAATGTAATCTTAACAGTGAGGGTCAGACAGGATGTCTTCTCATGCAGCATGGCACTATAAGCAGAAAACAGGCTTCATAGATTCAACAGATTAGACCACTAAATCACAATTTAAAATTTTTCTTAGTGGATGCCATGATCAAAGCCAGACAGAAAATGAACGCTTCATAAAAATCAATAGTTTGCTGGTCAGGCACTCACCTGAGAAGTAAGAGATTCACATTCAGTTTTTGGTGTGAAAATGAAGTATTAAAGACTTGAGCCCAGTTTTCTATATCACAGATATGTCCTGATCACTTGATTATTATCTGTTTTAGGAAGGACTGCTCTTGTATTTACTTGAAAAAAAAAAATCAGAGATATTCAATTTCATCTCAAAATAGATTAGGGAGGGAAAAAAGGCAATGAAAAAGTTTCCAACACAGCTCTAATCACGCGTGAGTGAAACAGTCATGTGTTGAGCCTTGGACAGTTACTATTGTTATCAGGTAATTGTTTACACCCAACAGAGCTTGTAGTGAGATACAAACCCAAAGTAATATTTTAACTGCAAATCAGCTAATGGTTATTGGAGACTTTTCCAGAAATTGCAGGGCTGAGGAGACAAGGCATATATTGAGGAGTGCTGGCAGAGATGACGTTTTTCCCTTTGCAAATCTGTTTCTGTAGTTTCACAATGGAAAGACTTTTTCAAGTTGATATGACTTTTCCAATATTGTTTCATAAAAGGATCATGCAACAACTTACGAGCAATCTGTTAAAGGAAAAGGCTTTTCTTAATTGTGAGAGTGACCGTGGGTGTTGGACCGTAGGAGCTCTGACTGTGTGCGGTCTGTGGGCAGTAAGCACATGGGGCAGGGAGCACAGACGGGAAGAAGAGTGGGAGGAAGGGTGACAGCCCCTAATACAAAACCAGTTACAAAAGCAATAGGGAAAACTGCCCTTCATTAATTCCTCCCTTGATCGATTTAAGACTCCAACATATATAACTGAATAAAACTCAATCTCTTCCTGAAATGAAACACTGGACTTTAAAGCTAGATGAAAAGAACTTGCAGTTTTTCAATAGTTTCCGTGAGTGATATAGCACATCTACCTCACCACAGTCCAACCTATTACAGAGAATCACTTTTTAAAATATGCTTCTAACTGGCATGTTTCTAACTATGCTTCTATCCTTCTTCCTTGTCCAAAGATGACAAACTGTAGGTATTTTGTAATCAGACTTATGAAATGCACCAGAGAGATCTTCCATGTGGATTCACTATCTAACACAGCCTTCAGGTCTTGGTTGTGGTAATTTTTTTAAAACCCACAATGCAATCATTTAAGTCATATACGACCACAAAAATCCAGTAGCCTCTACTACTTTATATCACTAGAGTAAAGCAATTTCAGTAGTATTTACAGACACCATCAGTAAGCAAAAGAGAAAATGCTCCAAAAATCCAAACATGGATTTTTGACCACCCTTAGTAATCTTCAATAAAAATAGCCAAGGCTTCTAGCACCAAGAAGCAAAAATGATACCTTTTGTGCAAAAAAGAGTAAACAGAACCAGTCATTAAAAGGTATGCTTAGATAGGTGGGTCTTTACTTTGAAATGCTGTGGATTTATGACTGCAGCAATACAGTATGTGTACCTCTATACCAGAAGACTTTTGGGCACTTCTTGCATAAAGTTCTAGCCCTTACAGTCTATGTCATGCACAACATATAACTTACTAACTAAAATTAAACTAAAGTCAATATAAACAGATGAAATCAACTACATTAAATTAAAATGAATGCATGGCATTAGATAGAAGAAAACTAAGGACCCAATAAGAAGTTGGTTAAAGACACAGTATTTCTTGAACAAGAACATGAATCCCTTCAAGATGGGAAGGCCAGAACACTTGCCCAGGAAACTCTCCCCCCTCCTCTTTTTCTTTCAGATTTTTAGGTTGGTTTTTTTTTTTCTTTGTTTTTTTTTTTCTAAAATAATGTCCAAAACAGAGATGCAACTTACTGCATAACAAAGGTTTCATATCAGGATTTGAACATACTTTATGTTTTGAAGACTTTGCAATCTATTAGGAGATGGAATTAAGATATGTATCTGCCTTTTTCTTTTCTAAGAAATAAGGTTGACTATTATGTAAAGAAATAGTACAATTCTTACAGAATGGACAATATCAACTTTAGGGAAAAAATATCACTTCTCTGTCAATTTTCTTTTAAAACATTGCAGCTGTTAAAAATAAGTAGAGCAAGTAACCACAAAGGAAATTATATTGAAAAGGCAGCCAAAGAAGGGTATGAAAAGGTTTTTTCTATACTATTTGCCCTAGAAGCAGGCTAGCTGAAAAATTCTAACATCAATAGAGAAATTGAATCATTCTTTTTAAAAATCATACTTATCATTGGTATAATTCACTATATTTTTTCAGCATTTAAATTGCCAGTGCACTTCTCTGAAATAGGGAATTGCTATTATGCTCTTGGTGCAAATGGCATTGAGATTGAAGGTCACAGCTACAAAACCCCGAGTCATTGCCCAGATTTAGATAATACAACTTTCAACTAATTTGTTGACTCCAGTGTTTCAGGCTCCTTTAGCCTTGGAGAAACTAAATGCGTATACTTTTGTAAAATCTGAATTCTCAAAATCCTCTGTAGGAACCGTTGAGCTAAGTGAAGCTTTTAGCATTGAAAAAAACAGTTATGTCGATTTGACTTAAATGCCTAAGCCAAAATTATGCTGGAACTACTGAATTATCATTCCTCTCCTGATCTGGATGGCTTTCCTTCTTTGTCTTTCATAAAAGGTAGGTCAGAAAAAGAAATAAAAATTAACAAGAGATGTTATTAAAGCCATTTAAGCCATCCAGACCCATGGCAACACCTGAACTTATAATCATTTCATGTCCCCTCAACAACAGAACTTTTTTTTATTTTATTTTATTTTAAGGTGTTCCCTTAAAAAAACGAAAAGGTGTTTCATATACTTAATCAAACCACAATATAGTGGATCTATAATACAGTACTCACTTAAAACTCAAGTTAGGTTTTGTAACCCAAGATATATTTATTATATCTTTATATATAAATTTATTTTGTTATTGATAGTTACTTGGTGTCAAATTTACTTGTGGCATATCCACATGCAGGGAGTCAAGATTTCACACTAATACAAAGGCTTTAGGCTTTTCAGGGGATAAGAATTATCTTCACCCACTGAAGATAATGAAAACCTTAAGAAATTATTTTTCCTTTTGTTTCCATAATATGTATATCTGGATACAATCCTTAGGCATAACAATTTGAAGTGGCAACTTCGCAATTGACTGTAATTTAGTTTCAACTAATGCAAGATTGAAGAAAGGTGTTGCATTTAGTTTTTTATTGTAGCAAGCATGTGAGAATTTGAATAGGGTACAGTTAGAAGTCAGCAACAGGTAGCTAGAATACAGTCATGTTTCAACTTTAGTCAGTTGTCAGTGGTGTATAATCATATATATAGAAGGCACTGGGACCTAGACAGACCTACTTATGCTGCTTGTCCAATCAAAATAAATGTATTTATTTAAATCCGTATAAAATAGACAGACGCTTAACGTCAGTGCTGAACGGAGCCTGACTGATGTGACTCTCCATCTCTGGGCTGCTACTCTATCAATTATGCATGTCAAATCTTGCTATGTAGTTTCAAAGAAAAAAAAAAACCAAAAACCACAAAAACCTTTTACTTGTGATTGAGCTAGGATGAATGCTATGATTTCAAGAGATGACATCCTCTCCTGTCGTCTATGCTTCATTTTCCATCATATATTTTAACAACAAATTTTCTAGTTTTGAAGTCCTTTGTTTCCTTTCAGCTGGAGAACAGTCTTTGAGTAAGACTGTGTTCAGGAACTATCAAACCCAAGCGTATTTGGGTGACTAGAGAACAGACATCATGGCGATCACCTGGCTTGCTCAGTAATCAACAAAAATGAAATCTTTGTCTGTCCATTCACAGCTTCATAATACAGAGCAGTAGTCTATTGTGCTGGAGAAAAATTCAAATCTGACAGGACTGCATTACTCTACTGCAAAAAACATGGCTAGAAACACAAACACCACAGACAGAACTGGGCAGAAGCAGTCACCAAAAATAAACAGAGGGACCAAGGCTGACCAGCATTTACATGCCAAAAATAACCCATCTGTAGAAGAAATCCTAAGAATCCTGAAGTATTGCCACATGCTTAGCATCCATATTCCAATGGACAAGGAAGATGAAAGGAGCAAAGATGCGATACTGCCTTCTGAAATTAAGACTAATTAAACAAAATTATAGAAAACCCCAAAACTTTAATGGAGCAGTGTATGGAGGAGCACTTTAACTCCTAGTTTTCATGGTAAAACTGGATTTGGATGAAGGCTGGAAAAAGTAATCAATAACACGCAATGTTGACAAGGACAAGGCCATGCTTGCTTTATGCTAAATCTTTTAAAATCACGGTCCCAGGAGACATATCCTTGCCTATATCAATTAGAAAATCATGCTTAGTATCAGCTCAATTTTTCACAGGTGCACTCTAGTAAAATAAAATGTTATAAGGTCAACAAGTGATAACTTTTATTCAAAAGCTCATATGCGCTACTAATTCCATCTGCTACTGCTTACAGTACTTTGCAACTCTTTCTATGTCAGACAGTACTGGACAGGCGACACAATTTTTTCATTATAAAAGTCTTGACCATTACAAATATACTACTCAAAATCAAATAAGATATCAGTATGTGGAAAAATCTTTTTGAAAAGATAGAAATGTGAACAGGTTTTGTGAGCATTCTTCATTTTAAGAATATACATTTTTTAATGTTTAGCTTTTGTTACTTTATGTTATCGCTGAAATAAGGAAACTTGCAGTTGCTGCATAAATTGAGTCCTCAATGCCAATATTAACTCTAAGACCTGGAAATGCTAGATTTAATTCAGTAGAGGTGGGCAAATGTTTAACAGGACATTTTGGAAGCAACTCTGTGCCTGCACTTCAGAACTGCAATTTCTACATTTTCTTTTGCTTTTTGAAGGAAGATTTTAGTGCTGATTTGTACCAGGAGCAAGTTGCCACAGCCTGTTCATTCTAGTAGTTCAATTCAAGTTCATTGTATATATCCATACCGTCTGGCAGCATTTTGACCAGCCTCAAGTGTGGCACAATGCAATAATACTGCCCCTGTCCTGGTGCTTTATTTTTCAGATTTAACTCAACAGAAAGATGAACACAGACTTTCCTAGTCCATGTTGCACCATTAAAAAATAATAAAAAAAAAATATTCCCTCCTCCTTAACAAGAAACCTGTAACAAATCTGTAAACCACAAAAGCATTAGAAACTGTCTTGGAATATCATCTAATAAACATAATGTTTAACCAACTAACTGAGCAATCATTTCTCTGCTATTTCAGATTTAACCA